>NC_141172.1:44693461-45327692 GCF_055505025.1 Bos grunniens | reverse complement strand
AGAAGAAGCCTCCATCGTGAAATCACATAGCTTTATGTTTTCTCCTTCGAGGAGCTGTTATGCCAACTTTGGGGTGCCCGTGAAAACAGCAGAATATACAAGTATTACAGACTGTATTGACACGAGATGTGTCAATGCTCCTCAAGTGATTGCTGACAGAACCACATTCCTGGGAGGTCTTGGAGGGAAAGTGGAGGAATCGTTGTGCTGCCATCCCGAGCGAGAGGCAGAACTGAGTCACCCCAGCTCTGATGGTGAGGAGAATGAGGCCAAGGGCCGGAGAGCCACCATCGCAATGCCCCCCCAGGACGGTGATAATTCAGACAGAACCCTGTCGAACAACATCACAGTTCCCAAGATAGAGCGCGCCAACAGCTACTCAGCAGAGGAGCCAAGCACACCATATGCCCACACCAGGAAGAGCTTCTCCATCAGTGACAAACTCGACAGGCAGCGGAACACAGCAAGCCTGAGAAATCCCTTCCAGAGGAGTAAGTCCTCTAAGCCAGAGGGCCGAGGGGACAGTCTGTCCATGAGGAGACTCTCCAGAATGTCTGCTTTTCACAGCTTTGAAAGCAAGCACAACTAAACCTTCTAATAAGCTTTGCAGGAGGCTCAAGAATCCAGCCCTCAAATTCTCCCTGAAATTCACCTGTTCCTGTTTCTTGAAACTCACCTGCTTTATTCTTAGCTGAGCAAAACAAGTCATTCCTTGGGAGTTGTTAACTAAAAGGTGACTTCTGGGTCACAGATCAAGAAAACATTTGATCTGGCCCAGTGCAAAACGCAGGGGATTTAAGTCATGTTCACACTTGATGGGTAGGGAGGGGAAAGAGGGAGAAGAAGGGTTGAGATGAATGTGTATAACTAGTCATTTCAGAAAGCCATGAGCTCTGGGAATGATTGGGGCATCAAGTATGCTCCATGCCAGGAGGCATCTTTCCATTTCTGACCATTATCAAGAGTTTTAGGATGCAGGGCTAAATTGCAAAATAAAATAAAGTAGCCAGCATATAAATGAGATATTCTAAACTTCAATTCTGTTTTCTTTTCACATTGGCTCCATCACTGGTGACTGATGAAGAGCATCCTTTTTATTCAGTATAAGCCGGCAGCAAGCAGTTCTACCTAACGTCCCACATCCTTCTCATGCCAACACTTCTGTAATTGATCATTATAAAGAAAAAACAAGGTAACAGTCATAGTTCACCTGTCTCTTATATATTCATTTCTGGTGCCACAACTTTTATCTCTTTTGAAGAAAATAAAGGGAAAAGAAATGCCTTTTTGTATTGCAATCAAAATGAAAGAAGAGTTGATGTTAAAAACAATTGTCAAGTGGTTTATTATATACAGTGGGCATTCAAGTATAGTCAAGTAAGCTCAGGATGAATGTAATTAAATAATTTTATATTTTTTAATTTATTTTGTATCTCACCTATCATCAATGAAGCCACTCACTGAATATAATAGTGAACTTAAAAAAAAAATAGTAGGCAGAACTCACCTAAAACTGCCATATGAGATACTGCTATATTCCCACCATCTATGTTATGTGTGATGCTGCTTGTGTGACCCTCATTATGTGTATGAATCCACCATGTCTTCTGAACATCTCCAGGATGTAACTGCCAATTTTCCACACCACCTATCACATGACCATTTTGTATATGAATATCTGGTTACATGTGGATATTTTCATACCTAGAGTTTTGCCATTTAATCTGAGCTCAGCATAAATTTAATTGGAGTTTTTCAAGGGCTGGTATCTTTTTTATGGAAATGTTCCAAAGCACTTTTTAGGGAAGTTTCAAAACCATAAATAACCTTAGAATTGACTGGGAGTTTGGTATCAACCCAAGCCATCAGTAGCAGGCATACCATGAATATTTTTCTTATACACAGAGCTATAAAAAAGATGCGGTAGACTAAAATAGAAAGCAAATAAACATATAAAGAGTTCTGTAGTATATGCTGCTTATATGCATTTACACAGAGAGACATGTTAATATATAGTTTATAAACAGACATATAGAGCTTTCTTAAAAGGCTTGGACTTTTCTATCATCTTGAGATATAACCAGGATTTTTTAATATCCAAGGAGTTCCATTGAAAGAGTTAATTATATTAAATTTTGACATGTTGAAATTATAAATTTTTAAAATCCCTATGACCTTAGCTTTTCCTTGTACAAAACTAGAGTTGCCAACATGACTCACTACCTTCCCTTTGCCTCTTTTTTCTGCGGAAGCATTTGCTATCATGGCATCTCGATTAGTCTGGTTTCTCCTGCACAAAGAGATTATTTCAAGTACAATCAGAATAGATGTACGGTTCTAAACCAGATAGTTTTATGGACTCTCAAATATAGGCATATGTTTCTAGATCAGAATCTGGACTTAAAGTGGGATAAAGAAATTTTTATCAAATCTTTGGATTCCTATTTGGATCACTGATTTAAAGGAGAATAAAAATCTTTAAGGAAAAAGACTTAATACTTCCTGGTTATTTTGTTTTTCTGTAGTTTTGAATTCCAGATTTCTCATTATGTGAAATCAAGTGAATACATGGACAAAATCTCTAGCCTTTAAATAACAAAAACCAAAATCTTCTGAACAAGCTTTTCAGGTGTAGAGACAATGATGTTGCTGCATATAAAGAATTAAACAATTCCATCTTCACTCCTTGGATTTAAGTGAGTAAGAAACAAGTCACCAGAGTCCCTCATATATAATTGCTCTAGAAACAATTATATTTTTACTGGCCATTTCCCCTCAATAAACATGTATTTGGTCTAAGAATAGATTGGTCTATTGGTCTAAGAATAGGTCTAAGAATATCTAAATCTAAGATAGATTTAGTTGCCCTAAAACTTCCTTGAGTCATGAATCTCCTTGAGGATCTAATGAAAGCTCGGGGCTCACCTCCCAGAAAAAAAAAAAAAAAAAATGTATGTACATGTAGAGTTGCAATATAACCTTAAAGGGTTCATGTACCCCTGGTTCCATATTGATTGATAATGAGGAAGAGGAACCATGTTTATTCATAATCAATGCAGCTGTAATAGGCACTTTACATTTCAAGACCATTTCTCTGTGATTCTCAGGAAGGCCAAGTCTCAGCACCAGAGTTTAAACCCAGATTTTGTTACTTTTGTTCCTTGGATTAGCTCTTGCTAGTTTGATATATTTACATCCTAAACACTTTGATGATTTTAAATATGGAGCATACTTACAAAGCCAGAGGCTTCTCTAAATCTGTGGAGGAATCTAGGAAGGAGGTGAAATTATTATTCTTTGATCACAGAGCAGGATATCACAGCACCTCCAGGGCCTCATTCTGGACCAGATTGAAAATAGGGGAAAGAAATTATGAGCATGAGTGTTTCCATTCATTGTGATTTCTGGAGAGAACCAAACCTAGGAAACAAAGTATTTAACAGCCTTGACCTTGTGACTACCTGGTCCTTTTGTTGTGCATGAAAATGAAGTTCTTAAATCTTTTGTGAAGTGTATGAAATATATAAGCCAAATTTAAGTGACTTTAAACACAACCTGTATAACTTTCATGAGCCATTTCTTTCCTGTGCATTTACATGTGTGTTATGTTTCCATCCATTTCTTTCCATTTCTGGGTGTTCTGCACACCAGTGTGGCATTGATTCTGTGGCCTTGTACGGTCAGCTTGTGTCCAGACCATTTATTTCGCCATGTTCCTGATCGAGGGGGTATTAATTACCTTCTCTGTGAATTAAGCAGCCCATGAGCAGCAAGTTATTGAGGAATATAAATAAAGTCATAGAGCGCTCAAGGAAGTAATAGCTTTGGTTTAATCATATGCTTCTAAGGTGCCAATTTTTATATACTACTATATGTAATGATTTGTTCTAAATTGCTCAGTCCTTTTGAAAAAAAATGTAAGGATGTTTAATGAAAATTACCTTGGGAATTCCTGATTAATCAACAAACTTTATATTTATACTTAGAAACTCTCTCCTGGGTGGATTTGAATGAAGCTGGAAAGCTTGGCTATAATTGGCGGGGCTAGTTTGTTTCTCCAGCCAGAAGGTATATTAGGGGTCAGAATGCAGCACTTTACAGAACTGGATTTTTTTTTTAAGTCTAAGCTTCCAGGTCTAGGATATTATGTAGCACTTTGAAAGTTCCCCCTTTAAAAAAAAAAAAAAATATATATATATATATATCAGAATTATCAAATAAAAATGTACTTGTAAGAAACACAAAATGTGTTTCTTCTGAATGTTTCAAATGTATTCTAAAAGATGGTTTCTATAGATAATATTATGGTAGATAACTGGATAGTACATTTTTTCCACTTTCTAAGGCTATACAGTCTAATCTTTCTGAACGTTTGGGCTGTTTAACTTCTGTAATTATATATTATCCAGTCATCAATCATGCTATATCTATAAGCTATACTGTTCAATGTGTGTGGGGCAATGCTGTATTATAAAACACATGTAAACATATATGTAACCCATATTTAACTCAGCATAGTTGTAGCATGTGGTTGTATTAATGAACGTTACAGGATAACTTTATAATCCTTTACAAATCTGTAACATTCAATAAAGAAGCACATGTTGCAAGGATTAATGATGTTCCCAACTCCATGTTATTTAGCATCCTCATGAAATGGGTACTTTTGTTCCTGATCTGCTTCATGTTTTCCACATTCCCATAGACCATTGTAAAATATTTGTATGAGCTGATGTGCATCCTCTGACCAGCCCTGCAAGCTGTGGTAGGCAAGTTACGGTTTTGTGAAAGATGAACTGGCATGTTATGCAAAAACTATATGACAAATTGAAAATAATATCTTAAGCTCCAGTTGAATTAGCTGTTTGTTTACATCTGCCAACCCAGTGTGGAAGCAGTGTACAGTATTTTAAGTATGTTCATGTAGTAACACTAATATGTTTGTTTCTCGATAAAGTGATGCTAGTGTGTAGGTGGCTATATACTTACTCTAAATACTGCATTATAGCTCACTATTCTTTAACAATATTAATGTGACTTAAATGAAGTAATCCCTCTCCAAATCCAGTCTTAATTTTTGTGGCGACAAAATGCATGCACTGCTTTATGCATTTATTTTAACTTTTTAAAGGCACTTAATGTTTTACTGTTGCCTGCTGTGATACTTAAACCAGTTAGGAACTCACTCAAATTGTTGGGCTTCTTACACTGTTTGGGGATTATGTCCAATTTAAAAAAATTAAAAACAAAAAAGTAACCAAGGATTTTTTACTATTTTTTTAAGCTCTGAACAAATAATATGGAATAAAGTATTAACTGCAGGGCCTTATAGCTATGTAACCTGGAGATAGCTAGCCAACACCACTTGGGTTTACCAAGCTCTAGTGTTGGTGCATCTGTGATATATGAAGGACATATTTCTGAGTCTTTAGGGCCATTGGGTGCAAGTTGCTAAACCAGAGATGAGAGTGAGGAGTCCATTCAAGACAGTGTAGAAATCCACATATCAGTATGGATGAATCCAGTGGACAATAGGTAGGAAAAGCTCCTACCTTGGGGCTTTTCTCACATTGTGTGTGAGCCTGGCCTGGGGGAGGGTGAGAGATGGGTGACTGCGTGTCTCATTGAGCACAGGGGGACTCTGAAGAGTCTGCCCTTCAAGGAAGTCACCATTTCATTGTGAAGAGCCATTCAACATCTGAACAAGGGAGGATGAAACTTGCATAGTCTTATAAATGATGGCTCCTCAAAGAGTAAAGAGAACTTTTCTGTCAGCCTGCACTGGCCTAGGCTTTCTTTTTACCTGTCACACAGTCTCTTTCTCAGATTGGAGTCAATCAAAGGAGCAGTTGGTTCTGATTTTAAGGAAAACAGGATTTTTTTTTTTTTTGTACTTCATTTGAGAAGTTGGTTGTGTTACCTTTTCTCTGATGAATTCCTTGCACTGATCACTGTTAATGAAATCAAGACATGACCATTTCTACATGTGTCTAAGAGGAATTCAGTGGCCAAGTAATCCAGGTGGCAGTAAGAGTGAGGTAAATTTTCCCTTCCCTAACTGACCTGCTCTCCCAGCCCCATTAAACCTTCAAGCCATTGCCCGTTTACACAAAGTTTGTGTGCTGGGAAGTGAAAAGAATATGTATGGCTAGAAGGCCATAGTTTTCTGAAGAGCGTCAGTGCCAGCCTTGACCTAGGCCTTCCTCTGGAGCTGGGGGGCTGCTGAGGGCTGGGGGATGCAGAGAGAGGTTCAGCCTTGGGCCTGGATACACAGCCTTCTTCACCCCCTTAACTTTCTTCCTTGCTCTTGGCCCAGCACAAGGTTTTATTTTTTTTTCTGCCAGACCAGTTGACTTTATCTCCTGTCACCTCCATACCCTCTGGACCCTGGCAGAGGAAACTGAACCAGCGGCTGCAAGCCTTCAGACTTTGTCCAGCCCTCATCTTCCCACTGACTTAGCTTCCTCCCCGCAACTTCACCCCATGCTCCTAACTTCACTGGTGTTTGCATCAACCTCATCAATACTTTGCCTGTCTGAATCCCAAAAGAATCAGTCACATCTTTACCCCAGCTTATCACGTATCAGCAGCAGCAGCCATCTGCCTCTAGATTGTGGGGTTGCAAACACAAATACGTGAAGCGGCTGGATCCAGAACACAAATGCGGCAGTTGGGCTGGGAAAAACAACAGGAAGAAGTAGGGTTTACAGGGCTTGAGAGAGCACGTGTCTGCTACAAAGACATTCACATTCAGATTTGCAAACATTGTGCTAGCCAAACGTATCTGCCAGCAGCTTTCAAACCTGGAGGCAATAGTTTGGGACCTCTGAGTCAGAGCCAACCAGGACCATATTCCTGATTCCAAATTAGTGAATACATAAACAAAATACACTGAAAATGGAGGTGGGAGAGAAAGGAACTCACCCTATTCAGGGTTCTTTCTGTTCTCTCAAATGATATGTGCATGTTTATTTGCTAGCTGCATCATTCTGGACCTAAATGTGGGATCTTTGTGAGGAAGATTCAGAAGAAGAGTACCATAGCATTGTATCAAGGCTTATCTGCTTCCTGCCACTACAGTGTCTGACCTGAGTTTATATTGCTTCTCCTGCTGTTCAGAACAGTCCATGCAGTATAGTGTACTCATTGCTGTTCCATAACAGAGAACTTAGACTCTCATTTGTAAACATTCTAACCATAGTTTATAATGGGGAAAGTTATTCAAGTATCATTTTTAAATGAATTCCTATAAATAAAATAATTTTGCAATTGGGTTTCTTAAATATATATACATCTTTTCCTTCTTTGTGTATAGATAGACAGTGGTTTGCATATCTATCAACATTATAAATATATATAACTCCTTAGAGGAAGTTTTCTTTTTTAAAGGTCTATTATTGGATTCACAATGCACTTTGAGCTTGTTTGTTTAGATATATAATTCGAAGCAGAAGTTGGCAGATACCACGGGAAAAACTTTCTGAAATTTCTGTAACAAATGTTTTGCAATAAAAAAAAAAAAAAAAAAAACCTCAGTAGTTCAAACATGACTTGGACTTCTTTGTGCATTTATTTGCCACCATGTGATTCCTACCATTCTCATGACAAGAATTGCTGGGGTACAGAGAGATGATTGCCTTGGGCTCAATAGTTACTTGTAGATCAGAGGCTGCAACTGGTGGTCTGTGGGTCATATCCAGGCATCAAAGAAGGAATGTTGTTGTCCAGGACAAATGTTTTAACTTCAAATAATAATGGGAAAAGAAATTGAAGAACACATATATGTACAATCTTTTATTTTTACAAAAAATTTGTTGAGTACCTGTTCTGTGCTCAATGGTGTGCCAAGGTGAATAAAGCAGGCAGAGTCCCTGCCCTGTGGAGTTTTGACTCTGACTATAATAAAGTATGATCAGATATAATTTTGTAATTACTATTTCACCACCTAAGAAGTAGAGCATGAAAAATAAAGAGTCTAGAGGTTCAGAGGAGCAACAGTGCTCTGCAGCTCAGGGCAAGGAAGGCCCTTTGGGGCAGATTACACCAGAATGTGCCCTGAAGAACAAGGACGGTTTAGCTAGTCGACAGGAGGACGACATGCCATGTAAGGGAGACATTAACTGTTTTAATTGATGTATAATTGCTGTACAATATTATATAAGTTGTAGGTGTACAATATAGTGATTCACAATTTTTAAAGGTAAGGGGAATGTGGATTTGCTAAGCACCCGAATGTTACAGTGCTTCATCCTCATTAGAACCTCTAGGCGCCCCAGCCTCGTGGACTTTGTCTCCAATATGGACCCCAGTGTGGAGAATGAATGAGGCTTTGCTCCAAAGAGTACCTTTATCTTTACCTCTCCCATTGGCTCTGTTTTCAGTTTTTTGGAAAATGGAATGGCTGGCATAGCTTTCTACAAGCAGATTGTCTATGTTCATAAATGTGCACATTTATGTAACACATACAATATTCAATCATGTGTCCTCAGATTTCCTGGAAAATTGGATCATCCATCATTTGCTGCCAAAATCTCAGATTTAGATCAACATGGAGCTTCCTTGAAGGACATATTAATGGAGGTAGAGAAAGATTAAATTTTCTAGAGATAATTTATCACATTTACTTGTTTATATTACCCAATTTGATTAAAAGCCTGAAGATAACTTACCCTAGAAAGGCCTGGGTTACCACACCCTTGTCTGTAGAAAGTTCTCAGTAATTGTTTCCTTTCTACCATGCCCGATCTCTGGTGGTTAACTTGACCTCTGCCATAACATCCGGCAAACTACTTTTTGTAGTATGAGCCATTTCCCAGAAGGCTTGGTCTTGGTCACAGTTGTTATCCTACAGTATGTCATCAGATAGATATGATTACACAATGCAGACACCATAGAGAGGCCTTCACTCAATATTCTTTATCTCAAGCACTAAACAACTTTTTTTTTTAAGACTGGGTGTATTAATCTGCTAGGACTGCCTTAACAAAACAGCACAAACTGGGTGACTTAAGCAACAGAAATGGATTGAATCTAGATCTGGAGGCTGGAAGTCCAAGACCGGTGTTGGCAGAGTCGGTTCCTTATGAGGGCTGTGAGGGAGTATCTGTTCCCGGCCTCTGTCCTGCTGCTGGTGAGTTTCTGGCGATCTTTGGCATTCTTCAGTTTATAGAAGCATCATCCTATCTCTGCTTTCATCTTCACGTAATATCCTCCCTGTGGTTTATACTCAAATTTTCCCCTTTATAAGGACACTGATATGGGGCCCAACCTACCTGAATATGGCCTTATCTCAACTAGTTGCTCCTGCAAAGACCTATCCCTTAATAAGGTAACAATCTGAGCTACTGGAGGTTAAGATTTCAACATATAAATATGGGGTTGGCAAAATGTAACGCTTAACGCTGGGTGAATTTGTGAATAGGAGTGTGGTGGTCATCTTATCTTTTTAATATCTTTTAAGGTAAAAAAAAAAATCAGAATTTAAAAATCAATTGGAAATATGTTGATCAATAGAAGAAAAATATGGATCAATTGTGCCACCACCTGGAGCCATTAAAAATGATTAAATGTTTGTATATTGTCACTGGCTTCCCCCATGGCACAATGGTAAAGAATTTGCCTGCCACTGCAGGAGATGAGGACCCTCAGCTTCAATCCCTGGGTCAGAAAGATCCTCTGGAGGAGGGCATGGAAACCCACTCCAGTATTCTTGTCTGGAAAATTCCATGGACAGAGAAGCCTGGCAGGCTACAGTCCATGGGGTCACAAAGAGTCAGAGCATGCACTCGCATTTTGACATTAAAAAATGTCACTGGTATATTGTCTTTTTAAAAGGAAATACAAAGCATCATATAGGGTGTAATCCCAATGTTTATAAAAACTAAACCAAGTATACAGATATAGATATATATACAGTATATGTACTATATATACTGTATACAGATATACAGATACAGTATATAAATAGTAAAAAGACTAGAAGAATACAGAAAAAGGGAGAGAAAGGAATAAGTTTTGCAACAGAATTTTTTTCAGAAATTCAAATACTGTTGAAGAGTAACCTAAAGTGGCCTAAGTAAAGTTGGTTCAAGTACCAGTAGACATCAACCAAGAGGGTTTTCTTTGACTTCTTTCTGTCCTGGGTGCTGCAATAATCACAAACTCTGTAATAGCAAGTCCTCTCCACTAAAAAATGATAAAGGTGGAAGAAAAGAAAAGTGTTAGCAATGATTTAACTATTAATGTCATGAAACTGTAATTTTAGGCACAAATACAATCAGTGCCTTTCTAGCAGGTACTTTGTTCCTCTGGAAGAACTGAAAATTTTATTAAAAAGGCAAGACTGTCATGACTTAAAAGATAATTACATACTCCAGTTATTTAATTAGAGCTGCTGAAAAAAATGGAATGAGCAGCCCAAGTTTAGCTCATCAACACTAGAAGTGTTCATGTAGCAGCAGCATGGCCACCAGGAAGGCAGTGTGTGGATGGTTTTACATTCAGGCAGGAAACAGGGCTGTGTTATGTACTCTGAGAATCTGCATAGAACAGCACAGAGATGCTCTTAAAAGTAAGAGGTCAGAAAGAGTATTGTAGCTAGGCAGGGCCTCAAGGAATGTTCAGGACTGAAAAGACAGGAGGTGAGGGGAAGGCTGAGGTCCAAGGCAAAACAAACATGTAGCCATGAGAACACATAAGACACTGGGAGAACTCTGGGAAGCCAACCTAAAAGGGTAGAGGGTCCACGCTGGAGACTTGTGGGAAAGAAGAACTATCCCTAATACTCACTGTCTTCTCAACACATCTGTGAAATTGACATTCTTCTTCTTCTTCCCCAGACAGGAAAAGATGACTCAGCATTTTATACATAAATGCCAGGTTTGAGTTTGAATTCCATTCTGTATTAAAAAGAAAGCGACTGAAGAATTCTGGGGAAAACTGTGATGTGTAAAAACATGGTATGGTCAAGAAGGGAGAGGAGCAGTCAGGGGAACTGCAGGATTAGGCAAAAGGAGATTAAACCCCCTTGATGAAAAGACATTCTGAAGAAATTTCACAACTCCCTAATTCCAGAAATATTTCATGGGTACTGTTTGAGAAACACTCAACCAAGTGTTGGCGCATTCTGTTTGAAATGTCATCCTCTTACTTCATTCCCTGGTGAACAACTAGTCATCCTTTCTAGAGGATTATTTTTTAGTGTGTGCCCAGCTGAGAATCCTTTGAGATACCTCCTTGCTGGCAGTTGTTTTGTACGATGTGGACAAGCTGTACCCTTCCTCTCAGGCACAATTTTGGCTACATCTTTGAGAATTTGGAATAGAGGCAGGGGTAGGGACAATCGCTGGCTATAACCATAATTTGCAGACTCAGAAATTGTCTACAGTCATCTTCCTACATGGGCTTCCCTGTAGCTCAGCTGGTAAAGAATCCACCTGCTATGCAGGAGAACCTGGTTCGATTCCTGGGTTAGGATGATCTTCTAGAGAGAAGAGATAGGCCACCCACTCCAGTATTCTTGGGCTTCCCTGGTGGCTCAGCTGGCAAAGAATCTGCCTGCAATGTGGGAGACCTGGGTTTGATCCCTGGGTTGGGAAGATCCCCTGGAGAAGGGAATGGCTACCCACTCCAATACTCTGGCCTGGAGAATTCCATAGACTGTACAGTCCATGGGGTCACAAAGAGTCAGACACGACTGAGCTACCTTCACTTTCACTTTCTGTCTTACTTGGTAAGCACAGCAATGCTTCATCAAATAGGGCGTTGTCTCTGTTTAAGAAAGAAAACTGAGCTCTCTTTTGCATCAGTTTTGCCAAGGGACCCACTTTTTCTTTAAGACAGTGGGTGGAAGGGCCATGTGGGGAGGGCCGTGGGTGGAGAGATGGAATTTGTTGATAGAGATCTTTCTCAATGATATTTTTTCTCCGAGCTCAAACGTAATCCACACAAAGGAGCTGCTTCTAAATTATGTTTCTTTCTTAGGAATTTCAACCAGACTTGTCTGCTATTTGGGGTTTCTATGCTGACAGCAAAAGCTCCCTAGTGGCTCTATTTCATTCAACCAATTGTACTGGGCCATTAGCTCAGTCTGCAGTGACAGAAAATCAGGTCAGTCCTGTAAAGTATACGGACATTCCCAAATTCAATAACTGCTTCTTTTCCTAATTTGTTCTCTCAGTTTCTCTGTCTGTTATGAGAGGTTTAGAGCCTGGACCAGATTAATGGTGCTTACATTTCTTGAGTTATTACCACTTATGGGATCTACTGAAAGCTAGGAACCCTCCTTAGGGAAAAAAAAGGTTAGATCTGGGAGACCATTTAAAGGGGTTCCTGGAAGCCACAAAAGCCACCCATAGTCACCAAGGGAAGACTGTCTAAACGCTAAGTTAAGAACCAAATGTTCCTCCAGCTCTAAAGCTCTGAGACTCAATGGAGACTGTCAAAACAGAAAGTACAGGGTCATTTTGAAACATCGTCTGCAGAAAAAATCAAGTTGACAGCTATATGAGCCTTGATGCAAGCAACAGGTGCTCACCTGTCCTCCTCCACAGCTGCTGAATAAAATGCACTGAAGTAGGACCAGAAAGACCTGGAATAAAGTTGGTCAATCTATTCCCAATGAAGGCAGTATGAACCATTTGTGCGCCTTCAAGTCTCCTGCAAAGCACAGATTCCACAGCCCTCTAACTGGAAGCTCTGCCTGCAAATAAGGATTGATAAATAATCTCAATTATCTGTTTGTCAAGATCGAGCTCCCTGACTCCCTCTCATGAAGCACTGTGCACTGATGAGAAAGCCACCCCTATCTAAGCACCCACCCTTTCTCATCATGACTTTATGGAGTTGACTAACGGTTTTAGTAACCATTGAGACATTCCTTGACTTAATCAATTATTATATAGGGCATTGCAAAATGCACCCTCCCTCCCTCCAGAAAGACTCAATCCAAAGGAGCAGTCCTACACTCACATTCAAGTGAGCTGAGAACCAGATCTGATCAATCTGCTGCTACCACGACTTCTTGATGTCACATGGTGTCACTGTGGAACACTGGCTCTGCACAGTCTCAGATGTCTGGCCCAAATCAGACCACTTTGAGCCTCTTCCCTGAACAGGCTGCTGTGTCTGCTAAAAAGGCCTGTCCCTGTACAAGAGTGCGAAGTGGAGCTGTGGACTTCGCTCTCCTTGGGTTCCCACTTCAGGTCTCTGGTGCACATACACCAGCGATCCCCGCACATCCACCCACCCCTGGAGTGCTGATTCACAATGACTCTGGCATCTCCCACTCAGGGACCCCATGATGGAAGTAACTCCGTTCCTTTCCCAGACCCACATTAGGGAACAAGTGGTTTTTCCTTCAGAAAAAGTGAATCTGATGAGCTCCCTTTCCCATGTACCCTTCTAGGGGAAGTCATGCTCATGTCCCAGAGATAAAGTACCCTTCCAAGAGTATCTTCCCCCGTGACTCTAAGGTAATTACACCCTTTCTTCTATGGGTCACCTTCAAAGTTTCCAAAGTTATTTCTGGCATCTCTACACAGAGAAGAGCAAATGCACAGATTTAATCTCCAGTGGACCCTCCTATATGTTATCCATCTGCAAAGTACCTGCTATTGACACTTAAACAATATACCTATGCTCCCATGGTTTTATAGCTATTCATATACTTTCTTCATAAGGTCATTTATACAACCTGTGATTATACATAAGCTAGTCAGATAATTAGCTAAACCTCTTTCAAAACCTAATAATCTTCAGCCAGACCAGAGGACAGAACTGAAAAGCACTAATATTAGTATATAAAGGAATCCTAAGAGGCAACTCTACAGGGCAAATAGCTCTGGTTAAACTAAGTGTACTGAATTTATCAGCACAGACTACAGACACCATTATCATCATCAGAACTACCATTTATTAGGCATCTGGTGACTGAGCCATGAAATTAAGACTTTTGCTCCTTGGAAAAAAGCTATGACCAACCTAGACAGCATTAAAAAGCAGTTACATTTCTTTGCCAACAAAGGTCTATCTAGTGAAAGCTATGATTTTTCCAGTAGTCATGTATGGATGTGAGAGTTGGACTATAAAGAAACCTGAGTGCCAAAGAATTGATGCTTTTGAACTGTGGTGTTGGAGAAGACTCTTGAGAGTCCCTTGGACTGCAAGGAGATCAAAGCAGTCAATCCTAAAGGAAATCAGTCCTGAATATTCACTGGAAGGACCAATGCTGAAGCTGAAGCTCCAATACTTTGGCTACCTGATGCAAAGAACTGACTCATTGAAAAAGATCCTGATGCTGGGAAAGATTGAAGGCAGGAGGAGAGGGGGACGACAGAGGATGAGATGGTTGGATGGCATCACAGACTTGATGGATGTGAATTTGAGCAGGCTGCAGGAGTTGGTGATGGACAGGGAAGCCTGGTGTGCTGCAGACCATGGGGTCACAAAAAGTTGGACATAACTGAGTGGCTGAAATGAACTGATTGTTGTAAGACACTTCATGTACAGTATGTCTCACCTTCAAAACAGTTCTACAATGTAGATTTTCTTACTTCCAACTTAATGGATAGGAAAGTTGAGACTCAGCATGGTTAAAGATATTTCCAAAGTCACACAGCTAGCAAGCAATGGAGCCTAAATTCAAACACAGATCTCTCAGACTCTAAAGCCTATGTTTTTCCCACTTCTGCCTCTAAGAGAGTATGCAAACCATGTATCTGCAGCTCTATACCTCTTAGGGTTCTGGAATGCCAAAGAGTAACTCTTCAGTTGGAACTCATTTGATGGAACTAACCAATGAATGCTGACAATGAATTATCTTCTCAAATCTCTGCCTTCCATATTTGTTTTTATAAAGTACTATAAAATAGGGTTTAGTCTCAATATTTATCTTCTCCAAATTATTTTGTGCCAAGAAAATCTTTTTAAAAAAAAAAAAAAAAAACCTGAATAAGGTTTTTAAGGCACTTTTTGTGTTAAATTTCGTCAATAAGTAAAACTGATAGGAGAGGGAGGACTGGAATCATAAATATCTATTTCCTGAGCTTGCTGTTAAGCTAAGCTGAAATGCTTAAATGTTTCCCACTTCTACATTACAAAAGAATGACCACAGCATCCCATTACTTACTATTTTGACAACATGTAATCCATCTCATCCAACTCACCTGTTGGAAAGCAAATGGCTCTACTGAGCAAGCCAAAAGATGATAAATGGAGAGCAGAGTCTCTGCTGGCTGTGGTTCATCCATCATGTCTCCCAGGAAGTGAGACCCAGGGGAGCAGCTATGAGTGAGGAGACACCCCATGTTGCCACCAGGAAGGAAGAGGCCACCAACAACATGGCATCTCCATACCTGCTCGGCTTCAGGATACAGCATTGCCAGGTTTCTTCCCCTTGTACTTAGCATCTGAGTCCTCTAACCTCACTTCTCTGAGGCAGCCCCCGCTTTCATCAAGAAGCACTCAGATAGACAAACTTTTCATGTGGTATTTTTCAGTTCTCTATTTGCTCACTTTGATAAAAGGGAAGAAGGTCAGTGTTCACCGAGTGCTGGCTCTGAGGCAGCCAGTCTGACACATGTTCACACTGAACAGCTACCGCAGCCCTAGAAAGTGGGCATTAGTACTCTCTTCTAACAGAGAGATTGTATCTCTTTCTCAAGGACACACAAATATCACATAACAGCATTGAGAAATAATCCCAGGTCTGTGTGGCTGGCTAGTCTGTTAACTCTTGACCCTCCTTCTAAGCATGTCCCTCTTCTGTTCTTTAAGAACGTGTGTCACCAGGATGCACATCAAACACTGTTTTAGCCTCTGGAGACTTGGAGCTGAAAGAGAAACTAAGTTATCCACTTCCAATGGCTCTTTGCCTCTCTTCTCTGCTATAATGACTTATACTCCCTTGGCTAAGCCACTCTATGCTGGCAGTAATCTCATTCAAGAAAGCAAATCAGAACTCAAAAGAGTTGAGCAGCATAATGATTCAGGACCACACTGAATCTGTGTTCATTTTTTAAGTAAATGTTTACAGCCTTCACAGTTTTATTATTTTATCTTTAATTACTGCTGTATTATTACCTATTATTCTATCACAATCCTGGGTTGAGAATCCTGATTGAGTTCAACCAATAATCAAGGAAAGTAAAGCCCCATGAAGATAAGTGATTTGCCCAGGTCACACCACTCCAGGCCTTTGTTCCTACCACTACACCACAATATCCCACTATCAGTCCTGGGCCAGGACAAAGTCTTGTTCCTAATTCTTCCTGACTCCCCTCTCTGTGCCCTCTCTTCACCTTCTTGCTATCTTTTCATTGCTAAGTCTGCATCTTTTATGGACAGAGACTGTCTTTCTCCCCACCCCACTCCCACACTCAATGCCTCTCTTAACTGGCTATCTCAGAAAAACAGAATTCAGCCCACATTCCAAGGAAGATGGCTAGGCACCACACTAGCTGTGCCACAGAGCAGTGGTTCTCAAATAGTTTGATCTCAGGCTGCTTTACACTCTTCAAAATTATTGAGGACTCCATAAAGCTCCAAAGCAAGCAAACAAACAAAAGAATTATTTTATATTTGCAAACCTCTTTAATGTCTGGCTTAAGAGAAGACAACGGGATTCTCAAATTTGCTTCTGCATTCGATTCATTGTGATGTCACCTATCATGTAGCCTCTGGAAAACTCCACCATACAATCATGAGAGTAAAGGTGCAGATACTGTTTTAATAATACTATGAAAATAGTTCTGATTTCACAGACCCACTGAAATAGTCTCCAGGACTGCCAGATGTCCCAGGATCATATATTGAAAAATCAATGCATGGAGCATGGAGCTCCTGGAGTTACAGGAGCTCCAATCCTGGTGAGCGCTTAATAGCTACATGACCTAAATTCATGCAGAAGAAATAGCCTGGCATATACAGTATATTAAAAAGTTTTTAAAACCTTCCCAAAAGTTATTTATGTAAGAAGGGAGCATGCCTAGGGATAGTACCTGAATACAGAGAATGACTCTAATGATGGGATATCAGACAGGCAAGGAAACAGAAAGTGAAATGTGAAAACTGGTGGCAGTGGTATGGATTATCACTTCCAGATGTCTTTAGGTCCACATAACACATGTGCCTGCTTTCTGGAAAGATTCTGGCTATAGCTGCACGTGTTCTACTTAGTCCAGTGATATGTGGGTCTTTCAATCCACACTGACTCATCTGAATCCACCTCTGCCTACAGCATAGAATAGGAAATCTTCTGAGGTTTGCCCTGCAGAAATGAGTCCCTTGACTGAATGATCCATCTAAGCCTGTTTGTCTTTGGGCTCCCTTTCTCCTCAGCCTGATGGATATCCCCTGGGGAGCCCTTCTCCTCCCACCATCCCCATGCCATAGGCATGGATGGGGTCTGGGATGCATTTCAGTCTATTTTCTCACTAGATAAGGAGCAGGAACTCTTAATTTTACTTAGTGTTTTGGGAATTGTTTTTGTGGGTGTTATAAATGTTAGAGTGTGGTCTGCATTCCAAATTATGAAAATTATTTTTGGTGGCCTGGTGCACTCTGCTCTTCCTATTCATCTTTCACAGCCACGAAGGACCAAGAATGAGCTGTAAAATCATATTCCTACCACTGAGGAAGCAGGGTTTTGAGGACCTTCTGACTGTAATTTTAACTGAAACACACTGTCCAACACTCCCTGTCCCCCACAAGGAAAACACAAAGACCTGAGGAAGGATCGTGAGGCCCTTGCAGCCCTATCTCACCCATCCTTTGAATTTCAATTGGAATTTAGTTGGAAACCCATGACTAAAATATTGAAGAAGAAAAAAAGGCATTGGTGGTGGGGAATACAAATGCCATTACCTGCTGCCCTCATCTAGGCATTGTCAGATGGGAATTGTGGTTGGCAGGGAAGTACACGCTCCATCTAAAGGGGACTGCTATCCATCACACTACAGAGTGGGCCCCACGGTGCCAAAAGCTTTCTCTCAAATCTCTCTTTCCAAGAGATTCTAGAAATCTGGGCTTTTTTTTTTTTTTTTTCCACATGTGAAATCTTCCCACACAAGTGTTTATATGTTTTTGAATAATGTGTTTTTTCCCAGTTTTATTGAGATATAATTGACATACAACAGTGTGTAAGCCTAAGGTATACAGCATAATGATTTGACTTATATACATTATGAAATGATTATCACACTAAGTTTATTGAACACCATCATCTCATATAGATACAAAATTAAAGAAATAGAAAAACATTTTTTTTCTTGTGACAAAAGCTCAGGATTATACTCACCAACTTTCATATATAACATGACAGTATTAATGATTATATTTATCATGTTGTACATTACATTCCCAGTACTTTTTTATAACCAGAAGCTTGTACCTTTTGACTGACTACCTTCATCCCAATTACCATTTCCCTCTTTCACCCCCTGCCTCTAGTAACCACATATCTGATATGTTTTTCTATGAGTTTGTTTCTTTGTTTTTGAAGTATGATTACAACACAGTGTTAGTTCCTAGTACACTACGTAGTGTTCAGTATTTCTATATATTTCAAAATGATCACCACAGTAAATGCACTTACCATCTGTCACCATACAAAGATACTACATAATTATTAACGCTATTCCCCACCCTGTATATTTCATCCCCAAGACTCATTTATTTTTCAACTGGAAGTATGTACTTCTTTTTTTTTTAATTTATTTATTGACTTTAATTGGAGGAGAATTACAACATTGTGATGTTTTGCCATACATCAATAAGTTTGTACTTCTTGGTGGTGGTGGTTTAGTCTTCACCTATTTCTCTAGTACTTAAATGTTTACAAGTTTCTGAGTGATTCATTTTTTGTATTTTTCAATAAAAATTCAACAAATTTTTTTTTCAAAGTCAATTTCAACAAAAATGTCTGTGGGCTGCCAGTTTGTCCTATAGCCCCAAATGTCATTTCTCATGATGTAAGACTGTTTCTCCCAACCCCAAACACTGTAGCTCCTGCCTAACATTGCCTAGGGCTCAGTTTTTGTTTTTGTCTTCTACTATGATGAAAATTTGCACTTTACACTGTCACAGAACACGTAGGAATGTAATTGATGTTTCACAATTTCAGGAGCTGATCTGGTGTACTTTTGACAGATCTGACATGTTTACACAAGAATATTCTTCTGGAAAGTTACCAAGATCACCAAGTCATTATGGCCCTGGAGTTCTCTCTTACTTCAGTGACCATCGTTGCATCCCCTTGGTCCCCCAGGGTGCATTGCTGCCCAGCATGGTCAATGTTTTTCTTGATAACCTTGGCACAGATGTGTTAAAGTAGAGATATCAATCAATCAATCAATCAATCAATCCTAAATCATTGGGGAGAACTGAAAGGAAAAGCAGAGCAATAAACAGAGAAAAAGAGAGAAAAACACTATAAAAACACTTCAATTTACCAAGTACAATTCTCTGTTCCCTTCTTTCATAGGGGAAAAAAGGCCTTTATTCCTGTTATAATGCTGTTGCTATTTATATAGCCATAAATGATACACAGTACTGTCTCATAGATTTTAATTTTTCATAAATGATATATCACTGTATTTGTCCTATAATCTTTTGTATTTAATATTATGTTTTTGAAATTGTTTTTGTTATATATTGACCTAATTCAGGTCCTCTCTCTTTTCTTCTTGGTGACCCTGACTAGAGGATTGTCGATTTTGTTTACTGTTTCAAAGAACTAGCTCTTGGTTTTATGAATTTTTTCTATTGTTTTCTTAATCTCTATTTGTTTCTTTCCTGATCTTTACTATCTCCTTTCTTCTGCTGACTTTAGGTTTTGTCTTTTCTTTTTTCTAATTATTTTAGGTGTTATAATAGGTTAGGTTTTTTATTTGAGATTTTTCTTGTTTTTTGAGGAAGGCCTGTATCGCTGTGAACTTCTATCTAAGAAATACTCTTGCGGCACCCCATAGATTTTGTATGGTTGTTATGGATCTAGTTCATTCCTCTTCATTGCTATATAGTTTTCTATCACTTACATCACAGTTTAATTTAGCCATTCTCCTTTTGATACACATTTAGGATTTTCTTTTTTTTTTATTCCCACTACTATGAATGATGTTGTACGCCTTTAACACTAAGTCTTTCTGGAAAGAGAATTGCTGAGTTGTAGCCAATATACTCTTCTCTGTTTCAGATTTTGTCAAATTGTTTTTCAAAGTAGTTGTAGCAACTGACAGTTTCCAACTGTGTATGGGAGGCTCTTCTAAAAGGGTCTTGTTTTTAACTGTGTGGTCCTGAAGGCTGGTAAGATCTGGTTAGTACATGAACACAGTGAGAAATATGCCCTTTTAGAAATGTGGACTATCTCTGAATACTCTGCAGTGCTGTGCTTAGTTGCTCAGTCATGTCTGATTCTTTGTGAACCCAGGGACTATAGCCCACCAGGCTCCTCTGTCTATGAGGATTCTCCAGGTAAGAATACTGGAGTGGGTTACCATGCCCTCCTCCAGGGGATCTTCCCAATCCAGGGATCAAACCCAGGTCTCCTGCATTGCAGGAGGATTCTTTACCATCTGAGCCATCAGAGAAGCCCAAGAATATTGGAGTGGGTAGCCTATCTACTCAGTAGTAATATTCAAGATAGATTGTTAAGTACAAAAAGCAAGAAGGAAACAAAGTATGTATGGTATACTATAATTTATCTAAGAATTAAAAGGATATAAGTAGATATATGCACATTGCTTATACATTTTAATGGAATGATAAAACAGTTTTTAGTATTAACTACAGATAGAAGAAGAAATAGGTAGAGGGAAAGGGGAAAAGGCTAGATTTCTTTGAATATACCTTTGTTTTATAGATTTAATTTTGGGACTATTTACTATCTTGCATAATTATAACAAAGTTAATATAGTATAAAAACAACCCTAAAAGTCAGAAGTAGAATAAAGCAAATCAATCTAAGTATGTGTATAATTGGTGGCAGAACCACTCAGAGATGAACTAATCTAAATCACTTTATGATATAGAACTGGAAAAAAAAAAAACCTTATGTTAATAATTGAATTATTGGTTGTGGTGTTGGTATTATTAGTTTTAGACTGGAAGAAGATGAGAATAGAGCAATTTAGCAATTATATTGTATCACTAGAAATCATACTTTTTAACATGAGAGAAAGATATACACATATACATACTTTTCACCATATTTCCACTGATGTACCTCTTGAATTTGGGTAACACTTTGAGCCTGTGTTGAATGGGAGGCAGAGGAGACCATGTCTAAAGGGGTTTGACTCCTTCAAGATGAAAGATACTGTGAAATGTCCATTTCTATAATTTCTATATGTTGGACAATACCTAGACCATTAGAAAATATAAATTATAATTCATATATATTCTTTATATAAAAATATATGTCCTTTTATCTCTTTATATAAAAATGGAACCTCAGAGAACATCTCCAGAAACTGTTACTATGCCAAGGTTTGTGACTTTTTTACAAGGAGGGGATTTCTGATATATTGTGAACACAGCATTAAAGGGATGAAACAATTTCTTAAAAGAAGGACTAAAAAAAGCAGACAGCTCCCCTGCTTCTCATGGTATCTCAATCTTTTCCATATTTAGTGAGTAAGAGTCAAAAATATCAAAACTCCTGGGAAATTCTCAGTAAAAGAATTTATTTTTGCTCAGCATAATTTAGTTGCATTTGTGGCTTTATCATGCAAGGCTCAGGATCCCTTGTACTTGAGAGAGAGATTGGAAACAGGATGATCCACGATTGTCAATCAGCAGTCCAAAGATTCCTTTTCATTTGGTCATTTTCTAACACAGGTTTATGATATCAACAAAATGGGATCAAAAAGAATGAGTGTGGTCTTAAATAACAAACAATCCTTAAATGAAGAACACTAGGCTGTGATTTCATTAATGATAAAAGAGATCTTACATCATCTATAAGACCACATAGTGAAGGAAGCAAATTTATGATAAACAACGCCATGCAATGAGCAGGACATTAATTTTAATTGCTCTTAATTTATTCTGCAAGCCAGACACAAGGCAAGGCTTGGAGAAAGTAATGATTTTTTTTAAACCTAAACCCTGACATAGAAGAGTCCATAAGGACAGAGAACTGGGTTCTGCTTGAATCATCCTTTAAGAAGACATTTTTCCTTCTTCCCAAGTAGCTTCTATATCTACTATCCTGTAATATGGGCTAGGATCTTCCCTCATAGCTCAGTGGGTAAAGAATCTGCCTGAAAGGCAGGAGACCTGGGGTCCATTTCCTGGGTTGGGAAGATCCCATGGAGAAGGAAATGGCAACCCACTTCAGTATTTTTGCCTGGAGAATCCCATGGACAGAGGAGCCTGGCAGGCTATAGTCCGTGGGGTCGCAAAGGTTGGACACGACTTAGCGACTAAACCACCACCACCACCACCAATATGGGCATATGTTAAAATCCTGGACCCAGAACCAGACTTGCAGTTACTGTGAATGCAGGATTCCAAGTCTCAGCTAAGAAGGAAATTCGGTGCCATATAGCAGAAGCAACCAGGTATTTTTAAGGCATAATACTTGCTCTAGGTGTTTGGCTATGCTATTTTAAGTCCATTAGTAATGGCTGATTTAAAAGTTAGCACATCCAAACTGGAATAAACCTTGCGAATAATGCCATATCTGCTGGCTGTGGGCTAAACTGTATCTGCCTACAAAGTTCATATGCTGAAGCCCTGACTACATCCCCCGCCATATGACTATATTTGGAGGTAGGGCTTGGAAGAGGTGATTAGGTTAAAAGAGGTAATAAAGTATGGTCCTGATCCAATAGGACTGTGATATTATATGAAGAGGCAAAAGGAGATCTCTCTCTCTCTGTCTCTCCCCGGCACACACTGAGGAAAGGCTGTTTGAGAACAGTGAGAAGCTGAGCCATCTACAACCAGGAAAAGGGACCTCAGCTGAAACCAAGTGACCAGCACCCAGAGCTTGGCCTTCTAGCCTCCAGAACTGTGAGAAATACAATTCTGTTGTTTAAACCATCCAATCTATGGTATTTTGTTATGGCAGCCAGAGCTGACATATACACTGCTTTTAAAAATTGCCATGCAGATGCTATAGGTAAATCATGTTTAATGAGCTCGGGTTTCTAATTTAGTATACAATCATATAATTTGAGGATTTTTCAAGTTTAACAAAATTCTAAAAAATGTCTAGTCCCGGGATACCTTGCCTCATGTCACTGGTGGTATGTATGGGCACTGTGCTAAGGACTCTGGTTAGGGTTGAGCTCAATGAGAAAAGAGAGCTGAGATCAATTAGGGCTGCTTCTGCCACCTCTCGATCCCTGGAGTGTGTCTGTGGGGGCAGGGAGGGAAAAGAGGGATGTGTGGATTACATTAACATACATCTGCCACCCCTGGTCAGAGCCAACAGCCCACTGGGGGGCAAAAGACCCAGATTTACTCCTAAACTCTACCACTAACTGGTCAGGGCCAGTAACCTTACAAAGCAAAAATAAGTCACCTAAAATATTTAAGCCCGGTGTTATTCATCAGCAGTCAAGTGAGGATAGTAATTAATGGTACTTGCTCCAGCTCTCAGAGAAGCCAGGTGATGAGATCAAATAAGGTGATGTTTATGCAAAGGTTTTGCAAATCCCAAACACTATGCAAATATCAGTTTGATTTAAAAAAATAGTTAATCATCCCATGTAGATAGATGGCTACGTATCTTTCACCCACGTGGAACCCCTGCTGGCTGTAATCCCCATGTGGGCACTCCAGTATAATTAGGAAATAAAATCAGCCAGAACCGTTTTTAAGCAATGCGGGTTTCTTTTCTAAAGGGGTGACTATTTTTAAAAGTTTCCACTTATTAATTATATGTATTTACGTATCCCCTCTTATCCACAAAGTCTTGGAGGCAGTGTACAAACTGCATAGAAGTACATACAATACATGATACTAGAACCAAAGGGAAAGGGCACAAAACTGTCAGACAATATGGAAATTCAGAATCTGAGCTTCCTGACAACCGAGGAAAAATAAACAACAGAGTTATATAATTCTCATGTTGAGAAAGGAAAAAAAAAAGCTTTACATAAGAGTTATAATGAAAAGAAACTTTCTTCACCGTACAGAAAGAAGATAGCTAATATTTTTCCATCAAGCCCCATTTGCCCATGTAAATGTGAACAGACCTAACAGTCTCTCAAGAGAACTGTAAATATAAAAGAGTCCGTGTCCAGGAGTGAGGACGTGCCCCTGAGGCTGCACAGAACCCTGTTAAGAACATGGACCTGAGAATCTAAACCTGTTCAAGGCCCAGGGTTAGATTTTCTTGGCTGAGCGCCCACAGGGAAATATTTTAATTCTCTGAGTCTTGGTTCTCTCTCTAATAAGAAGGAATAATTATACCTACCTTTGAGAGTTGTGATGAGGAAAACACAAAACCTATTTGGCAAATGCTTAACTTGTAAAGCAGTAATGACATGTTTGTTTTTATTAATCCTCTTGTTTACAGCTCATGAATGTACCTAAAAGCAATGCGCAGCATGTATTGAATGCACACTAATCCTACATCTTCCTTGTTGGAGATTTAGTGTGTCCATCAGCATGTTGCAGGCCTGAAAAGTCCCACAAATAAAATGCTGTTTAGCTGTTTTCACTGCCTATTTCCAGAGTTACTGAAATTCAGATCCCACTTTTTTTTGTATGACTCCTAGTCCATAATCCATTTTGAGAGAACATTAAACTAACCCATGTGGGGGAGCAACTTGGCCAGCATTCTTCCCCCAGTTTTTCTAGATATTTCTTCTTCACCTTCTTATAATGCCTCTTCACTCAAAGGAGTTGAATGTTTTCACATGATCTCATATTTTATCTTTACTCTAGTCACATATACTAGGAACCTAATACAAGTTGCACAAATTACAATGCCCCTGGGATCCAGCTCTCCAAATTACCCCCAGTGAATTTCACCTCCTGTCATTCACACACTTGTGTAGTTCCCTCCCACACTGAATGAAGCCACTATCTGAACACATTCCTGGTTATCAGAACAGGTATGTGGTGGGGGGTGAGGGGAAAGTGAGGGGAAGGCGGGAAGAATTCCTGTCACTTGATGTGCAGAAACCAAGGATTCTGCTAAATGTCTTCCAATGCATTGGACAGGACCTCCCCTCCAACAAAGAATTCCCTGACTCAAAATGTCAGTAATGCCAAGGTTGAGAGTGAGTGAAGTCTCTCAGTCACGTCCGACTCTTTGCGACCACCAGGCTCCTCCAGCCATGGGATTTTCCAGGCAAGAATACTGGAGTGGGTTGCCATTTCCTTCTCCAGGAGACCTTCCCGACCCAGGGATTGAACCCAGGTCTCCATCACTGTAGGCAGATGCTTTACAGTCTGAGCCACAAGGGAAGTCCTGGTGCACGGGCACCAGGGATGCTGAGGTTACAAAACCCTAAATTAACCCCTTCTTTAAAATATTTATATTTCCAACCTGCCTATTCTTTCAGGGCTGACTGGCCCAGAAATCTATTAATACTATCTTCTGTGATGCGTGAAATATTTCCTTCCCTCTGATCTTCTTTAGTTGGCTTAGCTTATGTATCTATGGTACTCCAGGGTGTCACAAACAATCCATGGGGCTCTCATGGGTTAAATTCTCACCTTGCTGAGTCAGATTAAATCCATCAGTGCTGTGCATTCCAGGCCACAGTCATAACCCAACTCGTCCCTGCCAACTCCCCTGCTTCTCTCACGGCTGCCCATCCTGCATCTTCTCCGAGACGTTACAACTCCTTCCTGGAGTGAAGGACCAATCCACAGCCGGTGCTGCAGATACAGCAGAGCCTTGCCGTGAGCTGGTCACTTCCCACCAGAGACCACCAATACACTTCCCAGGCCACAGTCCAGAGCCAGAAAATATCACCTCCTCACCATAGTTTGCAAAATGTCTTTCTCTGTATAATGCATACAAGAACCAGCTAAATTGTGCCCATAAGGTAACTTTCTTTCCTTTTCTGTGATTAAGTTCCCTTTTTCAGCTCCCACTGTGCTCAAGGGTAGAGCCTTAATCTCAGTAAGTTGGGGATTCCTAGAGTCCCATTACCTCAGAGCTCCCAGGATTTCAGGGGATGGAGGCAGTAGGTCCACTGTGTCATAATCCACCACAGTGACACCGCAGAGGGCTCCCCACCCGCTACCGTCGTCCGCCATGTTGTTCTGGTTGTGCTCATGCTCACTGACTCTGTGCCCATCCATGCCACTTTCAGAAGCTCAAGTCCAGGCTGCAGTTCTCACACTACCCTGGGCCTCAAGAAACTTAGAGGATTTGTCTGAGGACCTTCACATTCCATACTCTGCTGGGCACTTTCTTGGGCTCAACCTTGATGCCCTGTGCCTCAGTTTCTCAAAAGCACCTTGGGTACCATCATTTTTCCCCCAGACTTGGGCCAAGGTCAGGCAGGGCACAGAAATCCTTCATAAAGACTCATCTCTCCCCGTATTTCTCTTCCCCACTCTGACTTCCACTCTGAAAGAGTTTTTCCCTGTTTGCCTATTTTCATTCTTTTTTCCTTCTCATTATGTATTCTCTCTGCTCTGAGTTCCCTTATGACCCATGCTTTTGAAACTCCAAAGCTTAAGCTTTTCTTTTTTTTTTTTTAAACTCAAAGTACCGTCTCCTCTTTTTGATTTTCAAAAGTCTGTTTAGATTCTTCACTCTCTCTCTGCATTTACACTGAGTCATTCATTCACCAAGAGACTAGAAGCAGAATATTGTTAGCCTGAATTCAGGGAAGGGCTAGGGGCCTAAGGAAACGAGGGGGAAAACTTTGGTTAAACTTCAAAATAATATAATTATCCCATAATTGTGAGTCCCTGGCTATTTGTGGGTCCACTTTAGTGGCCTGTCCATGATTTTGTATCCTATCTTGACAAAGTTTAAAGTTTCACTCCCTGGAAGAGCTGGGTGTAGGGGCAATAGATTTCATCTCACTTTCTAAATTCAGTTGATTGATAGTGGCTGCATGGAATAGTGTTGAAAAGGATTTTTGAGGTCTCTTGGGCTCAGTGGGCAAAAGTGGATTAGTCACATTTGCTATGGGTAAAGGAGGAGAGAAGTGAGAGCCTCTGTGCCAAGAATTAGCCATCACCAGCTTACTCTTATCTCATCTAGAACTTCCCTTTTTCAGTTCATACGAGTCATATTGTTAGAGGGCCTGATAGAAAGTCTAGGGTAAGAGGAAGGTCTCCAATAAAAATGGTGATGAGCTAATAAAGGCAGGATCATCCCAGAACTGACTCCCCAAGTGGTACCCCTCAGAATGGGAATGGGCTATGACATATTTTCCCTCCTTCTCCCCAGCTTCCAGGCCTGCCCTCGGGGAGGGGTGGAAGAATTAATGGGGTTTGTAACCTCTGGAGTTAAGCATGGGATATTTTGATTACACAAACTAATTATTTATACCACAGGCAATAAGAGCCAATAAGGATGGGTTTTGAATAAAGGAATAACAAGATAAGACAGGGCTTTAGCTAAATGAACTTAGAAGCCACAAAGAATGGATTGGAAGGGAGAGTTTAGAGGAAAAGTTGCCATAGTAGTCTATGAAAGGGAATGAGTGAAATTTAGACAACAGAGACAGCCGACCACCCTCACCTAGTTGCAGGCCAAGTCACAGGCCTTCCAGAAGCCCATGTTGCAAGCTTTCTTGATCATACTTTGTGCCTCTAGCCTCTGCCTTTTCTTTCAGGGGAGCAAGGGATTTGCAAAAGTCCGAGGGCCTGAAAACAGAATGCTGCCAGCCTGGTCTGACGCAGGGAGACCTAGTTGGCTAGTTGGAGCCCTAAAAGGAGACAGAATGCACCCAGCCCCTGCAGGCTCCAGGGCAGCAGGCACTGGGCATGCTCAGTTCCCAGTGTCTGCATGGCCATGGGCAGCTTCTGGTCTGGGCTGGCTCTAGGCCATCCTGAGAAAGGTCAGGCTGCACTGTGATATGGCTATAGCTCTGGGCTAGGTGTTTCTCCAAGGCTGGGAATAATTCCTCCAAGGCACAAATCAGTCCCTCCCACTGAAACAAACTAAACCAGAAACAGAAACAAAGCTGAGTACAGCACAAAGAGATGCCCAAGGAGGAATACACTCTGGGCTGGGACCGCTTTTTGACCTATCCAACTGAGGGTAACAGGTGGAGGGACAGGGTTGGGGGGTGCTGTATATCCTGACATGGGAATGGAAGGAAGCATAGAGATAGTGGGAGTCACTCAGCAAGATAAGGAAGATCCTTTTCTCCTCCCCCAAGGTCTGGGGTCCCTAAATCTATTCCCCTCCCCTTCCACGTCTCTGTGACATTGATTTGCCTTTTTCTCTGTTCCTGGCTGATCTTTTCTCCCCAGTTAACCTTTCTTGCTCTCTCTACTCTCCCCTTTTCTCATTCCTCTACCTAAACCCAGTCACAACAGAATGTACTTCTGGGTCAACCTAAAAGAACCCAAAGCAAAACATTTATGACCATCTCTTCCAGACCCTCAATCCCAGGGTGACCCCAGGGAGATGTCCCCGGAAGAACTACTCTGGCTGCATTATCCAGAGTTGCCTCCATCACCCATTCCTAAAAGCCCACCCATGAATCAGGAAAACACATGGGTTCTTGGGCCAGGGCTAACAGAACTTCAGCCTGGCTCTGCTGGTTTCTCGTACTGAGGACATGCAGGGTGAAGGGCTGGGCGGGTCAGCCTTCATGTGGCTGCAGCCCTCACTCCGAGACCCACCCCACCCCAGCACATCAGGACATGTCAACAGGCGAGGAGGTTACTAACCACATGAGGCAGCAGGACACATGCCCAGCAGACACAGACCAGGCTGTCGATGCCAAGTTCCGAGGGAGAGGAGAGACCATGGGAAGGAGCCTCACAGGCAGAGAGAGAAAGTGCATTCCAGGAGGGGATGGAAAAGGAAAGAACCCCAAGCAGGGCATTCTGGGGACTGTGAGGAGAGCAGGACTGCATGGAAGGAAGGGAGAACTTGTGGTGGGGAGTGGGCGAGAGGAAAAGCTAGAGAGCTAAATTGGAACTAGTTTGCAGGGAGCCTTGAATGCCAAGAGTTTGGAATTTCTCCATTCATATTAGTGAGATATGGAAGACCGTGGAGCGAGAGGAACATTATCAAAACGATGTATAAGAAGATATCAAACAGGGCCTTGCAGAATTGGCACTCGCCCACAGCTGAAAACAACAGCTGTTAAACAACATATATTGTGAAACGTAAAGGAAAAAATGGGGCCAGAGACCACTCTTCCAGGAGCTGTGGTTCCACTTTAATCCCCCCACTTTGAAGAGCTAGGTAAGCACTTCTGCTGGGGCAGGTGTAGAGATTGGAAGGGGTGGGGGAGGGGGAGTCCCAGTGGCTTTGCCTCTTCCATGCAGCAGGGATGCTCCTCCTCCCTTGCCCCATCCCACTACCCGTGTCAGGAACAGACTCCCACAGAGACCCAGGCACTTGAAAGAAGGGGAGGCAGCCATCCTTGGCCTGTCTAGGCAGCAGGGTGTTATTCTCCATCTGAGCCAGGAAAAAGGAAATCCAGTGACAGCAGGTGGCGAGGGAAGGCAGCTGTCAGGCACCCGCACAGCCACCATTTGGCATCAAAGTTCTCGGTGGGCTTCCTGGGGGTCACCAGGATGCCTCGAAAGTAGCTGGGCTTAGAGACACAGAAGGTCACATAATGCGTGGTTCCATATATGTGAAATACCTGGAACAGGCAAATTCATAGAAAGCAGATTATTGGTTACCAAGAGCTAGAGAGAATGGGAAATAGGGAGTAAATGCTTAATGGGTTGGAGAAGGAAATGGCAACCTACTCCAGTATTCTTGCCTAGAAAATCCTGTGGACAGAGGAGCCTGGTGGGCTGCTGTCCATAGGGTCGCACAGAGTTGGACATGACTGAAGCGACTTAACATGCATGCATGCGTTGGGGAAGGAAATGGCAACCCACTCCTGTGTTCTTGCCTGGAGAATCCCAGGGACGGAGGAGCCTGGTGGGCCACCATCTATGGGGTTGCACAAAGTCGGACACGACTGAAGCGACTTAGCAGCTGCAGCTTAATGGATATAGGGTCTCCTTTTGGGAGTGATTAAAAGTTCTGGAACTAGATAGTGGTGATGGTTGCACAACACTATGAATGTATCAAATACCACTTATTTGTATACTTTAAAGTAATTAAGTTGGTACATTTCATAGTGTACATTTAATAGTAGAGTGTGTGTGCGTGCATGTGTGCTCAGGCATGTTAGACTCTTCAAGACTTCATGGACTGTAGGTCCAGGCTCCTCTGTCCACGGGATTCTCTAGGCAAGAATACTGGAGTGGGTTGCCATTTCTTTCTCCAGGGGATCTCCCTGACCCATGGATCAAAGCCGTGTCTCTTGCATCTCCTGCGTTGGCAGGTGGGCTTTTTACCAGCTAAACCACCTGGGAAGCTCCTTCATGTAGTAGCAGTTCAGTTCAGTTGCTCAATCATGTCCAACTCTTTGCGATCCCATAGACTGCAGCACGCCAGGTTTCCCTGTCCATCACCAACTCCCACAGCCTGCTCAAACTCAAGTCCATTGAGTCAGTGATGCCATCCAACCACTTCATCCTCTGTCATCTCCTTCTCCTCCTGCCTTCAATCTTTCCCAACATCAGGGTCTTTTCCAATGATAAATTCTTCACATCAGGCGGCCAAAGTACTGAAGTTTCAGCTTCAGCATCAGTCCTTCCAATGAATATTCAGGACTTATTTCTTTTAGGATGGACTGGTTGGATCTCCTTGCAGTCCAAGGGACTCTCAAGAGTCTTCTCTAACACCACAGTTAAAAAGCATCAGTTTTTTGTCTATCAGCTTTCTTTATGGTCAAACTCTCACATCCATACATGACTACTGGAAAAAACATAGCTTTGACTAGACAGACCTTTGTCAGCAAAGTAATGTCTCTGCTTTTTAATATGCTGTCATGTAGTATATTTTACCTCAGTAATTTTCTTTAAAAAATAGTAGCTGGGCTTCAGCCATCTTGTCAGTCTCTCACCCAGGGGCTCCCTGTAAGAAGAGGAGATCCGGAGGCTGCTGCTGCTAAGTCGCTTCAGTCGTGTCTGACTCTGTGCGACCCAGAGACAGCAGCCCACCAGGCTCCTCCATCCCTGGGACTCTCCAGGCAAGAATACTGGAGTGGGTTGCCATTTCCTTCTCCAATGCATGAAAGTGAAAAGTGAAAGTGAAGTCGTTCAGTCATGTCCGACTCTTAGCGACCCCATGGACTGCAGCCCACCAGGCTCCTCAGTCCACGGGATTTTCCAGGCAAGAGTACTGGAGTGGGTTGCCATTACCTTCTCCAAAGGCAGATGCCATGAAATGTACTTCTGGTAATGTGAGGGGTGGGACAGCGGTCTTCAGCATGGGGTCTGACTTCCTTTGCCAGAGGAGATCATGCTGAATCTTCTGAAGAACTCACGGATGTGCCCTGTTGTAATTATCAGTGCTGTTTCCAAATGTTCGAATGTTAAGAGCACCCCTTCTGGGCACATGATAAGATTGTACTTCCTGCCCCTTTTTCTGGTTGAGCGGGGCCACATGACTAGTTCTGGCCAATGAAATATAGGTATAAGTCATTCTCGGCCTCCTGATTCAGTCTTGGTATGAGGCCTTCTGCTAGCTCTTGTTCCTTCCCGAGACTCTAACAACGGTGGAAATGAGGGCTGTCCTGTGAGCCTGAGTCTGGGTGATCTGGTGAGCAGAGCTTCTGCTGACCTACACTGGACATGTAACATGAAAGAGCAGTAAGCCTTTGCTGATCTAAGTTACTCAAATTTGGGGATGATTTGTTACTACAGCACAACTTAGCCCGGTTTCTAAGTTGTAATAAACTGAAATGACCAGGACACAGTGAGAGCTCCCCAAGTGATAAGGAGGGGGAAAGTCTGCAGAACTTGACTGACAGCAGTGATTGGCACCTTGGGACTTTACTTCCAAGCAGGAAGCAGACACTACCTTCAGATGGAGGTAATTTAGGAGAGTTTAATAGAACAGGACTGTTTACAAGTGCTGGGCAGGTTAAGCCTACCAGTAGTAGGGAGATGCTATCATCCTGAAGGTGAGAAGTTAGGTGTGGCTATAGAAAGGAGTCCCCAACAGGAGAGGTGTGGTCTATGGGAGAGAAACATAACCACTGCTGACCCTCTGGCCATCTGGGAGGCAGCCCAGGAGAATGAACACCCCAAACATATCTTCCTCCTGCCCTTAGGGTCCTTGCCAGTGTTCCCTAACTGGCTGAACTCAATAGGAAGCTAGAGGACAAGGAAGCCCTTTGATACATCCCTAAAGGTCTGTCTCCTAGGACTCAGAGCCTGATGGAGAAGGATTTGATCAAGAGGAGCAAATGGAGGCTATCTAGGACCTCCCCTTCCTGAGTGAGACCATGCCATCAATTGTTTCCAGGTGTTTTAGGAATAATATTTTTTTAATGGGTGATGCTCTAGATAGGGAAGGATGGAATGGAGATAAGAGGACCACCAAAGACACAATTATAGTAGATCCTGTCAGATAATGAGTGGACAGGCAGAAGGAAGGGAGGATGCAGTAGTGTCTAGGAGAGGAGAAGCCAAATAGGAAGACGCAACCAGAGCAGGAGAGGCTAACCTGTTTTGGGTGTCGCCGGTGACCACCCAGGAGCTCTTGTGGAAGAGTGATGAGGATGAAGACTGTATTAGTTAGTGTCCTGGCAGGAAACAGATGGACACTCAAGAAAGTTGACAGTAAAAAACTTCAGGAAGGGACTCTCTAAGGTGTAGGCAGGATGAAAGGAGCCAGAAAGAGATAATGAGTCATCCAGAGACTCACGACTGCTGGAAGCTGTTTCCATCCCTGTGCCTGAAGGAGCAAGAGAGAGGGTGGTGACACTGGAGCCATGAAGGAACCCCTCCCACCAGGAGCTGGGCCCACAGAGGAACACAGCCTCTGCCAGACCCTTCGTGAGGCTGCCACAGAGGATCAGAGGCAGCCAACACTTCATTCCACACCTCTCACACCCTCCAGTCTCCTGTCATGCCTCCACTGGGTGAATCAACCAGAAACCGCAGGGCAAGGGAGCCCAGGAGGGGCAGAGAATGGATCTGTGGGGAGAGGGGGACAAGTGGAAAAAACCCACTTGGGGGAAGGAGGAAGTAAAAAGAGGCAAGGAGACAGTGAGGAAATGGTAGCTAAAGCAGCGGGCTATTTTCTGGGTAAAGAGGAAGAGGGATGAGAGAAGAACATCAGGAGCAAGCAAAGGTGTTTTCTAGGCAAAAGCCACGTGAGCTTTCTTTAGACTGAGATCCAATTTACCTAAACCACACCACCGACATCATGGTGATCAGTTAACCCTGGCCGGCATCACATTGGAAAGTTTCTGTAATTTCAGGTGCCCCAAAAGATACCAAGGATGAAGGGAAAGGGGCAACATGGTCACAACAACATTGCCAGCTCCTGTTGGCTCTAACTATCCATCTTTCACACAAGAGAAAGGTAATCTTTTAGAATAAGAAGACCTTCAGTCATAGTAACACAAAGACTACCATATTACATTCCCTGGCTCCCTGGAGGCTGGCTGGATCTAGCTCAAATAGTTTCTTTCCAGAGTTTCTGTTGCCAAGATTTAGAATAGCAAACAGTGATGGTGGTCAATCTAGGTGAAGTTGCCTGTGCTTTTCATCCCCTTTTCCTGGGCAATTTGAAGAAATCAGCATCTGACTTTCCAGCAACAGGCAAGTGCCAGCAACCTGTGCTGTGTTCATTTTAAAGGCTTAGCTGTCCTCTGCAACATCACTCATCAGGATGGCTAAAAAGGAAAGATTCTCTTCCTTGAGGTTGGAGTGGTACGCAGTAAGCATCTGAAAAGCCTGCAGAATCTAGGTTGCTAATGGGTAGTTAACTAAAAGAGAGAGCACAGACTGCTGTATTTGGCATGAAGTGAAAATGCGCAGAAAGGGGAAAAGTGATAAATGGTCTTAGACAGTTAGCTGAACAGGAAAATGAGGAATTAGGCTTCAGAGTTCAACCTCCTCAGTGGTTCATCACCAAAGTCAGGCAGTTCAGGAGTTCAGCCAGGCAGGTTGTGCACAAAACAACCCTCCACCCTTGACTGCAAGCTCTTCTGTCAAAGGGGCAAGGACATTTGAACTCCAGTGTGCTTTCCTCCTAGCAAGCCATGCAACCTAGCATACAGGTGTCCACTTAGAGGAAAAGGTGACTTTTTCTTTTCATGGCGATGTTATTCCCTTGACAAGCCATGTTCCTTGGAAATGGCACCACTCGGAGTTGGAGGGAAGGGTCTATTTCTGATTCTCACAGAGATGGTATATGTTTATAGCAACCCTGGCCAAATTCTTTATAGTTGCTAATGATGTTTTTTTACTTTTCATCCCTTGCCTGAAACAGCATTGCATCGTAATCAGAGTATGAGTGCAAAAAATTCAGAAAAGATGCTAATAGTAATGACAACAATGACAATCCCTCATTTGGATTTAGCCCTTAACCTTTATTATAAAAGTACCTCCTGTATAGGATCTCATTCAAGCTTCAGGACAATACTCCCCATTTAACAATTACGGAACTCAGCCAAAGAGAGTCAGGACTGAAACATCAGTTTGCTGATTTCAAATTCTCTGTTTGCACAATATAAACAACAACAAAAAAAATCTACACATTTAGAGAGGCTTCTACATATTGAGTTCCTGAACAGCAAGCACCTATTGGTATGTCTCCTGAGTAACAGAACAGTAATTTTCCCCTGGGATCTGCTGCCATTTCTCTGTCCACTTTCTTCAGCCCAGCGAGAGGCTTGTATCTCAGGTCTGGCTCTTCAGGGCACTGCCATAGTGATTGGTTCAGGAATGGCATGTGATCCAATCAGAGCCAGTGAGAGCCAAGGCTATATTTGCATCAGTTCAGTTCAGTCACTCAGTCATGTCTGACCCTTTGCAACACCATGGACTGCAGCACACCAGGCCTCCCTGCCCATCACCAACTCCTGGAGTTTACTCAAACTCATGTCCATTGAGTCAGTGATGCCATCCAACCATCTCATCATCCATCGTCCCCTTCTCCTGTCCTCAATCTTTCCCAGCATCAGGGTCTTTTCAAATGAGTCAGCTGTTCACATCAGGTGGCCAAAGTATTAGAGTTTCAGCTTCAGCATCAGTCCTTCCAATGAATATTCAGGACTGATCTCCTTTAGGATGGACTAGTTGGATCTCCTTGCAGTCCAAGGGACTCTCAAGAGTCTTCTCCAACATCACAGTTCAAAAGCATCAGCTTTCTTTATAGTCCAACTCTCACATCCATACATGACTACTGGAAAAACTATAGCCTTGACTAGACAGACCTTTGTTGGCAAAGTAATATCTCCACTTTTTAATATGCTATCTAGGTTGGTCATAACTTTTCTTCCAAGGAGTAAGCATCTTTTAATTTCATGGCTGCAGTCACCATCTGCAGTGATTTTGGAGCCCCAAACAATAAAGTCAGCCACTGTTTCCACTATTTCCTCATCTATTTGCTATGAAGTGGTGGGACCAGATGCCATGATCTTAGTTTTCTGAATGTTGAGCGTTAAGCCAACTTTTTCACTCTCCTCTTTCACTTTCATCAAGAGGCTCTTTAGTTCTTCACTTTCTGCCATAAGGGTGGTGTCGTCTGCATATCTGAGGTTATTGATATTTCTCCCAACAATCTTGATTCTTGTGCTTCTTCCAGCCCAGCGTTGCTCATGATGTACTCTGCATATAAGTTAAATAAGTAGGGTGAATAACAGCCTTGACATACTCCTTTTTCTATTTGGAATCAGTCTGTTGTTCCATGTCCAGTTCTAACCGTTGCTTCCTGACCTGAATACAGGTTTCTCAAGAGGCAAGTCAGGTGGTCTGGTATTCCCATCTCTTTCAGAATTTTCCACAGTTTATTGTGATCCACACAGTCAAAGGCTTTGGCATAGTCAATAAAGCAGAAATAGATGTTTCTCTGGAACTCTCTTGCTTTTTCAATGGTCCAGTGGATGTTGGCAATTTGACCTCTGGTTCCTCTGCCATTTCTAAAACCAGCTTGAACATCTGGAAGTTCACGGTTCACATATTGCTGAAGCCTGGCTTAGAGAATTTTGAGTATTACTTTACTAGATGTGAGATGAGTGCAATTGTGCGGTAGTTTGAGCATTCTTCGGCATTGCCTTTCTTTGGGATTGGAATGACAACTGACCTTTTCCAGTCCTGTGGCCACTGTGGAGTTTTCCAAATTTGCTGGCATATTGAGTGCAGCACTTTCACAGCATCATCTTTCAGGATTTGAAATAGCTCACCTGGAATTCTATCACCTCCACTAGCTTTGTTTATAGTGATGCTTTCTAAGGCCCACTTGACTTCACATTCCAGGATGTCTGGCTCTAGGTGAGTGATCACACCATCGTGGATATCTGGGTCATAAAGATCTTTTTTGTATAGTTCTTCTGTGTATTCTTGCCACCTCTTCTCAATACCTTCTGCTTCTGTTAGGTCCATACCATTTCTGTCCTTTATTGTGCCCATCTTCGCAAGAAATGTTCCCTTGGTATCTCTAATTTTCTTGAAGAGATCTCTAGTCTTTCCCATTCTATTATTTTCCTCTATTTCTTTGCATTGATCACTGAGGAAGGCTTTCTTATCTCTCCTTGCTATTCTTTGGAACTCTGCATTCAAATGGGTATATCTTTACTTTTCTCCTTTGCTTCTCACTTCTCTTCTTTTCACAGCTATTTGTAAGGCCTCCTCGGACAGCCATTTTGCTGTTTTGCATTTCTTTTTCTTGGGGATGATCTTGATTCCTGTCTCCTGTACAGTGTCATGAACCTCCGTCCATAGTTCATCAGGCACTCTATCAGATCTAGTTCCTTAAATCTATTTCTCACTTCCACTGTATAATCATAAGGGATTTGATTTAGGTCATACGTGAATGGTCTAGTGGTTTTCCCCACTTTCTTCGATTTTCGTCTGAATTTGGCAATAAGGAGTTCATGATCTGAGCCACAGTCAGCTCCCAGTATTATTTTTGCTCACTGTATAGAGCTTCTCCATCTTTGGCTGCAAAGAATATAATCAATCTGATTTCAGTGTTGGCCATCAGGTGATTTACATGTGTAGAGTCTTCTCTTGTGTTGTTGGAAGCAGGTGTTTGCTATGACCAGTGCTTCTCTTGGCAAAACTCTATTAGCCTTTGCCCTGCTTCACTCTGTACTGCAAGGCCAAATGTACCTGTTACTCCAGGTGTTTCTTGACTTCCTACTTTTGCATTCCTGTCCCCTATAATGAAAAGGACATTTTTTGGGGGGTGTTAGTTCTAAAAGGTCTTGTAGGTCTTCATAGAACCGTTCATCTTCAGCTTCTTCAGCATTACTGGCGTTTTGCATAGGCGTTTAAGACAGCGGAGCAGGGAGACTTGAACTCACGACAGAGATGCCAAGTTCAATATTTGGAGTGATTTTCCCTGCAAAGAAACTTAACAACTGGCAGAGTGACCCCATCACATCAGACAAAAGAGAGGGAAGCCTCATGGAAGCAGGTAGGAAAGATGCAACTGCACCATCAATCCGACCCTCATGCTTCCCCACCCCCTGGCACTGGGGCCCGCAGTCAGGAGGGAGCTCAAAACCTGGACTTCTCTGTGAGGAGCGATGGGCTCCTACCTCACTTTGGGCACTCCCACTATTAAGATATTTGCCTTAGTTGGGACGGGTAACACCCACCTTTTCCCCATTGGTCTTGGGCAGGGAAGAAGGTGTGCCTAGGGGTTTTGGCTGCAGTCTTGCCCCGACGTGGGATGTGGGGATAAATAGAACCAGTGTGAGTGATAGCAGCCAGAAAGTGACGGGAGGCAGGGTCCTAGTGGCAGCGTCAGAGCCTGTAGATGAGTCCCATGCCTAAGTACGTTTTATTTACTTGAGCCACTGTATTTCCTTTATTGGGCTTACCTGGTGCCTCAGATGGTGCAAAACCTGCCTTTTGTATTATCTGTCACTTTCAACTAAAGTAGCTTGGCTAGTTCAGGTAGTCTCTTCCTCTTTCATCCATTAGCCATATGAGAATGCAGGCAGTGCCACTCACAGTGCTGGGGGCCAACATAAAGGTTGAGCTGCCAAAGACTGAACTACAGAAATTCCCGCAGTGCTGTTCTATGACTACTCACCAGCCCTTCTCAGCAGCCTGTAAGAATTGGAAAAATTCCTTTTGCACAGATGCCGGAAGACTAGCCTAACCTACTGGTAATTGTGAGGCAATTGTGTGGTATAAGTAGCCTCAGTAGAGGTTGAGCTGGGCTCTAATTGTGCATGGATACCTGGGTCAGACTGATCCCTGATGGTGAAAGGTTGTCTCTCAGTGGTAATGAAGGCTACATAAAGGGGAATCTTCTCCCCCAGACAGAGGGCATAAGCCATCTCCTTCAGTCTGACTGGACCACCAGAGGTCATGTACTCCCCACTGGATCAATAAAGGTTGCCAGGAGCAGGCCATTCACTGGTTGGTTTAAACTAACCAGAATCTACCCTGGATCCAGAAATGGTGTCACATTGGTTACCCCTGAGTCACACTTGGGAAAGATAGATGCCAAAACTGGAAATGCATATACAAGAAAGAATTAAGGACTAAACGTTAGGTAAGACCAAGAATGTCATTATTGATCATGCCATTACTACTCGATCATGTGACACTGGGCATATCCCTCTAACTCTTTTGGCCACAGTGTCCTTGTCTGCAAATTGAAGACAGAATGAAGGATATCGACAGTCCCTTTTCTGTTCTAATATGCTCTGACTCTTTGACTCCGACTCTATTTGACTCCAAACACAAAACACATGCAGTAAGATGTGGAAGGGAAAGTTGATGATGTTGGTAATTAATTCAAAATTGCTTCACTTTGGGGGAGAGTTGTTGATAAGACACAGGTGTGTCCTACCTTAAGAAAACCCCAAATCAGATCCACAAAATACAGAAACTTAGGTGAGACGACACATACTACATTTGCTTTGCAAAGGGATTTACCACAGTAAATCATCTTTCCTGATTTCTATTTATTTCTAGATACTATGATGTCTTAAGTTTGAAGAAGTTGCTTTTACAACTTTTTGATGTTTCCTTGATTTTTTTTTTTTTTTTGAGAAATTCTGCTGTTTCTCCACACTTGAGAGGGTATTTCAGGTGGTCTTGAGTGATGACTATGAGAGGGAGCAAAGAAAGTGCGGGAAAACAAGCTTCAAATGGTGCAGCTTAGTTCAGCATCAGCATTTAAATTTTTTTTTTATTTTATTCCTGGGTATGCTGGATCTTCGCTGCTGCTCGGGCTTTTCTCTACTTGTGGTGAGTGGGGACTACTATGCAGTTGCAGTGCATTGGCTTCCCATTGCGGTGACTTCATTCTAGAGCACAGGCTCAGTTGTGGTGATGTTGCAAGAAGGGGTCCCTTCCAGGGCCCGAGAGTGGGTTCTTGTCTAACAATGGGAAGTGAATTGTCTGAGGAGACACACATGCTGACTAAACAAGAGATGTTATGGGGAAGAGCCCCCCACGGAAGAGAGCAGGAGGGAAAGGGAACCTAGGAGAACTTCTCTGCCACATGCCTGCAGTCTCAGGTTTTATGGTGATAGAATTACTTCTCGAGTTTTCTTTGGCCAATCACTCTGACTTAGGGTCCTTCCTGGTGGCTCATGCCATTGCTCAGCCAAGATGGATGCCAACAAGAAGGATTCTGGGAGGTGGTAGGACATATGACATCTCCTTTTGACCTTTCTTGAATTCTTCTAGTTGGTGGTGGCTTATTAATTCCATGTTCTTTACCAGGACCTGCTGTTGTAAAATAACTCATGCAAATGGTAGCCTGGCCAGGGTGGGCAGTTTCAATCAGCGTGTTTCCTAACAGTGGCACAGGGGTTTAGTTGCTCCATGGCCTGTGGGATCTTTCCTGACCAGGGATTGAACCCATGTCTCCTACATTGGCAGACTGATTCCTTGCAACTGAGCCACCAGGGAAACACTTCCCCCCTTTTTTAAAGATTTTTGTTTGTTTTTGATGTGGACCATTTTTAAAGTCTTCATTTAATTTATTACAATAGTGTTTATGTTTTATGTTTTGTTTTTTTGGCCACAAGGCATATGAGAATCTTAGCTCACTTACCAGGGTTTGAATCTGCAACCCTTGCGTTGGAAGGGGAAGTCTTAACCATTGGACCACAGGGAAGTCCCTAGCATTTGTTTTAAAAATGTCCCTTATTACCCCTGATCTCTATTAAGGACAGTTATGTCCAAGCAATGGTTTTCTCCTTTTCCACTGTTCTTTGTTTTTCTTTAGGATGAACTTCCCTGGTGGCTCAAATGGTAAAGAATCTGCCTGCAATGCAGGGAACCCAGGTTTGATCTCTGGGTCAGGAAGATCCCCTGGAGAAGGGAATGGCAACCCACTCCAGTATTCTTGCCTGGAGAATCTCATGGACAGAGGATCCTCGTGGGGTTGGAAAGGATTGGACAGGACTGATCAACTAACACTTTCACTTCCTTTCAAAGTCATACGAATGAGGGAGCACCATAGCAAGTATATCAACTGGTTCCACAGGCAAATGTTCATTTCAAAATCTAGCAGCTTCTAAAAGCATGACGACAAATCAGTCTTACTCAAATCTAACTCTCAGCACTTCCTTCTCCCTGTGACAAAATTCCAGTGTCCTCTTGGTGCCCTCCTGCCTTTCACCTGAAGTACTCTCTATCTTGTGCCTCCCCTGATACTATTTGCCAGCCACAAGCAGGGCCATTGTGAGCAGGACCCGTGCTCTTCCATGACACTCCCCTCCTCCCTTCTACCTCAAGACCCATCCCAGGTTTTCCAGACTACCGAAAACCACACAGTACTACAGGTATGGTTCCTTCCAGGACAGAACTCTTTCCAGACCATCTAGCCCATTTAGCATGTCAAATCCTTAAAGCATAGGAAACTGCCAAAGAATAAACTGTGTTTTCTAGTGCCTCAGAGAAGAGAATGCTTCTCCCCCTGCAAAACAGCCTATGGAGGAGTTAGTCCACAGAACAATTGGAAGTTGTAGAAATGCAGTGATTTACTAAAAGAACAAACCAACCCCCCCCCCAATTTTTAACAGGTTCCCACCTGTAAAGTTTCAGGGTTCATAAAATGATGATCTAGTCCTCAAATGTGCTTTTTGACATTCAGTGTTCTTAACATTGAGAAATTCTGCATACAGATATTAATGTGTATCTTCCTCCCCCTACCCTGACAAAGTTCTGGCAACATTAAGATCAGATTCATTTGGCAGTAATCAGCCAGAGTTGGGTCAGTATTACCCCTTGAGATAGGACTCCTGCTTCAGCCCAGCACTATGCTCCTGGCTGCCTGGTTTCTTGCCCTTCTCCAGCACTGACCAGTCTGACCAAACCCCACCCCCCACCCCGGCAGATGTGTGAGATTGCAAATCCCAGTTTACAAGGCACTGCCCCCACCACCACTGCTTCATAATCTCTTCTAGGCTTCACAACAGTCCTGTGGAACAGGCAAAGTGAAGATACCTCTACCATCCTCCTGCCATAATAATTTAAAAAAATTTTTCCCAAATTTATTACAAAATCATATTCTATGGCATATAGAAAGCAAATTCTAGGCAATGATAACCTGTTTACACAAACACTAGATTTAGCTTCCCGACCCTCCCACCAGGTCCAGGAAAAACAATTGTATCTACATTGTAGATACAGTGTATCTACAACATATTGGAAATACCTGGAAAGGATTTTTTGTTTGTTTTTTGGGCTTTTTAAAAATTGATTTACAATATGCAATATTAAGAAAAGACCCTAGTGCTGGGAAAGATTGAAGGCAAAAGGAGAAGCAGGTGTCAGAGGATGAGATGGTTAGATAGCATCACTGACTCAAGGGTCCTGGATTTGAGCAAGGTCCGGGCGATAGTGGAGGACAGGGAAGCCTGGGGTGTTGTAGTCCAAGGGGTCGCAAAGAGTCGGACACAATTTAGTGACTGAACAGCAACAAGTTTAGCATAGTGATTTAATTTTTTAAGATTATACTGCAGTTAAAGTTATTAGAAAATAATGGCTATATTTCCCTGTGCTGTACAATATATCCTTGTTGCCTATTTGTTTTATACATTAGTAGTTTGTATCTCTTAGTCCCATACCCCAGTCTCCTCCTCCCCTCTTCCCTCTGCTTGCTGGTAACTGCTAGCTTGTTCTCTTTATGTGTGAGGCTGTTTCTGTTTTGTTATATATACATTTGTTTGTTTTATTTCTTTAGATTCCACATATAAATGGTGACATAGAATATTTGTCCGTATCTGACTTCTCTTTCTAACCTTCTAGGTCCATCAATACTGTTGCAAATGGCAGGATTTCATTCTTTCTTATGGTTCAGGAATGTTCCTTTGTATGTATATGTGTATATCCACACTTTTATCCACTTATCAGTCAGTGGACAGTTAGGTTGCTTCCATATCTTAGCTATTATAAATAATGCTGCCATGAACATCGGGGTGCATCTGTTGATACCTTTTCAAGTTAGTGTTTTCCTTTTCTTTTGATATATACCCAGGAATGAAATTGCTGGGTCATATGGTAGTTCCAGTTCTAGTTTTTTGAGGAACCTCAATACTGTTTTCCATAGTGGCTGCACCAGTTTATATTCCCACCAACAGTGTACAAGTGTTCCCGTTTCTGTGCAACCTCGCCAACTTTTGTTATATGTAGACCTTTTGATCATAGCCGTTTTGACAGGTGCGAGGTGGTATTTTGTAATTTTGATTTGCATTTCTCTGTTGATTAGTGATGTTGAGCATCTTTTCAGGTACCTACCTGGTAAAAATTTTTAAATCCTGATGCCAGGATGCATCCCAAACCATGTAATTCAGACTCTGTAGGGGTGAACACCAGGAATCGATAGTTTCTTTAAATCCCCAGATGATTTAAATATGCTCTCCAGGCTGAGAACCACTGCCTTTGAGTCAGCCCTGAAACCAGCAGCATAGTGAAAGGAGATGAGTTAAGCATTTCCCAGTTCCTAACTATAGCAAAGATACTATTGTTACCAATTTTTTAAGCTAAATATTGTTTTGTTATATTTATTTTTATTTAGCTATGCTGGGTCTTAGTTGCAGCATGTGGGATCTATTGCCTGACCAGGGAAGCAACCTGGGCCCCCTCATTAGGAGCTTGGAGCCTTAGCCCCTGAACCATCAAGGAAGTTCCAAATAGTTACTTATCTTTAAAGGCTTATGATTCCTGGGAAGTTTGGAAAAGAGGTGTTGCTCTTAGAAAAGATTCTGAGCTTTACTAACTAGATGAATGGGAATTCCTACATCTGACAGATTCTAATTAAACCCTACTCTCTTGTAAGATGGCCCATTACCCACGTATCTCACATGCAGATGAGTGGCCAGTCATACCTCTGAAAGTACCTCTAACAGAGGCTGTGAATAAGGCTCCTTAGCAGAAGGTCACTGAAATTATTTATTATAAAATTATTTTATATTAACTTATTATGATTTTACTGCAGAGGGCTTTCACTAAAAGGGGCCAAAGAGGGCACTCTGAGTGTTCCAAGTATTTACCAGGCAGAAGCACTTAAGCAAGAGGGACACCTTCAGCTGGAAATGCTCCAACCTGGGGCTGGACCAAGTATGTGTTCACCTGTGGCCTTGGCCAGAATCTAAATGCAGGCACTGGAGGTCAGCTCGGACAGCATAGGGGCATTTAAGGTGAGGCAGTGATTTAGTTCAAGGCATAACCTGTTCTGTTTAAAGCATTTTGAAGTGTTCCCCAGGCTCTGACTTTTGAGACTGACAATATTCCAAGAATCAGAGGCTAAATATTGGAGGCAGGGAAACTATTCCTACCACTCACTCAGAAATATTTGATCATTTCTTGCCCCAGGAGTGGAGAGGAGCTCTATGTTGGAACCAAGAAGTTGTTCACTATTTGTTCAGTCATTATCTCTATATGACGTGAAGGCTGCAAAGCACTATTAATCACCAGAAGTATTATTAAGCAGCTGCTGGCTTAACAACTGTGCAAGATGACTAAAAGGGTTTGGTCTCTAATCCCAGTTGGTGCCTATTAAATATATACAGCAACTGATTGACTTACAAAAATGTATCAGGCTTCCTTGATAACTCAGATGGTAAAGACTCCTGCAATGCAGGAGTCCCCAGTTCGATTCCTGGGTCATGAGCAGCCCATGGAGAAGGGATAGGCTACCCACTCCAGTATTCTTGGGTTTCCCTTGTGGCTCAACTGGTAAAGACTCCACCCGCAATGTGGGAGACCTGGGTTCAATCCCTGGGTTGGGTAGATCCGCTGGAGAAGGGAAAGGCTACCCACTCCAGTATTCCGGCCTGGAGAATTCCATGACAGTATAGTCCATGGGGTTGCAAAGAGTCGGACATGACTGAGTGACTTTCACTTCACTTCACTTCTGGTAAAACCTGCACTCAATAGCTACCACTCACCCATAGGCTTTACTAAAAAGAAAAGTACTCTTAAGTTTCCTTTCTCTATTGTCACATTATTACCATCACTTATAGCTTATAAACCCAGTATAGACTTAGAAGCATATTACTGTAACTCTTGTTCAATATGAGGATTTCATCTACTTTTGAGATATGCCTTATGATATGCCTGTCATATCAAACCGCAGAGGATCATCTCTTATCATGTGCAGTGATGCAAAGCCAACTGTTTGCACCAAGGTGCCAGCATGAGCAGCATAGAATCTCCCAGTGTACTCTGAGTGGCTGGAGGATATCAGTACCAGGCAAGGCTCTGTGAGAAGGAATTTTTTTAAATTGAAGTATAATTGCTTTAGCAGTGTTATATTAGTTTCAGGTGTGTAGCATAGTAATTTGGGGGTATTTTTTAACAGATTACATGTTGTTATAGGCTATTATAAGACATTAGGTATGATTCCCTGTACTCTATAGTAAATCCTTGTTACTCATTTGTGTTATGTATAGTAGTTTGTGTCTGTTAATCCCACACTCCTAATTTGCCTCTCCCCTCCCCCCTCTCCCATTTGATTACCATAAGTTTCTTTTCCCTATCTGTGAATCTTATTCTGTTTTGCTGTATACATGAATTTGTATTATATTTTAGATTCCACATATAAATGCCATCATATAGTATTTGTCTTTCTCTGCCTGACTTATTTCACAAAGCATAATTTTCTCTAGGTCTACCCCCATTGCTGCAAATGACAATATTTCACTCTTTATGACTGAGTAATATTCCATTGTGTCAATGGAATATTGTGGACATTATGTGGACATAATGTGGACATTATGTCAATGTCCACATCCTTTCAATCCAGCTGTTTCTTGATGAGCACTTGGGTTGCTTCCATGCTTTTTTGGCTATTGTAAATAGTACTGCTATGCCCATTTGGGTACATCTATCTTTTCAAATTAGTGTTTTCATTTATTTTAGGATATATACCCAGCAGTGGAATTGCTGGATCATAAGGTAGGTCCATTTTTAGTGTTTCAAGAAACCTTCACTTTTCCAAAGTGGTTGTATGAATTTACATTCCCACCAACAAGGTAGAAGGATTCTCTTTTCTCACACCTTCTCCAACATTATTTGTAGACTTTTTGATGGTGGCCATTCTGACTGGTGTGAGGTGATACCTCATTGTGCTTTTGATTTGAATTTCTCTAACAGTTATCATTATTGAGCATCTTTCCATGTGCTTGTTGGCCATCTGCATGTTATCTTTGGAAAAATGTCTGTTTAGGTCCTGTGCCTATTTTTTGATTGGGTTGTTTGTTTTGTTTTGGTATTGAGTTGTATGAGTTGTTTATAGGCAATAGTTTGGATATTAACAACTTGTCAGTTGCATCATTTGAAAATATTTTCTCCCATTCCATAGGCTGTTTTTTTCATTTTGTTGATGGTTTCCTTTGCTGTGCAGAAGCTTTTACATTTGATTAAGTGGCATTGGCTTATTTTTGCTTTTACTTCTTTTGCCTTGGAATGCAGGAAGGATTTATACAGGAAAAAGGCCATGCTCCTTTATCCCCAGAGTCTTACTGAATCAATAGATTCACTTTGATCTGACCCTCAACCCAACCTGAACTGGAATGAGACTCAGACTAGGCTAATTAGGGAAATTTTTTAGTTGTAGGTTATAGAATCTCAATAGAAACTGACCTAAACGAAGAGGTATTTATTAAGGTACAGTAGTGGCTGGATCTAAGCACCTCAGAGATGTTTATCCAGAATCAGTTGTTTTCCATTTCTCCACTGTGATTTCCTCCATATTTGCTTCATCTGGGCTTCCCTTGTGGCTCAACTGGTAAAGAATCCGCCTGAAATACTGGAGACCTAGGTTCGATCCCTGGGTTGGGAAGATCCCCTGGAGGAAGGAAAGGATACCCACTCCAGTGTTCTGGCCTGGAGAATTCCATGGACTGTAGTCCATAGGGTCGCAAAGAGTCGGACATGACTGAGCAACTTTCACTTTGCTTCATCTTCAGACAGACGCTCTACAAGAGGTGACAATAATAACAATAATAACCAGAAGTTCCTGGGTCAGATTCAACCAGCTTGGCATCCTCAGATCATTCTTTCAAGAACCTGGGGCTAATTTCCATTGGCCTTGTCAGAGGCCATCTCTGAATCAGTAACTCTGACCAGGGAAATGCAGTTTCTTACCAGCCTGGGCCAGCCTTGGTCTTATGCCCACTCCTCATTCGAGGTAGGGAGGTCAGCCCTGATCATCCATCATGGACTAATACTTCAGGGGGGCCAAAAGATAATTGGGATATTTTCCTAGAAGGTGAATGGAAGCTGAGTATCAAGAACAATAGCTCTGGGCTATAGTCTGCTTGCTCTGTTTGTGGATGCTGGATACCTCTTCCTCACTGTCATTGAATTTTTTGTATTAATAGGCAATTTAATAATCAGTAGCTTTAAATTAATAAATTAATGGATGACAGTATAAATATGAATCATTTAAATACTCTACAGTATTTAGTGCCTAAATGGATGATACAAAAGCAAAGATGCAAAGATAAGAGATCAGGAGAAGAGGCAAAGTCTGAACTGGGTCTTGAATGATTGATAGGTATAGCGAGAGGCAGGGTGGTGGAGGTGCATTCCAGGCAGGGACACAGCCACTGAGATCAGACAAGCCCCATGCCTCCAGGGAGAGAGAGGCAACTTGGCAGGCTGAGCTTCATGTGGGGAAACGGTGGGGCGTGGGGAAGGTAAGATGGGGCTGATTACAAGTCTGGAATGACCTTCTGCATAGTAGACACTGGGTGGGGTGAAAGGGTGAGTTAGCACTGAAGGAAGGGAGGAAGCATCCAGTTTGGAATAGGATAAGTTGGCAGTGTCAGCAGGAAGCATGAAGTGGGATGACAGTGCTGCTTTGGAAAGATAAGCCTGGTGGAGAAGGGGAGGGTGAAGGATTGTCAGGGGTGAAGAGGAAAGCAGGGCATTAGTTCAGTAATTAGTTCAGACACTGTCATTTGGTAAAGGTGATGAGAGTCTGGCCACTGTCCTTTCAGACAGCTGTTTGCAACCCAGCCTCAAAAGTCCGTTCATCAACCTGCCCCACCCTTACTCTTGCTCTCTTGCTACCTCTCCTGCCTCCACTTCCTGAATGCATTATGAGATATTTGACTATATTCAAGAAATGTTTAAAATACAAGAAGGCTCCATTGAGAGAGGGAGTAAAGAATACCATGAGAAAAGACCAAGCCTTGCTAAGAGACACACAAAGGACTGACGGGGATGACATAGAGGCCCAGATAGCCCAAAGAAGATACAGCTTATTGTCACTTGCTACTCTGCAAGCTGAGTTTGGATCTCAGCTTCAGCATTCACTGGGTGGATGATCAGGGGCATGTTATCTCCCTTAACCTAAATATTTCTCGTCTGTAAAATGGAGGTACTTGTACTTTCCTCAGAGATTTATTATGAGAATTGTGTTAACAATGTTAAGTACAGTGCCTGACTCAATAAATGTTATTATCATTATTATTAGCAACAGCTGCAGCCACGATAATATATTTACAGGTGTGAACAAAACAAGCAGTCTTGCTGGTGGAATTCACCTTGACATCCTCCCAAAGCTAAAAATTCCTACCTGAAAGGGAAGCCTTTGGAAACTGAGTTAAGCTCTTTTCCACCTGTCCTCAGACTGAGCTGAGACTAGTGAACTGTTCTCTCCTGAAAGATACCAACCACTAGAGGGAGAGTGGATTTCTAGAAACCACAGCTTCTTAATCTCTATATCTTTCACACTGCAGATAGCCACATATTAGCAGTTTTGATACCAATTTACTGCAGTCCAAATAGTGGTTTTTTTAATGGAATGGAATAAAATTGAAAATAGCATTAACTTCAGAAGATTCAGGTAGATATTGTTTCATGAAGTCCTTTGTTTTAGTTACATAATTATGTTTGTATGTGTAAAATGTATTTCTCACTGTGAGTCATGATCAGCCATGAGTAGCATAAGAAACACTGCCTTAAAGGATATTCAAGAGAAAACTATCTTTCTTCTTTAATTTTCAGACAGACTGTTGTTCAGTTGCTCAGTTGTGCCCAACTCCTTGCAACCTCATGGACTGCAGTATGCCAGGCTTCCCTGTCCTCCACAATCTCACAGAGTTTTCTCAAATTCATGTCCATTGAATCGGTGATGCCATCCAGCCATCTCATCCTTTGTCATGTCATCCTCTTTTCCTCCTGCCTTCAGTCTTTCCCAGCATCACGGTCTTTTCCAATGAGTCATTTCTTTGCATCAGGTGGCCAAAGTATTGGAGCTTCAGCTTCAGCATCATTCCTTCCAATGAATATTCAGGGTTGATTTCCTTTAGGACTGACTGATTGGATATCCTTGCTGTCCAAGAGGCTCTCAAAAGTCTTCTCCAGCACCACAGTTTGAAAGCATCAATTCTTTGGCACTCAACCGTCTTTATGGTCCAGCTCTCACATCTGTACATGACTACTGGAAAAACCATAGCCTTGACCAGACGGACCTTTGTCGGCAAAGTGATGTCTCTGCTTTTCAATATGCTGTCTAGGTTTGTCAGAGCTTTTCTTCCAAGAAGGAAGGGTTTTTTAATTTCATGGCTGTCGTCACTGTCCACAGTGATTTTGGACCCCAAGAAAAAACTCTGTCACTGTTTCCATTTTTCCCCATCTGTTTGCCATGAAGTGATGGGACCAGATGCCATAATCTTCATTTTTTGAATGTTGGGTTTTAAACCAGCTTTTTTACTCTTCTCATTCACTTTCATCAAGAGTCTCTTTAGTTTCTCCTCACTTTTTGAAAGTAGGGTGGTGTCATCTGCATGTCTGAGGTAATTGATATTTCTGTCAGCAGTCTTGATTCCAGCTTGTGCTTCATCCAGCCCGGCATTTTGCATGATGTACTCTGCATGTAAGTTAAATAAGCAGGGTGACAACATACAGCCTTCATGTACTCCTTTCCCAGTTTGGAATCAGTCTGTTGTTCCATGTCCAGTTCTGACTGTCGCTTCTTGACCTGCATACAGATTTCTCAGGAGGCATGTAAGGTGGTCTGGTATTCCCATCGCTTTAAGAGTTTTCTGCAGATACCAAACAAGTTACATTCATGTGAGTCATTTTTCTGTATTAAAGAAGAATCAGATACAGGAATGCAGGACTAGATTTAACTAATGGTGCCTAATATTGTTAAAAACTTGTGTTATTTCTTGGATCTTCTTCCTCTGATATAAACATCTGTCAAGATGTAACCAGGCCATCTTTTTAGGCCTTTTTTCACATGTGTGTAAATTACTTTCATAGCTCTTTTTCTAGGTGATGACATCAACTCCCAAGATTTTCAATGGTTCCTTTAAAGTGGCTGAATCCTAAATTACTTCTCTAGCTCTGAACTCCAGACATGTATTTCCAAATGATGGCTGAAGTTCTCTCCATAAGATATCCCATACAACCCTCAAATTCAACCTATCCGAAAGTCAGTGTATCATCTTCCCTTTATTAAAAAAAAAAAGTTGAAAAGCCCTTCCTGTATTCCTTCTCTTGGCCCTTGTCTTAGTCTATTCAGGCTTCTATAACAAAATACCACAGATTGGATAGTTTATAAATAACAGAAATATATTTCTCATAGCTCTGGATGCTGAAAGTTGAGGATCATGGTGTCAGCAGGATTGGGCCATCACCCAGGGTCTTCCAGGTCTCAGATTGCATGTTGTATCCTCACATGCATCCTCCTTATTGCCAAATTCAGACTTAAGTTGAAGAAAGTGGGGAAAAATACTAGAGCATTCAGGTGTTACCTAAATCAAATACCTTATGATTATACAATGGAAGTGACAAATAGATTCAAGGGATTAGATATGATAGACAGAGTGCCTGAAGAACTATGAATGGAGGTTCATGACATTGTACAGGAGACAGGGATCAAGACCATCCCCAAGAAAAAGAAATGCAAAAAGGCAAAATGGTTGTCTGAGGAGGCCTTACAAATAGCTGTGAAAAGAAGAGAAGCAAAAGGCAAAGGAAAAGAGGAAAGATATACCCATTCGAATGCAGAGTTCCAAAGAATAGCAAGGAAAGATAAGAAAGCCTTCCTCAGCCATCAATGCAAAGAAATAGAGGAAAACAATAGAACGGGAAAGACTAGAGATCTCTTCAAGAAAATTAGAGATACCAAGGGAACATTTCATGCAAAGATGAGCACAATAAAGGACAGAAATTGTATGGACCTAACATAAGCAGAAGATAGTAAGAAGAGGTAGCAAGAATACACAGATGAACTATACAAAAAAAGATCTTCACGACCCAGATAACCACGATGGTGTGATCACTCACCTAGAGCCAGACATCCTGGAATGTGTAGTCAAGTGGGCCTTAGGAAGAATCACTAAGAACAAAGCTAGTGGAGGTGATGGAATTCCAGTTGAGCTATTTTAAATCCTAAAAGTGATGATGCTGTGAAAGTGCTGCACTCAATATGCCAGCAAATTTGGAAAACTCAGCAGTGGCCACAGGGCTGGAAAAGGTCCATTTTCATTCCAATCCCAAAGAAAGGCAACAAACTACCGCACATTTGTACTCATTTCACAAGCTAGCAAAGTAATGCTCCAAATTCTCCAAGCCAGGCTTCAACAGTATGTGAACCATGAACTGCCACATGTTCAAGCTGGATTTAGAAAAGGCAGAGGAACCAGAGATCAAATCGCCAACATCCACTGGATCATCGTAAAAGCGAGAGAGTTCCAGAAAAACATCTACGTTTGCTTTATTGACTATGCCAAAACCTTTGACTGTGTGGATCACAACAAACTGTGGAAAATTCTGAAAGAGATGGGAATACCAGACCACCTGACCTGCCTCCTTGATCTGTATGCAGGTCAAGAAGTAACAGTTAGAACTGGACATGGAACAGATTGGTTCCAAATCAGGAAAGGCGTATGTCAAGGTTGTATATTGTCACCCTGTTTATTTATCTTATATGCAGTGTACATCATGTGAAATGCAGGGCTGGATGAAGCACAAGCTGGAATCAAGATTGCTGGGAGAAATATCAATAACCTCATATATGCAGATGACACCACCTTTATGGCAGAAAATGAAGAAGAACTAAAGAGCCTCTTGATGAAAGTGAAAGAGGAGAGTGAAAAAGTGGCCTTAAAACTCAACATTCAGAAAACTAAGATGATGACATCCTGTCCCATTACTTCATGGCAAATATATGGGGAAACAATGGAAACAGTGAGAGACTTTATTTTGGGGAGCTCCAAAATCACTGAAGATGGTGACTGCAGCCATGAAGTTAAAAGACACTTGCTCCTCGGAAGAAAAGCTATGACCAACCTAGACAGCATATTAAAAAGCAGAGACATTACTTTACCAACAAAGGTCTATCTAGCCAAAGCTATGGTTTTTCCAGTAGTCATTTATGGATCTGAGAGTTGGACTATAAAGTAAGCTGAATGCCAAAGAATTGATGCTTTTAAACTGTGGTGTTGAAGACTCTTGAGAATCCCTTGGACTGCAAGGAGATCCAACCAGTCCACCCTAAAGGACATCAGTTCTGAATATTCATTGGAAGGACTGATGCTGAAGCTGAAACTCCAATACTTTGGCCACTTGATCTGAAGAACTGACTCATTGGAAAAGATCCTGATGCTGGGAAGGATTGAAGGTAAGAGGAAAAGGGGACAACAGAGGATGAGATGGTTGGATGGCATCACTGACATGAGGGACATGAGTTTAAGTGGGCTCTGGGGGTTGGAGATGGACAGGGAAGCCTGGCTTGCTGCAATCCATGGGGTCGCAAAGAGTCAGACATGACTGAACTGAAATGACTTAATGAGAATACCAGACCATCTTACCTGTCTCCTGAGAAACCTGTTTGTGGGTCAAGAAGTGACAGTCCGAACCCTGAATGGAACAAATATTTGGTTCAGGGTTGAGAAAGGAGTATGACAGAGCTGTCTGCTGTCACCCTGTTTGTTTATACGCTAAGCAAGCTATACATCATGAGAAATGCTGAGCTGGGCTAAATGAGGTACAAGCTGGAATCAAGATAGGTGGGAGAAACATCAACAGCCTCAGATAAGCAGATGATACCACTCTCCTGGCAGAAGGTAAACAGGAACTAAAGAGCCTCTTGATGAGGGTGAAGGAAAAGAGTGAGAGTCGGCTTGAAACTAAATATTAAAAAACTAAGATCATGGAATCCAGCCCCATTCCCAGTATTCCCAGTGTTAGTCACACAGTTGTGCCTGACTCTGTGACTCCATGGACTGTAGCCTGCTAGGCTCCTCTGTCCATGGAATTCTCTAGGCAAGAATACTGGAGTGGGTTGCCATTCCCTTCTCCAGGAGATCTTCCCAACCTAGGAATCGAACCTGGGTTTCCTGGATTGCAGGCAGATTCTTTACAGCCTGAACCACTAGGGAAGCCCTTCGGCCCCATTGCTGCTGCTGCTGCTACTAAGCCGGCCCCATTACCTCATGGCAAATAGAAGGGGAAAAGGTGGAAGTAGGCACAGATTTCCTCTTCTTGGGCTCTAAAATCACTGTGGATGGTGACTGCAGCCATGAAATCAGAAGACATTTGCTTCTTGGCAGGAAAGCTAATGACAAACCTAGACAGTGTGTTGAAAAGCAGAGACATTACTCTGCCAACAAAGGTGCATATAGTCAAGGCTGTGGTCTTCCCAGTGGTCACGAACAGTTGTGAGAGCTGGACCGTAAAGAAGCCAGAGTGCTGAAGGATTGATGCCTTCGAACTGTGGTGTCAGAGAACACTCTTGAGAGTCCCTTGGACAGCAAGGAGATCAAACTAGTCAATCTTAAGGGAAATCAACTCTGAATACTTGTTGGAAGGACTGTTGCTGAAGCTGAAACTCCAGTATTTTGGTCATTGGATGCGAACAGCTGACTCATTGGAAAAGTCCCTGATACTGGGAAAGATTGAGGGCAGAAGAAGAGGATGAATGGCTGGATGGCATTCTGATGCAATGGACATGAGCTTGGGCAAACTTAAGGAGATTACCTACCTTCAGGAGGTACAGAGAGGCCTGTTGTGCTGCAGTCCCTGGGGTTGCAAAGAGTCGGACATGACTGAGCGACTGAACAACAACATCTAACGACATAAAACCCTTATACTGTCAATTTCCTCAGGACATTCAGTAAATTGGGGACCACTGTTGGTAACCTGAAAGAAATCCACACACTGGAGGCCTTTCCTTTCCCTACAGGAAAATGTCTTTTGCTGTATTTTTGTCGCTTGAATGCCTTAGAGGAAAAAAAGAAAGGAAGAAAGAAAGAAATCTAGGAGAGATGGTGACAGACTTGTTCCTTTCCAGTGTGGAAGCCGGAGCACTGACTCAGAAAAAGGACATCACAGGCATTTTGTTCTTCCAAGAATTGTAATGCTTGGGATTTTTAATTTCCAGCAGTGAAAAGCAAATGATCAGGGCCAAAATCAGAGAGAACACAACGATTTCAACAATTTGGGGGTTATCTTCCCTGTTTTTTCCCCTCTGTGTCTGTATGGTTCCTCAAACAAAGTGGGTTGGAAAAGTTCAAGCTTAGTTCACAGAAGAGAACATTCTGTACTCTGCACAACAGGCTGGGCTGCTCTCTGTAAAACAAAATCAACAGCATGATCTCAGCCACCGCGGCGGCAGGCACCACGCCGCCAGCCCACAGCCCCAGCGTTTGAATAGACCGGCTGTCAAAGGCGCCCCAGGGACAGGACATGAGGAAGGTGCAGGGGCATGCGCATGTGCCACACACACACCTTTTCTGCCCAATTGTTACTTCACACACACACACACACACACACACACACACACAACTTTCTGCCCCATTGTTACTTCTTCTCCCCAGAGGGTCAAGGAAGTTGTTTGGATATTTCTTTCTGGAGAGTTATTACAGCTGAAACATTTCCAAGGAAACAGCCCCCGGATGTGCACTTCTGCTCTGGCATTGACTGGGGCTTTTTAGTCTGTTAGGATGTTCCTGTGATCAAATGACAGAATCAGCACATCACTGCTTCCCTACTATGATCAAATGACAGAATCAGCGCATCACTGCCTCCCTACTAAAGGAAAGGGAGATGAGGAAAGAGGAGTCAAGGCGGTGTTTTCACCCTTCCTCCACCCTCTCAGCTTTTCAGTTTACTTCTGGATTCGCAGCCTTTGCTTCTTTTGTCTAGAATGTAGCATGCATGTAATTCAGTAAATATTTGTTGAGTGCATATTTGGTGCCAGGTTCACAGTAAAATAATACCTATAGCAGGGTTATTCTTGCGAAGTGAAAACCTGGCCTTGAAGCCAGGCAGTGGAGGAAGAAAAGAGATTTATGGCTCCCCTGGTGGTGGCTCAGCTGGTAAAGAATCCACCTGCAATGCAGGAGACCTGGGTTCGATTCCTGGGTTGGGAAGATCCCCTGGAGAAGGAAAAGGCTACCCACTCCAGTATTCTGGCCTGGAGAATTCCACGGACTGTATAGTCTATGGGGTCACAAAGAGTTGGACATGACTGAATGAATTTCACTTCACTTCACTTCACTTCACCAGTGGAAGGGGAGAGGGAAAGGAAGAGGGTTCTCCAGGAGGGTTGAGAGATTAGGGTACTAGAAGACCCCAGGCACAGGTGGGTGAGCTTCAGGAAGACAAAGCAGACATCTGGAATGGGGCTGCTAGCCCAGTGGTCCTTCCACGCTGAATTCAAGCCTGTTTGCTCGAGGGAGAAAAGACAATAAGAATACACAACTGCCCGCAGCAGAGAGTGGAATTGCTGCCCCAGGCCTTCTTTAAAGTCACCCTTGCTGCAGCTGCTGCAGGACCCAGAGACGGGATGAGGTGGGGTTGGGGACAGGGCACATGGAGACATGGCAAGTGAAAAAGCAGCTTTTTGCCCAGGGGGGGCTTGGAATCTTGGCTTACTGTGTGGCCTTAGATGAGGTTCTCAGACTCTGTGCCCGTGAGTCTCTCCAGCTGTGCCCTCCTTCAGCTGTTAACTGGGGTGAGAAATCCCTGTTTCTTAGGACTATTGACTATTGTTATTACTAATATATAATAAGTTCTGTTCAGAGAAAGCTGTTAACCAGGGCATCAGTTAAGAATTCCCACCAGTGTGTCCTCTCAGATGTTTTCGTGCCCTCCTAGTTCACAGCTTCCTGGCTTCCTGGGTGTCTGCTGTCATCTTCACCCAGCGTGAAGCTCTGTGCAAGGCAAGACGACAGGCATCGGACCAACAGAAGACTGTCCTCAGGAAGCTCTCTGCCCTGACCAGGGAGGGGTTTACACAGGGCAGTGACCGCCCTGGGGCTCAACGGATACTTCCTCAGAGCCGATCTCCCTTTGTGCTCAGGCTCATTTTTTCTGAGTCCCAGACCACCTCTTTGGCTGTCCAGCCATCCTACAGAGAAAGCTCCTGGTGGGAGGGGGGCGGGGGGGATTGGTTGCAAACAACCCTGATGCAAGACATTTCTCGAGACTGCTCTTCCAGAATGTAAACACCCTTCCTCACTTCGGGACCAGAGCTCCTGCCAGGACTTTGAAAAACAAGTTACACAAGCACCTTTGGGGTGCTTGGTCATGCCACATCACAGGTGCTGCTACTTGGGGACGTGGGGGAAGGGTGACCTCAAGGACTCAGTCAGGGACAGTGCATAAATGCCAGACTCACTGGGCCAAGAGTTCAGGAAAACACAAGCCCTTGGGCACCACAGTAAGACACCGCCTGGGGAAGGAGTCAGTCATTTAAAGATCATTTCAGAGTTGCTTCATGCCATCACTGAAACAATCCCAGGGCTCAGTAGAAGAATCATCTGCTATTAGAGCCGGGTCCCAGGCCAAGGTGGCCCTTCCTTAGAACTGCTCACTGTGATATCTTGAATTTTCTCTCCCCTACAGAGATCACCTCCCTGACTATACTCACCCCACCTGTTTAAAATTTTGGGAGCAGACAGCCTGTCACAAAAACACTTCACCCTGTTGAACCTCCTTTACCAAAGGCTCCTGCCAATTCCAGCCAGTTGCAGGTAGAACTTCTCACAAGGTGGGAGTGAGCGTGGGACAGCAAAAGCAAAGCCCTAAGGATCTGCAGTAGACCAAGCGAACTATTATAAATCCAGGGACTAAGCAGGTAACCAGAATCTCAGGGAAGAAATGAAGGGAAGTGGTTCCTAGTTCATACCCCCCAACAACACATGCTTGATGGGAGGCCAGCCTAAGAGAGTGATGTAGGTTGGCCATTTATTATATGCCAAGTGCCTTCCATACATTCTCTCACTTAATTCCCATGATAATGCTGTGTGGCAGGTAGTGGTGTTATCCCAGTTTCAAAGGGCTTAAATAACTGGCCCAAGGTCATGCAGCCAAGTACATGGCAGAACTTGCACTTGAAAGCCTGTTTTGGCCAACCTAAAAGACCAGGTTCCTTTCATTATACTAATCTGCCTCCCTGTAGCAAGAATCTTACTAGAATACCACTGGAATCATCTTGTACATTGATTTTGGTTTCTCAGAGATGGATGTCTCAAAGTTCTGACACCAAGTCTCACTGTCCAACGTCAGACATTTTATTATACCTTGTCTCAGTAGATACCAGTCAGCAGTAGTTATTGAACATACACCAGCTGTTGTGCTGTGCTCCCTGGGGAATAGAAAACTGTTATGCATGAGAGCTACCTTCAAGGAGCTTATAGTCTACATAGGATATTAACATACAATTAATTTTTATTTATGTTATTATTCAAATAACTTCTGACTCTAAATGGCATAACATGACCAAGGTTTACTTCTTACTCATACCACATACCCATTGTCAATCAGCTGGGTCCTCGCTCTTACTGCTTCTTCCCTAAAGGGGCTCATGTCAGTTCTGCTCACATTTCCTTGGCCAAAGCAAATTAAACAGTCACACATAACTTCAAAGGTTTGATAAATACAAACCTACCATGAGTCTGGAAATGGAGAAAGACCTGAAAACTCTGGTCAGTTCAGTTCACTCATTCGTGTCCTACTCTTTGCGACCCCATGGACTGTAGCACGCCAGGCCTCCCTGTCCATCACCAACTCCTGGAGTTTACTCAAACTCATGTCCATTGAGTCAGTGGTGCCATCCAACCATCTTATCCTCTGTCGTCCCCTTCTCCTCCTGCCTTCATTCTTTCCAAACATCAGGGTCTTTTCAAATGAGTCAGTTCTTCACATGAGGTGGCCAAAGTATTGGAGTTTCAGCTTCAACATGAGTGCCGAAGAACTGATGCCTTTGAAATGTGATGTTGAAGAAGACTCTTGAGAGTTCCTTGGACAGCAAGGAGATCTAACCAGTCCGTCCTAAAGGAGATCAGTCCTAAGTTCATTGGAAGGACTGATGTTGAAGCTGAAAACTCTGGTAAACAGACCAATTAATGACCATATACTGTGAAGAGGAACAGCCTCAATGCCTCATGCCCCAGATTACAAACAACGAAAGACTGAAAGATCTAGTGCCATTAGAGTGGATGTATTCAAGACAGACGTCCTAGGGACTCAGGAGAGAATCACGCCTGGACCCAAGGCCTCAGTGAAGTACCCTGAGAAAGTGAAGACCTGCATTGAGCCTTGAAGAGTGGGTGGACTTAGATGGACCTACAAGACCAGATCAGTTGCATCCACCTTGACCTTCAAAAAGATGATGGTAATATACCACCAGTCACTCTCATGAACTACATAGGTGCTTTCAGGCCTGGAGAGACCACCCAAATGAGTGCCTGAAGGTGAGAATGTGCACAGTGGGCTTGAGGGGAAAGGCCCATCACAGCTGGGGAGAGTATTCAAATCAGGGAGAAATGCTAGTTGGCCAGAGCGTTACTTGAGAAGGAATAAAAGATCTTTAAGTGAGAAAGTCATGATTACAGTGGAACTTTGGGGATTTTAATCTGTTTTAAAATTAAAACAGATTCTTCTTTCATCTGTTTCTTCTTTGATTTCACAAGTGCTTTAAATATTTTGCATAGGAGAAACAAAGGTAGATAAGGCTTGATTCCCACCTGTAACTCTTCAGTGGAAGAAGAAATTTGTTTGGTTTTTTACCATTGCCTTTTAAGAGGAGTTGATCTCAAAGAGATACTTCATTTGCTGAATAAGATCTAAAATTTCAAGGATGTGCATTTATGAATCAGAAAGGGCTAAAAGGGCCAGTCGACTAAATGGAATTGGGGTGGTGATAAGGAATCTAGGAGTGGGAGGAGCGTGGAAATGGAGGAGGCAGAGAAGATAAGACAGCTAGAAATGAGAGAAAAGCCTTTGGGTATGATGGAGATTTTTAATGGGGGGTTTTATGAAGTTTAGCCATATGGTGTTCAGTGTAAGCCCTCCACTGTTCTCCCTTGTGAGCATTTCAGTAAAATATATGTTACTCAAAATGCTTTGGGAGGTGACTTGAGAGGTCACGTGGGGGCAATTGGGTAGCAATAAAGTGTTGATTGTGGCCTCAAACTGTATAGAGTGTGAGCCAGAACTTGTGAAGAGAGCACAGTCGTGTTTATGTTAAATAGATATGTGCAATCACACTTCTGTGGGATAAAGTGGCAATGCTAGGTGTGGGAGAGTTTGTCAAGAAACACTTCATAAAGGAGATTAAAGGAGATCGTGAGGCCAGGTGTTGAAATATCAGAAAGTGTCCCAACCCATCTGGATTAATGAAAAGCATTCCAGTCCGGGCACAGAGAGCAGCATGTACGAAGGTGGTGGGGTGTGGAACAGCCTGCTTTATTGGGACTACTCCAAGCAAACATTGATGGGTAGGTTTGTGAGGGATAGGGTCAAAGGGAGCAAGCCCAGTAGTCTAATCCATTTATCAGGGTCTGTGGCAATAGGGACATGTGTTCACCTTCAAAACTATTTATTCAGCATTTATTTACTCTCATATATTTTCCAGCTTTTATATTTTTGCAAAACTATTTTGTTTTGATTTGGCAAAAAAAACTAGAAGACTAATGATTTCCTTATTTTCTTACCTATTGGTAAGACAAATGGTGGATCCAGAGATTAACTTTTCTAAGGATATCCTGACTTATTTATATTCACGGCTTCTGTACAGCATGTCAATATTTGCCTGGCTGCTGAGCATCCCCTCCCCACGTGCAGTGCAGAGAAGTGCCAGGATTCTTCAGGTCCTGTGTCCCAGGAAGTGAAGGATTGCCTGAGACAGCAGCAAACAAGCAGATAGCTGGTGACTATTAAAACACACTTCTTGATTTACAGTCACCTGTCAGGTAGCAGAATTTATCGCCGCTGATCAGAGCAGAAAGTACCCTGCTTGTGAGGTATGTGTGCGTGTGAGTGCCTGAATATATTTTAAGTATCCACCTGGGAACTCTCTAAATCAGCATTTATTTTAATAATCTCATACATTCATATGGCACCTTTCTCCATAAATGCTTCCAAAGCAGTTTGTAAATTTTATTTAGCTGGGGAATCATCGCTGCTGGAGTAGAAAGAAAGAGATGCTTATCAGCTTCCTAATGGGAAACATACTTTTGTTAGAAGTACAGAGATCCAAGAATGTGTGTGTGTTTAAATGACTTTGTATTTCATTAAAATAGTATTCAAATTTCCTCTGAATGATCCATTCAGATTCTACCTAGCTTTCCAGCTAACCTCTAGATTCAACTCTGCAGTTGATGCTAAATTTTGGTCCCCTAGAGCAAAGAACTGTCGCTTTGTCCTGGATATAGCTCTTCCCTTAATACCCAGAAGAACAGAATTGGGCGGGAGACCTCTGTCACTCTCAGGGGTATACATTATGCATTTCTGGCCCGTTAGGAGGCTGTGTAGTACCTGAGAGGCCAGTGAGCATCTGGGAGGAAATTAAAAGAACTTCAACTCATTCATTCATTAAGTAATTATTTATTGGGCCATTACTGTCTTCCAGAAACTAGTAGGGTGCTAGAGATACAACTAAGAGCACTAGAGACAGGGCCCCTGTCCTGGAAGCCAGCAGTCTGGCAGGGGAGGTGATCATTAGTGAAATAATCACACAGATCATTGTAAGCTAAGAATCAAAGTGCTACAGAGGATGGTTCTGAGCATATAAGCAGGGAACTCACCCAGACTGGGGAGTCAGGGAAGGCTGTCTGAGAAAGTGAAGTTCAAGGCTTCAGCCGAAGGATGAGTAGGAGATAACAGAGAGAGAGAGGAAAACAGAAGGGAGAGGGTAAAGGGAAAAGGGAGGGAGGGAAAGAAGGAAGGAAGGAAAGGAGTATGTGTGGGGTGTGTGTGTGTGACTGCCTCAGTTTCTTCATTTGTAAAACAATGATAGTAAGTTTTGCAGTCTAATTTTGGAGTCCCCAAAAGCAGATTCTGAGATAAGGACTCTTGTGAATGTGATTTATTGGGAAGTGTCCCCAGGGAAAACTGCTAGAGAAGTTGAATGAGAACAGAAAGGGAAGGAGGTCAAGCAAGGTTGAGAAGGAAGCAAAATGCTGTGGAGGGGAGACCTGGAGACAAGACAGGTACCGCAAGTAGCTGGGGCACTTGTCCACCTGTGGAGTTTCATTACCAGTAAAGTCCTGGCACTTCTGCTGTCCATGCTGGGAAGCAGAGTGGCTCCAGGAGCTCGAGGACTGTCCACTAACACAGAGTCAGGGCGCTGACTGCTGGGAGCACAGCATGTGGTGGTAAGGGTGCAGGAATATGAGAAAAGGATGTGGAGGGAGAGCACTGGCGGCCTTTACCACATAGGACACAGGGGCAGGTTAAAGGAAGCAGTGCATATAAGGAACAGAGTGCAGTGCCTGACACGTATTCAGATCAGATCAGTCGCTCAGTCGTGTCCGACTCTGCAACCCCATGAATTGCAGCACGCCAGGCCTCCCTGTCCATCACCAACTCCCAGAGTTCACTGAGACTCACATCCACCAAGTCAGTGATGCCATCCAGCCATCTCATCCTCTGTCATCCCCTTCTCCTTCTGCCCTGAATCCCTCCCAGCATCAGAGTCTTTTCTAATGAGCCAACTCTTCACATGAGGTGGCCAAAGTACTGGAGTTTCAACTTTAGCATCATTCCTTCCAAAGAAATCCCAGGGCTGATCTCCTTCAGAATGGACTGGTTGGATCTCCTTGCAGTCCAAGGGACTCTCAAGAGTCTTCTCCAACACCACAGTTCAGAAGCATCAATTCTTCGGCACTCAGCCTTCTTCACAGTCCAACTCTCACATCCATACATGACCACAGGAAAAACCATAGCCTTGACTAGACGAATCTTTGTTGGCAAAGTAATGTCTCTGCTTTTGATTATGCTATCTAGGTTGGTCATAACTTTCCTTCCAAGGAGTAAGCGTCTTTTAATTTCATGGCTGCAGTCACCATCTGCAGTGATTTTGGAGCCCAGAAAAATAAAGTCTGACATGTATTAGTGCCCAATAAATACTCTGACTGTGATTCTTATTTATTGACTACGCATTGATGTGGCCTGGAACAGGCTTCATCTGCTCAGCTATCTCTGCCTGTTCCGATCCTGCAGGAACCACTCTACCCACTCGCCACTCCCCACCACATCTCCTGAGACAAACAGATGTATAAATACAGCAATATATATTTATATTTCCCAAGATTGTCACATTTTGCTGAGCTCATAACAGAACTGAACAAATAGCCTTGTCATCCCCCGTAATATAGCCTATCATTCACTGAGGCCACATCTCTCCCAGTCCTTCTGGACTCCTGGAGCTCAGAAATTCATGTACCTGGCTACTTCTTAAGTGTGATCCGTACCAGCCTGATCAGTTCTCAGGCCTGTATTTCCTGGACAAGTTGATAGAATTTTTAGACCAGAAGGACTTCCTCGATCTGCTCATCTTCTTGAGTGGTATATTGAACAATTATTTGCTCCTTCAAAAAGCAGCATTTTAAATAAAAAGGAATGAGCTGTGGATATACTAACAAAATTGAATCTCAGAACCATTTTCCTGGGTGAAACAAGTAGACACAAAAGAATGTATATGGTATGATTTCATATATTGGGAATTCTAAAACAGACAAAATTAATGTGTGGTGACAGAAAGCTGGTCAGGGATTGCCTGGGGCTGAGGCTCGGGCAACTGTAGAAAGGCGTGAGGAAACTTTCGGGAGTTGAAGATGTTCCATGTCTTGGTTGTGGAGGAGTGTGTACATTTGTCAAAACTCAGAGTGGTATAATTAAAATGGGTGTGTTTTATTACATGTAAATTATACCTTAATAAAGTGTATTCAAAATCAGATAGGCATTTTATTGCCTGACCAGGAGATCTAAAGTAGGTTCAAGACTTGTCTCAGGGAGTTCCATCTGGCCAGACACACAGAAGCCTTTGTATTGTTCTCCATCCCCACCCCCTATTTTTTCCTTTTGGCAAGAAGTTGGTCTTTATTATTTGCACCAATGGAGAGGAACAATGGCCCTGAGACTCTAAAAGGGGAATAATCCGTGAATCATTTACATCTGGTGGCTCTGAAATGTGTTTTTCGTAGCCTGTCTGGTATTTGAGATGTGCCTGCTTTATTGGAGAAGTAAATGGCAACCCACTCCAGTGTTCTTGCCTGGAGAATCCCAGGGACAGAGGAGCCTAGTGGGTTGCCGTCTATGGGATCACACAGAGTCAGACACGACTGAAGCAACTTAGCAGCAGCAGCAGTGCCTGCTTTGCATCCTGAAAATTCACTTCAGATGAAATAATGAAGTTCGCTCTAGAGACCCGAACTGTTGGAAGCTTGGGAAACCCTTCACTTTCCCTGCCTGACCTCGCTTCTCCGTTCTCCTCAGTCCAAGCAGGAAATGCAGTTCACCCAGGCCCAAACCTTCCTTCAGGTAGGTTCTTTCTTGGTTGGTGCCTCTACCTTGTGAGATTTGGTGCCTCTGTGTTAACATGCAGTGTGACTAGAGGGACTTGAGACATTCAAGCCATTGAAAAAGAGACTCGATAAAGTTTTCTTGCAAGCTAAGCGGAATCAGCTACTTGCATGCAGATAATTGAGAACAGATTCTATAAAAATTGATTTCTTATATTTAGGATAGAGTTTGGCTAGCTCTGGCTCTGGGAAGTCTCTGCTGGCACCCCCACACCACCAGCCCTGCCATTCTCAAGGCTGGGTTCACTGTCCCCACTGTTTGTACCACCTCCAACAGCCTGGACTTTGCCCTTCGTGGCACTCATCACGTGGAGGGCAAATGCTTGTTTGCTAATCTGTGACCTGGACCTGACTGAAAACTCTTTGAAAGCAGGGTCTACTGAGGTCACCAGTGTATCCCTAGCTGCTACAACAGTGCCAGGCTCATAGTAGGTGCTTAATAAATAGTCGTTGAGTTGTTATGATTCTGAACACATCACAACAGAGTTTATTTAAGGTTTTCAAAATCAACTGCACAAACAGGAAAACTCTGGTGCTTCCAAAAAGAACTCCACCCAGACAAGAGCTCCAGCAGGAAATACCAAAAAGTCAGTATCTAGCACCGAAATCACTGTGTGTGTTTCAGGGCAAACTCTCGTGAGCTGATCTCTGAGAGGCTGTGGAACAGTCTGGAAAGTCCAAAGCTTTAGAAACTCTACATAAGAATTCTCCAAAGCAAGTGACACACTCCAAGTGGGGGCAAGGTAGGCGGTGGGAGGGGAGGCTCCAAGGAAAACGCCCTGGGGCTCTGGAGAAACCCTGAACTTGGTGACAGTGGACAGGCTGGGCACCTAGACTCTCAGAACCTCTGTAAATGACATTAATGACACCTCCCACAGAGTCCCGTCTGTCAGTGCATAAGGATGATAACACATTTTAGCTGCCTGTATCATCAGGAAAAACAACAAAATACACCGACTTTAACTTTGATACACAAGAAGACAAAGAATGAGGAAATTCTAAATAAAAATCATAAGTTACTCCTCATTTTTCACACATTGACTTCCAAGATAAAAACCACCCCAGTTCTTTCTTCCCCATGGCCTCCTGGGTGCTCACATTGGGCTCATTTATTCCGCATGAGTGAAAAGAGAGCACAAAGCGCTTAATTCACTCATTGTCCCTACGTATTATCCACATTAGAATTGGGAAAGAGACAGTTTAAATGAACATATGATCTGAATCCCAGCGTTCATAAATTCATCCTGGTGGGCACCTAGGCCTCAATATAAAAAGAACAAAATTAGTTCCTTGATTCATGGTGCCTCTTTCACTAAAATGCTAAGAAGCGACCTCTTGAACTTCACAGAGTACTGTGGCCTAGACCCATCAGGTAAATTACCTTGAATTTAGATAATGAATCATGCCAGTATTTGGGGAAAAGTAAAACTGCAGATTATCAACCATCAGGTCAACTGCTAGAGAACATGTAACTGGTGCCTATCATGATGTCACCAGTCATCCATTCATTAAATCATTGGTTCAACAAAGGAGAAGATCTTCAAGTCTGGTATGAATCCTTCTATTAGTAATGTTGTTGTTGTTCGGTTACTAAGTCGTATCAACTTTTTGCAACCCCATGAACTATACAGCACACCAGGCTTCCCTGTCCTTCACTCTCTCCTGGAGTTTGCTTATATTCATGTCCATTGAGTGGGTGATGCTACTGAACCATCTCATTCTTTGCCACTCCTTTCTCCTTTTGCCTTCAGTCTTTCCCAGCATTGGGGTCTTTTCCAGTGAGTCAGTTCTTCATATTAAGTGGCCAAAGTATTGGAGCTTTAGCATCAGTCCTTCCAATAAATATTCAGGGTTAATTTCCTTTAGTATGGGACTCTCAGGAGTCTTCTCCAGCACAAGAGTTTGAAAGCCTCAGTTCTTCAACACTCAGTCTTCTTTATGGTCCAGCTGTCACATCCATACATGACTACTGGAAAAACCATAGCTTTGACTATACAGACCTTTGTTGGCAAAGTGACATCTCTGCTTTTTAATATGCTGTCTAGGTTTGTCATAGCTTTTCTTCCAAGAAGCAAGGGTCTTTTAATTTCTTGGCTGCAGTCACTGTCCACAGTGATTTTGGAGCCCAAGAAAATAAAATCTGTCACTACTTCCACTTTTTCTCCTTCTGTTTGCCATGAAGTGATAGGACTGGATGCCATGATCTTCATTTTTTGAATATTGAATTTTAAGCCAGCTTTTTTACTCTCCTCTTTGACCCTCATCAAGAGACTCTTTAGTTCCTCTTCACTTTCTTCCACTGAGGTGGTATCATCTACATATCTGAGGTTGTTTATATTTCTCCTGCAATCTTGATTCCAGCTTGTGATACATCCAGCCTGGCATTTTGTGTGATGTACTCTGCATAGAAGTTAAATAAGCAGGGTGACAATATACAGCTTTGTCATATTTCTTTTATTTATTGTATTTATACAACTTTCATCAAATTGCGTGTCCCTTCCCTTGTAGATTGCAGGTCATAGTAATTCCTACCTTGGAGATGTGCCATGAACATTAAAGAAGTAGCTTTAATTATTAGTAATAATAGCAGCAATAGCTATGGCTCAGAGCAGACTACATGCATGAGGAATTTAGAGTCTCCTTCTCACACTCTAAGAATGTTCTCTCCAGCCTTAAGGCCTTAAGTGGGTGTCATTGCCCTCATGGTCACGTGCCACAGGTAGACATTAAAGAGAATCTTATACAAAGAAAGCTTTGCAAAGTGTTATGTTTCTAGTAAGATGATAGTTCCATCAGATTAAGCCACCTGGCTGTTTTGGAGAAAGAAAAAGAGCTTGAATGAGTAGGAACTGGAAAATAGAGAAAACAAAGGATGAAGGTAAATACATAAGAAACCCAGTTTAAGCATCTCAGATCATATCTTTCTAGCACAGAGTTTTGATGAGCACAAAAGGTTCTCTAAATCTGTCCCTGCTAACCACAATTTAAGCACAGTGTTTTGTAAAGAATGTGTGCTGCCAATATATGCAGTAAATATTCTCTTGCCTCCATGGGATAGGCAAGAGTTCAATTCAGTTGCTCAGTTGTGTCTGATAAGCGAGATGAGAGAACCAAACGTGAATTACATGGTGCCCTCCTCTAGGGCATCTGTCTCGTAAATGCTCGATGACTTAAAAAGAAAGTTTTCTATTTCAGTTCTAGTTTTCAAATTCCAGAGCACTTTACCTGTCCCACTCTTAGGAAGCAGTTTCTCCTGAGTCTATAGTTGATCTCCCTTGCCAGAGAAGGCAAGGAATTGGGATGACCCCGTGCCTGGTCCACTTGGTTCCCTGGGTGGACCACAGAGCACCCAATAGAGTGCCAAACACACGGCATATTTTCCTCCTTCCACCACTCTACACACATACACACACAGTACTAACTCTGTTTAGAACCGTCACACCTACAAAGGCCTTACTTTAGAAGGATGCAGAGCTGACCACAGTTGTTTATGTCATCCTAGCAGTGACTGATGAGATAGGCAAGGCATTTAGTTGGAACATCCAAACTCCTATCCTTTGCCAGTTGTGTAACACCTAGTTCTTCAAAGAATGAGGACTACCACATTTCCCATCTCTTCAAACCTCATCACAGCCTCCTTCCAGATATATCTTTCTCTGGCTACCTGTAAATCATTGACTATTCGGAGCCGAAAGAGCCAATACAACACACAGCCTCCACCATACTTACTATGTAGTGAAATTCAGATAGTGTTCAGAAGGGGGATGCTGTACATCATACAGTCAGTTATGTGGTCAGAAAGAGGACCTAGGTCCTTAACTTCTTGTCTTTCACTTGTTTGTTTTCCAAGAAATTTAAATCCCAATTTGGAAGCAAGACTTTATTCAAAGAGATAACCAAGAGGGCAGCAGAAATAAGGAAGCAGTCCCTTCCTTACCTTTTGACTTTGAATTTTAAAGGCTTTTGGGGAAGAGTTGTTCAATTATATGTAGCAAATGTACATGTACACACACATTTCTTTGTGCATAAGTATTGTTGTTGTTTAGTTGCTAAGTCGTGTCCAACTCTTTGTGACCCCATCAACTGCAGCATGCCAGGCTTCCCTGTATTTCACTATCTTCCAGGGTTTGTTCAAACTCATGTCTCTTATGTCAGTGATGCCATCCAATCATCATATCCTCTGTCGCCCTGTCTTTCTTGCCCTCAGTCTTTCCCAGCACCAGAGTCTTTTCTAATGAGTTAGCTCTTCACATCAGGTGGCCAAAGTATTGGAGTTTCAACTTCAGTCCTTCCAGTGAATGTTCAGGATTGACTGCATAAATATATCCATCTATAGTGTTAAGCCCTAAGATATGTGTGTGTGTATATAGTATTATTGTATGTTATTATATATACTATATATAGTATTATAACATATATATGTTAGATTCAGTTGGCCTGGTCATCTGTTGAGGTTGGCTCCTGAAGAATTTTATTTGCATATAGAACCAGGTGCCTCATGGGAAAAATTTGACATAATGAAATGTGAGTCTCAAAGCTTCTGCTTGGTTGAAGAAGTCAGTTTGCCTTAAAAGAGGATGCCCAGGGGGCTATTCCTTGGAGTACTTCTGCCCTTTCTTCCTGCTGTGTCTTCCTGAAGTTCTCTCCTCTCTTTGTGATGTTATCTTATGGGGGATGCTGGGGAAGATAAGTCTGCAGCAACTGCATCAAAACAACAGTCATGGGTTACACCTCGTGCAGGGGAGGGGTGGTGACTGTGGGAAGGCACTCTGGCACTCTTCAGTGCGGGCGCACTCTTCAGTGCGGGCACGCAAAGGAAGAAAATGGGGTTTGTCCCATGCAAACTGGCTAAAGACTGAACCAAAGATTGTCCCTGGTCTTCTCAATGACGTCAGCACCTCTACACCCAAATACTAGAACTCAGCTGTTGTTTCTTGAAGGAATCCTTTCCTCACCCAAGTTTGAAACCAATTGAGGAAAAGAGGAGTCAGGCAGATGGAGATGAAGATGCTCTTCTTATTGATTGCTATAGGCTGACTTTGTGCCCCACAGATTCACATGTTGAAGCCCTAATCCCCAATGTGATGGTATTTGGAGATGGTGCCTTTGGGAGGTGATTAGGTTATGAAGGTGGGAACCTCAGGATGGTATTAGTGCCCTTATAAGAAGAGAAATGAGAGAGGTTGCTTCATCTCTCTGGTCTATGTTATGTGAAGATATAGAGAAAGGACAGCCATCTGTAAACTGCAAAGAGGGCCCTTGTGGCAACCTGACCATGCTGTTGTTAGACCTTCCCAGCTTCCAGAAGTATAAGAAATAAATGTTAAAATAAATGTCATGAGTCTATGATAATTTGTTATAGTAACCCAAAGTGACTAAGACTCAGGCTGGGTGAGAAGACGTGTGAAGTATGCAGTAATAATGAGTTTTCTAATACCAAACCCCAGAACTAGGCAGACAACTCACCCCGTCACAGGCAGCACTGAATGAGTGCAAGGCCCCAGCCAAGGCAGAGGCTGCTCTATATAGAGAATGCATGAGCAGTAGAGAATGGGGCTTTTGGCTGGCAGGCCAGTCCCAAGAAGAGGGAGAAACTGAGCCACACAATTCAATTCCTTGTCCAAAGTCATCATTCTGTTATGTCACCTAACCTGTCCTGGGAGGGATGAGTAAAAGGGTAGGGAAAGGCCAGGAATGTTGCTGTAATAAAAGGCCCTCCACATGGAAGGAACATTATGAGTCAGAAGTAAACATTCGGCAGCATGAGCCAAGACACAAGCCAAGCTTCAGGTGACAGTGGAGGTCCCCAAGCATGGCTCAGATGTGGTGCTCTACTTCCCAAGTCATCATCTTTCCTAACTTTCTAGTCTCACTTTGTTTACAGTCCCTTGGGCTGCTCCTCTGGATTTTGAGTCATGGCACTCCATCATGAGGGAAAGGAGTAACAACTAAACCCAAGGGTTTGTTGTTTCTGGTTTTCACTTCGATGACTTGGCGGAGGATAGAGAATGGACAAGGAAGAGCAGGTCAGATTGGTACACAGTACCTCTGCCTGCTAACCTTTTCCCTGTCTTCCCAAAAAGGACAGAACACAAGCAAAAGTAAAGTCATGGCTTTGCCTTAGCTAGGAAATCAGGAGTCTACCTAAGAGCAGTCTTTTGGATTTACAAAGCCCATTATTTCCTGGTAATATTCACTCTTGCATTCATTCAGCATTTTCGTTGAACACCTAAAAGGTAGGAGGTACTAGGTCCTGGGGACACAGGCACAATCCAAGCTCCAGTGAGGTTTCTGTTGATCCATTAGTCAGACAAGAATTTATGAGCATCTGTTATGCACCCCATTGTGCCAGACAGTGAACACCCGAGATTTACCCCCTCTAACCTGCTGAATGTAACTGTGGAAAGCACAGACTTGGAAGTGTCCAAAAGCATGGTTCCCTTTGGGGTGAGATATCTTCAGATTGCATGAGAGTGGTGGAGGGTTTAGAAAAACAAAGTGAATGACTGATTCAACTAACTAAAATGTCTCTCATGGACGACTGCACAACTTCTGCACCCCTTAGAAGGGCTAGTGAGCATTACTCTTGAGTAGATAAAGTGAAAGTGAAAGTCGCTCAGTTGTGTCCAACTCTTTGCGACCCCATGGACTATACAGTCCATGGAGTTCTCCAGGCCAGAATACTGGAGTGGGTAGCCTTCCCTTCCCTTCTCCAGGGGATCTTCCTAACCCAGGGATCGAACCCAGGTTTCCCTATGTGGTGGCTTTAAAAACATTAAAGGCTTGAGAATCTGCATCCCATCCTTGACGGGGGTGTGACTGCTGGCCTGACTGTGGCTCTTAGATGAATTTGTACATTTTTAGACACCATAGATTTCTTTCTGTCTGAGCTTCTTCTGAGCATTGTACATTTTGATAAAATTTTAAAACAGCAGGTAAAAGAATAAAGGCTTTTCTCTCCTTTAGTCTCAATATATCTGTGTATGAAGGGCAGAAAGCCAAAAAGTTCATGTCTAAAAACTCAGGTGCTATTTGTAGCTTTCTAATGAGCAAAACTATGGGGGCCACTTACTCATTTTGTTACTACAAAACTTAGCATGAAGACAGGCACATTGTAAGTGTTCAGTAAGGGATTATTGAATGAATAAATCAATGTCCAGAGATAAATCTCCAGTATGTCCCGCATTCTACAAGCACAGAGTGACTTTGGGACTGGCCAGCAGTAACTACCATGTTTATAACCCACCTGGAACTAGATGCAGAGAAGTTCTTATATGCTGACCCTTAAAAGGAAAAAAATGAAGTAGAGAAAGAGGATGGACTCATTCAGGAAGAATGCTGAACCCTAGACATAGAGAACTAGGGCACTTTAGAGGTGAGAGGACTGGAAATTTGTACACCCAGTCTTGTCCTCCATCGCTCAAGCGCTATTAGGGGACAAGGGAGTATCTTCTCAGACCGGATTCCTGATTCCTCAGAAACTGTGAGATAATAAATGTTTGTGGTTTTCATCCACTAAACTTTGGTGAAATTTGTTACATGGCATGGATAACTGATACAGTTATAACAACACTGGAAAGTCGGCAAAAGGTACAGATTATTTTTGAGCCTAAGATACTGTTTCTTTCTTCCTTTTTTTTGGTGGGGGGGTGTGCATTTGGCCTAGTATGTGGGATCTTTATTATTCATAGTTCCCCAACCAGGGATCAAATCTGTGCCCCCTGCATTAGATGCTTAGAGTCCTAACTACTGGAACTGCCAGAAAGTCCAGATATTGTGTTTCTTTAAAATGAGCTTTATTAGACAAACTACAACTACTTTCCTGACCCACGTTTGTCTAAGTGCCCCATAGCATCCCATTCTGTTGTTTCTCCCTATTGTGAATATCCCCATTCCACCCCATTATGAATATCCAGACCAGGCTCCTGCCTATGTAAGCTAAAAACTAACAGCTTTCCAGTGGGAAGTAGTCCCTTCCTTTTCCGCCTCCCTCCAGCCTCAGTGTGGGGCCACCATTGATGATTGTTAGGACCAGTACATCAGTTGATCACAATCTCACAATCATATAATCAAAGAACCATAAGATTAGAAAGAGCCTAAATGAGATTTATTTACTATAAATTTAATAAAGGTAAAAATTGTATGCCCAGTTAGAGAGGAAATCCTTAATAACTCTTCTCTCCCCTACCAAAGAAATCTCATAGAGCCAAGAGCCCACTGAGTTCTTTCATTTTTAACTTTATATAATGAAAATGTTCAACATAGAGAAGTAGACCAATATAATAAACCCATAACTCTTGCATCCATCTCTCACCTTCAACAATTACCAACTCAAGGCCAATTTTATCTCATCTCCTGCTCTCTTACTTCACTATTCACTTAACCCTCACCCTGACCCTTTGGGTTATTTTAAAACAGATTTCAGCCATCATATCATTTGTAAATACTTCAGTACATATCTCCAAAAGAGAAGTTGAGAACTTTTTTTGTTTAACATAATCATGATACCATTCTTATGCCTAAATTTTTTTAAAGGAATTCCTCGATGTCATCAAATATCCAGTCACTGTCTTATTTCCCACAATTGTCTTATGTTTTGTTTTACAGTTGGTTTGCCCAAACAAGGTGTACACGTTGCTTTGGTTGATACGTCTCTTAAATCTGTTTTAATTTAGTTCTTCCTCCGTCACCACTCCCCACCTCCTATGCCCTGAACTAGTGGTACATTTTGAGGCAATCTTTCCAGCCTTAGTGAACATGCTGTTCTTTGATTTCCGCTAGTGACTCATCTCTCCTGACCAATAAATAACAGCACACTGGACCTCCTTCTTTAAGATATAACTTTAAGAGATGTGCTTGAACTTGGGTCCATTTTAAAGTATCAAAATGTATCAAGGAGAGAGAGACTGATTACACGTCAACCTGGAGGAGATAGAAGTCAATTTCACACTACAGTTGATATAACACTTTTAAAAAACGCTCCTATTGGGGGATATTTTGTGAAAGTCAATAAATATTTTGGTCCATTGATGCTGCCCTTTTCATAACTTTTAAATAATAAATATGAGATGAGGAATGTGTTTCAGCGGCAGTACACATCACTTACATCAGGTGGCCTTTCTTCTAAACCTCCTTAAGATTTTTCTTATTTTCTCTAAAGTGGGATAAAACTAATAGCTTCACAGGAAAAATCTCACTGAGGCCTCTTTCCAAGTTTTTCCCAAGCGGAGGCGCATCTGTGGAGAGTTGGTGTGAAGTGAAAACACAGGGAGTAACTGATATCTGTGAATTTATTGGGGTCATCATGATGCTATTAACTACAGGGTTTTGACAGGAATGCTGTGAAATCTCCCAAGCCTGGTGTTGCTTAGGACCCAGGAGGAAGCACACTCTCAGGGCCTGTTTACTTTTCAGACCTGTCTCCCTGGGCTTGCACTTGACCTGTGGACTTAATACCTGATCAGTCAGAGCTGGGCACTGCATTCTTGGAGGTGTGAGCCTCATTACGGCTTTTCCTATGGTGCACACCTGGGATTTGTCCTGCCTTGGAACAGGCAGGACTTGAAAGCAGATGGCACCTTTTCATGACTTGAGTCAATTAACAAGGGATTCCAACCCAGCCTGGAAGGCCTGGCTGCCAGAAGGGCCCTGGAGCAACAGCTGGAATAAAACTAATAAAAACAACTACAGAGCAATTTGTGAAAATGTCAAGGCCAGCACAAACACACTGACCCTCGTAAACCTTAATGTGAACTCGGAGGGGTTGGCCCAGCCTGCCTTCAGAATGGCAGAGTAGGTGGGGCGGCTGCCTTCTTGCCAATTCTGGGGTCTTTCCAAGTCTCCTACTGCCTTGCTCCACTGCCCAACCCTCTCCTGATCCGGCTTGCTCCAGCGGACCAGTCCTCTGGGACATTCACTCTCTCTCAGTAGACCCTCTCCATATATGAACTCCATCTGCAATGAATCGAAGTGTCAGATGTATCAAAGGGGGCTAGAGCTGGTAATTCTAAGAGCCTGCTAAAAACAAAACAAAACAGCAGTTCCTCAAGCCCATACAGACACTCAGAACTTAAATAAGTAAATGTTAGAATTCCAAACTTCTTTTCTCTCTTCCCCCCTCCCTCTAAATGGTTTGGGGTGCACTCACCACTGTTTACACAAAAGCAAATGCCTCTCTCAAGATAAATGGACTTTTTGTAAACCTACAGCTATGTAAGCTACAAACAGTTACAGAGGTGATTAATTGATCAAGACAACAGCTTAGCTTATATAGACACAGGGCAAAAGGCAGCCCAGATCACAATTTTGCAACTACTGTAGGTATTTGACCAAATGACTGTTTCAGGACCCCTAAAGTCAGTTAAACTGAGGTGAGGAAAAATTAACCTGTATTGAGAAAGGGAAAATAATATCTGCTTTTATTTATTATTAATTTACAAATATGGTTTTTAAAAATACTTTCATGAGGATAGTGCCTCTCCCTGGGACAAGAGGACAGTCGCCCAGAGGGACCATGAAAAGGGCTGCTGGAGGGCTGGCAGTGTTGCCCCGATTTGGCCCAGCATGATGGTCACAGCAAAATTTGCTTGTGATCAGTCACATAGTTGTATATTCCTATTTTGTATGCTTTTCAGTGTGTGAGAGTGCTTCACAATTTCATATAAGTATATACAATATGTATGTGTGTATATATATCTTGTTTTCAAGATTAATAGACAGTTCTAAATAATGCACAGTCCCTAAAATCAGTTTGCAAAAGTTTACTTTTAAAGTATTGGGTTGGCCAAAAAGTTCGTTCCGGTTTTTCCATAAGCTGCTATGGGAAAACCTGAATGAACTTTTCAGCCAACCCGATACTTTCTTTTTATGGCTGCCTGTAAGAACCCCCTGTAACATAAACTGTGTCCCTCAACTGCCTGTTTCTGAGTTACGTGGGATGATTGTTATAAAAGCAGAAAGTGGGATCCCACCCAGCTCAAGTGACATAGACTTGGGAGAGGGGAGGCAGGAGGGAGATAAGTAGTTTCTTCGGAACCCAATATCCAAGCCAGAAAACGGAGATGATTTGCGCCTCCCTCTGGTGCATCACCCACATCCAGACAACTGTCTCATCGATACATTCTGTGACCCAGCCTCTCTGCTCTGCCTTTCCTCCCTGACCTCCTCGTATGTCTTCAGGTCCCATTCTTGCCCTCCACCACTCATCTTCTGTACCATTTCCCGGATATATTTCTAAAACACAAACATGACTGTGATACGAGATCCCCTTTGCTAAAGCCCACCTTCCTCCTCCACACAGCCCAGCTCCTTGGCCGGGTCTACAGCTGTACCTCTCCACCCTCCTCTTCCCCAGGTATACCTGTGGTCCCCCCCACACCTCCGATCTGCTCTGCAGGTTACAGAGGTACCATGTTCTTTTGCACGTTCTTGTCTTGGCTAATTTTGTCTCCTTCCTAGAAGTTCTGTCAACTCCCTTCTCCAAGCACAGTCCTACTCAGATATCTCCTTATCTGCCTTCCTTTCCTGCTGCTGGATATCTTATAAGCCCCTCCCTTGCCATGACATGACCTCTAGATGATACATTTTGTCTGTTCTTTCTTACGGAGAACTTGCCTACACAGTTATAAACACCTAAAGAAAGACAGGCTGCCTTGTTTCTTTTTAAATTCCTTAAACCTTGCACAGTTTGAGGCACAGAGTTGGTGCTCAAAAATGTTTCCTCCACTGAATTTAATTGACTTTAACAAAAACCCAGTAAAACCTATCACTTGCCTCCTCAGCCTTGGATCCTCTTACCTAAACTGTTCACTTTTGGTTCCTTTCCAGGCAGGGTGAACATTTGATCATTTCTGGCCTACACTGATGCTTCTCCTAATGCAGGTCTCTCTCCTAAGCCTCCTCGTATTGGCCAAGCTTGGGCTTGAGCAGCCAGCACTGGTGCCAACAACTGTAACAATTACACACTTTTCCTGCCAAAAGCAGCCATGACCCAGGGGTAAAATGAGCATGGTCACTGGAAAGTGTTCAGTCTTTGCCGGTTGATGGAACATTCTCTGGTCACCTTCTGGAGCAGCATGCAATAGATAGAATTACCCTCACCTGAGGCAGAGGTGTCTGGGAGGATACTTATCTCCCTCCAAACCAAGCCACCTTTTTTTCCAAATGCCTTTGCAGTCCAGACTTCTGCCTCGCTTCCCTGGAACTTGTCTTCTTGGAGGTTGATTTTCCAGCCTAAGATGGCAAAAAGTCATCTTGGAATGCTTTGAGTTCTGCAGGCAGTTGCACTGACTCAGGGGCTAAGTACAGCTTTTATTCACACTGCCTAGAGACACCCAGGACTGAAAACAGTGGGTCAAGCGCTGGGTCCATAAAGTATCATATTAAAATATTTGGATAGTGGACAACATCAAAAAGGACATTGGGTAAATCTCAAAATGTAAGAGGAAGAATTTAGAGATCAACAAGTCCACGGTCCCATTTTACACATAGGAAGCTGAGGCACACAGAGGGGGAATAGCTTGCCCACATCACACAGCTGATCAGTGCTGAGCCTCACTCCACTTGGGGCTCTTTCCAGCATCCTTCCATACTTAAGTCTGAGGAGTTTCTGGCAAAAACAAAGTCCAGGGTTTTCTAACACCTCTGCCCAATCCATCTTTCATCTGCTCAGTTGCTTCTATAGGGGTTGCATTTCAGATCCCCGATCTATTCATTTACAGTGCACATGTGACCCCCAGCGGCTGCAGAGTGCGGCCCCTCTCCTGTGCCCTTGCAGCACTTTCTCTTAAGCCATGGTTTCTAAACATGCACCAGACCACCTGGAGTGATTTTTTAAAATATAGAATTCTGGTTCTCATATTAGTATTTTTCGTTTCAGTAGGAGAGGCTCAAGAATCTGGTTTGCTTTTAACTCTTTCACTAATTCCCTTTTAAAGTAAAAATTCAGGACCACCCTGACAACTTTCCTTTTTAGGTGCTTTCCAACCTGGAGGTTCTGTGCTTAAATGTCATATGGAATCTCTCACTTCTGATTTACTGGCAATCAGCCATCATTCCTAAAAAAGAGGAAAGGAAAAGAAAAAAAGGAAAGATACGATAGGAAGTATGGGTTTGTTGTCCAGACTTTGAGCAATAAAATGAGCATCCAGAAGAGAATGTGAAAGTCGCTCAAGGTCACCCATGGCCTGCCTCTATCCGTAGGAGAGCCCAGGGGTTTTAACTCACTGACCACGAGGTGATGCTGTCCTGTAGAATAAGCAGGAAAAAAGGAGACCTGTGACCCTGAATGACTCAACCATTGCCCTGCAAGGTGAAAGTCATAATGTCTGTGCACCATCTCTTCATCCATGACATGAGAGTGATAATGCTTGCCTCCATTTGACAGAGATGCTTATAAAAACACCAAAAGTATAAAAGTGTTAAGAGAAGACAGACTGTCTTTTTAAAATAACTCACACGCTATTCCCTCTTAAGTGGCTGTGTCAAGTAAAATTTCCATTTAGATCCAGCATGGAAATATGAACTATGAGAACACTGGTTTAATTAACACTAATTAAACCACTGGTCATATAACTTGGGCTGCATAGGTGACCTCGCTTAGTGTGGCTATTCCAGTTTATAATTTATTGAAATCAGTCTAACACCAAGATAAAACTTTATCAGGTCAGGTGACTCTTTTAGTCTCCAGTCAAATCCAAAACCCCCTTTATAGAGCTTGCGATATGGAAGGTACCTCCAAGGCAAAAGTCATAAACCCTTCAGCTACAAACTCTGGGCTAAGAAGTTAGAAACTAAGAACTGGCTGAAGACCACTTCTTACTGATCCAAAGAAGGTTCCTATAAGCATTGCAGATCCCTGGCAGAACCTCTGTATTAACCATCTACTCCATCTTTGTCCCAACTCCCACTAATCTGATGAGGTGATGGGAAACACTTAGGCCTGACCAGTAGAATGCCTTAAATAGAATCAAAAGCTTAAGAAAGCCTTGAAGGACTTCTCTGGTAGCTCAGTCGTTAAGAATCTATACTTCCACTGCAGAGGGCACAGGTTCAATCCCTACTTGGGGAACTAAGATCCCGCGTGCCATGTGGTGAGGCGAAAAAAACGACAGCCTTGAATAAAATTCCCTTAGATGTATGGGACTTCAGTGGCTACCGTCTTGTGGGATTTAAGACTCTACAATGCTTAAGTTGTTTTGCAGTGTTCTTCCGTGTAATGCTCAGACTCAGAGATGACTATGGTGTTCTCAGTGGTCTGTGGGATGGAAAATTCTGACCAGTCTTCACATACATGTAGTGGGAAACTGCAGAGAGAACAAATGGGCAGAAATACAGACGAAACAGAGAGATTAGGAAAAATGGAGCACCAGGACAGACCAGAGAGAGCAAAGTAGAGACACAGTGAAATAATAAGGTCATGTGTGCAGCTAGAGAAGCAAATATGAAAAAAGATAAGGGAGAAGAAGAAAAAGCAAAAAGGTGAGAATAAGATATCTGCCTTTCAAGGAATCCACATGCCAGGTAGATGGAGATGAAGACCATTGTCTATTCCAAATTGGTTTGAGCTCAGGCAGTAGTAATAGAGATGGCAGTGATTGCAGTTTTATTGACTGCAAGGAGAGGAAAGTCATGTCAGCCTGCATACTGACTCTAGCAACAACTGATCTTCCTGGGCCAAGGGAGCCACAGGGAGATCAGGCCTTCTGGACTGGTGTGCAGAGCAAAGCCTTGGGTTGTAAAATCAGACCACCTGCCCAGGTTCTCTGCAGAGCCCGTATCTCTGATAGAAGTCAGATCTGGGGGAAACACAGATTTCCACTTGTCTGATTCAGCTCAGGCTGCAATAACAAAATACCACTGACTGGATGGCTTAAAGAACAGACATTTTTTCCTCACAGTTTTGGAGTCTGGGAAGTCCACTATCAAGGTGCCTTGCTGGCCGGTTTGATTCCTGCTGAAAGTCCTCCTGCTGGTTCACAGGTGCCTGCCCTCTTGCTGTATCCTCACATGGCAGAGAAAGAAATCATGCTTGTTGTTTCTCTTCTCATAAGGGCACTGATAACATTTGTGAGGGCTCCACCCATGACCTAATTAATTTACTCCCCAAGAATCCACCTGCAATACGGGAGACCTGGGTTCAATCCCTGGGTTGGGAAGATCCCCTGGAGAAGGGAAAGGCTACCAACTCCTGTATTCTGGGGTCCCAAAGAGTTGGACACGACTGAGCAACTTTGTTTCACCCCCATCTCCAAATACCATCACACTTGAGAGTAAGACTTCAACATAGGAATTTTGAGGGGACACAAACATTCATTCTGTAGTACCATCAGTATTTGTTTTTCTTATGAAAAATTTTAAACTGTAGTGAAGTATAATATAAGCCACAGGGCTTACCTCATAGCTTAGTTGGTGAACAATCCGCCTGCAATGCAGGAGATCCCGGTTCAGGATCTGGGTTTGGAAGATCCGCTGGAGAAAAGATAGGCTACCCACTCCAGTATTCTTGGACTTCCCTTGTAGCTCAGCTGGTAAAGAATCCGCTTGCAATGCAGACCTGGGTTTGCTCCCTGGGTTGGGAAGATCCCCTGGAGAAGGGAAAGGCTACCAACTCCTGTATTCTGGCCTGGAGAATTCCGTGGACTGTATAGTTCACCTGGTCACAAAGAGTTGGACACGACTGAGTGACTTTCACTTTCACCCCCTACCCAGACTTAAAATTGTTAATACTTTCCTGTATTAGCTTTAAATCTTTATTCTAAATGTTGCATCTATGCTTGGAAACTTATCTGGACCCTTCTCTGATCCTGTTTCCTGAGAAGTAACCACAGTCGGGAAAATTGTGTTTACCCATTTTATCTGTCTTTTCATATATTTTTTTTTACTACATATATGATATGATAAGTTGCTTCAGGCGTGTCCAAATCTTTGTGACCCTATGGACTATAGCCAGCCAGGCTCCTCTGTCCATGGGATTTCCCAGGCAATAATCCTGGAGTGGGTTGCCATTTCCTTCTCCAGGCGATCTTCCTCACCCAGGGATCAAACCTGGATCTCTTAAGTCTCCTGTTCTGGGAGGCAGGTTCTTTACCACTAGCGCCACCTGGGAAGCCTTACTACATATATATGCATCGTAAACAATTGTTGGTATTTGTGTTTTTAATTTTGCATAAAAGGTAAGACATAGGATCCTGAAACTTGCTTTTTAAAATTTAAACATTATGCTTTTGAAAAGTAAAGACAGTATTAGTCCCTCAGTTGTGTCCGACTCTTGGAGACCCTCTGGACTTTACCCTTCCAGCCTCCTCTGTTCATGGAATTCTCCAGGCAAGAATATTGTAGTAGGAGATCTTCCTGACCCAGAATCAAGCCTGAGTCTCCTGCATTGCAGGCAGATTCTTTGCCATTTGAGCCACCAGGGAAGGCCTGATGCTTTTGAGATTCATTCATATTATTACTTATAGATCTAATTTATTCTTGTAGTTGTTATATGCTATTCCCTTATCTGAATAGCCCTCAATTTATTTATTCATTCTCCTTTTAATAGACTTTTGGTTTTCATTTTTTGCTGTTATAACACTGCTTTAAAATTCTTGTGAGAGCTTCTCTTGGATATATGCTTGGTGGTAGGGTACGTATATATATCCCACTTTCGTAGACATTACCAAGTTATTCCTGTAGCAGCCCTCCCAGTTTATGTTCACCAACAGTGTTTGAGGTTTCCTTTTCCTCCACACCCTCACTGTTGTTGTTGACTTCTAATTTTCACTAATCTGATGGGTTTGAGATAATATCTCATTTTAATTTTAATTTGCATTTCTATGATGACTAGTAAGACTGAGCATCTGCCCCTTCAGGTCAGCCTCTTCTGTGAATTTCCTGTCTTTTCTTTTCTTGTTTTTTTCCTTTTCTTTGGTTAGTTGGGTTTTTTTCCTGAAGTATTTAGGGAAGTTCTTTGTGTGTTGTCTGTAATGCAAAGTCTTTTCCCAAGATGTAATTTGTATTTTAACTCTGTTTTTTTTTTTTGGGGGGGGGGTTCTTTTATTACTTAGACTAGGTTTCTTTTTCTTAATATAGTTTCTTAATTTTTCATTTATGGTTGCTGTTTTTGATTCTTCCTTATTCTAAATTGTAATCTGCCATAGTTTTTTTTTTTTTTTAAGTCTTGCTTTTTTTATTTAGAGCTTTAATTATGTAGAATATATATATATACATATATATATATACACACATATATATATTTTTAAGTATGATGGAATATAGAGATATATTTTTGGCTTCCTAGGTGGCGGTAGTGGTAAAGAACCTGCCAGCCAATGCAGATTAAGAGACACAGGTTTGATCCGTGGGTCGGGAAGATCCCCTGGAGGAGGAAATGGCAAACCACTCCAGTATTCTTGCCTGGAGAATCCCTATGGACAGAGGAGCCTGGAGGGCTACAATCCACAGGGCTGCAAAAAGTTGGACATGACTGCAGCAACTTAGCATCAGCAGTAGAGATATATTTTCATATTTCTCATATAAGATATCCAAATACCACAACACCATTGAATAGTTTATCATTTCCCTTATTGATTTGTAATGTGCCTTTATCTTACGTTTTCTTGTATGTTTGTCTTTATGGGCTCTCCATTCTTTTCTATTAATCTCTGCTTTATTACTCCACCAGTATCATACTGTTTTCATTAAATAGCTGTATAATAAATAACTCTTGATATCTGCTAGAGCAAATCTCCCCCATCCACCTTCTTTATTTTTTCAAAATTCTCTTAGCTTATTCTTGACTTCTTCATCATCCAAATTAATTTTCAGATCAGCCTGTTAATTTCTATGAAATTTCTTTGGGATTGCGTTCGTAAAGAATTGCATTAGTTAGGAGTTGATCAGAAACACACAACCACTGTGAATGACATAGAAGAGGGATTTATTATAGGGCTGCTTCTGGTGTTGGACCTGCAGTCGACAAGGCTAGCAATAGGGAAGGAAGAAAGGTGGGGCAGAGCTGAGGCCAATTAGGAAACCACAAGGGCAAACCTGTGTCTTTCTCTCACTGTCCCCAACCTCCGGGATATAGACGACCTTTCAGATAAGCTGCCATAGAACTGTCACACAGACCTGTCCAGCTGCTACCTCGTGAGTTGCAACAGGGTCTAACCCTCAACAGAACTTCAGAGCATAATAAATTACTGCTGCTTTATCTCCGCCCTCCAATTCTCATGCTTATCCTAATCCAGGACCATTCAATGAAGGGAAGCCGGGTGACAAAGTTCCCATCTAGCTAAATTGATACTGTTCAGAACTACCTCAGGAACTTTATTTGGAATGGCTTTAAGTTATAGAATAATTTAGACTAATTTTTATCCTTAAAACATTTAGTCATTCCATGAAACCAATTTCTCTCCTTTTATTCAGATCTTCCTTTATGTCCCTTGAACATTTTATGAATTTCTCCAGAAGAATCTTGCACATATTTTGAACCTTAAGTACCTTTCAATTTTGTTTAATATTTTGAATGGAATCTTTTAGTGTTAAATATCTTAGCTGATTACTAATGGTTTATAAGTTTTGATTTCTGTCAGTCTACCTGCTACTGTTCTGAACTATTATTAGTTCTAATCATTTGTGTACTTGGATTTTTCTGTTTAGACAGTCTTTTGCCTCTTCCTTCCCAAACTGATGCTCCCCCTGCCAAAAAAAAAAAAAAAAGTTTTTGTTTATTTTTGTCTTACTGAATTAACTAGAACTTCCCTCTATAGTCTAGACTAGCAATGGTAAAGGGAACATTCTTGTCTTGTTTCTGGCTTTAATGAGAAAACCTGTAGAATTTCACCACTGAGTATCATATTTCTTATAGGTTTTTGGAATGTACTTTATATTCATGTAAAAACTTTTCCTTCTATTTCTAATTTAAGTCTTTTATCATGAAGAAATTTTTCACTGTTTTCTTTTCATTTATTAGAACAATTATGTACATTTTCTCCTATATTTTGATTGTGACAGCCAGCCTCCAAGATGGCCCTAGTAACCCTCATCTCCCGGTATTCCCACCTTTGTGTAATGTCCTTCCATTAATGTGGGCTGGACCTAGTGATGTACATACTTCTTTTTTCTAAAATTACCGTTTGTTTTTAACTTCTTTTATGTTGAATTATAGATGATGAACAATATTATGATAGTTTCAGGTGGACAGCAAAGGGACTCGTCCGTGCATATACATGACTCCATTCTCCTCCAAACTCCCCTCCCATCGAGGCTCCATATAACATTTAGCAGAGTTGCATGTGCTGTACAGTTGGGAGTGATGTATGTACTTCTAATGATAATGATTTCTAAAATTAGGTTTAAAGTTTTTTTGTGTGGTTTTAATAGATGAAGTAGTTTTCTGTCTTTTGCTCTTCTATAAAACATTTATATAGGAGAAATTATCTGTTTCTTAAAGATTTAGTAAAACCTGTTTGTAAAATTACCTGGGTCTAAATTAGTGTCATTTAACTGAAAATTTTTAAATTTCCAAGCCAATATCTTAAATAGTTACTGATAATTCTTCCTGATTTACTTTTTGGTGCATTATGTTTTTCTAACATACTGTCCATTCCATTTAAGTTTTTAAATATTGTCTTAACCTAGTTCATATTCATTATCTGTGAAGTTTTAAATCTCTAGCATCCATTGCTGTGATCACAATATTGTTTATTTTTACATTACTCTTTTATCCCTTGATTAGTCTTTCCAGTAATTTGACTGTTTTAATTAAACTCTTCAGAAAATCAGTTTGGGGCTTTTTTGAGAACCTCTGTTGTTTCTTGGTTTTCTATTTTACTTAATTTCAGTTTTATGATTATTGTTTTCTTGACTCTACTTCCTTTGGATTTACTCTGTTATTTGCTATTTTCTCTTTACCTTCTCAAATATGATATTTAATTTGGGTCTTTCTTCATGTCTAGTAAATGTGTTGAATGCCCCATTTCAAGCAAAAACTTGTCTCTTCACTGCTTCTGCCTGATTTTGGGCCCAGAGCCTGCTGCTTCAGGGCTACTTATTTGTCTTTCTGCTCCTTTGCTGATCAACAAATGTTTATCTTGTCTTTGAGCATGGCTGTGTAGTTTTATTTTCTCATTTTATTTTTAATCTCTCAATGGTATCATTGGAGCAAAGATGCTGATTGAAGCATAAACTTAAAATACAATCTTGACAGAAGCCTCAAGCTAATTCTTGTACGGAGCCTCAAAACACAAAACCTTTGTCTACATGGAAAAGTTTAACGCTCATGGAAGGGACAGGGATGTCATTCCACATGTTGATTCAAAATCTGTGTTTGGAGACCTGAAGCTCTTTTTTTTTGTTCCCATCCCATATGCTCATTTAAAGAATTTTTTTAAAAATGAAGTATAGTTGATTTACAATGTTGTGCTAATTTCTGCTATACAACAAAGTGATTCAGTTATACATTTATATATATTCTTCTTTATTTTCTTTTCCATTGTGATTTATCATAGGATATTGACATAGTTCTTTGTGCTGTACAATAGGGCTTTGTTGTTTATCCATCCTGTATGTAATAGTTTGTATCTGCTAACCTCAATCTCCCATTCCAACCCTCCCCCAACCCCTCCCCCCTTGGCAACCACGAGTCTGTTCCCTATGACTGTGAGTCTGTTTCTGTTTTGTAGATAGGTTCATTTGTGGCATATTTTAGATTCCACATGTAAATGGTATCATATGGTATTTGTCTTTCTCTTTCTGATTTACTTCACTTGGTACGATAATCCCTAGGATCACCCACGTTGGTGTGAATGGCAGTATTTCATTTTTTTATGGCTGAGTAGTATTCCATTGTATACATATACATCTTCTTTATCCATTCATCTATCGATGGACATTTAGGTTGTTTCCATGTCTTGGCTATTGTGAATAGTGCTGCTATGAACATGGGCAAACATCTATCTTTTTGAATTAGAGTTTTGTCTGGATAGTGCCCCGAAGCGGGGTTGCTGGATCATACAGTGATTCTATGCTTAGTTTTCTGAGGAACCTCCATACTGTTTTCTTGTGGCTGTACCAGTTTACATTCCTACCAAAAGTGTAAGAGGATTCCCTTTGCTCCACATCCTCTCCAGATTGTTTTATTTGTAGAGTTTTTAATGATTGGAGGCCCACAACTTTGAGTGCTGTCCCACATATTCTCCCTAAATTTGGGTGTAGGGGTATGCATTTGCTTAGCCTTGCAGTGATTGTGTTCCTGACCAACAGTGGATATTTCAGTAGAAAAGTTGGAGAAGAATCATCATAAGTGAATAAAGTAAAATATAAGGTGGAATGAACTGTCCATTCCTTACTCATTCATTCACTTCAGATTCTTATTTTCCTAACTTTTTAACCAAGGAGACCAGGACTTGAGGTAAGAGGTAGTGGTTAGGATGTTGTTTAAAGCCTGAGAGTTTAGTCTTCTTTACTTTAAACATATCTAGTTAAATCTAAAACAGAAACAAAACCTATGTGCAAAGCAGTAAGGATACCCCAGAGTTAAATATTCTTCTCAAAAGTATGTCAGTCAGCAGTTTTTCCCTTTCTTTCATTCACACCAAAAAATTATTTGCCCTGTCCTAGGTCTGTATCGGAGAAGGCAATGGCACCCACTCCAGTAATTTTGCCTAGAAAATCCCATGGACGGAGGAGCCTGCTAGGCTGCAGTCCATGGGGTTGCTAGAGTTGGACACGACTGAGTGACTTCACTTTCACTTTTCACTTGCATGCATTGGAGAAGGAAATGGCAACCCACTCCAGTGTTCTTGCCTGGAGAATCCCAGGGACGGGGGAGCCTGGTGGGCTGCCGTCTATGGGGTCGCACAGAGTCAGACACGACTGAAGCGACTTAGCAGCAGCAGCAGCAGCAGGTCTGTATAGTCTCTATTTGAGTGCTGTATTTCCCACAGTTTGAAACATATGACCTGACAATGAAGCAGAATATCTGAAATTAATACTGTCCTAGAAAATATTTGATTCATTGGAATTGTACTACCAAAAAAAAACAATGATTGAACAGTATACAGCCTTCCACAAAATGACAAGACATGAGAATGGAATCTCAAATGAGATCATTTTGTCACCACACCTAACCTGTACTAGATGGTCGATAAATGCTGGCTAGAATTCTCCATATTCTGTTCTCTGCACCAGGTTCCTTTTGGGGATTCCTCACTTCTTGCACCATTGTCTGCTCCCCAGTATTCTTCCTACTGAAAGAGGGCCTGACCATTATTCATTTATTCATTCAGTTTTTCGGAGAAGGCACTGGCACCCAACTCCAGTACTCTTGCCTGGAAAATCCCATGGATGGAGGAGCCTGGTAGGCTGCTGTCCATGGGTTCGCTAACAGTCGGACACAACTGAGCGACTTCACTTTCACTTGTCACTTTCATGCATTGAAGAAAGAAATGGCAACCCACTCCAATGTTCTTGCCTAGAGAATCCCAGGGACAGGGGAGCCTGATGGAGTCTATGAGGTCGCACAGAATCAGACACAACTGAAGCGACTTAGCAGCAGCACCATTCAGTTTTTATGTTTTCCTTTACATGTTAGCAACTTTTCACCATCCCAGCCTTTGAAGAGTTATACCACTTTATTTTTGACATAACTTTTCACTCAAAAACTCACAAATAATGAACAAAAAGCAGTATTTCTTCATTGGGGTTTCAAGCAAAAAACCTAATCACCAATTTTCTTGACATTGGTTTATTGTAGGAAATATCATTTGGAACCAATTTACATTGTGAGCCATATTTATATAAACCCCAGGCATTTGATTTTGCGTACATGAGCCCAGTGAAAGGACCAAAGAGGTCGTAGCATATATGACCCTTTGACCTGTTGAGTGCGTTCACTATTTCCATTTATTTTGAAGCACTCTCAGGTTTAACCTTGATTCTGCCATAGAGGTATTTTCCTGTGCTATAATTTTATTTTTAATCCCATGTAAGTGCAAAAGTCACCAAAGTGTTGAAAAATTGAACAAGAAAGAAAAAGAAAGAATGATAATAATAAGCCTTTAATACATTCTCTTTTGTATAAATGGTATTGATTTAATGTTCGACTTGCTGCTTATTACTTAACTAAATTTATTTTTATTGTTCAATTAACATGTTATTCTTTACCTGTAGGGTCGTTTGGTATCTTGGGATGGGATACAACACAATTTTTCCCGTTAAAATGAATCAGGTTTTTTTTTTTTTTTTTCCATGTAACCACTTTTCACACAGCAGAATTTTCAGTAAAAATAAAAATCATTGAGTAAGAGATGGGTATACTCTGTTCAGGGCACCCCACAAGGCATTGGAAATCCAGAGATGAATTGAACACAGATTGTGCCTAAAATTCATAATCTGTTAAAAGACGCTGATGAATCAACATACAATTTAGAAAGCAACGAGACGAATGCTATAGTAAAAATGCAGAGAGCAGTTTTGGTCAGCCAGAGGTGCAAGGATGAACTCTAAGACAGCATAAGAATTTGACATGGGAGATAGTTCAGGACTTTTACTTAGGCCTCCCTCCTTCAGCAAAACAAAGTATCTTATTCCTTTAGAACTTTACAAATTAACTAGACTGTTAATCTGTAATAAAGTAATTTAAGGTGAGGAGTTAGTGGCTAATAATTACTCAGCTGTCTACTAGGCAATTCCTCTGGACTGTCCTACAGACACTGTGAACTGTAAAATATATTTAAAAAAATATTTATTTGGCTGCTCCAGGACTTAGTTGTGGTATGCGGGATCTTTAGTTGCAGCATGAGGCATCTAGTTCCCTGACCAGGAATTAAACCTGGGCCCCCTACATTGGCAGTGTGGAGTTTTAGCCCTGGACCAAAGAAGTACCCCCAAACCTGTTTCTATATCCTCATCTACAAATCTGTGTTTGCCACAGTTGTTGAACTCAGAAACCTAGGAGATATCCTTAGCCCCTCTGCCCTTCTCCACCAAATCTGATCCCCAACCCTTGTTGGTTTTTCATCCTAACTGTATCTCAGCATACTGCTACTGCTAAGTCACTTCAGTCGTGTCCGACTCTGTGCGACCCCATAGACGGCAGCCCACCAGGCTGCCCCATCCCTGGGATTCTCCAGGCAAGAACACTGGAGTGGGTTGCCATTTCCTTCTCCAATGCATGCAAGTGAAAAGTGAAAGTGAAGTCGCTCAGTCGTGTCTGACTCTTAGTGATCCCATGGACTGCAGCCCACCTGGCTCCTCCATCCATGGGATTTTCCATGCAAGAGTACTGGAGTGGGGTGCCATTGCCTTCTCCAGTATCTCAGCATACTTCTGTCTATTATTTTGCCACCATCCTATTCCAAGCTACTTTCATCTGTTCCCCGGATTCTCATTTCCCTTCCTCTAATCTCAGGTCTTTTGATTCATTCTTTAGACTGCAGACAGAGTTGTGTTTCTAAAATGCAAGTCTATATCCCTTTCTTGGATAGAGCCCTGAATGACTTGCTATTGCATTTAGGATAAAGCCATATGGGTATTCACAGCCATTTAAGATCTGCTCCATGCTTGCCTTCCCAGGCTCTCCGCTTCGGCCTTCCCAGGCTACACTTCTTTCAGTTCCTTATATGTAGCCTGATCTCTTACCTCAGGACCTTTGTACTGCTATTGCCTCTTCCTCGAACATTCTTCCACCCATTTCCCCTCCTTGCTTGCCTGACTCCCACTCAGCTTAGCTCTCAGTCCTTCCCTGATGCTCTTATAAGGCAAAAGGACCCCTATTATATGCACTGTTTAATTCTCTTGTCACAGCATTAATTATATTGTATTACATTTGATTATCCCTCCCCCCAACCCCACTTCTAGTACATAGGATTGGGAAGACAGTAGTCATGTGTCTTCTGTTCACCATTATATCCATTGTGCCATTCTGAGTGAAAGTGAAAGTCACTCAGTCATGTCCAGCTCTTTGCGACCCCATGGGCTATACAGTCAATAGAATTCTCCAGGCCAGAATACTGGAGTGGGTAGCTTTCCCCTTCTCCAGGGGATCTTCCCAACCCAGGGATTGAACCCAGGTCTCCTGCATTGCAGGCAAATTCTTTACCAGCTGAGCCACAAGAGAAGCCCAAGAACACTGGAGAGGGTAGCCTATCCCTTCTCTAGCAGATCTTTCCGACTCAGGAATTGAACCAGGGTCTCCTGCATTGCAGGCAGATTCTTTACCAACTGAGTTATCAGGGAAGCCTTTCTGAGTAGAGTGATGAAATCTTGTGCTGTCCTGCTCCATCCCACCTGGCTCATGAATTGTGCCTTTGTCCAGAGTATCCTGCCATCTTGGTTATTATGTGCGGTATCTCAGTGCATGTGTTCTTGTCACCCTTATTTTACTTGATAAGGGCCCCAAAGTACAAGTTATCTGGCCATTCAGATATGCCAGAGAAGCCATAAAGTACTTCCTTTAAGTGAAAAGGTGAAAGTTAGAAATTTAATAAGGAGAGAAAAAAGTTGTATGCTGAAGTTGCTAAGAGCTGCGGGTGAGAACGAATCTTCTATTCGTGAAATTGTGAAGCAGGAAAGAGAAGTTTGTACTAGTTTTGCTGTCACACTTCAAACTGCAAAAGTTACAGCCACAGTGCATGATATATGCTTACTTAGGATGGAAAAAGCATTGAATTTGTATAAGAAGATAGTTTGAGAGAAAGAGGCCACTTTCACTTGTGTTTTATTAGAGTATATTGTTATCATTGTTATATTTTTAGTTATTGTTAATCTCTTAGTGTGCCTAATTTATAAATTAAACTTTATCATAGGTATATATGTACAGGAAAATACATGTAGGGTCTAGTACTATCCATGGTCTCAGATATCTACTGCGGTCTTGGAATGTATCCCCTGCAGACAAGGGGTGAGGACTGTATAGAGGAGGTGTATCTGAAAGTGTCTTTTCCCAGGGACCTCTTCTTGGTCCCTGAAGGGCTGTGATATTGATTCTAGGTTCCTGTGAGACCCCTCTAATTCTCTCCACATCACCTGCCCACCTCCTTCAATGACATGGCACACTCTGTCTTTGCTATAACGTAGCCACCGTACCAAAATCTCAAGACCCTTCTCTGAACAGCTTCCCCATTCCCAAACTGTGGGTTATTCAGGGCCTGTGTGCAGACTGGTATCTGCCTCTCAGAGCATGTCCAGTAGCCCTGCATCTGGAAATTGGCCTACTGAGCCTCACAAAACTCCCAAGTGCTGCTGAATATCTGACTCACCATTTTTTTCTGCACCAATAAGGCATAGAAAGAAGAGTGATAAAAGATAAACATAATGATAGACCAGATATGCAAATACAAAAGTGATTATGTAATGAACTCTATGACAGCTAACACATTCCCCAGTCAGATCTGTTTCCTCCTTGAAAGGGTGAGGTAGGGAAATTACATATCAAATCTCATACGGGGTCAAGTTGACTCTCTGAGTTGAGAGCCAGAGAACTAGTTGGACAACTTTTCTGCTTTTGCTCTTGGAACTGTTAGGGACTGCTTGGGGGAAACCTTAGAAACTTGCTTATCAGTTTATGGTTGGGCTCCCAGGCAACTCTTCACTAAGTTCAAACTGATATAAATTTTGTGGAGAGAAATTTGGCAACACAGAGCAGTCCTGGCACTTTCCTCTCTGCTCTAAGCTCCGTTTTTGCCCTTCCATGCTCTGCTCTGCAGAACCAAATCCATATTTGCTGGGTCAGTGCAAAACAAAAATGCTAGACTGCTCAAAAAAAATTTCAAGAGTGACAGGATGGGGCCCTTCTAAGGGTGGGCCTCTGAACTTGTGCAGATGCAACGGCCATGAAGCTGGCCTTGCTTCTCTGTATCACAGGGAGCTGGATTCTGCACATTTTTTCCAGACTTCTTTGCCATTTTGATTCAGATTAGGTTCAGTCAATTGTGGGTATTGGTGGGGTGGGAGGGACCACCTGATGGCAGGAAGGAAGAAGGCTTTTGTATCCCTCTCTGCTTCTGGTCTCAGAGGCAGTGGAATATCCTGTGGTTCCAGCAGCTGCAGTAGCGTGACTATGGTCCCCACATCCTACAGCAACTCTAGCAGCAGCGTGAATGGTTTCAACAACAATTCAGTCTTCCAGTGTCTGCAGTAAGCATGTCCTAGGTTCTGGCCACACTACCTCCTTCTGTTTGCTCCTATAATCCTAGGGTTGGTAGAAGCTTCTTGCAGTTACTAATCTAGGGGTTATCTCACCTTTTTGCTCCTTCAGCCCTTCCAACAATAATAATTATTCCTTAAATAGTTACCCTGATTGAAACAATTGCCATGGTTTCTATTTTCCTGGTGGGGCACTGGTTGAAAAGTAGCTAAATACTTAAAATTACATCTACCCATTGACCCAGGTATTCAACTTCTAAGGATTTATATACTAAGTATATAATCATTATAGAGGGGAAAGAACTAGCCAAAATACTACTTTTTACAGCATTGTCTGTAATAGTGGAATCTTCGAAAAACTTAATTCCCAAATATCCAACAATGCATCCATTAACAATAATGAGGTGGGAAAGACAAATATTAATGAAACAAAATGTAGTATAAAATCCAGAAAGGGACTCAAACATTTATGGAAATTTAGTATATGACTAAAGTGGAATCTCAAACCAATACATACAAGGACATTACAAGGAAAGACCAATACGAGGGATACAGACCAAAATCCCTCAGAAAAGAATATGAAAATCCTTAACAAAGTATTATCAAATAAAACCAAGCAATACGTGAAAAGGTAATAAATTATAACTAAGTGTGATTTATTCTAGAAATACAAGTTGACTTAACAGTCTTAAGTTACACCACATTAACAGATTAAAGGCCAAAAAAAGCATATGATCACCTCCATAGCTATAGAAAAAGTACTTGTTAAAATTAATGATAAAAACTTTCAACAGGGACTTCCCTGGTGGGCCAGTGGCTAAGACTCCACCTTCCCAATGCAGGGGGCCCGGATTTGATCCCTCAGGGAACTAGATCCCACATGCCTCAGCCAAGAGCTAGTGCAGCCAAATAAATAAATAAATAAATAAATACATTTAAAAGGGAAAAAAAAAAAAACCCTGTCAACAAACTAGGAATAGAGGGGTACTTTCTCAGTCTGATAAAGTGTATCTACAACTTAGAGCTAACATTGTACTTACTGGTTATGGCTTCCTAGGCAACTCCATACACTGCAAAATTGTTCAAAGTGGCATAAACTTTATGGAGAGCAATTTGGCAACACAGAGCCAGCCTGGGCCTTTACCAGTTTGCTCTCAGGTAAGGTCAAGAACAAGGCAAAGATGCTCACTCCCCCTAATTCAGCCAACATTTTACTAGAGATTTTAGCAAGTACAAGGAGATAAGGGGAAGAAAAAAAAAAAGATGCACAAAGCTCAAAAAAAAGGGGGGGGGAGAAGAACTGTCTTTATTTAGTGGTGACATGATTGTATCTTTAAAAAAATAAAATCAACACATAGGATTAAAATAACTAGATATCATCTGGAAAAAATTTTAATTGGGTACACACTTCACAAATTATGAAGTACAAAGCAAAGTTGCTCAGTTGTGTCTGACTCTTTGTGATCCCATGGACTGTAGCCCACCAGCCTCCTCCATCCATGGAATTTTCCAGGCAAGAGTACTGGAGTGGTTGCCATTTCCTTCTCCATCAGAAATTACACCCCAAAATAATTTTAAATAGATCACTAAATCATAAGAGGACTATAAGAAGCCATGGGACAATTATATGAATGGAGAAGGACTTTCATATTACAAAATATCTAGAAGTGTAAAAAACTGATAAATATAACAATAACAAAAACACTTGTGCATGACAAAAACTCTAAGCAAAGATAAAAGGCAAATGACAAATTGGGAAAAAATATTTGTGATTCATATCACACAGGTCTAATATAGAAAGACTCTAGAGGGGAAGAAAATGGATAATAGCTATGGGTTAAAAAAAGAAATATCCAGAGCTCTCAAACATATGAAAAGGTTCTTAACTTCATCTCTAATGAGAGAATGAAAATTTAAAGCACCCTGAAATACCGTTTTTATCAATCAAGTTGGCAAAGATCAAACACCTTTTTAACCATCTCATTGATGAAGATGTAGAGAAACAGGCACTTTGTTTTTTTCTTTTTAAATTTTTTATTTTGTACTTGGGTAGAGCTGATTAACAATTCGATGGTTTCAGGTGAACAGCGAAGGGACTCAGCAATGCATACACATGGATCCATTCTCCCTCAAACTTGTCCAGGCTGCTACATAACACTGAGCAGAGTTCCATGAGCTATACAGTAGGGCCTTGTCAGTTATCCATTTTAAATACAGCAGTGTGTACAAGTCCATCCCAAACTCCCTAACTATCCATTCTTCCCATCCTTCCCCTGGCAATCATTCTCTAAGTCTGTGAGTCTGAGAAACAGGCACTTTTATACATTGCTAGTTTATGTTGTGAGAAGAAGAGAAGGCAATGGAGAAGGCGATGGCACCCCACTCCAGTACTCTTGCCTGGAAAATCCCATGGACGGAGGAGCCTGGTGGGCTGCGGTCCATGGGGTCGCTAAGAGTCGGACACAACTGAGCAACTTCACTTTCGCTTTTCACTTTCATGTATTGGAGAAGGAAATGGCAACCCACTCCAGTGTTCTTGCCTGGAGAATCCCAGGGTCGGCGGAGCCTGCTGGGCTGCCATCTATGGGGTCGCACAGAGTCGGAAATGACTGAAGCGACTTAGCAAGCAAGCAAGTTTATACTTTTATTCATTGCTGTTTGGAGTTTGTACACATGCATGGTACATGGTACAAACTCTGGGGAAAGCAGTTTGATATCCATCAAGATTACAATGGCATGTAGCTTTTTACCCAGCATTACACTTTTAAGAACTTTATCCTTGAAGTATATTGCTCCAGAGTAAAAGAAGTTTATTTAAAGTAGTCTTTTTCGAAATCCTAAAAGATACAAAGTAGCGTAAATACTGAGCAGCAGGGGACTGGTTAAATAAATTAAGGTACACTGGTATTAGAATTCTTTGGCAGCCCTTAGACAGGAGGAAACAAGAGGAAAAGACCCCGATGCTGGGAAAATTTGAGGGCAGGAGGAGAAAGAGACGACAGAGGATGAGATGGTTGGATGGCATCATCAATGCAATGGACATGAGTTTGAGCAAACTCCAGGAGGTAGTGAAGGACAGGGAAGCCTGGCATGCTACAGTCCATGGTGTTGCAAAGAGTCGGACATGACTGAGTGAACAACAAAAAAGACATGAGGTAACTGTATGTATTCATCTGTAATAGTGATCACGAAGAGATATATATATATATATATTTTTTTTAATTTATTTATTTTAAAAAGTGTATTTGGCTGCACACACAGCATGCAGGATCTAAATTCTATAACCAGGGATTGAATTCAGGCTGTGTCCTAACCACTGGTGCTACCAGAGAGTTCCCTAAGATATATTATTAACTTGGTAAAGCAAGATGCATAACAGGAGCTTCCCTGATGACTCAGTGGTAAAGAATCTGCCTGCCAATGCAGAAGACACAGGTTTGATCCCTGATCTAGGAACATCCTATATGCCATGAAGCAACTCAGCCCATGTGCCACAGCTATTGAACCTCTGCTCCAGAGCCCATGCTCTGCAACAAGACAAGACACCTCAGTGAGAAACCCACGCACAGCAACGAGAGAGTAGCCCCTCGCTCTCTGTAACTAGAGGAAAGCCCACACAGCAATGAAGACCCAGCACAGTCAAACATAAATAAAATAAAAGTACTTTTTTAAAAAAGATGCATAACATTGCTATGGTACTAACCATTTATATAAAAATGTGGGCATTGTTTTTGTATGTCTTGGATATATAAAAAATATCTCAGGAAGGATTTACAACAACAACTTAGTTGCTTCTGGAAAGGGTGATTAGATATCTGAAGGGTAGGGTTGGGGAAGAGATTTTTCATTATATATCCCTTTAAACTTTTAAAATTGAACCATGTGAATGTTTACTTATTCAGAAGATAATTATTTTAAATAATAAGGTAGAATGTAAAATAATTTCAGCTAGAATTGTTAGCTGAAATTATTCAGCTGACTTGTTAACACACTGAAAAAAAATTATAAATACATATATATGGCCTAATCTCACTTTTTTTAATGTATAGTTGTTCATAAAAAGGATAAGACCAATATATACTGAAATATTAACCATGGTTACCTCCAGGTTTGTGGTATATGATTGATTTTTATTTCTTTTCTTTGGGTTTATCTGTATTTTACAATGAAAAGATATTCATTTTGTAACAAGAAATAAAAATTATTAATAAAGCCCCACAAATACATGCTTTACCATCTCAGCTGGGCAGCTGTTGCTATTTAATGATCCTGTTACTCATACTGAGTCAATTCATTCTTCCAACAGATATAAACTGCCATGTGCAAGAAGATATAAATAAGGTGGCTTATTTCAATGACAGGCGTTCCAAACCCTTGCCATGTTCTCCACGGCCTCTGTCACATTCCCCATCATCTCCTTTGCACAGACTACCTTGTTTCCGCTCCACAAAGAAAACTGGCATGAACTCCCCAGGGCTTTCCTCTTTTCTACCTCCAAACTTCTCCATGTTTCAGGCAGATTCACATTGTTCTTTCTGCCTCAAAGGAAGACAGAGCTTTCCATTTTCCTTCTAGGCTCTTGAGACCATGTTACCCTCTGTACCTTGTTTTATCAGTGATGTCCTCCTTCATATATTACAAATTTCTGCCTAACCTCTAACTTCTCCTCAATGAAACATATTAAAATATTTGCAATATAGAATGTTGAGCATCTTTCCTTCCCTCTATATATCCCTACATCCTATTTTCCCCTTAACCTCCCAAATTCTTGCAAAACTACCCCATAGTGTCTGATGTGTGTTTACCTATAGTTCATAGCTCAGCTGATTTGAATTTGATTAATGTGCCTCTAATCTACTGAAACATTTCTTCCTAAATGTTTCTGGTAGGCTGCAAATAATAGAGCACCTAACTGTCAGTGGTCTATATTTTTAAAAGAGCTCTTGAGAAAAGAAACCAGGGCAGGAGTGGAAGCAGGAAGACCAGCTGAAGACCACTAAAGTTATCCATTTGAGAGATGAAGGTGGTGGCAGTAGAGGAGACCAGAAGGGCCAGATTCTGGCTGTATTTGGAAAATACAGCTAACAGGAGTTCCTGATGGAAAAGCTGTGGGGTATAAATTAAAGAAAGGAATCAAAATAACTCCTCAGTTTGGGGCCTGAGCAATCAGAGTCACGGGAACACCGTTCACCTAAGATGGGAAGGACTTTGAATTAAGGAAATAATTAATAGTTCAACTTTACTTATTTTTATTGATGTATAGTTAATTTACAATGCCATGTTAGTTTCAAGTACACAGCAAAGTGATTCAGTCATACATATATATGTATTCTTTTTTGGATTATTTTCTAATATAGGTTATTATAAGATACTGAGTATAGTTCCCTATGTTATACTCAGGAGTTCAATTTTAATATGTTAACTTTGAGATTCCTGTTAGATCTTCCAAGTGCAGATGAGGAATGGATAGTCAGGTGTGACATTCAAGACAGAGGTCTGGGCTGAAAATAAAACTTGGGAGTTGGAACTTCCTTGGTGGTCCAGTGGCTAAGACTCTGCCAGTGCCACAGTGTGTGTTTGATCCCTGGTCAGGGAACTATGATCCCACATGCTAAGGCAACCAAAATATTTTTTAAAAAGATCCTGCAGGTCGCAGTGAAGACCAAAGATCCCATGTGCCACACTAAGACCAGGTGAAGCCAAATCAATAAATATGTATTTAAAAAATAAAGTTTGGGGGAAAAGAAAAGACAGAAGGGAGTACCACATATTTTTGTCCTGAAGTGAATTATTTAGGAGAGAAGGACAATTGATTAGCAGGAGATGAAATAATTACAGGAACAATCATTAAATAGTCAACAGGGGAGGAGACCATGGTGCCAAGGTCTTGCTTTAGATAAGACCAGAGACACTACATACGTGAGACAGGAGGGAAGGCAGAGTCCAGGCAGAGAGGCAGGTAGGACGGAAGACATGGTGGGCAGAAGATGAGGAGTTCTTGCAAAATTGCTTTTATTTTTCTCAGTGAAATGAGAAGTAAAGCTTTCAGCTCAGAGTGAGGAGGGGGAGAGGTGTTGGATATTTGGGAAAGGAGGTGCAATGTAGCAATTTCAGAGTGTGGGAAAGTAACCAACTAGGGAAATGCAGAGGGCAGTGCTGAGAGCCCACTGGAGATTCATGACCATAAACCAAGTGACAACAGCTGGCACCGTTATTTTTGTCTAGTGTGTCAAGCTGGACAGAACCAGGGTTTTTCCAGGCAGGTGGTACCAGGTACAAGGAAGTGAGGAGTATATACAAAGAGGTGATATAGTGGTAGACTATAAAATCTAATATGTAGGTAGGAAAGATGTGAGAGTATAAGGGCTGTGATGAACAGTGGGAACATAGATTGGAGGTAAGAGTAGGGGCAAAGAAATGTTCAGATGGGGTTATTAGGGTTATTATTAAAGAAGCTGGAAGGGAAAGAGGTGTTGATCAGGGAACAGCATGGTTGAAATGAAAAGTTCAGAGTGCTGCTGTTATTTGGTGATGCAAAGGTCCATGGCACCCAAATGACAGTAGGGTGGAGAGGGATGCGGTTGGAGGGTTTCAACAAGGATATGGAATTCACTGAAAATGTTGGCAGGAATGCAGTGGGGGTAGAGGACTGTGTGTCAGGTGCTAGAATCTCCAGGGAATGGGGGGTGGAATGGCTAAGACAAGAGAGAAGTGGCAGAACACAGTAACAAGCAAGCTGTGGTATAGTCTGATGGCAGGTACTTCAGAGCAGCTGGGGGTCAGATGGGAGAAAGTCTTACTTGGGTAGTAATTCTCCAGGTGTTGGGAGACTTGCTGTGTTATGAAGTCTACTCTCTAGGGCCTTAAACTCCCTTCTCTCCTTCGCCTCTGAGAGGCCATCCATGGTGGGATTTATTCAGGGTGATGGAGTCAGAAGGAAACCAGGGAACTGTTGGGATTAATACCAAGACAGCATCTGTGCAACATGTGTGCTGCTGAAGGACAGGAAGCTGATAACAGTGGCCGGCCCAGGGGTAGTGAAGAGATGGTTTTTAAATGGGGTGAACTTCGGGCAGGTGGCACCCAGAGCTCAACTCTCATGGCCTCCTCAGAACTCTGTTCATTCAGCTTCCTTAGGGGGAGAGGCAGGAGAAGGCAATGGCACCCCACTCCAGTACTCTTGCCTGGCAAATCCCATGGACAGAGGAGCCTGGTGGGCTGCAGTTCATGGGGTTGCTAAGAGTTGGACATGACTGAGAGACTTCACTTTCACTTTTCACTTTCATGCACTGGAGAAGGAAATGGCAACCAACTCCCGTGCTCTTGCCTGGAGAATCTCAGGGGAGCCTGGTGGGCTGCTGTCTATGAGGTCGCACAGTCTGACACGACTGAAGTGGCTTAGCAGCAGCAGCAGGGAGAGAGGTTGAATTTTTCCTCTGCTGGGAAGCTGGCTTGGAAAGGGAAAGTTTTGCCAGATTCCCTATGGAGAGGGTGTGTCCCTGCGAAAACAGGAATCTGCCTGAAAACCTCTGTCAGCAGGGAACTTTGGGCACCCTGTCCAGAAAGGGACAGCCTGTGATCGCAAATAAGCCAGCTCTGCGGCATCCTGGATGCTGAATTCTTACACACTGTCAGTGCTCTCACTACCTGTCCCTGGACAGGTGGCCACTCATGGGGGTGGCCCAGAGCCCTGGCCAAAAAGGCAGCCAGGCAGGGCCCCCACAGGATGATATCTAGTGCCAAGTGGGGAGAGGGGAAGGGAGGGAGGCAGGCCTCTTACACATTCCTGGGTGGGGAGCCCCAAGGGCCTTTCCAGGACACAGAAGTGCCCCAAGTGGACACAGGGCAGGGCAGGGCAACCGGAGCCACAGCCCGAGTCCAGGGAAGTCTCATGACTGCAGTGTTTTGCTGCAGGTTTCCCAGCTGCTCTGGGCGGGAGGCAGCGTGGGGTGGTGGGGGCGAGGAGGAGGAGGGTGGAGAGGAGGCGGGAAGTAAACACAAGACCACAGAGAGAGCCAGTTCCCTGCGTTCAGAGAACACCAGCCGCCTCCGGTCCCCGGTGGGTGGCTGTATGTGTGGAAATGAAACTGGGAGGGGACGGGAGAGAGGGAAGAGTAAGCAAGTGGTTCTCGGCTGTTATCCACCCATCTCGCCTTTCCTGACCCACCAGCCCACTCCTCTCTGGGGTGAGGGGCTGGGAAGGAGATGGTTCACGAAGCGCCCACCCCCTATACTCGTAGCTAGTTCAGCTGTCGGTGAATCAGACAGTCTGAGCAGCTGTCACCTGCGCTCAGGAGGGGAGCAGGGGGGCGGCCTTGGGAAGGGGGAGAATGGGTGAGTGGCAGATGCTGTACTGGCCCGGGCGTGGGTGCCGCCTGGGGCTGGGAAGAAGGGGTGTCTACCTTTCAACACCTACACACTGCTGACCCGGTCCCAAGGACACTGGGATATCTGGGGTGGGACGAGGTCACGGGGGCACAACTTAAGTGGGAACTGGAAGCGAAGGAGGGGGTGAAAGGCGGGGTGCGGGGTGGGGAGAGTCTGTCTACTGCGGCGGAAAGCGCTGGGGAACAGGGCTGGCCGGGGCCGCGGGGCAGGCTGCTGCCCGCCGCCTGCCCGCGCGGGGTTATGCGAGGTAACGGCGAACCGGGAGGAGGAGGGAGGCTGCGGGGGCCGCGGGCCGGGGTGTCTGGCGCTCGTTGGACAAAGAGATGATGAAACGTGAGCGCTATATTTACCAAGGGGGTGGAGATCGGGCGGGGGGCGGGGAGTAAAAAGGACAAACTGTTCCACAACAACCGCAGGAAACACAGCCCATCTGACTCACCGGGAGGGCCGCGCCGACCCCCTCTCAGGCTTAGCCTGGAGGCAGGCACGGGGCTAGAGGGCGCGGAGGGTCCCCGAACTGACCTAACTGGGCGCTACAGCTATGTCTGGGGGATGGGTTGATTTATATAAATAAAGGCACTGTAGAGCCAAGGGCTGCGCGCATACGTGTGTGTGGCTTTTGTGGGGCAGGGGAGAGCGCGGAATGGCACGAATGTTTCCTAACCCTGTGGCCTGACCATTGAGGGAGAGGTTTGCCTGCAAACTCTTCAAGCTTGATTCCTGCAAAGTCATCTCCTCCCGCACAGCCCGGCCAGCCGGCCCGGCCCGCCCCGCCCGCGGCCAGCAGCACGCGCTTCCCCCGCTCTCCCGCCCGAGTCCAGCACTCGGCGCTCAGAGTTGGGGTGCGGTGCGGGCTATGTTTAGAAGCTGATGTCATCCAACACCCTACTCTGCAGTGTTCCCAGGGGGACCGCAGGGCAGGTTTTCCTCTTCCTCACGGGCGTGGGTGATGGAGAAGGTACCTCCTCCTCCCAACCCCTCCCCCCAACACCTATCTTACCCCGGGGATTTTTTTTTTTTTATGCAATCCCGCCAGAGTTATGAAACAGGGTGGTGGGGGCCGTACGCGCAAGCAGAGGGCGCAAACCCTAGAGCTGGGGCCACGAAGGGCCAACTGGCGGCCCCCGCCCACTCCCATCCTCTCCCGACCGGGTGAAGGGGCTAATTTCAAGGTTAGTTCACGTGGGCGCGGGCGCCCGGAGCTTCTTGCACGAGTTTGGGGCGGGTTCCTCATCCCCCAATCTAGGGCAGTTTGTTCAACTGCAGTAAAGGGAGCTTGATGTTCCAGCAGGGAAGGGATTTCTGAGAACTAGGACTGTCCTCAGATGAACTCGCCTCCTCCGGCTGCTGCTGCGGCGGCCGCCTGCGGAAGACTTTTTAAAAGGGCGATGCCAGGCCGGGGCGCGCGGCCCGCGAGTGGCTGTGCCGCCCGCCAGTCTGCGGCCCCAGCGGAGCACCCGCCCCCGAGCTCGGGTGATTCAGCGTGCCCGGCGCGGGGCTCCTTGGAGCGCAGGGGGCTGCGAGCTAAACTTATCCTCCTGCATATGCATGAACGGGTGGCCTTTCTGCTTGGCAAAGGAGAGGCCTGGAGTTTTGCGGAAGGCTGCTAAGTGGAGCGAGAGCAAAGTAGGGCATCGTGCAATTTTTCGCTGGGCCGGATACCCCCACCCCCCTTGCGTGTTAACTGTCATTATGGCCGCGGGCGTTTCACCAGATAGGGGTTTACCTGATTGCATTTCAAATCCGGGCACACCGCCATTGTTGGAAGCCCGATTCCTTCAGCTTCTCTTCCGTCTTCCCCAAACTCCCACCTTCCCCTAATTCCTCAGCTCTTAGTAAAACGAAGACTGTGCTTCTCCCACCGCACCTCTACCCCGCCCCCCCCACCCACCCCCAAGGTACCCTCTGTGCCTTGATGGGATCGCTGAAGTCCAAGGGCCTGGGTCCTGAAAGAAGTTTTGGATCCAGCCCAGAGTGAGGTCCGACACGTGATCCCCTACCCCCAGTGGGCCATCTGTTCTCCTTCCTTCCCGCCTGGAGGCTGGCAGCTCTGCCCAGCACCGTCCACGCCTCCCAGCAGGAAAGAAGGAAAGCGAGAAAAGCCAGCGTTGGCGGAACCCACTACCTACAGAGTGCAATTTTAACCTAAACATCTCTGAGCCTTGGGCATGGGTGAGACTGGGCAATGTGTATATTAGACTAAGCTCCAGGTGATTAGCTCCCGGGGATTGCTTTGGGCTCCTTTGCTTTGGATTAAAACCAACAGGGAATGCTCCTGGGAATGGGCTGAATTTGCCTGGAAATAACTCACTTATTTCCAGGAGCTAGGGTGGGAAACTTGCCTAGGAAAAGGGGTGGGATTCCGTGACACCTCTCTGACCCCAGGCCACTTCCCACAAACTAGTTTGAAGAAATAAAAAGAACACGAAATTAAGGAATAAAGGATTTAGGGGATCTTGGATGATTTTTATATTTGTGCCTGCTCTCCAATTAAATATTGATTTAAGGTATTCTGACCTTTACTGCCCTAAAGAACTGTATTTGTAAATGCACAGCAGATGAGATGGTGTTTAAAAAACCCAAATATTAAGCTTTTTTGGTTGGGGGATGAGTGGGGCCCAGAGACTATGCAGATGTATTAGTCTAGTCTAATTCACAGATAAGGAAATAGCTCTAAGAGGTTGCTTAAGGTCACACAGCCCCTCTCAGGTCCAGGAGGCCAGTTCCTTACCCCATGGTGACTTAAACACCACCTGCTGAAAATCAGCTCACTGTAGGTACTGCCTCTGAGAAGGGGTGATAATGATAATTACTTTAGGATGCACAGAAAATCAGACTTCTTGCTACAGGCATTGTTCTTGAGAACTCAGAAAATAAAGCCAAGATTTAGACAGGAATTAGGGAGGAAATGCATACTTTAAAACGGTAAGCACAGTTCTAGTCTCTGAATGCTTGTGCTCCTCTCAGTTGGCTTGTGTAATTTTGAAATGTATGTTTACAAAAATTAACTTGGAAAACAGAGTTCTTATATTTATGCGGCATAATGTATACTTTACTAGTAAATTATTCATTGTAATTAGGGATGATTCACATTAATCTGGGATAATTTATTTTGCCAGAATGTTAATTGGGACAATTAACATACTGGCAAAAAAGCATAAATTAGTTTTAATCACAAAACTATTATAATACACACCCTAGCACAGAAAGGAAACCCTATTGTTGAAAATACAAGAAAAAATCCTGATGTAGGAATTACTACTTGTTGTGAGATATCTGTAACTATCTATATTTGTTTTTAACATCATGCCTCATTGAAGATAGATTCTCTTTTCATTTCTTTATTTACCCTTGCCTAACTCATTAGCAGAAACAAATATCTGCAGAGGGAATGAGTGGAAAAGGAGAAAAAAGAGAAATCATTCTACAATTGTAGAATTATTGGGTTTAAAAAGATTGTAAATCAAGTAACAGTTATGTTTGTAAATGTGTGTGAGAAATTCATGTGAATGAAATCTCAGTTGTATTTTTTTACCTCTTGTATAATTCTGAAATGAATGGGTTGGAAGAGTTTAGGGTTTATGTCCAGTCCAAACAAAATTAAAGGGAGTTAAAGAGAGCAAGAAGTAAATGTATACTTAAAAAAAAAACCTATGATGATTGACTTATTCAAGTTCCTGGATACAGTCTTCAAGAAAAGATACAGACTTTGTTTTTTGGAATAACCCCACGTTAACTCTAGAACTGTCTGCTATGAAGGTACCTGGTGCAATGACAGTTACAATGCAAATCTGAGAGAGTAACAGGCCTTGATCATAGTAGTCCTAGAGAGATCCTGCTGGTATTTGTGCTGGACCTTAAAGGGGCAAGCAAATGTGAAATTTCTAAGTGGTTATGTAGCCTTGGGGACAGAGTCTGCTCCAGAAAAATCATGAAGTAGGCAAATTCCTTTGGGCTTCAGTGAATTCTTTTCTAAAATTAACGGGATTGGAATACAAGAACTCTAAGATGACTTCACATGTACCTACCTTACTATGATGATGGTGGTGGTGATGATATTCTTAGTTGACCAGCACGCCCTTTCTAAACTTCCCTTTCTTGTGTAGTCACCTACTGCAATATCTTTCTGTATCATTTTAAAAGCAAAGTCAAAAGAAACTACACTAGCCTTCAAACTAGAAGGGTACATTTGAGACCCCTCCTTTAGAGACCAGAACCTTTCCCAAACCTTAACAAAGGCTAATAGCCAGTGGGGGTTATGGTTGGACCTCATTGCACCTGCGTTACATAGAAGCAGGTATCTCTCACACCCACTTAAGAAAGTAAATGGATTTTTAATCAATTCTGTGGACAGTACACCTCCTGCAAGAAACATTGGCCCTAGATGCCTTTTTCAGCTATCAAGATGGATAACAACCCCATCATTCTTTCAGAGAGACGCAAACCTAATCAGACTCTTAACAGCCATACTAATAGTTGATTAAGTAATGCCACAATATTCAATGGCTTTGGCTGGTTCCAGTTCTTAAGAATCTGTTAAGCAAAGTTAATATTTCACAAAACCAGAGTTCAGTTCTGAAGTCCAAAGAGCTAGGAATCAGATTTATGTTTTCCATAGAGTTCTCTACCTGGTAAGGTAGACAAGTCACTTCTTTGCATCTTAGTGTTCATATCTGTTAAGTGAGGGAAGGGATACATACACACCCTAACATCCCACAGGGGCTGTGGAAAGAAAATGAATTAAAAATGTTTTTGAAGTTTTAAAAGTTATACAGGGCTTTATAGCTCCATTTATTTGAGGAAGATTAAAATAGCATCAAAACAAAACGAAAACAGCTTACTTAGAATAAACTGCAGGAGGGAAGAAGAGGAATTAAAGACGCATCACAAAAGCAAAGATGAAGTGTTCAGAGTAAGTGTAGTCAAAACAAAACAAGCTTTAAAACAAAACTTTTGTCAGCTCTGCAGTTTCAAGATGAATTAGTCATAGTTAATGCATTGGGTGGAAGAATTATTAAAAATCTACCTAAAAGTATGCTGCTTCCCAAAACGGAAAAATAACGAATTGATGCTTTCTCATTTGTGTTTATTCTTGGGCAACTTGGGCTGATAATATTTAGTTGTTTTCTTTATTTATAGACTCACTTTGCATTATTCATCACCCCTGCCCTCCCATACATATCTCCATTTTACTATCAGCAACACAAAGTACAAGGATATACTCAGTTTCACTACAGCTCTTCCCGTTTACAAGTGTGGAGCGCTTGTCTTCGGAACGCCCTTCTGATTGGCTAAGCCAATGTCAGTGACATCAACCAACTTACTTTTGATTGGAAGGCTGGTTGCTGGGACTGTAGCGTTTGCAGGAAGTCACTTAACTGTTTGCGAGCTGGAAAATCGAAACGGACGTTATCTTTTTGTCATAAGAAAGAACGCAGCTGAGTAGGGAAGGTGTATCCTACAACTCCGCCAGCTGGAACGTGAGCCAGGAGGCCTGGACCGGCTAAGGGATTGAGGGGCACTTCCAAAGACGTCCGGCTGCTCCTTTCCAGCCTCCCGGCTGTTACCCTTTTAAATGTCAGCGTTCGAGGCTGTAGGGGTAGCACGAGGCATCGAAACGGAACAGTCGGATTGGCCGCGCGCCTCAGTTCTAGACGCACCTCTCCACCGAAAGGCCGTTCTGACTGGCAGCGGGAGAAAGTAAACAGAGTTGAATCACCCTCCCCACTGGCCAATTGGAGGGGGTTCGGATTGTGACGTGATGGGATTCTGCGAAATTGTTACTGTGCGAGAGAATGCCGGCACGGTGCGGACCGGCAAGAGCAGGGGCTCAGAAGCTGTCAGTGGACTGGGGGAAAAGTGTCTCTTAGACCTGGCGCTTCGTCCGGCGCTTGCCACCCGCGTCCAGGTGGTTGGGTGAATGTCTTGGGGCTTTGGCTCGACGGAGAGGCGGCCGAGGGCGTGTACCTCTCTTGCAGTTTCCTCTCTCAGCGCCTCGGGGGCGTTTTCGGTCGAATAAACTTGCGACCGCCACGTGTGGCATCTTTCCAAGGGAACGAGCTCGGAGTGGCGGGCGCGCCCGTCGGTGGGGATCGCGCCCGGCTCTGGGCATCGGCGGCGGCGAGAGGCGGCAGCGCGGCGGAGCCCGGGGCCGTGGATGCTGCGTGCGGAGGCGCTGCCGGTTACGTAAAGATGAGGGGCTGAGGTCGCCTCGCGCTCTGCGAGTCGGAAGCGCCCCGCGCCCCCGCCCCCTTGGCCACCGCGCGGCGCAGCGCTCGTAGTCCGAGGCCAGGGCACGGCGAGCCGAACCTCCGCAGCCACCGCCAAGTTTGGCCGCGCCGCCGGGGCTGCTGTCGCCCGCACCATGTCCGCGGCCGCCTACATGGACTTCGTGGCTGCCCAGTGTCTGGTTTCCATTTCGAACCGCGCTGCGGTGCCGGAGCATGGGGGCGCTCCGGACGCCGAGCGGCTGCGACTACCTGAGCGCGAGGTGACCAAGGAACATGGTGACCCGGGGGATACCTGGAAGGATTACTGCACGCTGGTCACCATCGCCAAGAGCTTGTTGGACCTGAACAAGTACCGACCCATCCAGACCCCCTCGGTGTGCAGCGACAGCCTGGAGAGTCCGGATGAGGATATGGGATCCGACAGCGACGTGACCACCGAATCTGGGTCGAGTCCTTCCCACAGCCCGGAGGAGAGACAGGATCCTGGCAGCGCGCCCAGCCCGCTCTCCCTCCTCCACCCTGGAGTGGCTGCGAAGGGGAAACACGCCTCCGAAAAGAGGCACAAGTGCCCCTACAGTGGCTGTGGGAAAGTCTATGGAAAATCCTCCCATCTCAAAGCCCATTACAGAGTGCATACAGGTTAGCGGCGTCTCCCTCTCCAACCCAACTCTGGGGTTAGTTAACCTTTGGCCAGGCAGTCTTCCTGGGCGTTGAGGATTCCATATGCGGCCGAAAGGGTGCAAAATTTTGGATGATTCTTTAAAATGATTGAACCTGGTAGAGACGGAGAGCTCACTCTCTTTAATCGTCCCCAGCCTCTAGAAGCCATGGAGAGCCTTAACTTTGGGGGACAGAGCGAGTGCTGAGTGCTAGCCCCTGTGTGTGGCTTCGTGGGGAGTCGTGCGGCCCCTCCCCTGTCCCGCCCCGCTCCCCCCACCCAGGACTCCCGCACCGGGCGACTATGGGGCCACCCAACCTGGGCAGACGCTGGCGGGGGCTTGAGGGGGACAGTCAAATGGTGTATCTTTTATTTTATTCTCTTGTGGGATTGCAGCGAAGTGGCCGAAACCTGGGGAGAAGCGGCGCACTTTACATGGAACCTTTTAGGGATGACTAAGGGCTCGGTTAGCTGTATGCTTGCTACTTTTCAGGGCTTGCCAAGGTGGTTTTAAATATGGCCAAGAGTCCTCAGAGAGGTTTAAAATAACACTGCTTCAGGCAGCAGAGGAGTTTGATCAAGTGATGACTGGTTAAGTTTACGACTAGTCTTTTTAATAAGATTTCAGAGCGGATTTTTTCCCACGTAATTTAGATCGCACCCTCCACCCTGAATAGAGCACTTAGCAAGGAGGTGTGGTCCTTGCCAGAGGTCAAGGCTGATAATGAAGGTTGGGGTGTTTTAGAGGCCCCGTGGAAGGGGGTCTCCCAGGGAGAGCAAAAGGCAGGTCTGATCACTGATGCATGTGGCTGGTAAGACATCTGCAGTATAAAATAGGCTTTGGAGACTTACAGGAACGTCGTCGGTCAGTCAATACTGTTGGTTCTGTTTAACATATTCAGAAAAAGTTGGGAAGCTTTCATGCTTGACCATGCCCTCTCACCATGGTTAGTGTCAGGGTCCTTTATCACTGCTCTTCCAATAAGGAAGCACTGTGCCTAGTCCTCTCGTGAAACTCCTTTTCCATCTGTCCTATGACACCATGTTTAAGAGGAGGTTGTCAGAGTTCCTTGGAAAGTATTGCCGGTTTTTGGTGTAATTGTTAGTGCTTTTAAGATGAGGCCCTGGGCCTGTGGTTTCAAAATGATCATTGGTTGGTGTGATTTGGTTTTGCTTTTTTAAAAAGGCTACGTAATTGCATCTCATATTTTATTTCCTTTGGAAAGTGCTTCTTGTGGAGGTGGCTGCTGGCACAGGAGTAAAGCTGAATTTCCTCCACCGTTAATGTAAAATCAGGTTCTCTTTGGGGTTGTCATCTAGGTTGCCAAAAAATAGCACATTTTACAGTTTGTATCTTGTGCCTGATTTGGGGGATGTGACCTTTAGCATGGCTCCGGGGGTGAAGTAGGGGTATACTAACCAGAGGGTGTTACTCACCAACAGCTGTTGGGCGGGCCTGGCTGTGTCAGCCATATTCCCGGAGTTCAGCTCACAGGGACACTCTCTGCCACCTTGAGCAAAGGCACTTTCTCCTTCAGGGAGCTGCCCAGTCGTGCAGTTGAGGAGGCCTGCAGAGCTTCTTTGTGAGCTCCCTGAGTCTGCCCAACTCAGAAAGGTATTCTGGACCATTCAGTTGAGTGATTTTTCTCAGGCATTTACAGAAATGGCTGCCTATGCGTGCGTGCATGCGTGCTGCTCTTTAATACTCCATGAGGCAGGTCAGCTCAGAAGAACCTTTTACACCCCAGAGTGGAAAACGAAGTGAAATATTAATCCCATTTTAAATGTTACAGTCAGTCTTTTGAAACTAGTGATATGGTAGTCGCAGTTGTCTCAGTTAAGTTTGGGGGCTCTGTGATAATACTAGGACATGGTCAGACAAAAACCACTGCCTCTGTAAAGACCGTCAGAAGTGTACTCCTGCTGGAGAAGATACTCTTTGTCCTGTGCAAAGGCTACTCTAAATAAAAGACTTGTAGGAGGTCTCATGCATTTGGAAGTTTCTGATTCAGCCTCCAGTTAGATTATTTTTGGTGTGGGGTACAGTGTTCTTGCCTGGGGACAGGGGAGCCTGGTGGGCTTCCGTCTATGGGGTCGCACAGAGTCGGACACGACTGAAGCGACTTAGCAGCAGTAGCAGCAGCAGCTTCTTGATTTTTTAAACTATTGGCTGGTATTAAACCCAGAAGATGGCTAAGAAATAGCAATTGGAGTGTCTGTATTTTATGGAGACTTTAAAAACTAAAATTCCAGCCACACCCCCCTGGTCTGTGTGGCCCAACCAGAAGCCCTCCTGCTGCGGGCTCTCCTCCCCCTGAGCCCCATACAGCTGCCACTCGTATAGAACCAGTGGCTTTAAAAGCTGAGCCACTTAAGCAAAACTGTGGTTTAGTTCAGTGCAGTTCCTTCTAGAGTAGCCTAAGAGAGAAGATCCTTTTGAGGTGGACTGAGCTGCATTCTGATTTGACTTACTGTTTCTGAGTTGTGAAACCTTAACCTAGTTCCTTAAATTCAGAGTTTGTAAACTGGAGGTCTGCTGCTGAATTTGCTTTTTGCAAATTTTTTGGTTTGGTCAGTGCAGGGTTTATAAAAATTTCTTTACTAACGTGGAAAAATAAGGATTTCCACACAAATCCAGATTTCTGGCTTCTCTGAGAAAATCGAACAATCTGGCAATATGGGGCCTGAATTCCTGCCCAACAGCAGTTGGCTTGAACTGACCATTCTTTGTAAGGGGGATGTCCTTTATTTTAATCATTTACATGGTCTTTGTTGGCATTTAAGTTTGCAGTCTCTTCTCTGTTTGAGCCTCAGTTTCTTAATCCACAAGATAGGGTACTTTCTCTGAACTTAAGGTTTTGTGTAAAGATAATAGTTTGTGTGTGATAGGCAGAGCTTAAAATCAGCAAACATAGGAGAAACTTACTTTTAAGTAGTACTGTACTTTATGTTTTCTAATACTACATTCAGTTTGTTTTTCTGTACCCTCTAGATCAGATATCTTCTCATCTGATATACCTCTAAAGTTTAAGCAGTGAATCTATGTTAATCTGAAAACAAGTAAAACAAATATGAGCTTTTCTATCTCCAGACTCTTTGAAGAGTATTATTGTTTTGAATAAGTATTAGACCCACTGGTGTACGTACTTTGCCTGAAAACATATTGAGCTTATTATTTGAAAATGCAACCAACTTTTATCTTGGCACACCCACATCCACACCAACACGCTCCCCCCACCTCGGAGCATACACCCCAAATTGGGCCTTCACAAGCCCCCACCCAAACCCACTGATTTCCCAAGACTCTCCCACGTGCCCTCAATCTCTGTACAAGCACACAAACAAAAAGATTATCCCAAGTTCCCTGACTTTGTGGTCACCCTGCACACACACACACCCACACACATGGGAGTAGCTTTTGGAGAAGTAAACAACTACATCCAAATTCCAGCTCAGAAGTCATCAGAACCAGCTGATACAGAGTCATCCTAGGGTTGACATCCCAAGGATAGACACCCTAAGCCTATTCCATGCCAGGTGCAATTTCACTATCTTTTCGGAGGGACTTAAATCAACTGTCCCCAAGTGGTGACGATGGGTTTGAGGCTAAGGGCACTGGTTACAGGATTCTGAAAACCAGAAAGCCCTAAATCCCAATTATCACACCCCACCTTTGTAGAAAAATATTTTTTTCAATAGGGCAGAAGGGACATTCATGAAAAACAAGGAGAGATAAGAGTTGCAAAGGGCTCAACAGTGGCTGTTTCTGTTTCTCTTTATCCTGTTTGAACATTTCCCTGGGCTACTTAGAATATGTGGTGGAGAGGATCTGGGGAGTTCCCATCATGGAAGTTATCATCCAAACAGGAAATAATAGCTAAGACCTCTTTTACATTTTAAGATCCAATTTTTGCCCTATGGGGCAATTTTTTGGCCTCTCTAGGAATGTCCACACTGGCTAGCTTTCACTCAGGTCTATTTCCTTCCCTAAGACCAAAGTTTTAAAATTTTGGTCATATAAAATGAGCCATGCCTGCTCTGTGCCTCATGAACTCTTCTTCCTTAATTGCTCCAAAAAGCTTTGGAGTCAACTTTTTGGTTCAGGAGACTCTAGTACCATCAGAGGTATGAGATGGACCCACTTCTGTCACCCAGACGGCAGGGGTTCGGGGACAGGGCAGGGTCTTGAAGTAGCCTCTAGGCAGTCCATAAAGTAACCCCTGCTCAGTCTTTCCCACTTACTCTTGTCTAGTAGAAGGGAGGCCTTGTGCCTTGATTCTTAAGGAAACATTCTCTCTCCCCTGTTCTTCTGTTCATAAGGCTCCCCAAAGTGATGTAGAATAGTATTTCATAGCCTGACATGCTTCATTAAGTGTAAATATACTTAATATGGTGGTGGCTTAGTTGCTTAGTCGTGTCTGACTCTTGTGACCCCCATGGACTGTATCCTGCCAGGCTCCTCTGTCCATGGGATTCTCCAAGCAAGAATACTGGAGTTGGCTGCCATTTCGTTCTCCAGGGGATCTTCCCGACCCAGGAATCAAACCTAGGTCTCCTGCATTGCAGGCAGATTCGTACTTAATATATGTCAGTGTAAATATACACTTAAATCTGAGTGGGATCTGCATAGATAATTGCTTCCATACCCTTTATTCCCACTTTTTCTCCCCTAAGATTAGCCCTTTTTTCCCCCATAACTGCCCTCCCCCATGACGTTTTGATACCACAGATATACTGTAGAGCTGTTTATGTACTGTGCCCCTTTTGAAGGCCACAAACATTGGAAGAGCTAAGACTTTCCACCTGCCTAAGATCCAATTTTTGCCCTATGGGGGCAGTTTTAGCCCCATCTCCACCCCCAGTGAGACTGTCTAGGCACAAGCTCATGTATCCTGTCAGGAAAAAATGAGAGCAAAGGACTGCAAATGGGCTCTAGCTGTGGAGGATGATAGGATTCTAAGGACTGCAAGGATGGCCTGTTGGGTTTGCTTCTGAGTTTCCCCTGATTCCAAGGGAAGATGGCCCACGGCTGCTTGATTCCCAGCTCACTGCTGGAGTCTCACCCCGGGGGCAGAAACCTGTGAGGGGACCTGAGAGCTCTTTATTCCTGGTCCCCGAGAGAGGAAGGACCAGTTGCTTCTTCCTCACTGCCCTCCGCCCCCTGCCCATCCTTCATCACCCTCCATATGGCTGACCTAGCAAGACAGAGTGGAGTTGCCTTAGAAGAGCTGCTGTTGCTGGCAGGGTTACTGTATTACAACCGAAAATACAAGAGGAGTAGCATTAATGAGTAAAACCATTGTCTCCTGTGATTGTCCTCTCAAATCTTCTGAGAGTCATGAGGAGAGGGGACACACGTGGGGCCTCGGTCAGTGAGGGAGGTACCAGAGTACATTTCACTCTGTTTTGATGGTAACACCTCATTACCTTCAGCAAAGATGTAACCTGAGGAAAATAAGTTCTTGGGACTCTGAACATAAGGGTCAGATTTACATTCCTGGCCCAATTGTTGATGTTTATCCCAAGAACTAGTCATTCTGCAACGTCTGTGGGAAATTCCCAGATTGAACTTCCCAGGGAGAAACATCATATGACATATTGGGAAAGTGGCTGACAATGGTCTTCCTTAATAAGCTCATTGAGAAAAAAAGTGGGCGGGTGATTTCCCAGTATTCAATCATTCAGGAGCCCCTAAAACAACCTGACGTTGTACCCTGGTTAAAGTCAGGTTTCTTGACAATCATTTTAATTTCTGCATGCCTTATGATCATGAGCATTCTTGATTCTTTTTCTTTTTTTTTAAAGCTAGCTTTGTCATTTTTGTTAGTCTTGACTACCAAAAATTTTTTCCTTTTTTTTTTTTTTCCTTTCCTCCCCTTGGCTGCTCTCAGGCTTGGAGAAAAAGCTTGCAGCATTCCAGGCCTCTGCTGCTCGAATCCTCCCCCACATCCGACCCTCCTACCTTTTCCTAATGTTTCTCCAGCAAGCCCAGCGCCCACTGAAGAACGTAAATTAGTGCCTAGTAATTGGTACAAAGGCACTTACTGTTTCCATGCAACAGACGCAAAAAGGAGGGGCAAAGGGAAGGAAAAAACCTCACAGATGGTTAAAAAGGGAAAGAAATGGGATCCTCTGCAGTGGTCTTTGAGCAGTCCTGTCTCTTGCTCCGCCCTACTTTTTGTTGGGAAGTTAGTAACAGGCCTAAGCCCAACTCAGAGTGCTTGGTGGCAGTTGTAAGTATCAGAATAATAGAATTTGGAGGTTGGAAGTGACCTTGAGAGGTCATCGCATCCATCATTTTGTCTGTAAAAAAGTGAACCCTTTTTACCCTTTCAGATAGACGGGGATCGTTCCGTAGAAGCATGGGGGGCTATGAAGGGTTTGGAAAAATAGCACCAAGGTTCAAAGACTGGCTCTCTGTCTTAGCAGGTTCCTGAAGTCTCAGCTTGCTCAGCAACACAGTGAGGGCACCAGGCCCTCCGAGGGTGAAGTTCTCCAAGCCAGAGCTTAGCCAAAAGGAGATATTCCTTCACTGAATTCTTGGCAGTTCTTAGACTTGAATTCCTTTCCCCCAAGGTCTCCTGAAGATTTCAATCTGCTTAAATCTGGTAAACTTTAAAAAAAAAAAGCACACGAAACACAAAAAAACCCTGGATTTAAAGAGCTGCTTTGCATTAACCAGATTAACAATGGAGTGAAAGGGCAGAGGTGGAGTCAGCCCTTGGGACCTCTCCCCTTTTATTATGGGAGCAGCGCTCTGAAACAGCCCAAGGCCAGCGCCTGTGAGATTTCCTACTCCTCCCTTCCTGGAGTCCTTCTGAAACTTTAATACCTTTTTGGTGCATTAAGGCCAAGAGTAAACATTTGTCTTATCCCAGCCTCTAGCAGTACCCTCAGCAAATAATAGAACTAACGTTATCATTCTTTGAGAATGCCTTTCCCACTAAGGGAGTGAGATGCATCCATTTTTTATGCGTGGGATCTTCCATGGCATCCTTTCCGTTTGTGCTTAAAACCCGTGTTTATGATGGTACACCTTCAGGCTTTGCTTGTAATATCAGCCTTTGGAGTTCGGAGGTGAGAACTGAACATCTGGATCTGAAATCTAGAGGTTCTGGACCTGCAGAAACTAGTAAATTCACCATCCTAAATCCAGGACCACTAGGCATTTGATTTTTTTTTTTTTTTTAAACTGAACTTGATCGAAAATTCAAACAGCAGAATGGAATTCATCCATGACTGAGTCCCCCCCTTGTTTTTTTAAAATTGAGGACTCTATTTTAATAGATTAAAGAGATGGGCGCTTAAGCCATACAAAATTAATGACAAGGATTTGAAAAGCAGGCAGCAGTATTTTGTATTAAACGAAGTATGAACATTTTTCCAAGGCGAGTCTCCGTTGTTTTGGAAGTGAGTCCCTCCCAGAGGACCTGACTTGAACCAAAGTGGGGACCAGTGAGGTAGGCAATAGACAGAAGCCCAGACATTCTGCTTGAGAACTACAGATATTTCAGAACTGGAAGGAATCCTTTAGATCCTCTGTTTTCAAAGAGACGGAGATGGGGTGAGGTTTCACCCTCCCTCCCTTCCATGGAGCCAGCTTTGATGGGACAGTGGCAGTCAGAAAAGCAGAGTAAGGCCTGTGAAGAGGAAACCAGCCCACCCTTAGGAACTTGAACATGAGGGGTCGCCAAAGAGGTCTTTACCTTCAACAAAAAGGCAGTAGGTAGAGCCAGTAGAACATGGGCTTTGGGGGTCCCTCACACACCTGTGTTTGAATCGTGCCTCTGCCACGTTCTCTCTCTGAGCCTCAGTTTTCCCATCTGTAAAATGGAGTTCAGTAATTACATACTGAAGGAATTTTTATAAGACTTAATTCAATTGAGGTATTTAATGCACTTAGGACAGTCTCCATATAGGAAGTATTACACTTAAAAATAATTTACATGTGTTGCCCAGAAGTCTTTATAGTTCCCAGAATTTTTGTTTACAGTTCCACATTAATCCAGTAGCTTATTCATTTAAATAATACTTACTATTGAGTACTCTTACATGCAAAGAACTGTGCTAGATGTTAATAGCAGGCACTGTGAATGTTGTGAATAATAATAATAATGATAGTAATAATTGTAAATTATTAATATTAGTAATTCTATTAATAGTAATAATGATAACATCCAGCATATATTACATGCCAAGTTCCAAGCCAAATGGTTTACACACACTGTCACATTTCTACTCCCAGAAGTCCTGTGAGATAGGGTGGTACCCACTCTGGCATTCTTGCCTGGAGAATTCCATGGACAGAGGAGCCTAGTAGGCTACAGTCCATGGGGTCACAAAGAGTTAGACACAACTGAGCGACTAACACTTTTGTCATATTATAGGAGGAAACTGGAGTTAGTAAACTTGGTCCAAGGTTACTCTTAACTTTTCCTTGACTGTTTCTAGGTGTTTGGAATTGTGCCATGATGGTTGTTGGCGAGGACCCCTTGGGTTTTGCCAGTGGGAAGAGACCCCGTGTTTTGCGTGGCTCTCTTGGATTTGGCGCAAAGCACCATTGTCTCTACTCTTGGGTTAGCTCTGGCTTGTGGTTGGTTTTTATAAAGCTTGGTGAGGGATACCTTCAGAAATCATGGAGCTGGCCAAACGTATCCTGTGTTTTCCAATAGTATCCAGAACCTGCATCCTTCCAATTGAAAAAGACCGCAATTCTGGGCCCACAGCTGATTTAATCAAGCCTCTTGGTTGGAAGGGAAAGAACCCAAACTTGGACTGGCTTAGTAAAAGTGAGAACTTTATTGGCTGCCATTACCAACTCCTTTGCGGGTAGCGCTAGTGTCAGCATCCCTGGATACAGGTGGTCAGCGTCTGCCTCTCCCCCTGGCCCAGCCTTGCTCTCCTCTGCCTTGGCTTTGCTTACGGGTAGGCTGTCTCTGAATGGTGGTAAGATGGCTGCCAGCAGTTCAGCCTCCCTTCCTGCCAATTCAGCAAGCCCAGTGGCAAGACAGTTGCCCTCTCCTAATGATTCCAGCAAAAGTCCCCAGCTTCAAGCTGCATAACCGAGTTAGAACTTTGTGCCTGTCCCTGGACTTAGTCACTGTGGCTCAGCTGGGTCACATCCAGCCTCTAGGCTGGGGTGTGGGGTTGCCTACCTGGAATTATGTAAACTGAGTGAGGAATGGGTGGTTTCCAAAGGGAAATGCTAGGTGTGCTATTGATTACCCCAAAGAAGCAATAGGTGCCGGACAGGCAGCACCAACAACTCTCCACTCTGTCCACCCATTTATAACTACAGACAGCTATTCCAAAAAGGAGAGTTTGACAAAACGAGAGACTGAGTAGTATGACATTTTTTCCCCCATATTTTTCTCCCCTTTGAAGAGAAAGAGCTCTGAACTCTCTCTGGAGTTCAACCTGTAAGATATCCACCAGAGCATATACTAAGTGGTCTTTGTAGAAGACAGATTATCTCAACATGTATTTCTTGTGGTCAGGCTTAGCCCCATAGGCCCTCCTCAGTGGATGTTCTAGAAGCCAGAACCCAAAGACTCACATGGAACACGGGTAGCCGCAGCAATGTGATCAGCAGCACCGTTCACTTGGTCTCAATTCCAGTTGTCTATTTTAATGCCCAGGGGAATGAATTTTGTTTGCCTGAATGTTTGTCACCTTGTATGCTATTAGGTAGAGACCTTGTCTATACAAAGATGAGCTATTTATATGGTGGTTCCCACTGGGATTCTGAAGTCTATTCAGTGCATGTAATGCCCAATAAGAACACCATAATAAATCATAAGAGGCAAAAATTAGACCTTAAAAATAACTTACAAAAACACATAAAAATGACTTAAACCCCTACACTGCCATAATTCTACAGTAGTTTTGTACCATTGCTGTTTTAATGAAAATAGGCAGAATGACGAACAGCTGTTTTCCCTCTTTGGTGTTGCAAATCACCCATGGCCAGCCACAAGATGCTTGTCTGCTGAGCATCACCCACTGAAGCAGGGCTTCTCAGTGTGAAAGAAACCACCAGCTGCTCCTCTGACCTGAGTCATTTCTTCTCAACGCCCTGCTTGCTCTCAAACTTCAAAGCCTGTCCAGGAATGCCTGCCCCAGGAGGGCTGGGGGAGTCAGGAGGGGCTATTTGGTAAGAGCTGGACAACTCAACCCTGTCCTTCTTCATGGTCTTTGGTGACAAACACCAGACTGTATGAATTAGTGGCTCACTCTGTTAAGGCTGGAAAAACTATTTGATGGTGGCACATGTGGCATGCATGAGTAGGATCTGTGGTCATTACAGCCTTACTATCGTGCCAGCAGTATACAGAGGTGGAGCCCAGAGAGAAACAGCTGGAAATCTGGCACTGTAGCAGCATCACTGATAGTCACTCTGGGTCACGATGACTGCCGTGACCTGGGAGGCCGGAGGAGGAAGGAGGAGGAAGCATCCACTTACCAGACAGCAGTCTCCTGTGTTTCCTGGTGTTACCCATTGTCTTTTGAGCCAACGGCTCCAGCTCTCTGGGTAGCACTTGCCCCCAGACTGGAAGCTGTAGGCGCTACAAAAAATGTTACCTAAAGGCTCACATGGAGAGGTTTTCCTTGCATTTCCACCAAGATTTCTGGCCCTCAGAAAGCAGCTATGTCCTTGGGTAAGAATTTCCCAGTCACGAGCCTGGGAAGCACCAAAAGGGAACTATTCATAACCAGAACTGAGTTCTCTTGAGCCCCCTCCCTTCACCACTGTTTCTGCTGTTGGGTGGGCAAACTTTATTTTGGCAATTTGGAGTCTCTCACTCTACTCTTTGTTAAATTCTTTTTTGGGTACGTGCTCACAAAATCAGAGTTCTCTCTCCCTTTCCTTCTGCCTTTCTTTCTCTTGGGAGTGATTTCTTTGCTGGGCAAGAGCCTGGTCTCTTCTGGCATCACAGGAGGGCTGTCCACATTGCGTGGCCTCCTCTGGCCTTGCTGGCCTCCCCCAGGGTGCCATGCGCCAGCGTGGGTCCCGTTGCTTATATGTGGGTGTCCTCTGCTGAGGAGGGCCTCTGCGCAGTGTCTCCCTGCTCTCCGTGCCTTGTCCTCCCCTAGCGTCCTCCCCAGTGCTTGGACTTAGACTTGGGAACAGCCTCTTCCCTCACCCGACATTTGAAGGGGTGGAAACTCAGGCAGGCCCTGGAGACCCTTTTCTCCGTGTGGCTGCCCAACTCCTTAGGTACCCCGATGTGTGTAGGGGGCTTCCCTTGAGGGGCTCGGACAGGCTCCGGGCATGCAGTGGGCCAGGCTGCACGGGCCACTACCCTCAGACCGCCCCAGCCTGTTTCTAATAGGAGAGTCCAGAATGCCTGCCCTCCTCAGAGACCTCTGCATCTGTTCCCTAAACACAGCCCCTCTGATTTCTCTCTCTCTGTGCAGCTCAGGTCTTGCTAGGAAGCTTTGGAAAATTAAGAGAATTTAAGGGTTTCAGCGTCTGCTTTACATTTTTAAAACTCTATTTTGAAACCTCAAGCTCAGCAGCAGCTTACTTGTTTTAACTGTCTCTCCCTCCCTGAGGCAGTACGTCTTGAAAGGAGGGCCTGGGAGTAAGGGAATTAGAAAAACACGGAAGAGGCGCGCTCTACATTTAGTTAAGGCCTGTGTTCTTTCACCTCTAATTTTGTTCTGTGCTCAGAACAGAAAAAGGGATTTGGGTGTCCTTGGTCCAGTCACTGGCCCTCTGAGTTGGCTTCACTTGATACAGGTTTGAATTACATGGTCATAAAAATGACTCAAAATGCAAAGACACAAAGAATCTCCATTCTCAGCGTAGTTTTGCCATCAAGCTTACATATCCTTTTCAGTGTTTAGTTCCTGATAGGTAATTATTATTTATTTATTATTGTTTTTTTTCCCTGCAAAAACTGCACAAAGGCAGCACACCACAGTCTGGGTTGTGAGGAAGAATGCACTCGTGGGAATTGACTAATCTGGGCCTAGACCTAGCTGTGTGGACGAGGGACAATCACCGCACCTCTCTGCCATTTCAGAGTTGCTGAGCCGGGGCCAGGTAGTGGAGACATGAAGACGTAATGACACATCTCTTGCTGGGTTGAGCAGCTGAAGAGTCAAGACCCTAGTCTGTCATCTTCATTTCTGAGGTCCTGGCACACGCGCCCTCTCATGAGTCAGTTGAGGTTAGGGATATGCAAGCAGTATTCCGACAGGCTGACTGGCTTCCGTACACCTAGACACCAGCTTCCAGTGAGGAAGCGTGTGTGACAGATGTTACAGACGCCCACTTCCCGGTTCAGAACCCCAAATCTGGGGACAGGCTGCTTTCCACAGATAAACACAGGGACCAGGAAGTAAAAGCTCACATCCAGACACTATCATGACTCTTGTATCAACAAATGAAATAAATGTAAAAGGAAACCAAATCACAAGAAGGATTCAGACAGAGAGAGGCCAGGAGCAAACCTTAATGTGATGGGATGGCATTCAGGCAGGATTATCCTTCTAATGCTATCAAGAATTTTTATTTTTCAGGACATCTACCTGTGTAGATAGTAGCAATATTTTTGGCGAACACGAGTCTCTTAATTTCTTGATTTTTGAGTTTGGTACTAATTGGAATGGTTTATGCAGGAAACTGTAGAATTGGCTATATCCAGACGATGCACACCTCTTCGTAAGTGTATGGGTGCATCTGCACTTGGGTAATAGAAATGAAAAGCAGTAAAGCATCGCTCACATTGTGTACCTGCAAGTCAGCATTAGTTTCCTTTGGGGAATGAGGGTTGATGATAGTGGACAGTGAAGTGTCAATGGCCTGCGGTCAGCACAGGGACCAGCCTGGGCTCTGGGCTTCGGGCTTCCTGTCTTTGCCCTTCTCTCTCTCCCCCTGCTTCCTGGGAGCCTGTGCCTTGGTGGGGCAGTCCTACCATCACTGCCTGTGTCACTCAGAGTCTGAAGGGAGAGTCCTGTCTCTTCTTGCAGGGGCCATCTTCCTTTCACATATGGAAAAAGTAGGTGAGGAGGAGGTGGGGGAGGGGTGAGAATACAGAATAAAACCGTTTATTCTGAAAGTCTCTCACTTTCCAACAATTGGAGAAGGAAGCAGAACAAGCCTTCACCTTTCTTCAGTTTGGGACACTTGAGTCTATTTCTCAATAGAGTGTAAATCCTCCCCTGCCCCTGGAATCTTGATCGACCCGTTGGTGGAAAAGTTTGAACTCATACTCATCATCATTATGTAAGACTCTTCTGACTTCTCATTATGAAAGAAATAGTACTTACTCTTAAAAAAATCAGGAAAACATAGGGGGAAATTACCCCCCAAAAAAGTAGAGGTTATCCCCTCACCTCTGGATGACCATTTTTCATATTTTGTGCATATTCTTCCAAGATGTTTCCTCTCCGTAAATGTTTACACACATACACAGCAGATCATGCACTGCTCTCTTTATTTAGCCACGAATTGCTGACATCTTCTGTACAGAACCATCAAGGACCTTTGTAACAGGCACATATTATTCCTTTGTGTGGAACACTGAAGTGTTCGACCAGGTCTTTCTTTGACATTTAGGTTGTTACCAAGTTTTACCTTTTATGAACAATGCTGGTATCCCTGTGTATTTTCGTATTCCTCTCTTATTGTTACCACAAATAATTCCTGGACAAATGTATTACCAGAAGGTCCTGGAACAATTATAAGTTTCACCCATGCCTATTTTCTCATGCCACCATCAATGACTGGTATATGAACATACTTTGTAGCATTTTTACCATCCTGATGTATATTTCACTGGTGTTCTTGATTGGCATGTTTTGATTACTTATGAGATTGAATATATTTTCATATATTTATTATTTGGTTGTTAATATTAAATATATTTTTTAATTGGTTGTTAGTATTTCTTTTTTCCTTAGATTATTTTGTTTGCATCCTTGCCCAGTTCCTTGGTGGCTCAGATGTTAAAGAGTCTGCCTGCAATGCAGGGGACCTGGCTTTAATCCCTAGGTCAGAAAGATCCCCTGGAGAAAGGGAATGGCTGCCCACTCCAGTATTCTTGCCTGGGAAATCCTGTGGGCAGAGGAGCCTGCCAGGCTACAGTCCATGGGGTTGCGAAGAGTCGGACACAACTAAGCGACTAACAAGAAGTTTTATTAAGTTGGGCTATGTCGATTTGCTAGTGTCCTTTTTGTACTGTAGATTTAACCTTTTGACTTATGCTGCATTTTCCTTTAGTTCACTGTTCACTGTTTTGGTTCTTTTATATATATATATTAAATTCTTAAATTCTCTTTCCTCTATATGTATGATTTCCTCATTCCGTCCTTTCTTAGGTTCGAAGCATGTATCTTTTTTCAGATACCTTAATATGTGTCTATTATTAACTAACATGAGGAAGTGCATCCCATAGTAGGTTTTATGCAAACTCTGCACCAGGTTCAAGAGGTAGATGATTTCAAAGAGCTGCAAATTGCAAACATTTTAACATTTTTACGTATTTCAGAACTGTCTTTCAAATAGAATACTGCCTTTGGTTTCATGTTTAGAAAATCTCTCCCTACGCCAGGATTCTAAAAATATTCACCTGTATTTTCTTCTACCTTTGAGGTTTATGTTTTACGTTTATGTGTATAGTCCATTTGGAACTTGAATGAAATGTGTAAGGGTAGGGATTCAGGTTTAATTTTTTTTTAACCAAATATCTATGCCATTTATTGAATTAAGTATTCTTTTCTTCAGTGATTTGAAATGACCCATCCCTATAGTCTTGGGTTTATTTTCAGACTTGACTCTGCTCCACTGATTTGTCTTTTCCTGTACTGGTATTACAGTATCTTAATTATTACAGCTTTAATCATACATTTTAACAACTGGTATTACAAGTGCTCATTTGTTACTGTTCTATTAAAAATTTTCTTGGCAAGTTGAGTGTATTTATTCTTCCCAGTGAACTTTAAAATAATTTTGTCAAGTTCAAGAAGAATTTCTTTAGTGTGTGTTAGTTTTATAGATTAATTTGTACAGAATAGCCATACTCACACCATTGGGTCTTAGCATCCAAGATCATGGGAAATGTCCCATTTATTCATTCCTGTCATATCATAGTTTTATGATTTTCAGGCAGGGCCTGAACTTTATTTTAGGCTTGTTCTGACTGACTGTGGTTAGCATATAAGAAAACCATTGCTCTTTGGTATATTTATACCTATGAATGCATTTTTTTCTTCAAATTTTTTTATTGAAGTATAGTTGATTTCAGGCTTTCTTGGTGGTTCAGTGGTAAAGAATCCACCTGCCAATGCAGGAGATGTGGGCTGGATCCCTGGGTTGGGAAGATACCCTGGATAAGGAAACAGCAACCCACTTCAGTATTCTTGCCTGGGAAATCCCATGGACAGAGGAGCCTTTTAATTTGTCCAAAAAGGAAGTTTTATCAGTTGCAAGTAATTCTTATTTCGCCTCCTCCTTCCCACAATTTACTTCTCAATTTGTTATCTAATTGCATTCAGTAGCATTTCCTGAATAACATTTGAATAACTGTGATGTTTGGGGCAGGAATCTATTCCTTCTTTGAGCTTGACTTGAGTGGGAATGCTACCTTCTTTTACTATTGACCTTGCTGGGGAAAGGTTTGTATCTATATTTTCTATTCTTTAAGGAGCCATTTTGTTTTCCTAAAAAAAAAAAAAAAAAAGGATGTTGAATTTTATCAAATACTGCTCTATATTTTTGAAGGCAAGATGTGTGTGTGCGGGTGAGGCTAAGTGGGGGTGAATTTAGCCTGTTAAAATGAGGAATAATATCATTATGATTTTCCAATATCAAATTATCTTTTTATCTCTGGAATCCTAGTTGCTTTTTTGTAATTATGAAAAACACTATTTTCCCTCAAGAAACAGCCTTGATTTTGTACATCTGTGTGGTGCTGCGATTATTAATTGGCATTTTTAGAATTCTGTTTTGAAAAAGAGGCCTAATTCCATTAGATTTGTTTTACTAGACTGAGTTACTTTTGCTCAAAGCAGTGGAAGTATCAGGGTGTTTTTAACCCTCTTGTGTCAGTTAAGTTTAGCCTATTTTTGGCTCTTCCATGGAATTGTGGAAGGAGAGCCAGAGAGGGGAGAGTTGAGAATCCAGGGTGGTACCTCAATGGCTGCCCATCTGAGCTCAGGGGAGCCTGAACAGGGTTAGATGTATCTAGTTAGCAATCTCCAAGCTTGTCCTCTTTCTCCTTCTATGCAGAACACTCAGCACTGTTCATTTCACAACTTTACACAGAAGAATAAGCCTCACTTGGCATTGTCAGCCAATCACCAGGTAGGGTAGAGGTTCTTTTCTTAAAAGCAATGAGCCATCAAGTTGGCAAATGCATAACCAGCAGGCCCTCCACTACTTCTCTTGAACCTACTGGAGGCCCAGAAGACTTCTAGAGGCCTGACCTGTCTCTGTAAAGAAAATCTTTTACACGTTCGGTGCCGTGTTCAGTAGCCACTTCGATCTAGTTTATTTTATACTCAGAGCTGAGTCTGTCAGTGATAATAAGCACTTAGCTTGTTGCTGAAAGGGGAGGGGAGGGGAGTGGTGTATAAATAATGAGAACACACAGAAACTTGTGCTGTTAACAGCTCTGCTTCAGTAAAGCAGCCTTTATTGTGTCGCTGCCTCTGGGTGTGTTTTCCTGTGAAGGCCAGAAATAAAGCCCTAGTCTTGTACATGTCTTTTTTTTATTCCCCCCCACCCCACCCCAGGAGGATGGTGACTCTCTCATTAATACGAAAGATAAGTTTAAATATTGTTTAATTAATTGTTGCTTTGCCATATGATTTTTTTCTATATAAAGAAGGCTACCCATTCTTCTGGCATCTTAGACTTGAGCTGAAAGGAAGGGCCTGACTTGATTTACCCCCAGCTGCAGGATGCAGGCAAATCACAGCCCCTCTGAGACCCATCCTTCCCTCTCTGCACGTCATCTCCGGTCTCATTCAGCCTTAAATTCTCTTTCCTCTCTATGTATAATTTCCTCATTCCATACTTTCCTAGGTTCAAAACATACATATTTTTCCAGATACCTTAACGTGTGTCTATCATTAACTAACATGCGGAAATGCATTCCATAGTAGGTTGTATGCAAACTCTCCACTGGGTTGAAGAGGTGGATGATTTCCAAGGGCTGCAAATTGCAAATCACCAAGAAGAATTCAAGTCCCCTGCCTGCTTACTGCTTGGCTGGCACAGTGTTTTATCAGATGTGGAGTTTGAATGCCTTTCTGTGTGGAAAGCATTCCCCAGTTGGCTCCAGATTCCTCTACAGTCCATGATCCAGTCTAATATACTGGGCATGTCACCCACTTTTATTTTGTGTCTGATTCCTGAAGACATTTAGATTTACAAATTCTGGTGTGCGCCAGATAGAGAATCAGGCCTGCAGATTGAGACCAGGGGTCAGCCAACTTTTTATAAAGGACCAGATAGTAAACATCTTAGGTTTTGTGGTCCATACAATCTCCGTCACAACCACTCAGCACTGCCTAGTCAGGCTCCTCTGTCCATGGGGTTTCTCCAGGCAAGGATACTGGAGTGAGTTGCCATACCCTCATCCAGGGGATCTTTCCAACCCAGGGATCAAACCCAGGTCTCCTGAATTGCAGGTGGATTCTTCACCAGCTGAGCCACCGGGGAAGCCCAAGTAAAAAGGCAGCCATAGGTAATACATAAACAATGAGCATAATTGTGTTCCAATGACTTTGTATGGGGACATGAAAACTTGAATTTCATATGACTTTTTCCTGTCACAAAATATTCGTTTGATTTTTTTTTTTTAACCATTTGGTAAAAGCTAAGTATAAGGATGGTGTTTATTCCAGCAGGTCAAACTTGACCTATGGGTCGAAGTTTGCTAACTCCTGATTTAGATCATCGACCAAAAGCCCCTAATGCTTTTCCAAAGGATCCAAGAAAAATCAAAACAATCCTAGAGCTTTTAGACTAGCAACTCACTTCCAAGTAGATCTATTTTTAAATGCTTGGAAACTGTAAGCTTGAATTATACACATTACATGACTCTAACAAAGGCTACTTATTGGCTCTGATTTGCTCTGGGCCCTGTGGGTGGCTTTCTCCTCTCTTAAGCACTCAGGGAAAAGGATGTTGGGGCAAGGACAGTACCTTGGGTTAGAAGCAACGAGAACAATCACTTGACTACTGTGAGGGGCAGTGAAGAAAGTACAGCCAGAAGCCAGAATGAAAGTGAAGGCAGTGGGAACGGACCCTGATTACACTTGGAATGTTTGTAAAGCAGTAAACATATATACTTAGTAGTTCTCCAGTACACACAGCTGGTTCAGGCTTCATGACAGTTTTCCACTGACTATCACTTCCATCTTGCTGAAACAGGGAATGCCTTATTTCTTTTCCAATCTTAGCACATGCTGGAGTGGTCTTCTGACCCATTTTTCCCACAATGGACACAGATTCATTCAAATAAATTAATCCTCATGATGCACTTGAAAGAACACGTGCCGGTGAATAACTAAACCACATTACCACACCCTCAAGGAAACTGCCTCTGATGCGCATTTGTCCTAACAAGCATAGAGAAAACACGGAGCTTTTCCTTGTCATCACTTCCCTCCCACCAGATCATCAAGCAGTGGAGAGAGGGCTCCAATGTAGGGAGAACAGAGAGAGGGGTTTCTGGTCTTTTTTTTTTTTTTTTTACAGCTTTTCATGCTGTAAATTCTAACCATTCATTATATTTTTTAATGTAACATGTTTAAAAGAACACTTCTCCATACAGTCTTCATTGAGGTTAGAGAGGACTTTGCTGCTGTCTGATTCTGAAATAGCCCAGAAATCTTTCCGTGTTCTGGGAAATTCTGAGCAGGATTTGGTCTTATGAGAGACCTGGAGGATGAGCAGACTCAGTACACAGTTGAGGCATTTAAAAGCCTGGCAGCACAGGTAGCACAAAAGTCAGACATGACATTGTCCTTGCCCCAGGAGGCTCAGACTTCTTGGGTTTTGATAAAACCTGCATTTTGCCTTTTGCTCGAAAGTTCTGCTGAACTGGGTACAAATGCTTTTTAATCCAACAGAAGTTACAAAACTGTCGTTTTCAACTCCATGTCATTGGTATTTTCAGAGGATTCAGCTTGAAGCCCCTTCCTTGCACATCATCCGCCTTGGGTAGAGCTGGGAATCCACGGGCTTGCTATATGGCCATCGGCTGCTGTGGCTTTTCAGCTTAGAGCTCAGGGAGGAAATATTTATACTTTGACCTTTGTACAGTGAATCTGTGTATAAAAATTCATTTTGCCCACATCGGGTTTCCCGTAAGAGCAGGTAGATTGTACATGGCGTGTCACTGCTGCTCTGCTTAGAGAGCAGCAAATAAAATCTTAGTCATGTATAGATTGTCACAGGGGTGATAGCGGTATTTTGTTGTTATTCTCATTATTTTCACATCTCTGGCACAGGTTAGGAGAAGCTGGGGGAAGGAATCATTTCTGGATGACTCAGCTGCACCACACTGGGCAGCTCCCAGCCCTTGGAGCCTCTCTCTGGGTTCCATGAAGGTGAGGACAGGAGTGAGACAATATTCACTCCTCACACCTACCTAAGGAGTGTCTGGAGACTTTTGTGGAACCCAGAGTTTGTTCCCTGAGTCTGTGAAGCAGCTGCTTTGGGCTGTGCTTGGAAAGGCGTGAGGAGCAGGGATGCAGGTACCCAGAGCTGGGGGTGGGTAACAGTCACAAGAAGAGCAAGCAATACTCATCCGAAGTAGCTCCTTCTGCCTTTCTGCTTGTGTGTGTCCCTCACAAACGTGGACACAGACTCTCCCCTGCCAGTCTAGGGGGCAGGAGGCCCCCAGTGCTGGCCTGATCATGTCTGGAGGGCGAGGCTTAGCTGCATTTTAAGTGGGACAAGGAAACAGGAGCAGGAATGTGAGGAGAGCAACGATAATGGAAGGGATGTGGAAACACTGAGGAGTGTTAAGCCTGTTTCCTCATTTGTAAAATGGGCCACCTTCATGGGCTGTCATGTAAGAATTCCATGAGATAATACATGTGAAACCATTGTCTGTACATGCACTTTTGTCATTCAGTTCACTTCAGTTCAGTCGCTCAGTCGTGTCCGACTCTTTGCGACCCCGTGAACCGCAACACACCAGGCCTCCCTGTCCATCACCAACTCCCAGAGTCCACCCAAACCCATATCCATTGAGTCGGTGATGCCATCCAACCATCTCATCCTCTGTCGTCCCCTTCTCCTCCTGCCCTCAATCTTTCCCAGCATCAGGGTCTTTTCCAATGAGTCAGCTCTTTGCATCAGGTGGCCAAAGTATTGGAGTTTCAGCTTCAACATGAGTCCTTCCAATGCACAGCCAGGACTGATCTTCTTTAGGATAGACTGGTTGGATCTCCTTACAGTCCAGGGGACTCTCAAGAGTCTTCAACACCACAGTTCAAAAGCATCAATTCTTTGGCACTCAGCTTTCTTTATAGTCCAACTCTCACATCCATACATGACTACTGGAAAAATCATAGCCTTGACTAGACGGACCTCTGTTGACATAGTAATGTCTCTGCTTTTTAGTATGCTGTCTAGGTTGGTCATAACTTTCCTTCCAAGGAGTAAGCATCTTTTAATTTCATGGCTGCAGTCACCATCTCCAGTGATTTTGGAGCCCAGAAAAATAAAGCCACCCACTGTTTCCACTGTTTCCCCATCTATTTGCCATGAAGTGATGGGACCAGATGCCATGATCTTCGTTTCCTGAATGTTGAGCTTTAAGCCAACTTTTTCACTCTCCTCTTTCACTTTCATCAAGAGGCTTTTCAGTTCCTCTTCACTTTCTGCCATAAGGGTGGTGTCATCTGCACATCTGAGGTTATTGATATTTCTCCCAGCAATCTTGATTCCAGCTTGTGCTTCTTCCAGTCCAGCGTTTCTCATGATGTACTCTGCATATAAGTTAAATAAGCAGGGTGACAATATACAGCCTTGATGTACTCCTTTTCCTATTTGGAATCAGTCTGTTGTTCCATGTCCAGTTCTAACTGTTGCTTCCTGACCTGCATACTGGTTTCTCAAGAGGCAGGTCAGGTGGTCTGGTACTCCCAACTCTTTGAGAATTTTCCACAGTTTATTGTGATCCACACAGTCAAAGGCTTTGGCATAGTCAATAAAGCAGAAATAGATGTTTCTCTGGAACTCTCTTGCTTTTTCAATGACCCAGTGGATGTTGGCAATTTGATCTCTGGTTCCTCTGCCTTTTCTAAAACCAGCTTGAACATCTGGAAGTTCACGGTTCACGTGTTGCTTGAAGCCTGGCTTGGAGAATTTTGAGCATTACTTTACTAGCATGTTAGATGAGTGCAACTGTGCAGTAGTTTGAGCATTCTTTGGCATTGCCTTTCTTTGGGATTGAAATGAAAACGGACCATTTCCAATCTTGTGGCCACTGCTGAGTTTTCCAAATTTGCTGGCATGTTGAGTGCAGCACTTTCACAGCATCATCTTTTAGGATTTGAAATAGCTCACCTGGAATTCCATCACCTCCACTAGCTTTGTTCGTAGTAATGCTTTTGTCATTATTTTAGTTATTTTAAAATTTGTATTTATTTATTTTTGACTGGGTATTTCCTCAGTTCTAGGGGCTGTTAATGAACTGGATCTTCATTGTGGTGCATGGGCTTCTTGTTGCAGTGGCTTGTGGAGCACAAGCTCTTAGGCATGTCGGCTTCAGTACTTGTGGGCTTATTAGCCTCGTGGCTTGTGGGATCTTCCCAGACCAGGGATTGAACCTGTGTCTGCTGCATTGGCAGGTGGATTCTCAACCTCTGGACCACCAGGAAATCCCTGCCATTATTTTAGAATAATGTGAGTTCTTCTTTTATGAGAAATATAGAAGAACCTAGGATTATTTCATCCAGATAAGAAAAGAGAAAGGCATGATGGCAGTCTTCAGATAGTTAAGGGACTATTATGTGGCAGAGGGAACAAACTAATTCTTAGGGTTGAAATATGGCCTTCACAGGGAGGCAGGTTCACATCAGTAAGCAGTTTATTACAAAGGATGCTCAGAAACAAGCAGGCTTCCTTGGCAAATATGGGGCTGTGCCACCAGACTTGTTCAGGCAGAAGCTGGATGGCCAGGCCCTCAGGAACTTGAGGGGAGATGCCAGCCCCTGGCAGGAGGTTGGTTGGATTAGATGCCCAGTTCTCTTCCATCTCTACAATGCCAGGAAACTTAGCAAGGGCTAAGGTTTGAATCCTCAGAGAGAACTCATGAAACCAGCAACAGCGCAGAAAAAAACTGGAAAATGTAGTCTCCAAGGCTCTTTGGGGATCCATTGGGTATAAGCTCATTTACCTAACAGAGATGAGTCTCAGCAGTTTCTTCATGGTATTACTTTGTTAGGGCTGCCATGACAAAGTTCCACAGACTGAGTGGCCTACTAGCGATCTCCAGCCTTTTTGGCACAGGGACTGGTTTCATGAAGGACAGTTTTTCCATGGATGAGATGGTGGGGATGGTTTCAGGATGATTCAAGTGCATTACATTTATTGCGCCATTTAATGCCACCACTGATCTGACAGGAGGTATTGGTCCATGGCTCAGAAGTTGGGGGCCCCTGGCTTTTAACAACAGAAATTTATTTCTCACAGTTTTGGAGTCCAGGAGTCCAAGATGAAGATGTTGGCAGAGCCAGTTTCTTCTGAGGTCCATCTCTTTGGCTGGTAGATGGCCACCTTCTCCCATCATCTTCACACAGCCTTTCCTGTGTGAGGTGTGACCTAATCTCCTCTTCTCATAAGGACACCAGTCATTGGATTAGGGCCCAACCTGATGACCTCATGTAACCTCAGTTAACTCTTTAAAGACCCGGTCTCCAAATACAGCTACATTCTGACTGAGGTACTGGGTGTTAGGACTTTGATCTCTGAATAGGGGCAGACAGTTCAGCCCGGAACATAGAGGCCTTATCCTTTGAGTCATGGTGATTGGGTAGTCCACCAGGACCAGCCTGGAGAGTTTTGGTGACCTTTGGTGACCTTTAACCTCTGTCCCTGATTCCCTCCTCTTAGGTGAACGGCCCTTTCCCTGCACATGGCCAGACTGCCTTAAAAAGTTCTCCCGCTCCGACGAGCTGACTCGCCACTACCGCACCCACACAGGGGAGAAGCAGTTCCGCTGTCCGCTGTGCGAGAAGCGCTTCATGAGGAGCGACCACCTGACCAAGCACGCCCGGCGGCACACAGAGTTCCACCCCAGCATGATCAAGCGATCCAAAAAGGCGCTGGCCAACCCTTTGTGAGGTGCTGCCCACCTCAGCCAGGGAGGGACAGACCTGGAAGGACAAACTACTCCCAGCGAACAGACAGACACGTGGGAACCACGGCCCCCAGGAGGCGTGCTGCCAGCATAGGAAGTTGCTGTTCTTTGGTCTCTAGTCTAATTTTCCTCTCCCTGCATTGTTTTTAAAAGCACATTGTAGCCTGAGATCAAAGTCAACACTTGGTCCCCTTGCAGAGGCAACTCTGAACTGTCTCTGACTGTGGGAGGGAAGGCAAATGCTTTTTTTTTTCCCTCTCCTTAATTTTTTTGGGGGGTGGTGGTGGGTGGGGGGAGGGAGTAAGGCCAAGACTGGGGTAGAATTTAAAGATACAACACTGGTGTACATATGTCTGACTGGGTGAGTTGACCTGTGGCATCACACAGTGATTCTGGGCCCTTTCTGCTTGCTGTCTTTCAGAATTGTTTTCTTACCTTTTAATGTAATGACGAGTGTGCTTCGGTTTCTTTAGCAAAACCACTCTCTTGAATCACGTTACCTTTTGAGATACAAAACGCCATAGCACAGCTGTCTTTATGCAAGCAAGAGCACATCTACTCCAGCATGATCTGTCATCTAAAGACTTGAAAACAAAAAAGTTACTTATAGTCAATGGGTAAGCAGTCTGAATTTATACTAATCAAGACAAACCTTTGAAAGGTTACACTAAGTACAGAACTTTCAAACCTTGCTTTGTATGAATTGTACTTTTTGAACATAAGCTGCACTTTTATTTTCTAATGCAGAGGATGAATAAGTTAAATACATGCTTTAAGGATAGAAGCAGACATTCTGTTTGGAAACGCATTATAATCTGCTTATTTTACAGTACATGTTTCCCTGTGAAATGGCAAAGATGTGAGGGCAGAATATATATACAACAGATGCTGAAGGAGAAGGAGGGTAGTATTTTTTTTTTAATTTAAAAAAAAACAGAATTTTAGCTCTATTAACTTTTCCAAATTTTCCAATCCTTTTAATTAACCTCATCTTATTGTACCATAATGCCATGAACAGGAGGGCTTTGACTCTGCTGGGTTTTATTTGAATGAGTGCATAATGGTAACTAGCTCTGGGAACGTCTGCTTTTTGGGGAAAAGCATTGTTGGTTACCATCTCATATTCCTACAGAACTCCCACTAACAGGTGCAAGAGTTATGTAAAAAGAAAAGGGGGGTGAAATGTGAAAAGAAAAATAATACATCCCTGTAAGTAGTGAGTGCTAAGGGAAAATACCACAATGATTTCAGAGGAGACTGCAGAGTCGTCTCTTTCGGAAAAGGAAGGCACATGGAACATGCAGGGATGAAAATACATCACTGTATCTTTTACATTTTACATCAGTAGCCTCACCACTATAGGTCTTGTATCCAGGTGTCTAAAATGGCCTCAACCACTACATCCATAATATGCCATTTATCTGATAACATAATTTTGGCCTTTATGTGGTCAGAAAAATGAACTGAGTTTTCATCATTAAGAAGAAACCTCAAATACGGGATTCAGCAGTGATGGTGGGGGAAATGTTTACATTTCTTTTTTTCATCAGAAGCATTTTCTGACAATTTTATCTAATATTTAAAACAGGGAGCTATGGTGCACTCTAGTTTATACGTGTGCTATGAGATGTGTTGTGTAAACCTGGGGTGCCCACCTATTGGTGAACTCATCATTTCACCTGACACATGCTTGTTTCCAGTTCAGAACCAGTGTGGGCTCTTGCAGCAAGCATGGGTCACAGCTGATTCCAACTTCCAGTACAGTAGCCATCACCTGCACGGCGTTTTTCCTTGATTTGTTTAACCAGTGTAGTTGCATTAGTAGTTCTATAAAAAGAACTGCTTTTAACATTAGGGACTGGGATCAGTCCATGGGATAAAAAGGAAAGTGTTTTCTCACGGGAAAACATGTCAGGAAAAATAAAGAACACTTTCTACCTCTGTTTCAGATTTTTGAAACGCTTATTTTAAACCAAATTTTAATTTCTGTGTCCAAAATAAGTTTTAAGGACATCTGTTCTTCCATACGAAATAGGTTAGGCTGCCTGTTTCTTACTGAACTCATGGAATGGTTCTGCTTGTGATCCTCTGCACGCTGCCTTTTAATGAGTGAGGAGTTTGGGGTTGCCTAGCAACCCACTAACTTGTACAAACTCATCTTTCCCTCACAGAACGAAATGAAGGAAAACCAAGCAAAGTCAGTGAAAGACAATCTTTATAGTTTCAGGAGTAAATCTATATATGGCTTTTGTCCAGCACTTAGATGGATGTAAATGCAGCAACTTGTTTAAAAAAAAATGCACAATTTACTTCCCCAAAAAAAAGTTGTACTTGCCTTTTCAAGTCGTTGAAGAACTCACATTTGATATTCTCTTATATGTTATAATAATATAACGTATAAACTCAAGGCTTTTTATTCTTTGTGATAACTCCTGTTTTAACACATAACAAAACAGGAACCAGCATTCTAATTAGATTTACTCTATCAAGATATGGTTCAAATAGGACTACTAGAGTTCATTGAACACTAAAACTATGAAACAGTTACTTTTTATATTAAAAAGACCATGGATTTAACTTTAAAAAATCCAAATGCAGGATAGTAATTTTTGTTTACTTTTTTAACCAAACTGAATTTTTTGAAAGACTATTGCAGGTGTTTAAAAAGAAAGAGAAATTGTTCTATCTAATACTGTAAGTAGTTGTCATATTCTGGAAAATTTAATAGTTTTAGAGTTAAGAGAACTCCTCTCCTTGGTTAGGGAAGAAGAGAGCCCTTCACCACTGTGGAACGATGCCCTGGCTTTAAGGTGTGTAGCCCTACATCATGCTTCTTTTGAGAATTATATTTGGTAGTTATAATTACAGAAACTGATTAGTTGTCAGTTGCAGGTAGATTTAGCACAGTACTCATCACTCTGGATAGATTGAGATGTTCTTTCACAACAGATAAATGATCTGTAACACTGTAAGATACTGATCTTTACAACTGTTTAATCAGTTTTATTTTTGTACAGTATTAGTGACCTAAGTTATTTTGCTGTCCCATTTTTGTAAATCAAATGAAATTATAAGAGGATTCTGACAGTAGGTATTTTGTACATATGTATATAAGTTGTCCAAATAAAAATAATAAATGATAAAGATCAAATTGTTCCAGCCATTTGTGTTCTAAGAGGGGTGTGTTTTTGTCATACTGGAGGTTACCTCTTTAACCAGTGCTCCCAGGGTTTTATGATGAGTACAAAGATGATTTACTTAGGCTCTTCAATGTGAGATATTTGTGTAGACCTGTCTGTATTTACTATTCACAGACCTCTGAGGAAGGAGATGGAATGGAGGCTGCATTAAACTACTGTATTATACTGGAGGGGAATATTTATATTTTTCAGGTAAATCACTTAAAGAGGTCTATAAAGCTTTTAACTATTCTGGGGTATACTAGGAACTAGTCAGAGAACATTACTCAGATTATTCTCTTGAGATATGGTATTGATAAGAACTCAAATTGGAGTCTCAAAGGCAAAACAGTAAAACCATAAAACCAAGTGAAGATGAACACCAAAGTGTGTGTATATGTGTGTGTAATTTCATCTAAATATTCTAAAATCTAATCACAATATAATCTAGTATAAGTAGATACTAGCTAGCTAGTATTTATTAAGCTTTCATTGTGTGTCACAGTGCCAAGCGTTCAGTGCTTTTTTTCTCATTTTATCTTTACAGCAGCTCTGTACAGCTCCTTACAGAAGATACCACTGTTATCCATATATTTCAGATGGAGGAAATTACTAACTTGCTAACACATTCTAGTAAGTGGTGTAGACCATATTTAAATCTGGATCTGCTGAACCGAAGCCTCCGTCTTTCTGTGCCTACTACAGCAGGTTATTCACATTTGACCCATGTCATTGAGCAACTGTTAGTGCCACGCATTGTTGTCACCGAGGACACAAAGGTGACAAAAGCACACAAAGGCTCTTCATTCAAGGAGTTTATGAGTTAGGGGATGAAAACCCAAAAACGCGTAAACAGAGTGTCCATATAATTTCAGACGGTGGTAAGCAGTGCAGTGAAAATAGAGTTGGTCACTTGGGTGTTGGGGAACGCCTACTTTAGGTTGAGTCTCCCTGGGGGGACTTAAATGTATGAGCTGGGAGCTGGGTGACACGGAGGAGCCAGGCCTGCGGATATGGAAGAAGTGAGAAGAGCCAGTGCGAGGAGTTTGGCAGGAGGGTGATCAGGATTTTGGAGGAACTCGAGGAAGGGGTGGCCGGAGTATAAACAAGGAAGATGAGAGTGGATGGGGTGGTTGGCACAGGCCAGATTATAAGGCCTGTATTGCAGGTTACAGTGTAATGTTTGATTTTGATTCTCAGAGGGGGAAATCTCATGGAAGGTTACAAGCAGAAGAAGGTTATGATCAGATACACGTTTTTCAAGAAGCTCTTTCTGGGTGTGGGTAGAAAATGGATTTTAGAGGGGCAAGAATGGAAGCAGGGAGACTGGTATTAGTCCAGGCAAGAGATGATGATTATTTGGCTCAGTGGCGGTAGGAAGAAGTGAATAGTTCCAAAAATGCCTTGGGGGAAGAATCATTTGGACTTGAAGATGTTAGGATGTCAGGGGTGAATGATAAAAAGCTCCAGTCATGACCCTCAGGTTATTATGGGCGGAGCAACAGGTTAATGCAGTTGGATGAGGTGGAGGAAAGGAGATGGCTGGAAGGAAAGGAGATGTGAAGGAAAGTTGTAGACTCGTCTGTGGACATATTGCCCGTAGACATCACAGGGACGTGTTGAGAGAACAATTATACATACTAGTTTAGAACTCACAGAAGTGTGGACTGGAGATTTGGAAGTCACAGGCATGTTTGAGGTAACTGAAGCCACAGGAATGGGTGGGATCACCTGTGGTAGAATAGAGAGAAAGTCTAGAACAGAGGAGAAGGGAGGGGGACAGAAATGTAGCTGAAGAAGTCACAAAACTTAGAAAACTGCAGGGTCCTAGAATAATGCACTGGGTTCCCAGGTGGCTCAGTGGTAAAGAACCTGCCTGCCAAACAGGAGATGCAGGTTCGATCCCTAGGTCAGGAAGATCCCTGGGTCGGAAAGATCCCTTGGAGAAGAAAATGGCAAGCCACTCCAGTATTCTTGCCTGGGAAATCCCATTGACAGAGGAGCTTGGTGGGCAACAGTCCATGGGATCACAAGAGTCGGACATGACTTAGCGACTAAACAACAACAGAATAAGGGACGGGGTGGGGGTGGGGGTGGGGGAAGATTAATCAATTCTGTTGAATGTCACTGGGAGCTGTAGTAAGACTAGTGCTAAAATGTGTCCAAAGTATTGAGATGAGGTATTTGAGGTAATTGGTGAAACTTATTAGTGCTGCATTAGAATAGTGGAAACAGACATCTGGTTGGGGAAGGGGAAGAGTAATTAGAAGGTACAAAATCATAAAATAGTTATTTCTCGTACAATTTGCAGAAAATTTAAAAAGCAGAAAGAGCCTTGATCAATACATAGCACAAGATAGGAAAAAGAAAGGAGATACAGAAACAGACAAAAATAAGGAAAGTAGAATCCACATGGCACCTAAATTTCCTTATTTAAAGTTAGATTTTCAGTTGAATCAAAATATGAAATTGTGTGTGTGCATATTTCACAAGAGCTTCACTTAAAATGAAATAACAAGGATTATCTTTATCCAGTAAAAATAAATTATTTTTTTGTTGGCCTTTGCCTTAAGAGTTGTCATATTAAAATCAGAATAGAATTTAATGAAAAAAAGGATGAAAGAAGGGATTACTTTATATACATCTTCAATATTCTATATTGAAGATGTAACAGTGGCTAGTAACATTCCATCAAAATACACGAAACAAAAAAAGCCAGGAGAATTTCATGAAAACTACAGAATTGCAATCTTACCTAAATAAGAGACGACTTTGGTAATATACATCTTTTCAAATATTTATGAAACGTGTTAAAAAATATAAGATACAAGACAATAAGTAACAGAGATTACACTTTCTGACTAGCAGGCAGTAAAGGGAACAATTCATAACAAGTTGTCACTCACCTAGGGCCAGACATCCTGGAGTGTGGAGTCAAGTGATCATTTCTATGATCAAAGCTAAGAGGCGGTGATGGAATTCCAATTGAGCTATTTCAAATCCTAAAAGATGATGCTGTTTAAATGCTGCAGTCAATATGCCATCTTATTTGGGAAACTCAGCAGTGGCCACAGGACTAGGAAAAGGTCAGTTTTCATTCCAATCCCAAAGAAAGGCAATGCCAAAGAGCATTCAAATTACAGTTGCACTCATTTCAAATGCTAGCAAGATTATACTCAAAATCCTTCAAGCTAGGCTTCAACAGCGCGTGAACTAAGAACTTCCAGATGTACAAGCTGTATTTAGAAAAGACAGAAGAACCAGAGATCAAATTACCAATGTCCACTGGATCATAGAAAAAGTAAGGGAATTCCAAAAAATCATCTGCTTCATTAAGTACACTAAAGCCTTTGCTGTGTGGATCACAACAAACTGGAAAATTCTGAAAGAGATGAGATGGGAATACCAGACCACCTTATGTGCCTCCTGAGAAACCTGTATGTAGGATAAGAAGGAACAGTTAGAACTGGACATAGAACAAGGGACTGATTCACAATTGGGAAAGGAGTACCTCAAAGCTGTATATTGTCACCCTGCTTATCTAACTTATATGCAGAGTACATCATGCCGAAATGCTGGGATGGATGACTCACAAGCCGGAATCAAGATTGCTGGGAGAAATGTCAACCACCTCAGAAATGCAGATGATACCACTTTAATGGTAGAAAGCAAAGAGGAACTAAAGAGCCTCTTAATAAAGGTGAAAGAGGAAAGAAAAAACTGGCCTAAAACTGAAAATTCAAAAAATGAAGAACATAGCATCCAGTCCTATCATTTTATGGGGAATAGATGGGGAAATAGTGGAAATAGTGACAGATTTTATTTTCCTGGGCTCCAAAATGACTATGGACAATGACTGCAGCCATGAAATTAAAAGATGCTTGTTCATAGGAACAAAAGCCATGACAAAACTAGACAGCATATTAAAAAGCATAAAATAGCTTTGCCAACAAAGGTCCATATAGCCAAAGGTACAGTTTTTCCAGAAGTCATGTATGGATGTGAGAGTTGGACCATAAAGAAGGCTGAGCACCAAAGAATTGTTGGTTTTGAACATGTGGTGCTGGAGAAGACTCTTGAGAGTCCATTGGATCTCTCTGGGAGATCAAACCAGTCAATCTTAAAGTAAATCAACTCTGAATATATATTGGAAGGATTGATGCTGAAGCTGAAGTTCCAATACTTTGGCCACCTGATGTGAAGAGCCAGCTCATTGGAAAAGACTCTGATGCTGGGAAGGATTGAAGGCAGGAAGAGAAGGGGGCAACAGGATGAGACGGTTGGATAGTGTCACTGACTCAGTGGACATGAGTTTGAGCAAACTCAGGGAGATACCCAAGGACAGGGAAGCCAGACGTGGTGCAGTTCATGGGATTGCAAGGAGTAGGACACGACTTAGCATCTGAACAACCACAGCAACATCTTAATTCTTAATGAAAGAGAAAATACAAATTATAATCAGTTTAAGTCAATAAAAATAAGAGAAAAAACTATATATCCAAAATATACCCAAAAGCTTTACTTAGAAGGAAAATTCAGAGCCTTTGTTGTTCTTTAGTCACTAAGTCACGTGTGACTCTTTGTGACCCCATGGACTGTAGCGCGCCAGGCTTCCCTGTCCTTCATCATTTCCTGGAGTTTTATTATATGTTTTTATTATTATCCATTAAAAATAAACCAAACAATCAGTTCAAGAAGCAAGAAAGTGAATAAAATCTGGGAAAAGCGTGAAGAAAGAATAGATTAAACCTAAGAGGTGGATCTGTGAAAAGACCAAAAAATGTCCCTTTTGACAAAGCCAAATGGCAAAAATAGAAAATCTAAATAAATGCATGATACTACAAATGAAAAGAGATTAACTATAGATATTATAATAATTTGGGGTATTTTGATTAAATGACTTTCTTAGGAGAAGAACACTTTTGATGAATAGTACAGTATAGACCAAAAACTATAAACAAAGTTAAACAAATGTCAGAGAATTTCAACACCTAGATAATTTTATAGGCAAAATCTTTCAAATATTTAAGGAACCAATATCTTCTTTAGAATTTAAACTGTTAGAACATAAAGCATAGAAAATGATGGGAAACAGTTCATTTAGGAAGCTAGTTTAACCCTGACTTAAAAGAATCGTCAAGAATATTTTTTAAAAGAAAAATAATATAGGAGAATTTGCTCTACCAGGAATTACAGCCCATTTTAAAGACATAAGAATTTAATATATAAGAGTGACACTCCAAGTCAATGGGGAAAGCATGAATTAGCCAGTGTTTAGCCAGTTAATTATCTAAAAACTATATACCAAATTAACTCCTATATTAAATATTTAAATAGAATTATTAAAGCACTTGAATAAAATATAGGTGAAGATCTATATTCCTCAAATCATGCTTTGAGAAAGAACTCAAATATAAAAATCTAAGAGTAGAAGTCAATATCAGAAAATTAGTAGATTTAACTAATAATGTGAAGCTATTATAAAAAATTAGCCTAAACAAAATTGAAAGGTACAGATATGGAAAAGTGCACCTCAAAAGGGTTAGTATCTTTAATATATATCTTCTTACGGGTCAGTATAAAAAAACATTTAGAAAAATTCAAATAATATGAATTGACACTTTAAAAAATGATAAAAATAGTCAAACATTTAAAAATGTTCACTATGCTTTCAGTCAAAACCACAATATAAGAAAAATGAGTTACAGTTATATTTTGGAGAAGGAAATGGCAAACCACTCCAGTATTCTTGCCTGAAAAATCCATGGGCAGAGGAGTCATGGGATTGCAAAGAGCTGGACACGACTGAGTGACTGAGCACACACAGTTGTATTTGAGCAAACACAGTTGTATTTGCCTAGGCAATTAGTGAAGATTTAAAAAATAAAGCACCCATTTTGTCAGAAATTAGGAGAGATGGGCACATTGTTAGTAGGAACCCAGACTGGCACATGTTTTCTAGGAGACAATTGGGCCACAGAATTTAAAAACTATAAAAATGTTCTGAAGACTTAAAGAAGCAGTGTCTGGAAGGGAGGTTGGTACAGGGCATCCATGCTCCTTATATTGTCCCTCTCCAGCTCACTCAGGCTCCCATAATGTCCCACCTATATTCCTTGAATAGCCTCCTAACTAGTATAGTTTCCTCCGTATTTTCTTTTAACATGATCATCTGCTTTGCCACGTCGGTGTTCTAAATATAAACCATCTATGTTCTTTTGTTTTGCCAGTACCTCCCGTGTTCCTGTCACTTAAAGGATTAAGGTCAATATTCTTAATATGGCTTGCAAGGTTCTCCATGTCCTGACCCCTGCCAAATTCTCTAGGCATACCATTTACCCCCACTGTTTTGCCGTCCACTCATAATACCCATCTGCTGATAATTTTTACAGATGTGTTACTTCTATTCATATTCTTTCAGTTAGTTCAGTCCTGTCCTCCCCGTCCCCATCACTCACTCTGTTTCTTTGCAGAGAAGACTCTGCGTGCATGCTTGCTAAGTTGCTTCAGTCATGTCTGACTCTGGAGTCCTGTGGCCTGTAGCCTGCCAGGCTTCTCTGTCCATGGGATTCTCCAGGCAAGAATACTGGAGCGGGTTGCCTTTCCCTCCTCCAGAGGATCTTCCTGACCCAGGGATCAAACCTGCATCTCTTACTTCACCTGCATTGGCAGGTGGCTTCTTTACCACTAGTGCCACCTGGAAAGCCCTAGTGAAGGCTGTACCTTCCTTTAGAAAGCTTTCTATGACTTCCTGGGCTGGATTAAGTACCCTCCATTTGCTCCCATAAAACACATTATCTACTCCCCCACGATACTTTTGTGAAATTCATTCATGTCACTGTAAGTAGTTGTAGTTTGTTCACTCTCATTTCTCTATTCAGTCATCAAAATATTTCACAATTTTCACAATTGTTATTGAACAATTACTCCAGATACTGGTTAATGTGTATAGTGCTTCTGTTAGTGTTCTTGTGCATGTGTTTTGGTAAACATGCACTCATTTCTGTTGGGTATATATCTAGGACTGTAACTGCTCAATCATAGGAGGAGGTAGGCAGAATAATAAAAGCAGCCATTTAGAATCCTTGCCCTAATGATAGGTTTTCCAGGTGGGCTTTGTAATAGGGAGATAACCAGGTGGGCCTAATATAATCACAGCTGCTTTCAAAGCAAGTGCTTTCTTCATCTGGGAGCAGACAAGGGAGTCAGACATGAAGCGCAAGGAATACTTGCTGCGTTGTTGGGGGCTTGAGGATACGGGGTCCAACTTGCAAGGACTGGAAAGTGGCCTCTAGAAGCAGAGGATGACCTCAGCTGGCCCCCAGCAAGGAAACAGGGCATTGGCCCTACAACATCAAAATCCTGAATTTTGCCAACAGTGAGTTAGGGATGTGGGGTTCTCCCCCAAAGCCTCTAGATGAGGACTCATCCTCCCCAACGCCTTGATTTCAGCCTTGTGATATTCTGAGCAGATCACCCAGCCACGCTGTGGTGGACTTCTGATCTACAGAACTGTAAGCTAAAAATAATTTTGTTCTTAAGTTTGTGGTAATTTGTTATATAGCAGTAGAATACTAATACGTAGAATTTCCATGTATTCGTTTTAGAAGATGCTGCCAATAGACATTTATGAGAGTTTCAGTCGCTCTATAAAATCAATATATGTTGCTTTTAGCATAGTCACAAAATACAAAGCATCTAGTAAAAATCTGCCTGATTATTGAACCTAAGTATTAGTCATTAGCAAAACAAAATTAAAAGTGAAATATAGCATTCAGTTTCTCATGTAAAATATTATATAAATTATAACATCCATTTCTTAAAAACTTTAAAAATATTCATATCCTTGACCAAGCAATTGCATGTTCAAGGAATTATCATGAGTGTCTGTGAAGGTTGAGTTGCAAAAATGTACCTGGTGGTATATATTGTTTATAATAGTGAAAACTTGAAAACAATCTCCATATTTAGTTCTAATGAACACTTTAACAATGGAATATGGTACATCCATTACAAATGATACAGAACAGCTTTACACCAAAGATATTCTGTAGAATGTTAATTTTCCAAATGTTCTAGAAAGATTCCATGATTAAACAGGTTAAATCAGAGATACTCCGGGCAAAGTGACCCAGGTTTCTCTACTGGAGCTCTTTGCCAACCTTTGGTCTAATCAAACAGCCATTGTTAACGTCTGAGGCTGGGACAGTACAGCATTGCACAAATCTATTTGATTATGGTCAGTTTGCTTTGTTTTCTGGGACATTTTGCAAATTAGATTTTGGGAAATGACACAAAAACATGTTCATGATATATATATTTGGTGCAAAAAGTGGTATGAATAGCATAGTCCTACTTTAACATATAAAATGTAAAGGATATTATACAAAAATGTCAATGTGATTATGTTGATGGGGAGTTTTTATATCCCTTGTCTGTATTTTTCTAAAGTTTCTATAAAATTAATATAGGCTACAATTGTAAAAAAGAGAGAAGAGGAAATACCAGAAGTTAATCTACCTACCATTTCTTGGAACAGCAGTGTTAAAGCCGTAGCCCTCGCACTGGGGTTTACCTGCTATATGGTCTGGCTGAATTAAATTAATGATCTGCTGCTGGGCTGCCTGTCTCTACCATGGCAGGCCAATCTGGGGCTCAAACGCTCCAGTCAGTTTGGGTTGATCTGGGGTGGCCTCTGGGACTGTTGCGCCAGGAGAGCAGCGAATTCTCACATTCCCTCCTCTGTGCTCAAATTCAGGCACGCCCGGTTGCCCTGGCACTGAAGGTCTGTCTTCCTGAGTTTCATCTCTTCCGAGTACAGCTTCTACTCCTCCGTTCTTCACTACCAACTCAGGTCTTCCCAGGTTGCAATACCACACTGAAGGTTTACTGAAAAGACCAACCCATGTTCAAACCCTACCTGAGGACCAGGTGGAGGCACTTAATCTTTGAGTCTCACTTTTCCTCAACTATGAAAAGTGTATATGTAATGCCATAGTATTAGTAACACATTATTACTTACACACATTGTAATAGTACTGTTGTGAGGAGTAAATCAAGATTTAAACACAGTACTAGGTTTTCAAGAAATATTGGTTCTTTCTATCTCTCACTCCTAGAGTTAACATGGCCATCCATTAGTAGTAAGAGCTACCACCTGGTTGCTTTCTCGTGGGTGGGGCCTGTTTTCTTTGCCTTTGTTTATGAAAGAACTTGAAGTAGGGTGAGCAGGTGTTGTTGATATTGGTGTCAGCAAACTATGGCCCCTGGTCAAATCTGGTCCATAGATCGTTTTTATCATCTGCAAGTTAAGAATAGCTGCTGCAGTTTTAAATGGTTGAAGAAACCAAAGAGAATTTTATATCAGACACTTGATATAAAATTCAAATTTGAGTGTAAATTTTCACTGGAACACAAGCACTCACTTATTTGCATGTTGTCTATGACTGCTGTCATACAGTGTCTGTTGAGTATGCATGACAGAGACTGTACAGCCTACAAAGCCATGTTTACCATCTAATTCTTTGCAGAAAAAAAAAAAAACTACTGACCTCTACCCTAGGCTCTTTCTTTTGATCTTTTTTAAAAAAGTAATGTTTACTTATTTTGGCTGTGCTGGGTCTTCGCTGCAGCTAGGCTTTCCTCTAGCCGTGGTACTCGGACTTCTCATTGCAGTGGCTTCTCTTCTTGCAGAAGATGGGCTCTAGGGTTCGTGGGCTCAGTAGTTGTGGCTCCTGAGCTCTAGAGCACAGGCACAGTAGTTGTGGCTTACAGGCTTAGTGCTCCACAGTGGGGTCTTCCCAGATCAGGGATCAAACTCATGTCTCCTGCATTGGCAAGCGATTTCTTTACCACTGAGCTACCAGAGTCCTTAGGCTGCTTCTTAAGTATTTCTTAAAGACAAGCCTTAAGAGACATCGTGCTCGTTCAGTTCAGTTCACTCACGTCTGACTCTTTGCAACCCCACGGACTGCAGCACACCAGGCCTTCCCGTCCAGCACCAACTCTCGGAGCTTGCTCAGGCTCATGTCCATTGAGTCGGTGATGTCATCCAACCATCTCATCCTCTGTCGTCCCCTTCTCTTCCCACCTTCAATCTTTCCCAGCATCAGGGTCTTTTCAAATGAGTGAGCTCTTCACATCAGGTGGTCAAAGTATTGAAGTTTCAGCTTCAGCATCAGTCCTTCCAATGAATATTCAGGACTGATCTCCTTTAGGATTGACTGGTTGGATCTCCTTGCAGTTCAAGGGACTCTCAAGAGTCTTCTCCAACACCACAGATCAAAAGCATTAATTCTTTGGTGTTCAGCTTTCTTTATAGTTCAACTCTCACATCCATACGTGACTACTGGAAAAACCATAGCCATGACTAGACGGACCTTTGTTGACAAATTAATGTCTCTGCTTTTTAATATGCTGTCTAGATTGGTCATAACTTTTCTTCCAAGGAGTAAGGGTCTTTTTATTTCATGGCTGCAGTCACCATCTGCAGTGATTTTGGAGCCCAAGAAAATTAAGTCTGCTTCCACTGTTTCCCCATCTATTTGCCATGAAATGATGCCATGATCTTTGTTTTCTGAATGTTGAGCTTTAAGCCAGCTTTTTCACTCTCCTCTTTCATCAAGAGGCTCTTTAGTTCTTATTCACTTTCTGCCATACGGGTGGTGTCATATGCATATCTGCTGCTGCTGCTAAGTCGCTTCAGTCGTGTCCGACTCTGTGCGATCCCATAGACAGCAGCCCACCAGGCTCCCCCATCCCTGGGATTCTCCAGGCAAGAACACTGGAGTGGGTTGCCATTGCCTTCTCTGCTGCATATCTGAGGTTACTGATATTTCTCCCAGCTATCTTGATTCCAGCTTGTGCTTCTTCCAGCCCAGTGTTTCTCATGATGTACTCTGCATAGAAGTTAAATAAACAGGGTGACAATATACAGCCTTGATGTACTCCTTTTCCTATTTGGAACCAGTCTGTTGTTCCATGTCCAGTTCTAACTGTTGCTTCCTGACCTGCATACAGGTTTCTCAAGAGGCAGGTCAGGTGGTCTGGTATTTCCATCTCTTTCAGAATTTTCCACAGTTTATGGTGATCCACACAGTCAAAGGCTTTGGCATAGTCAATAAAATATAAATAGATGTTTTTCTGAAACTCTCTTGCTTTTTCCATGATCCAGCCAATGTTGTCAATTTGATCTCTGGTTCCTCTGCTTTCTAAAACCAGCTTGAACATCTGGAAGTTCACAGTTCACATATTGCTGAAGCCTGGCTTGGAGAAGTTTGAGCATTACTTTACTAGATGTGAGATGAGTGCAATTGTGCAGTAGTTTGAGCATTCTTTGGCATTGCCTTTCTTTGGGATTGGAATGAAAACTGACCTTTTCTAGTCCTGTGGCCACTACTGAGAGTTCCAAATTTGCTGACATATTGAGTGCAGCACTTTCACAGCAGCATCTTTTAGGATTTGAAATAGCTCAACTGGAATTCCATCACCTCCATTAGCTTTGTTCATAGTGATGCTTCCTAAGACCCACTTGACTTCACATTCCAGGATGTCTGGCTCTAGGTGAGTGATCATACCATTGTGCTTATCAGGGTCATGAAGATCTTTTTTGTACAGTTCTTCTTTGTATTCTTGCCACCTCTTCTTAATATCTTCTGCTTCTGTTAGGTCCATACTATTTCTGTCCTTTATTGAGCCCATCTTTGCATAAAATGTTCCCCCAGTATCTCTGATTTTCTTGAAGAGATGTCTAGTCTTTCCCGTTCTATTGTTTTCCTCTATTTCTTTGCATTGATCACTGAGGAAGGCTTTCTTATCTCTTCTTGCTATTCTTTGGAACTCTGCATTCAGATGCTTATATCTTTCCTTTTCTCCTTTGCTTTTTGCTTCTCTTCTTTTTACAGCTATTTGTAAGGCCTCCTCAGACAGCCATTTCGCCTTTTTGCCTTTCTTTTTCTTGGGGATGGTCTTGATCACTGTCTCCTGTACAATGTCATGAACCTCCATCCACAGTTCATCAGGCAATCCGTCTATCAGATCCAGTCCCTTAAATATATTTCTCACTTCCACTGTATAATCGTAAGGGATTTGATTTAGGTCATACCTGAATGGCCTAGTGGTTTTCCCTACTTTCTTCAATTTAAGTCTGAATTTGGCAATAAGGAGTTAATGATCTGAGCCACAGTCAGCTCATGGTCTTTTTTTTTTTTGCTGACTGTATAGGGCTTCTTCATCTTTGGCTGCAAAGAATATAATCAATCTGATCTCGGTGTTGACCATCTGGTGATGTCCACATGTAGAGTCTTCTCTTGTGTTGTTGGAAGTGGGTGTTTGCTATGACTAGTGCATTCTCTTAGCAGAACTCCATTAGCCTTTGCCCTCCTCCATGCTGTACGCCAAGGCCAAATTTGCCTGTTACTCCAGGTGTTTCTTGACTTCCTACTTTTGCATTCCAGTCCCCTATAATGAAAAGGACATCTTTTTTGGTGTGTTAGTTCTAGAAGATCTTGTAGGTCTTTGTAGAACTGGTCAACTTCAGCTTCTTCAGCATTACTGGTTGGGACATAGACTTGGATTACTATGATATTGAATGGTTTGCCTTGGAAACGAACAGAGATCATTCTGTTGTTTTTGAGTCTGCATCCAAGTACTGCATTTCAGACTCTCTTGTTTACCATGATGGCTACTCCATTTCTTCGAAGGGATTCTTGCTCACGGTAGGAAATATAATGGTCATCTGAGTTAAATTCACCCATTCCAGTCCATTTAGGTTCACCGATTCCTGAAATGTTGATGTTCACTCTTGCCATCTCCTTTTTGATCACTTCCAATTTGCCTTGATTCATGGACCTGACATTCCAGGTTCCTATGCAATATTGCTCTTTACAGCATCAGACCTTGCTTCTATCACCAGTCACATCCACAACTGGGTGTTGTTTTTGCTTTGGGTCCTTCTCTTCATTCTTTCTGGAGTTATTTCTCCACTGATCTCCAGTAGCATATTGGGCACTTACTGACCTGGGGAGTTCATCTTTCAGTATCCTATCTTTTTGCCTTTTCATACTGTTCATGTGGTTCTCAAGGCAGGAATACTGAAGTAGTTTGCCATTCCCTTCTCCAGTGGACCACATTTTGTCAGAACTCTTTACCATGACCCGTCTGTCTTGGGTGGCCCCACATGTCATGGCTCATATATTCATTGAGTTATGTATATATATACACCCTAATATAAATATATATATAATACCTGGATGTATATAATGTTTCTAACTAATTACTGTGGGTTTGTTTATCATTGGTTTTAATTGGTAGTTAACATGCAATGCCTTAGAAGACTGTCTTTGTCATTGCCCACCCCCTTGTTATTTAATTTATACACAAGCATCTGAGAAGATGCTGCTTCAAAAAGACCGTGTGATCCATTTGTCATTCGTGAATTCCTGTGCAGTGCAGCCCCTGTCACCTTCACATTTCTCTGTAGGAGAGATGTTCAGGTACTAATGGTAAGTATTCTGTTGCATAGTGCAAAGGGCAGTCTCTTAACAGGGACAGTTGGGTATCTTAGGTAGAGCTTTTGCAGATTTTTTTTTTCTCCTTCTCTGAGAATGGGTATTTTGGTAGAGACTCTGCAACCAATGCAGGAGCCGTGGGTTTGATCCCTTGCTTGGGAAGATCCCCTGGAGATGGAAATGGCAACCCACTCCAATATTCTCACCTGGAAAACTCCATGGGCAGAGGAGCCTGGCGGGCTACAGTCCATGGGGTCGCAAGGAGTCAGACATGACTTAGCAACTGAACAAAAACAACCAATCTGCAACCTGGCCAACTCTGGCTACATAAATTACAGCCGTACCGGGCCTAAGTAATAGGAGGGTGAGTCCAGCATATTGTCCATTCTGTTTATAGTTCTATGAAAGTAAAAACCTGTTAAATGCAACTAACTCAAAGCAAAACAGTATACATACGAGCAGGATTGAAATGGCCATTGCCTATTTTTGAGTGATAATAAAGCCAAACTGAATTCGATTTGCTTATTCTAAAAGAGACCTTTCTGTTGTTTTCAGACAGGAAAAAACCACATGCAGAGCATGCAGGTTTTCTTCTGATGCCAGCTCTCAACAACCATATTTGCCCAGTTTTAGAATATGTTTGCTTTCTGTTAGTCTTTTCTGTTTCTCTAGTTGCGGCGAGTGGGGGCTATTCTTCATGCTGTGCTGGGGCTTCCCGTCGTGGTGGCCCCTCTCGTTGTGGAGCGTGGGCTCTAGGCACGTGGGCTTCAGAAGTTGCGGCTTGCGGGCCCTAGAGCATGTAGGCTCCAGTAGCTGTGGCTCACAGACTTAGTGGCTTTGCAGTGTGGGGGATCTTCCCAGACCAGGGATGGAACCCGTGTTTTCTGCATTACCAGGCAGGTTTTTTTTTTTTTTTTTTTTAACCACTGAGCCACCAGGGAAACCCCTCTTCTTTGCATTTTTACCAGCTGCAAACCATTAGTGTTTTGCAGAATTTCCTCATTTTCCTAAAACATCAGGATACCAGTCCTTCCTGACTTCCTTCAGCTCCTTGATTTCAGTGTTTGTCTCTACTGGGCTGTTCCCTTAGTACCCCCCTGCCTAGGTCAGACTTTAACTCTTTTGCATAAAAGTTCTAAATAGACAGAAATCTCCCACAGAGGAAGTCCTGAGTTGTCTATAGCTTCTCCAAGCTTTCATTATTTTCTAGGATCAGTTCAGCTGCTCAGTTGTGTCTGACTCTTTGCGGCCCCATGGACTGTGGCACACCAGGCTTCCCCGTCCATCACCAACTCCCAGAGCTTGCTCAAACTCATATCCATTGAGTCCGTAATGCCATCAACTCTAGGATACATTCAGTAATTTTTTTAGGATACATTCATTATATAGTGTTTATGGTCCCCAAGATTCCAGCTAACTTTAAGGGAGCCATGGATAAAGGCTTGTAAATAGCTTGTTTATCTTTCTGGGTCGAGATCAGCATCATGCAATGTATTGTTCCTAAGCACCTCTGGCAATGTCTAAAAATGTTTTCTCTTTTTATAGAAATCAAAGTCACTTTTTAAAAGCCTACCATCACTTTGAGTTTCTCTGCTGGTCTTAGGAAATCAGCTCTGGGCACCCTAAAAACTAATTTTGTTATCACCACCCATGGAAATGCCAGTTGGGCTCTGAGGAATTTACCTAAATGAGTCAACCTTTATGCATGCTTCGGTTCTGCTTATTTTTATTATCAAATTTTATCATTTATATTTTGTTTTCAGAATCCTATGAAGAAATGTCTCAACATTTCAATATTGACTTTTTAAGTGTCCCTCAATTTAAATATCTGAGCTTTTACATGTGTTCCAAAAGGCATTTCAGAACGAGGCTGCCTGAAGTTTACTTTGTTGTTGCTCAGTTGCCGGGTCGTGTCTGACTCTTTGCAACCCCATGGACTGCAGCACACCAGGCTTCTCTGACCTCCATCTCCCGGAGTTTGCTCAGATTCATGTCCATTGAGCTATCTGGCCATCTCATCCTCTGCCTCCCCCTTCTCCTTTTGCCTTCAGTCTTTCCCCAGCATCAGGGTCTTTTCCAGTGAGTCAGTTCTTTGCATCAAGTGGCCAAAGTATTGGGCCTTCAGCCTCAGCATCAGTCCTTCCAACGAATATTCAGGGGTGGTTTCCTTTAGGGTTCACTGGTTTGATATCCTTGCAAGGGATTCTCAAGAGTCTTTTCCAGCATCATAATTCGAAAGCATCAATTACTTTCACCACTAGACACATCCACAACTGAGTGTCGTTTCTGCATTGGCCCAGCTGCTTCATTCTTTCTGGAGCTATTAGTATTTGCCCTCCATTCTTCCCTGGTAGCATATTGGACACCTTCCAATCTGGGAGGGGCTTATCTTCCGGTGTCATTTTTTTTTTTTTTTTTGGTTTTCATACTTTTCATGTGGTTCTCCAGGCAAGAATACTGAAGTAGGCTGCCATTTCCTTCTCCAGTGGACCACATTTTATCAGAACTCTCCGGTATGACCCATCTGTCCTGAGTGGCCCTGCACAGCAATGCTCACAGCTTCATGGAGTTACACAAGCCCCTTTGCCACAACAAGGTTATGATCCATGAAGGAGAAGTTTACTTTAGAAACTGGCATTTATTTAATTCTTCTGGCGCTTCTGTGCTCCCTTGTCCCCCCCAAATACTATTTGAAATCTTAATGGATGATAATGTATACAGAAACACACCTGAAAAAAATAAGCTTGACATATCTGGGGAAATAGACTAGAAAACGTTGCTCATTTGAAATTCAGAATAAGCTTCTTTTGTCTTCTTGAGATTAGGGGCGTGGTGGATGGGAGGAAGGTAGGGGAGGAGGGCTGAGTAAGCTACACTACAGTTTTGCATGAGAAAATGTTGTACTTAAGAGAAATGAAGTATAGAGGTCAAGTACTATGCATGTACTCAGATGAGGCAACGTTGATATTAACCATGGAAGGTTGAATCCATTTTTAAAAACAAAGATTTGGGAGCTCACTCTTCTGGTCTTCTGAGCACACAGTGTCACAAAACTACAGCTTTCTGTTTACTCTTGTCTTTCCCATGAGGCTGTTAGTTCCTTTTTTTTTTTTTTTGTTAGTTCCTTAACTGTGTAACTTCAGTTCAGTTCAGTCGCTCAGTCGCGTCTGACTCTTTGCGACCCCATGAACTGCAGCATGCCAGGCATCCCTGTCCATCACCAAACGTAGCTTTATATATATATCATCCCTCCAACCCCATCCTTTGGAGGCTCCCATACCCTGTGTCTCTGAGATACTCTGGCCCAACCAAAACTGAGAAGAAGTAATTTTGTCTGCTGCATTTGCTAAGTTGGACTATATGAGTCCGGCCGTACAAAGGGCCATCTTCCCTGGCTGCATGAAAAAACTGTGTGCAGGAGAAAAAGAGGTAACATATCAAGGCAGGAGAGCTCAGAAGTCAAACAGGAGCCAGCCCCGAGGATACATGAAACCTTGAATACGGCTGAGCCAGTTTCACACTGTACTTCCTAGTTGTGTGTGACTGAATTTCCTGATTTGTCTCAGCTGGTTTAAATTTGACACCTATAACTTTGTTAACGGAGGTAAACTAAGGCAAGGATGAATTATCAGAAATTGAGTCAGGAATAGCAGAGGAACAGTGATTTGGAAAACACGTGCTCCAGCAAGCTGCAGGCCAATCTGCTGAAGGCTGTTTTATTGGCAGGGAGTGCAAAGAGAGGGATGGCCAACCACCATCCAAGCAATGAGTTCATTGCCTTGAGGATGGAGAGAAATCCTTGGTGGATATTCATTGGTCAGGAGATAAATCTCCGTTCTGTGAATCAAGTATTTATGGGAAACCATGACCAACCTAGATAGCATATTCAAAAGCAGAGACATTACTTTGCCAACAAAGGTTCGTCTAGTCAAGGCTATGGTTTTTCCTGTGGTCATGTATGGATGTGAGAGTTGGACTGTGAAGAAGGCTGAGCACCGAAGAATTGATGCTTTTGAACTGTGGTGTTGGAGAAGACTCTTGAGAGTCCCTTGGACTGCAAGGAGATCCAACCAGTCCATTCTAAAGGAGATCAGCCCTGGGATTTCTTTGGAAGGAATGATGCTAAAGCTGAAACTCCAGTACTTTGGCCACCTCATGCGAAGAGTTGACTCATTGGAAAAGACCCTGATGCTGGGAGGGATTGGGGGCAGGAGGAGAAGGGGACGACAGAGGATGAGATGGCTGGATGGCATCACTGACTTGATGGACGTGAATCTGGGTGAACTCTGGGAGTTGGTGATGGACAGGGAGGCCTGGCATGCTGCAATTCATGGGGTTGCAAAGAGTCGGACACGACTGAGTGACTGAACTGAATCTCCCAGTTCTTCGAAAGGCACATTCATGAGATTCTCTGTTCTCTATTTTTTCAGGTATATTTCACATTTTCTTAGACTGTGATATTTAGCTATCTTTTATAAATCAAATAACATTTCAGTGTTCCATTGACCAATGGTTCTTTGGGGACTTTTTTTCAGAATGAGAGGAGGTGTGGGACCCAGGTGATAATTTTAATGAACAAAGGATTCTTCCCAGATGTCTTTGCTCCTCTCAATCTGAAATATTTGAGTTGTTTTAAATTGTTTATACCTATTCTGCTATGTAAGCAATACTTTCATTGTTTAAAATTATTCCTCTTTTAATTCCTAGTAAATTGTATAAGAGCAAACTGGTAAACAAACACAGCTTCCTACAGTCAATTCACAGATAACGTCTATTCAATCCTGGGAGATTTGACAAATTAAAAAAAATTTTAAGTGACCACTTTTTTCTAAAATACTTACTTTTTTTAGATGCCAGGGATGTCACTTTGGCTGTTTGTCAATGAGTGCCACACTTTTTACTGGTGTTTTCATGTTTAAGCAACTTTAATAGGTTTTCTTCAAAATAGATAAACCCCAAACCTATAATGGGATGATCAATTTTTATGGCATATTCCTAAAAAAAAAAAAAAATATATAAGCATCAGTGTAAAAGCAACATGTGAGAAGCATTATGTGTTATTCTCATTAATTTAGTCTGCTAATAGAAAAGGTCAGAAAGAACCTAAATGTTCATCACACAGCCTCAATTAAATACATTATGACAAATTTAGAAAATGGAGTAAAATTTGCTGTTAAAAAGAATGAGGTAGAACGTATATGTGATGTGGGACACTTCTCAGGATAGATGTTGTGAAATAGCATTTTTCATTCATTCAAAAACTATTGAGCACTTTCTAGATGCCGGATGGTGTCTGAGCACTAGGGACACAGAATTGAAGATAGACAAGATCTCTGACATCCTCATGTCCACATTGGATCACATATTTCTATTTGTGAAGTTTATAAAAGTATTTCTCTAAGTATATATAAAAGTATAATTTTAAAATATGCTTGGGCTTCCCCGGTGGCTCAGCAGTAAAGAATTTGCCTGCCAATGCAGGAGACACAGGTTCGATATTTGAGGAACAGCTAAGCCTGAGTGGCACAATTATTGAACCTGTGCTCTAAAGAGGCCGGGGACCAAAACTGCTGAGCCCATGAGCTGTAACTACTGGAGCCCACGCCTGGAGCCTGTGCTTCACTATAAGGGAAGGAAGCCCCCACAATGAGAAGCCCGCTCACTGCAACTAGAGAGCAGCCCCTGCTCTCTGAAACCAGAGAAAAGCCCGTGCAGCAAAAAGACCCAACACAGCCAAAAATAAACAAAATCTTAACTAAAAAATTTGTAATGCTTATGTATGTATATGTACATATATACGTGTATATATAAACACTCATTTATATGTGTATATATAAAATGTTTGCTTTATAGTCTTCTTGAAGTATACCTAATAAAGTGTTACAGTGATTGCCTCTGGGGAAGGGAAGGGGAGTCTGACGTAAGAGGGAGCCTTCCTTGTCTACCATTTCTGTACCATACATATATATTATCTTTTCATCCAAAATAAATTAGTTTTCACCAAAAGTAAATTACTTTTAAAATAACTTTCCAATAATTACAGCCAGTATTTGTAACTGTCACTAAATATATAATCAATGTTAAGGTAGAAGAGTCGTCGCTGGTTGAAAAATTGTGGAACCATGACTAGAAATACTCATTTCCCAACAAATCTGCTTGCTTCTGTATGATCATATCTGGCATTTGATAATACTCAAAGTGAATAAAGAGTGCGCTGTAGAAACTGGAGCAAGAAGCAACCCAAATTAAAATCATAAACACAGAAGAAAGGCGAATGTTAATAATATTAAAGAAGTACAAATAAAGAATAGGCAGGAGAGAACTTTTCGTCCACACCAATAAAGCCAAAAAAAAAAAAAAAATGAGATACAGTGAGTTCAAGGGAGATTTAGGAGTCAGCATTAGAACAGTGGTCAGGTAGTCGAGCAATTTCTGGTACCAAATATTATAAGATCACAAACTCAGAAAGCAATTTATGAGAGGAAGAAGGACAAGTTCCTTCAGTACAAGGTGCTATGGAGCCTCTGCAGGAACAGAATGGACCCTCCACCCCAAATTTGGTTCTGATGTCAAGATTAATGGCGCCTCCATGACACCAAGAGGTATGAAACGTTTATTATTTTTCTAACAAGACTTTCTGGAGAGAGTAGAGGAGGCTCCCAAGTCGATTCAAAATGGCTTGAGAACAAGGAGAGGAGTGGTGTGGGTTTTATCATGGTTAGGGGTGAGGTCAGGGTGAAGCTTCTTGCAGTGAGATTTGAACTACCTGCTGGCACCAAGGAGGGAGCGCCTGAGCTGCCCATCAGCTTGCCCAAGGTTGGGACACAGGAGTAGGCTTACAAGCCTCAGAAGTCTATCATCATCAACCAAGTCAGACTACTGCACAAGGTCCAAAGAATTTAGCATCATTTTTCATTATTCCATTTTCATGTGGAGAAGATGGAATGGGACAGAAAATTCTGAATTTCTACTGCCTTATGTTTTAAGATTGGTAAAAAGGAAGTATGGCTCTGGAGAGAAAAAAGATACCCAATGGACAGTGTGAAAAAGGCATGGGAAAAAACGAGACAATTTGAAATGCCAGGCACTCTCAAACATGACGTAAGGGGTCTATGAATATGCAAGCAAGGTTACTAGTATGTCAGAAAGTGGCTACAGAATTTGAAGTTTGAGACAAAGATGGAAACTCATGGAAAAGGTTTTATACTAAAAAATAAAGCACCCTATTCATGTCAGTATTAAATTTGTTAATTTATATCCATTTCGCTTGGTAAATATTTGAGACGATAAAACCATTATAAAATCAAAGCTAGAAAATGTGTCTTGAACAAGATGGAAAACATGCTTTCTCCAGAAGAAGAGTAGGGAGGTCAGAGGTCAGTCAGATACAGAAATTCAGCAAGAAGGCAGTCAGTACACCAGGGCTCAGGCTCTGAAACAAGACAAGGCACACGTGGATCTCGGTCTTGCCACTTATCCCCTGAGTAACTTTGAGTCAATAAGTAACTTGATTTTTTTTTTTTCTTTTTTAAGTCTTAGTTACCTCCTCTGCAAGCTGGACACGAGACTAGGACTTATACAGTGGTTGTAAGAATTAAATAAGATAGTATATATAACCTACTGAGCACAGGGTGTGGAGTTCAACCAGTGCTGGTATTAACATTAATATAAAAGATTTTGAGAGTACTTGGCAAAAAGTGGAGAGTGAGGGTGGCTCTGTTTTGGAATATACATCATCTCTAATCCCCAGGACAACACTGCAAGGCAGATACCATTACTATCTCCACTTTACAGATGCTGAAAGAGAAACAAAGGTGTTCTATCACTGCTCCAAGATAGGTACCGGTGCCAGCATCCAAGTACAGGTCTTCATGGCGCCAAAGCCCCCAGGCTGTCCCATACTAAGATGCATTGCTTTGCTACTCATTAATGGATACGTTTCAAGTGAGACAGAAGAGGAGAAACAATGGCCCTTAGAAAGAATAGAAATGTGAAAGTTTACAAATGTGTATGAGTCAGAAGAATGGAACCAGAATATAAAATACATTCGAGAATTTTTTTTAAAAAAAGGATGGAAAAATAATGGCCATATGTATATTGTGTTTTTTTAAAAAACTGCAGTGCTTTTGGAAAATTTCTTGGCTAGGTGATAGAGGAAACTGTAAATATGTAAAATGTTAAGGACAGCTTTTATAATTAAAACCTGTGAGAAAGAGGTACGAAATGGCTTTAATAAAATTAAAGGTACTTTACCAGTAAGATAGTATTAGAAATGGAGTATCCTTTAAAGGCTTCTTGGTAAAGTTCTAACTAAAGCAGGTTTTAATGGCTATAATCTTTTAACTGTTTTGTTTTTTTTTTAAAGGAGAGGTTGGTACACAATAAATGGAAAGAAGGCATTTACCAAAACAACTCCACTTACCTCATTTCCACATCCTTGTTCTTTTTGTTGATTTGGTTGGTGGTGGGGGAGGGGGGGTGGTCTCTTCAAATGACTTTTCCAAGACAATCTCAAAGGACATCATTGTTATTTGGATATACATACAAAATTTATACCAATAGCAACTAATCTTGGTCCTAGTTTTTAATATTCCTTGCATCTCACAGCTTGCTCCTCACTTTAAATTCCTCAACATTTAGTTTCTAAAGAGCCACCATGTTTGGAATTGAGCTGCAGAAAGAATGTGATGAGAATACAACATGAAAACAGTAATTGTGTACTACAATTCCAGAATATTATAAAGGCTGGTCAAATAGCAAAGTCCAAGCAAGAGAACAAGTCTTGGTGTCCTGTCTTGTGGTCCACCTGCTTTTCATGATGCTCCCTGAGCTATAACCCAGCCCTCTCTCCATACTCCTCCCCTGTGTTGCTGCTGCTGCTGCTGCTAAGTCACTGCAGTCGTGTCCGACTCTATGCGACCCCATAGACAGCAGCCCACCAGGCTCCCCCATCCCTGGGATTCTCCAGGCAAGAACACTGGAGTGGGTTGCCATTTCCTTCTCCAATGCATGAAAGTGAAAAGTGAAAGGGAAGTCACTCAGTCGCGTCTGACTCTTCACGATCCCATGGACTGCAGCCCACCAGGCTCCTCCGTCCATGGGATTTTCCAGGCAAGAGTACTGGAGTGGGGTGCCATCGCCTTCTCCGCCTCCCCTGTGTTCTTAGACTCAAATCCAACAGAGAACTGTACTCCATGGTAACGCAGGCTCTCTGTAAAGACTTTACATCCATTTGGAAGCTATGGCTGAGGCAGGAGGATAGGTAAAGAAGAGAATTTTTCCACCTGACCTCCGTGGATGCTGGAGGCTTCCTGCTTATTTCTATAAAATGAATCCAGATTTATACAGAGTAGTTTTATATTGGGTTGGCCAAAAAGTTTGTTTGGATTTTTCCATAACCTTACAGAAAAACACAAATGAACTTTTTGACCAATCTAGTATTTCCACATTAGAATATAAAAGTAGAATAGACCTAATCTCCTCAGAGACACAATAAAATCAATTTATCAAGCTGGGTATCCTACTTGTTTATGTACTATTCAGTTCAGTTTGGCCGCTCAGTTGTGTCTGACTCTTTGCAACCCCATGGATTACAGCACGCCAGGCTTCCCTGTCCATCACTAACTCCTGGAGCTTACTCAAACTCCTGTCCATCGGGTCGATGATGCCATCCAACCATCTCATCCTCTGTCGTCCCTTTCTCCTCCTGCCCTCAATCTTTCCCAGCATCAGGGTCTTTTCAAATGAGTCAGCTCTTCGCGTCAGGGGGCCAAAGTATTGGAGTTTCAGCTTCAGCATCAGTCCTTCCAATGAACACCCACGACTGATTTCCTTTAGGATGGACTCCAATACTGAAACTCCAATACTCTGGTCACCTGATGTGAAGAGCTGACTCATTTGAAAGACCCTGATGCTGGGAAAGATTGAAGGCAGGAGGAGAAGGGGACGAGAGAGGATGAGATGTTTGGATGGCATCACTGACAGGATAGACATGAGTTTGAGTAGGCTCCAGGAGTTGGTGATGGACAGGGAAGTCTGGCGTGCTGCACTCCATGGGGTTGCAAAGAGTCAGACACGACTGAGCGACTGAACTGAACACAGTCAAAGGCTTTTGCATAGTCAATGAAGCATAAGTAGATTATTTTTGGAATTCCCTTGCTTTTTGTGTGATCCAGCGGATGTTGGCAATTTGATTTCTGGTTCCTCTGCCTTTTCTAAATCCAGCTTGTACATCTGGAAGTTCTGGGTTCATGTACTGCTGAAACCTAGCTTGAAGGATTTTGAGCCTAATCTTGCTAGCATGTGAAATGAATGCAATTTTATGGTAATTTGAACATTCTTTGGCATTGCCTTTCTTTGGGATTGGAATGAAAATTGACCTTTTCCAGTCCTTGGTCACTGCTGAGTTCTCCAAATTTGCTGGCATATCAAGTGCAGCACTTTAATAGCATCATTGGAAGGACTGATGCTGAAGCTCCAATACTTTGGCCACCTGATGCGAAAAGCCAACTCACTGCAAAAGACCCTGATGCTAGGAAGAGTTGAGGGCAGGAGGAGAAAGGGGTGACAGAGGATGAGATGGCTGAATTGCATCACTGACTCAATGGACATGTGTTTGAGCAAACTCCGGGAGATAGTGAAGGACAGGGAAGCCTGCCATGCTGCAGTTCATGGTGTTGCAGAGTCAGAAAGGACTTGGTGACTGAACAACAAAAACAACCATGTTGATTTTAACCATTTCAGTGAGTGTGTATCCAATTATAGTTTAATTCATTTCCCTAATGGCTAATGATGTTGAGCACTTTGTAATATGTTCATTTGTTTGCATATCTTCTTTAATGAGTTTTCTGTTAAAACTTTTTGCTTATTTAAAAACTTATTTTCTAAGACACATGTATCCCAGTGTTCACTGCAGCACTGTTTACAATAGCTGGGACATGGAAGCAACCTAGATGTCCATTGACAGATGCATTGATAAAGAAGCTATGGTACATATATACAAATGGAATATTGCTCAGCCAGAAAAAGAAACACAGTTGAGTCAGTTCTATAGAATGAGGTGGATGAACCTAGAGCCTATTATACAGAGTGAAGAAAGTCAGAAAGAGAAAGATAAATATCGTATTCTAACACATATATGTAAAATCTAGAAAAATGGTACTAATAACCTATTTGCAGGGCAGCAATGGGGATGCAGACATAGAGAACAGATCTGTGGACAGTAGGGGGAAGAAGAGGGTGGGAAAAATGGGGAGAGTAGCATGAAAACATACATACTACCATATGTAAAATAGCCGGTGGGAATTTGCTATATGACTCAGGCAACTCAAGCCAGGGCTCTGTGATAACCTAGAGGGGTGGGATGGGATGGGAGGTGGGAAGGAGGTTCAGGAGGGAGGGTACATACATATGCCTATGTCTGATTCATACTGTTGTGTTGCAGAAACCAACACAATATTGTAAAACTATTATCCTTCAATTAAAAATATACTTTTTAAAAATTAGATTTAAAAAAAAATTTGAAAGTACTTTATATACTCTGGATATAAGCCCTGTATCAGATGTAGGCCCTGAAATTGTTTTGTAGCAGTTTGTGACTTTTTTTTTCTTTTTTGCAAATATCAGATTTTTTTTTTAATTGAAATACAGTTGACTTACAGTGTTGTGTTAATTTCTGCTGTAAAGCAAAGTGATTCAGCCACATATATATACACATTCTTCTTTATATGATATTCCATTGTGATTTATCACAGATATTGAATACATCAGTTTCCTGTGCAATACAGAAGGACCTTGTTTATCCATTCTATATATTAATATAATAGTTTGCATTTGCTAACCCCAAATTTGGATTCCATCCCTCTCCTACCCCACTCCCCTTGGCAACCATAAGTCTGCTTTCTATGTCTGTGGGTCTGTTTCTGTTTTGTGGATACGTTCATTTGGGCCATATTTTAGATTCCATATATAAGTGATATCATATGGTATTTGTCTTTTTTTTATTTACCTCACATAGTATGATAATATCTAGTTCCATCCATGTTGCTACAAATGGCATTATTTTGTTCTTTTTCATGGCTTAGGCAGTACTCCATTGTACATCTGTACCACGTCTTCATACATTCATCTGCTAATGAGTGTTTAGATCGTGTCCATGTGTTGGCCATTGAGAATAGTGCTGCTATGAGCAGAGGGCTTCTCAGCAGGCAGGTCAGGTGGTCTGGTATTCCCATCTCTTCCAGAATTTTCCACAGTTTATTGTGATCCACACAGTCAAAGGCTTTCGCATAGTCAATAAAGCAGAAATAGATGTTTCTCTGGAACTCTCTTGCTTTTTCCATGATCCAGCCAATGTTGTCAATTTGATCTCTGGTTCCTCTGCCGTTTCTAAAACCAGCTTGAACATCAGGAAATTCATGGTTCACATATTGCTGAAGCCTGGCTTGGAGAATTTTGAGCATTACTTTACTAGCGTGTGAGATGAGTGCAATTGTGCGGTAGTTTGAGCATTCTTGGGCATTGCCTTTCTTTGGGATTGGAATGAAAACTGACCTTTTCCAGTCCTGTGACCACTGCTGAGTGTCCCAAATTTGCTGGCATATTGAGTGCAGCACTTTCACAGCATCATCTTTCAGGATTTGAAATAGCTCAACTGCAATTCCATCACCTCCACTAGCTTTGTTCATAATGATACTTTCAAGGCCCACTTGACTTCACATTCCAAACCTATATGCAGGTCAGGAAGCAACAGTTAGAACTGGACATGGAACAACAGACTGGTTCCAAATAGGAAAAGGAGTACGTCAAGGCTGTATATTGTCACCCTGCTTATTTAACTTATTATTTAGCTCTCTGTTCTGTTCCATTGATCCATTTTTGTGCCAATGCTACATTGTTTTGATTACTGTAACTTTGTGGTATTGTCTGAAATCTGACACAGGGTTATGTCTCCTGCTCTGTTCTTTTTTTTTTTTTCCTTCCAGATTTGCTTTGGCAATTCTGGGTCCTTTATAGTTCCTTAGAAAATTTAGGATTATTTTATTTATGTGAAAAATGTCATGGGTAATTTGACAGGAATGCTTTGGGTACTATGACCATCTTCACAATATTGACTCTTCCAGTCCAAGAGCGTGGGCTCTCTCCATTTTTTCTGAATCGTCTTCAATTTCCTTAGGGTGTCCCTGGTGGCTCAGATGGTAAAGCATCTGCCTGCAATGCAGGAGACCTGGGTTTGATCCCTGGGTCGGGAAGATCCCCTGGAGAAGGTAATGGCAACCCACTCTAGTACTCTTGCCTGGAAAATTCCATGGACAGAGGAGCCTGGTAGGCCACACAGTCCACTGGGTTGCAAAAAGTCAGACACGACTGAGCGACTTCACTTTCAATTTCCTTTATTAATGTTTTATAGTTGACAGCATATAAGTCTTCTACCTCCTTGACTACATTCTTCAGCCCAGTGTATCTCAGGTCTGGCTCTTCAGGGCACTGCCATACTGACCCCCAGTGGTGCCACGGCCAGACTTTGGGCCTAACCATGGTTTTGGTTGTTTCTTATCTGAACAACACAAGAGAAGGCTCTACACATGTACATCACCAGATGGCCAACACCGAAATCAGATTGATTATATTCTTTGCAGCTAAAGATGAAGAAGCTCTATATAGTCAGCAAAAACAAGACCAGGAGCTGACTGTGGCTCAGATCATGAACTCCTTATTGCCAAATTCAGACTTAATCGAAGAAAGTGGGGAAAACCACTAGACCATTCAGTTATGACCTAAATCAAATCTCTTACGATTATACAGTGGAAGTGAGAAATAGATTTAAGGGACTAGATCTGATAGATGGATTGGCTGATGAACTGTGGACGGAGGTTCATGACATTGTACAGGAAACAGGAATCAAGATCATCCCCAAGAAAAAGAAATGCAAAAAGGCAAAATGGCTGTCTCAGGAGGCCTTACAAATAGCTGTGAAAAGAAGAGAAGCAAAAATCAAAGGAGAAAAGGAAAGATATAAGCATCTGAATGCAGAGTTCCAAAGAATAGCAAGGAGAAATAAGAAAGCCTTCCTCAGCAATCAATGCAAAGAAATAGAGGAAAACAACAGAATGGGAAAGACTAGAGATCTCTTCAAGAAAATTAGAGATACCAAGGGAACATTTCATGCAAAGATGGGCTCAATAAAGGACAGAAATAGTATGGACGTAACAGAAGCAAAAGATATTAAGAAGAGGTGGCAAGAATACAAAGAAGAACTGTACAAAAAAGATCTTCATGACCCAGATAATCACAATGGTGTGATCACTCACCTAGAGCCAGACATCCTGGAATGTGAAGTCAAGTGGGCCTTAGGAAGCATCACTATAAACAAAGCTAATGGAGGTGATGGAACAGAATTCCAGTTGAGCTATTTCAAATCCTAAAAGATGATGCTGTGAAAGTGCTGCACTCAATATGTCAGCAAATTTGGGACACTCAGCAGTGGCCACAGGACTGGAAAAGGTCCATTTTCATTCCAATCCCAAAGAAAAGCAATGCCAAAGAATGTTCAAACTACCACACAATTGCACTCATCTCACATCTAGTAAAGTAATACTCAAAATTCTCCAAGCCAGGCTTCAGCAGTATGTGAACTGTGAACTTCCTGATGTTCAAGCTGGTTTTAGAAAAGGCAGAGGAACCAGAGATCAAATTGCCAACATCCACTGGGTCATTGAAAAAGCAAGAGAGTTCCAGAAAAACATCTATTTCTACTTTATTGACTATGCCAAAGCCTTTGACTGTATGGATCACAATAAACCATGGAAAATTCTGTAAGAGATGGGAATACCAGACCACCTGACCTGCCTCTTGAGAAACCTGTATGCAGGCCAGGAAGCAACCGTTAGAAGTGGACATGGAACAACAGACTGGTTCCAAATAGGAAAAGGAGTACGTCAAGGCTGTATATTGTCACCCTGCTTATTTAACTTATATGCAGAGTACATCATGAGAAACGCTGGGATGGAAGAAGCACAAGCTGGAATCAAGATAGCTGGGAGATCAATAACTGCAGATATGCAGATGACACCACCCTTATGGAAGAAAGTGAAGAAGAACTAAAGAGCCTCTTGATAAAAGTGAAAGAGGAGAGTTAAAAAGTTGGCTTAAAGCTCAACATTCAGAAAACGAAGATCATGGCATCCGGTCCCATCACTTCATGGCAAATAGATGGGGAAACAGTGGAAACAGTGTCAGACTTTATTTTTTGGGGCTCCAAAATCACTGAAGATGGTGATTGCAGCCATGAAATTAAAAGACGCTTACTCCTTGGAAGGAAAGTTATGACCAACAGAGACAGCATATTAAAAAGCAGAGACATTATTTTGCCAACAAAGGTCCGTCTAGTCAAGGCTACAGTTTTTCCAGTAGTCATGTATGGATGTGAGAGTTGGACTATAAAGAAAGCTGAGTGTCGAAGAATTGATGCTTTTGAACTGTGGTGTTGGAGAAGACTTATGAGAGTCCCTTGGACTGCAAGGAGATCCAACCAGTCCATCCTAAAGGAGATCAGTCCTGGTGTTCATTGGAAGGACTGATGCTGAAGCTGAAACTCCAATACTTTGGTCACCTGATGCAAAGAGCTGACTCACTGGAAAGGCCCTGATGCTGGGAAAGATTGAGGGCAGGACAAGGGGATGACTGAGGATGAGATGGTTGGATGGCATCAGTGATTCAATGGACATGGTTTTGGGTGGACTCCGGGAGTTGGTGATGGACAGGGAGGCCTGGCGTGCTGCGGTTCATGGGGTTACAAAGAGATGGACACCACTGAGTGTCTGAACTGTTTAATGAAATAGTATCACATCTATTAGTGAACCTGTCCTATAGAGTGTGATCAAATCACTCAAACTGGTAATGGGCCAGGTCTTTATCAGGGTGACAAAACAAGTTGTATGGACAGTTTTGTGGTTGCTTATAATAACACGTTTCTTTCTTTTTTTTTTCTGGAAAGATGTATTGTGCAGAGGAGAAGGGCTCGATCCTCTTGGCTGCCCCTTTCCTCATGGCGACCAGGACGTTGCTCAGCTCCTGTCTCTTCCTTTTGTCGCAGATGTGTGTCCCCACCCTTTACTTGATGAACTTGAGTGCCTACTTGTCCTTGGAGACCTAGAGCAGCTCCATGTCCTGTCGCTCAGAAGGGGTGAAGACCCACGCCTCCCAGATCATGTCCCGTATGAACTTGGTGTGTTCGGTGAGGCTCCCACAGCGGCAGCTGTGCCTCAGCTCGCTCACGTTCTCGGTCATCTTGCGGCCCTTGTTGAGGCCCACAGCCATTTGGTAGCACAGAGCCATGGCTGTTGTTCTTCAGTGGCTGCCGCAGCGGAAGTTGTAATAACGCTTAACAAATATATGTGCTGGGCAGAATTTGATCTAAGACTTACTTTCATTGTATCCTTTTAAACAAGGTTGTGGGGAAATAGCTAGCTATCATCCATGTTAAACTTAGTTTTTTATTGCCAGTAGAATCACTAAGAGCTGTACATGAAATCATTGTCTTGAATCAGCTGAAAATAATTGGATGTATATTTTTAACAGCATGAACATCTTTCCAGTTCCTGTAAAACACCTTAAAACACATGTTCTTCTTTCACCTCTTGGAAGGTCCACAGTGATTATCCAGATTCTTTGTCTTCCTGAAGCCTTTCCAGTCCTCTAGCAGATCCTATCTCCTCTCAGTTCTGATAGTATTAAATTGCATATCACTGCATTTCAAAATTTGTCTTTGTGGTTCACTTCATACCACTTGATAGACTAAGTTTCTTAAAAAAAATTTTTTTTACCTGTTTTACCCTTTCACCTATTTATGTCACCTCCCGCACTCTACTACCACTGGAACCATCAGTTCAGTCTCTATGAGGTCAGATTTTTGGTTTTTAGTTGTTGTTTTGTTAAATTCATGATTTAAGAGAGATCATGCAGTATTTGTCTTTGTCTGGCATATCTCACTTGGCATAATGCCCTCAAGGTCCATCATATTATCACAAATGGCAAGATTTCAATCTTTTTTTTTATAACTGGATAATATTCCATTATATATATATGTTTTTTTTTCACCTTATCTTTATCCATACAACTGTTGCTGGACACTTAGGCTGCTTCCATATTTTAGATATTGGAAATAATGCTGCAGTGCATTTGGGGATACATTTATCTGTTTGAGCTAGTGTTTTTATTTTCTTCAGATATATACCCAGATGTGGAATTGCTGTATCATATAGTAGTTCTATTTTTAATTTTTTGAGAAACCTCAATGCTGTTTTTAATAGTGGCTGCACAAATTGTCATTCCCACCAACAGTGCACAAGTGTTCCCTGTTCTCCACATCCTTGCTAATAACACTTGCTATTTTTTGCATTTTTGATAACAGCCTTTCTGACATGTTTGAGATAATAACTTTGTGGTTTTGACTTGCATTTCCCAGATCATTAGTGATGTTGACATTCTTTTTTAAACAATTTTTTAAACTGAAATGTTGATTTATGATGATGCCCTAGTTTGAGGTGTATAGCAAAGTAATACATATGTGTGTGTGTGTATTTCTTTTTTTTTCCCATTCTCTTCAATTGTAAGTTATTACAGATATTGAGTGTAATTCTCTGTGCTATATAGTAGGTCCCTTTAGGTTATCTATTTTATATATAGTAGTGTGTATATTTTAATCCAAACTTAATTTCTCTCTCCCCTTGCTTTTGGTAACCATAGTTTGTTTTCTAGGTCTGTGAGTCTGTTTTGTAAATAAGTTCATTTTGTGTGATGTTTTACAGCCCACATATAAGTGATATTATATGGTATTTGTTTTTCTGACTTACTCCACTTAGTATAATAATCTCTAGGTCCATGTATGTTGCTGCAAATGACATTATTTCATTCTTTTTTATGACTAATACTCTATCATGTATGTATACCATATATTCCTTATCAATTAATCTGTTCATGGACACTTGTTTCCATGTCTTGACTATTGTAAATAGTGCTGGAATGAATAATGGGACACATGTATCTTTTGGAATTATGGTTTTCTCCGGATATATGCCCAGGAGTGGGATAGCAGATTATATGGTAACTTCCTTTTCTAAATTAATTAATTAAAAAAAAAATACACACACTGCATGGCATGCAGGATCCCAGTTCCCCAAAAAGGAATCAAACCTGTGCCTGCTGCAGTGGACTGCCAGGGAAGTCCTAGCAGCTGTATTTTTAGTTTTTAAAGGAACTTCCATTTTGTTTTTCGTAGTGGCTGGATCAATTTACATTCCTACTGACAGTGTAGGAGGGTTTCCTTTTCTCCACACCTCTCCAGCATTTATTGCAGATATTTTGATGATGGTCATACTGACCCATGTGAGGTGACAGTTCATTGTAGTTTTGATTTGTACTTCTCTAATAACTAGTGATGTTGAGCAAATTTTCATGTACTTTTTGGCCATTTGTACATCTTTGGAGAAATGTCTATTACATCTTTTGCCCATTTAATGATTGGGTCATTTGGTTTTTGTATATTAAATTGTATGAGCAGTGTGTATTGTATATTTTGGAGATTAATCTCTTATTGGTCACATCATTTGCAAATATTTTCTTCCGAGCTCCACGTTCTCTTTTCATTTTTTTTTTAAAATTTCTTTTGCTATGTTGTTATTCAGTCACTAAGTCATATCTACCTCTTTGTGACCCCATGGACTGCAGCACACCAGGCTTCCCTGTCCTTCACCATCTCCCAGAGTTTGCTCGAACTCATGTCTACTGAGTTGCTGATGCTATCCAAGCATCTCATCTTCTGCCATCCCCTTCTCCTCCTGCCTTCAGTGTTTTCCAAGATCAAAGTCTTTCCCAATGATTGGCTCTTTGCATCAGGTGGCCAAAGTATTGGAGCTTCAATTTTAGGATCAGTCCTTCCACTGAATATTCAGGGTTGATTTCTTTTAGGATTGACTGGTTTGATCTCCCTGCACTCCAAGGGACTCTCAAGACTCCTCTCCAGCACCACAATTTGAAAGCATCAGTTCTTTGGCACTCAGCCTTCTTGATGGTCGAACTCTAACATTTGTACAGGACTACTGGAAAAACCATAGCTTTGACTATTCAGACCTTTGTCAGCAAAAGCTTTTAAGCTGAATTAGGTCCCATTTGTTTATTTTTGTTTTTACCTTCATTACTCTGAGCACTGAAGAATTGATGCTTTTGAACTGTGGTGTAGGAGAATACTCTTGAGATTCCCTTGGACTGCAAGGAGATCCAACTAGTCCATTCTGAAGGAGATCAGCCCTGGGATTTCTTTGGAAGGAATGATGCTAAAGCTGAAACTCCAGTACTTTGGCCACCTCATGTGAAGAGTTGACTCATTGGAAAAGACTCTGATGCTGAGAGGGATTGGGGGCAGGAGGAGAAGGGGACGACAGAGGATGAGATGGCTGGATGGCATCACTGACTCGATGGACGTGAGTCTGAGTGAACCCCGGGAGTTGGTGATGGACAGGGAGGCCTGGCGTGCTGCGATTCATGGGGTTGCAAAGAGTTGGACACGACTAAGTAACTGAACTGAACTGAACTCTGAGAGATGGATCCAAAAAGATATTTTTGTGATTATTTCAAGGAGTAATCTGCCTCTGTTTTTCCTCTAGGAGCTTTATAGTATCTGGTTTTACATTTAGGTCTTTAAACTATTTTGACTTTATTTTTGTGTGTGTGCTACAGTGTCTAATTTCATTTTTTTTTTACATGTAACTGTCCAGTTTTCCCAGCACCAGTTATTGAAGAGACTGTCTTTTCTCCATTGTATATTCCTGCCTCTCTTGTCTTAGACTAAATGGCCATAGGTGTGTGGGTTTATTTCTGGGCTTTCTTTTTTTTATTTCCCATTCTATTGATCTATATTTCTGTTTTTGCACCAGTACCATACTGTTTTGATTACTATAGCTTTGTAATATGGTCGGAAGCCAGGGAACCTTATTCCTCCAGCTCCATTTTTCTTTCTCAAGATTGCTTTGGCTATTCAGGGTCTTTTGAGTTTTCATACAGATTAAAGGGAAAAAAAATTGTTCTAGTTCTGCCAAAAATGCCATTGATAGTTTGCTAGGAAGTTCATTAAATCTGTGGATTGCCTTTGGTACTATACTAACTTCTAGAATACTGATTATTTCAATCCAAGAACATAGCATATCTTTCCATTGGTTTGTGTCATCTTCAGTATTTTCATCAACAACTTATAGTTTTTGAAGTACAGGTCTTTTGCCTCATTAGGTAGGTTTATTCCTAGGTATTTTATTCTTCTTATGTAGCAGTAAATGTGATTGTTTTCTTAATTAATATTTCTGATCTTTTGTTGCTAATATATAGCAATGCAAGAGATTTTTGAAGTATTGATTCTGTATCCTGCAGCTTTACTGAGTTCATTGATGAGTTCTGGTAGTTTTCTGCTAGCATATTTAGGATTTTCTGTGCATAGTATCATGTCATCTGCAAACAATAGCAGTTTTACTTCTTTTCAAATTTTATTTCTTTTTCATCTCTGATTGGTAGAATTCCAAAACAATGTTTAATGTGGCAAGAGTAGGGGTAACCTTGTCTTGTTCCTGATCTTAGAGGAAATACTTTTATCTTTTCATTATTGAGAATGATGTTATCTATGGATTTGTCATGTATGTTCAGTTCAGTTCAGTCGCTCAGTCATGTCCGACTCTTTGCGACCCCATGAATCACAGCATGCCAGGCCTCCCTGTCCATCACCAACTCCTGGAGTTCACCCAAACCCATGTCCATTGAGTTGGTGATGCCATCCAACCATCTCATCCTCTGTTGTCCCTTTCTCCTCCTGCCCTCAATCTTTCCCAGCATCAGAGTCTTTTCAAATGAGTCAGCTCTTCACATCAGGTGGCCAAAATATTGGAGTTTCAGCTTCAACATCAGTCCTTCCATTGAACACCCAGGACTGATCTCCTTTAGGATGGACTGTTTGGATCTCCTTGCAGTCCAAGGGACTCTCAAGAGCCCTCTCCAACACCACAGTTCAAAAGCATCAATTCTTCGGCACTCAGCTTTCTTCACAGTCCAACTCTCACATCCATACATGACTACTGGAAAAACCATAGCCTTGACTAGATGGACCTTTGTTGACAATGTAATGTCTCTGCTTTTTAATATGCTATCTAGGTTGATCATAACTTTCCTTCCAAGAAGTAAGCATCTTTTAATTTCATGGCTGCAATCACCATCTGCAGTGATTTTGGAGCCCAGAATAAAGCCAGCCACTGTTTCCCCATCTATTTGCCATGAAGTGATGGGACCAGATGCCATGATCTTTGTTTTCTGAATGTTGAGCTTTAAGCCAACTTTTTCACTCTCCACTTTCACTTTCATCAAGAGGCTCTTTAGTTCTTCACTTTCTGCCATAAGGGTGGTGTCATCTGCATAAGTGAGGTTATTGATATTTCTCCTGGCAATCTTCATTCTAGCTTGTGCTTCTTCCAGCCCAGTGTTTCTCATGATGTACTCTGCATGTAAAATAAGCAGGGTGACAATATACAGCCTTGACGAACTCCTTTTCCTATTTGGAACCAGTCTGTTGTTCCATGTCCACTTCTAATTGTTGCTTCCTGATCTGCGTACAGGTTTCTCAAAAGGCAGGTCAGGTGGTCTGGTATTCCCATCTTTTTCAGAATTTTCCATAGTTTATTGTGATCCATACAGTCAAAGGCTTTGGCATAGTCAATAAAGCAGAAATAGATGTTTTTCTGGAACTCTCTTGCTTTTTCTATGATCCAGTAGATGTTGGCAATTTGATCTCTGGTTCCTCTGCCTTTTCTAAAACCTGCTTGAACATCTGGAAGTTCACGGTTCACATATTGCTGAAGCCTGGCTTGGAGAATTTTCAGTATTACTTTACTAGGTGTGAGATGAGTGCAATTGTGCGGTAGTTTGAACATTCTTTGGCATTGCTTTTCTTTGGGATTGGAATGAAAATGGACCTTTTCCAGTCCTGTGGCCACTGCTGAGTGTCCCAAATTTGCTGGCATATTGAGTGCAGCACTTTTACACCATCATCTTTTAGGATTTAAAATAGCTCAACTGGAATTCCGTTCCATCACCTCCAGTAGCTTTGTTCATAGTGATGCTTCCTAAGGCCCACTTGACTTCACATTCCAGGATGTCTGGCTCTAGGTGAGTGATCACACCATCGTGATTATCTGGGTCATGAAGATCTTTTTTGTACAGTTCTTCTTTGTATTCTTGCCACCTCTTCTTAATATCTTTTGCTTCTGTTACGTCCATACTATTTCTGTCCTTTATTGAGCCCATCTTTGCGTGAAATGTTCCCTTGGCATCTCCAATTTTCTTGAAGAGATCTCTAGTCTTTTCCACTCTATTGTTTTCCTCCATTTCTTTGTATTGATGACCTTTATTATATTGAGGTAGGTTCCCTGTATTCCCACTTTGTAGAGTTTGTTTTTCTTTTAATCATAAATGGATGCAAGGAGATTCAACCAGTCCATCCTAAAGGAGATCAGTCCTGGTGTTCACTGGAAGGACTGATGTTGAAGCTGAAACTCCAATATTTTGGCCACCTGATGCAAAGAGCTGACTCATTTAAAAAGACCCTGATGCTGGGAAAGATTGAGGGCAGGAGGAGAAGGGGATGACAGAGGATGAGATGGTTGGATGGCATCACTGACTCAATAGACATGAGTTTGAGTAAACTCCAGGAGTTGGTGATGGACAGGGAGGCCTGGCATGCTGCAGTCCATGGGGTCACAAAGAGTCAGACACGACTGAGCAACTGAACTGAAATGGATGTTGAATTTTATCAGAAATTTTTTCTGCATTTCTTGAGATGATCATATAGTTTTTATTCTTTAGTTAATATGGTGATTGATTTTTTGACACTGAAGAATCCTTGCATCCCTGGGATAAATCCCACTTGATCATGATTTAGTCACTAAGTAGTGTCTGACTTTTTATGATCCCATGACTACACAGCATGCCAGGCTCCTCTGTTGTCCACTCTCTCCCAGAGTTTGCTCAAACTCATGTCCATTGAGTCAGTGATGCTATCTAACCATTGTATCCTCGGCTGCCCCCTTCTCCTTTTGCCTGCAGTCTTCAACTACCAGGGTCTTTTCCAGTGAGTTGACTTTTCACATCAGGTGGCCAAAGTATTACTGCTTCAACTTCAGTATCAGTGCTTCCAATGAAATGAATATTCAGGATTGAGTGCCTTTAGGATTTATTGGTTTGGTATCCTTGCAGTCCAAGGGACTTTCAAGAGGATTCTTCAACACAATTGGAAAGCATCAGTTCTTGGACGCTCAGCCTTTTTGGTGGTCCGACTCTCACATCCATACATGACTACCAGGAAAATCATAGCTTTGACTATACAGACCTTTGTCAGCAGAGTGATATCTCCGCTTTTAAATACGCTGTCTAGTTTTGTCACAGCTTTCCTTCCAAGGAGCCAGTGTCTTTTAATTTAATGGCTCCAGTCACTGTCCACAGTGATTCTGGAGCCCAAGAAAATCTGTGACTGCTTCCATGTTTTGCCCTTCTCTTTGCCATGAAGTGAGGGAGCAGATACCATGGTCTTAGTCTTTTGAATGTTGAGTTTTAAGCCAGCTTTTTCACTCTCCTTTTTCACTTTTATCAAGAGGCTCTTTAGTTCCTCTTCACTTTTTGCCATCAGTATGGTATCATGTGCATATCTGAGGTTGATGTATCTCTCAGCCATCTTGATTCCAGCCTGTGATTCATCCAGTCCAGCATTTGTATGTGGTACTCTACATTTAAGTTACATAAGCAGGGTGACAATATACAGCCTTATCTTACTCCTTTCCCAGTTCTGAATCAGTCCATTGTTTCATGTAAGGTTCTAGCTGTTGCTTCTTGACCTGCATACAAGTTTCTCAGAAGACAGGTAAGGTGGTCTGGTATTCCCATCTCGTTCAGAATTTCCCACAGTTTGTTGTAACCACACAGTCAAAGGCTTTCACACAGTCAATGAAGCAGAAGTAGATATTTTTCTGGAATTCCTTGCTTCTTCTATGATCCACTGGATGTTGGCAATTTGATCTCTGGTTCCTCTACCTTTTTTAAACCCAGATTATACATTTGGAAGTTCTCAGTTCACATACCCTTGAAGCCTAGCTGGAAGGATTTTGAGCCTAACCTAGCATGTGAAATGACTGCAATTGTGTGGTAGTTTTAACATTGTTTGCCATTGCCCTTCTTTGAGATTAGAATGAAAACTGACCTTTTCCGGTTCTGTGGCCACTGCTGTATTTTCTAAATTTGCTGACAAACTGAGTGCAGCACTTTAACAGCATCATTTTTTAGGATTTTAAATTGCTCAACTGGAATTTCATCACCTTCATAAGCCTTGTTTGTAGTAAAGCTTCCTTAGGCCCACTTGACTTCAGATTCCAGGATGTCTGGCTCTAGGTGAGTGACCACACCATCATGGTTATCTGGATCATTAAGACCTTTCTTGTATAGTTCTGTGTAGTCTTGCCATGTCTTAATCTTTTCTGCTTCTGTTATGTCCTTACCTTTTTTTGTCCTTTATCATGCCCTTCCTTGCATGAAATAGTTCTTTGATATTTCCAATCTTTGACGAGATCTCTAGTCTTTCCCATTCTATTGTTTTCCTGAATTTCTTTGCATTGTTTATTTAAGAAGACCTTTTTACCTCTCCTTGCTATTCTCTGAAACACTTCATTCAGTTAGTTATATCTTTCCCTTTTTCTCTTGCCTTTCACTTCTCTTCTTTCCTCTGCTATTTTTAAAGCCTCTTCAAGACAACCACTTTGCCTTCTTGCATATCTTTCTCTTTGGAATGGTTTTGGTCACTGACTTCTGTACAATGTTCCAAACCTCTGTCCATAGTTCTTCAGGCAATCTATCAGATCTAATCCCTTGAATCTGTTCATCACCTCCACTGTATAATCATAAGGGATTTGATTTAGGTCATACCTGAATGGCCTAGTGGTTTTCCCTGCTTGCTTTGATTTAAGCCTGAGTTTTACAATAAGGAGCTCATGATCTGAGCCACAGTCAGCTCCAGGTCTTGTTTTTGCTAACTATGTAGAGCTTCTCCATCTTTGGCTGCAAAAATAATATTCAATCTGATTTCGGTATTGACCATCTGGTGATGTCCACGTGTTGAGTTGTTGCTTGTATTGTTGGGAAAGAGTGTTTGCTATGACCAGTGTGTTCTCTTGGCAAAACTCTTCTTAGGTTTGCCCTGCTTCATTTTGTACTCCAAGGCCAAATTTTCCTGTTATTCTGTGTATCTCTTGACATCCTACTTTTGCTTTCAAATCCCCTATGATGAAAAGGACATTTTTGGAGGGGTGTTAGTTCTAGAAGGTGTTCTAGAAAGTGCTGTAGGTCTTCATAGAACTGGTCAACTTCAGCTTCTTCAGGATCAGTGGTTAGGGCACTGGATTGGGGTTGGATTACCATGATATTGAATGGTTTGCCTTGGAAATGAACTGAGATCATTCTGTCATTTTTGAGATTGCACCCAGTTACTGCATTTTGTACTCTTTTGTTGACTGTAAGGGCTACTCCATTCCTTCTAAAGGATTCTTGCCTACAGTAGTAGATGTAATAGTCATCTGAATTAAAATTTTCCATTCCTGTCCACTTTAGTTCACTGATTTCAAAGTGATGATACTTTCAATGCCATCTCTTGCTTGACCACATCCAATTTCTCTTGATTGATGGACCTAACATTCCAGGTCCTAATATTGTTCTTTAAAGCACTGGACTTTACTTTCACCAACAGACCCATCCACAGTGGAGCCTCATTTCCACTTTGGCCCAGTTCCTTCATTTTTTCTGGCACTATTGGTAATTGTCCTCCACACTTCTCCAATAGCATATTGGACACCTTCTGACCTTGGGGGCTCATCTTCTGGTGTCATGTCTTTTTGCCTTTTCATACTGTCCAAGGGGTTCTTCAATCAAGAATACTGGAGTAGTTTGCCATTCCCTCCTCCAGTGGACCACATTTTGTCAGAACTCTTCACTGTGACTCATCTGTCTTTGGGTGGTCTTGCACTGCATGACTCATAGCTTCATTGAGGTATGCAAGCCCCTTCACCCCGTGAAGGCTGTGTCCTTCTAATGTATTGTTGAATATGGTTTGCTTGTCCTTTGTTGAGAATTTTTGTATCTATATTCAGAAGTGGTATTGGCCTGTAACTTTCTTTTTGTTGTATCTTTGTCCAGTTTTGGTGGCCTCATTGAATGAGTTTTGGAGTATTCCTTCCTCTGTAATTTTGGGCAATAGTTTCAGAGGATAGGTGTTACATCTTCTCTATATTTTTGATGTAATTCACCTGTGAAGACATCTGCTCTTGGACATTGTTGGGGGTTTTTAATCACAGTTTCAATTTCAGTACTTGTGATTGGTCTGTTTATATTTTCTATTCATTACTGGTTCAGTCTTGGGAGATTGTACCCTTCTAAGAATTTTTCCATTTCTGCTAGGTTGCCTTTTTATTGGCCTATAGTTGCTTTTATTGTTGTTCAGTTGCTAAGTCATGTCTGACTCTTTGTGACCCCATGAACTGCAGAACACTAGTGTGCCCTGTCTTTCACGATCTCCCTGAGTTTGTTGAAACTCATGTCCATTGAGTCAGTCATGCCATCCAACTGTCTCGTCCTCTGTCGTCCCCTTCTCTTCTTGCCCTCAATCCTCCCCAGCATCAGTCTTTTATGGTGCGTTGGCTCTTTGTATAAGGTGGCCAAGGATTTGGAGCTTCAGCTTTAGCATCAGTCTTTCCAATGAATAGTCAGGGTTGATTTCCTTTAGGGGTGACTAGTTTGAACTTGGTAGTCCAGAGGACTCTCAAGAGTCTTCTCCAGCACCACAGTCGGAAAGTATTAATTCTTCAGCGCTCAGCTTTCTTTATGGTCCACCTCTCATGTCCATATGTGACTACCTGAAAAATCATAGTTTTGACTATACAAACCTTTGTTGGCTAAGTGATATCTCGACTTTTTAATACACTGTCTAGGTGTGTCACAACTTTTCTTCCAAGGAGCAAAAGTCTGCAGTGATTTTGGAGCCCAAGAAAATAAAATCTGTCACTGTTTCCACTTTCCCCCCATCTATTTGTCATGAAGTGATGGGATTGGATGCCATGATCTTTGTTTTTGGAATGTTGAGTGTTTTTTATTTTGAAACAAATATGAATATTTTTAATGATAAAAGATAAAATTCACAAAGAAGATAGACATCATAAAGCATTAGACACCTAACAACAAAGAAACAGATACAGAAAGCAAAAATTGGAAGAAATAGAAAAGAAAAAAATACATAATCATATTGAGACATATTAACATTTCTCTGAGAATATATTTCTCTGAGTACAGAAAAAATAACAGTATCTTGAATGATGCCATTAATAATTTAAATATTTATATTTAATTAATTTATATTAATCTTATATCTCACACAAACATATTTAAAATTTTTCTCATATGTTGTTATTAGATGTCCATAGGATATTTAGAAAAACTGGCAAAAAGATAAGTAATACTAAATTTCAAAAAGTAGAATTCTTTGTGTGTGATTCAGTTATATCTAATACATATAATACTTTTGAAATTATTTTCCATAATAGATTATTACAAGATATTGACTATAATTCTCTGTTTTAGACAGTAAACTTTTGTTGTTTGTTGCATATCTATTTCTCTTAAATTAGAAATCTAGCATTCTATTCATACCAAGTCAAAAAGTAGAATCAAAATGTCATAAATTTTTTAGTTAGGCAAAAATTCATATTTGTTCTATATATATTACACATATTATTTATATATATGTATAGAAAATCTTCTCTAGTATGCTTAATAAAGGCTTGAGAAAGAACATAAAAAAAAGAGATGGAGATATTGGAAAACATAAGCTAAATGAAATGGGAGCATTGAATATGAAATAGAAAAAGTGAAAGTAGATAAAAGCAAAAGATCTTCATATAGTCCAATTGTTTTTAAACATGGCTGCTGATTAGAAACGTATCTGGCATTGTGGCAGAAAAGAAAAAAGCAATATCTGGGCATTTGTAGAATTCAGAAAATTCCAAGATAATCCTGCTATCTGGATTTTGAAAAGTGATTACAGGTTTTTCTATTAAATGGTAGTTTTGGTGACATAGAATTCTATTATTTTTCTGTTGTCCAATCATGATACAATGGTACTGAGTAATAGTTACATAATCACAATAGTAAAAGATGTTTATCAGTTTTCACAATTTATAGCCAGACAAAAAATTAAAGATAATTAACCATTGCAACCCATAATGGGAGCATGAGTAACCTAACAATATAAAATAATTACATACAATCTGGGGGGTCAAGCAGAGTGATGTGGTAAGTGAAAGTCATACATGCACATGTTCTCATCTGCTCAGCCAGTCTGTCTTTTGGTTGGTGCATTTAACCCATTTACATTTAACGTAATTATCCATGTGTGATCCTATTACCATCTTAATTGTTTGGGGTTTATTTTCTGTCAGTTTAGTTCAGTCGTGTCCGACTCTTTGCAACCCCATGAATCACAGCACACCAGGCCTCCCTGTCCATCACCAACTCCCGGAGTTCACTCAAACTCATGTCCATTGAGTCGGTGATGCCATCCAGCCATCTTGTCCTCTGCCGTCCCCTTCTACTCCTGTCCCCAATCCCTCCCAGCATCAGGGTGTTTTCCAGTGAGTCAGCTCTTCATGTCAGGTGGCCAAAGTATTGGAGTTTTAGCTTCAACATCAGTCCTTCTAATGAACACCCAGGACTGATCTCCTTTAGGATACACTGGTTGGATCTCAAGGGACTCTCAAGAGTCTTCTCCAACACCACAGTTCAAAAGCATCAATTCTTCGGCGCTCAGCTTTCTTCACAGTCCAACTCTCACATCCATACATGACCATTGGAAAAACCATAGCCTTGACTAGACGGACCTTTGTTGGCAAAATAATGTCTCTGCTTTTGAATATGCTATCTAGGTTGGTCATAACTTTCCTTCCAAGGAGTAAGCGTCTTTTAATTTCATGGCTGCAATCACCATCTGCAGTGATTTTGGAGCCCCAGAAAATAAAGTCTCACACTGTTTCCACTGTTTCCCCATCTATTTGCCATGAAGTGATGGGACCGGATGCCATGATCTTCGTTTTCTGAATGTTGAGCTTTAAGCCAACTTTTTCACTCTCCACTTTCACTTTCATCAAGAGGCTTTTTAGTTCCTCTTCACTTTCTGCCATAAGGGTGGTGTCATCTGCATCTCTGAGGTTATTTATATTTCTCCCGGCAATCTTCATTCTAGCTTGTGCTTCTTCCAGCCCAGTGTTTCTCATGATGTACTCTGCATATAAGTTAAATAAGCACAGTGGCAATATACAGCCTTGACGTACTCCTTTTCCTGTTTGGAACCAGTCTGTTATTCCATGTCCAGTTCTAACTGTTGCTTCCTGACCTGCATACAGGTTTCTCAAGAGGCAGGTCAGGTGGTCTGGTATTCCCATCTCTTTCAGAATTTTCCACATTTTATTGTGATCCACACAGTCAGAGGTCTTTTCTTTCTCTTGTTTCTTGCCTAGAGATGTTCCTTTAGGATTTGTTGTAAAATTGGTTTGGTGGTGCTGAATTCTCTTAATTTTTGCTTGTCTGGAAAGCTTTATTTCTCCATTAAATTTGAAGGAGATTTTTCTGGGTAAAGTATTCTCAGTTGTAGGTTCTTCCCTTTCATTACTTTAAATATATCATGTCATTCCCTTGGAGAAGGCGATGGCACCCCACTCCAGTACTCTTGCCTGGAGAATCACTTGGACAGAGGAGCCTGGTAGGCTGTAGTCCATGGTGTCGCTGAGTTGGATACGACTGAGCGATTTCACTTTCACTTTCACTTTCATGCATTGAAGAAGGAAATGGCAACCCACTCCAGTGTTCTTGCCTGGAGAATCCCAGGGATGGGGGAGCCATGGGGTCGCACAGAGTCGGACATGACTGAAGTGACTTAGCAGCAGCAGCAGCAGCAGCCATTCCCTTGTGGCCTGTCAAGTTTCTGTTGAGAAATCAGCTGATAGCCTGATGGGAGTTCTCTTTTATGTTATTTGTCGTTTTTGCCTTGTTGCTTTTAATATTTTATCTCTTTAATTCTTGTCAGCTTAATTTTTTCTTTAATTTTTGTCAGTTTGATTACTATGTGTCTTGGTGTGTTCCTCCTTGGGTTTATCCTGCCTGGGACTCTGCTTCCTGGACTTGGTTGATTACTTCCTTTTCCATGTTAGGGAAGTTTTCAGCTAGTATGTCTTCAAATATTTTCTCAGGTCCCCTTTCTCTCTCTCTCGTCTCATGCTGGGACCCCTGTAATATGAAAGTTCGTGCATTTATTGTTGTCCCAGGGGTCTTTTAGGCTGTTTTCATTTCTTTTCATTCTTTTTCCTATGTTCTGTTCTGTGCAGTGATTTCTACCATTCTGTCCTCCAAGTCATTTATCCATTGTTCTGCCTCAGTTATTCTGCTATTGATTCCTTCTAGTGATTCATCTCTGTTTGTTCTTTGGTTCTTCTAGGTCTTTGGTAAACATTTCTTGCATCTTCTCAATCTTTGTCTCCATTCTTTTTCTGAGATCCTGAATCATCTTCACTGTCATTCTGAATTCTTTTTCTGAAAGGTTGCCTGTCTCTAATTATTTCTCTGGGGTTTTATCTTGTCCCTTCAACTGGGACATAACTTTCTACTTTTCATGCTGATTAACTTTCTGTAATGTGATTTTGTTTTAGTCACTGTGGGGTTGCGGTTCTTCTTGCTTCTTCTGACATCTGATGGAGGAGGCTAAGAGGCTTGTGTGGATTTCCCTGGTAGCTAAGCTGGTAAAGAATCCACCTGCAATGCAGGAGACCCTGATTCGATTCCCCGGTCAGGAAGATCCCCTGGAGAAGGGATAGGCTACCCACTCCAGTATTCTTGGGCTTCCCTGGTGGCTGAGACAGTAAAGAATCCACCTGCAATATGGGAGACCTGGGTTTGATCCCATTGGGAAAATCCTCTTAAGAAGGGAAAAGTTACCCACTCCAGTATTCTGGCCTGGAGAATTCCATGGCCTGCATAGTCCATGGGGTAGCAAAGAGTTGGACACAACTGAGTGACTTAAAATATAATGTAAGAGGCTTGTGTAAGCTTCCTGATGGAAGGGAATGGTGATGGGAAACACTGGGTCTTGCTCTGGTGGGCAGGGCCTTGCTCAGTAAAGCTTTAATCCAGTTATCTGCAGATGAGTGGGGTTGTGCTTTCTCCCTGGTAGTTTTTGGCCTGAGGCGATCCAGCCCTCTGGTCTTTGGGGGCTATGGTTGGGTTAGTGGAGACTTCCAAGAGGGTTTACAGCAAAGGGGACCTTCCTAGACTGCTGTTGCCAGTCCCCCCATCCCTGTGGTGAGCCGCTGCTGACCCAAGCCTCCACAGGGACCCTCCAACACTAGTAAACTTTGGTTCAGTCCCTTGTGGAGTCACTGCTCCTTTCCTCTGAGCCTTGGTGTACACAAGGTTTTGTTTGTGCCCCCTAAGCCTGGAGTCTCTGTTTCTCCCAGTCCTGTGGAAGTCTTGTAATCAAATCCCGCTGGCCTTCAAGGTCAGATTCACCGTCCCTTTGTTGTGTTCCCAGGCTGAGAAGCCTGACGTGGGGTTCTGAACCTTCACAACAGTGGGAGAACTTCTTTGGTATTATTGTTCTCCATTTTGGTATTATTTATTCTACATCTGGTGGGTATTGGATTTGATTTTATTGTGATTGTGCCCCTCCTACTGTCTTGCTGTGGCTTCTACTTTGTCTTTGGACACGAGGTATCTTTTTTTCATTGGTTCCAGTGTCATCCTGTCGATTATTCAACAGCTAGTTGTGATTTTGGTGCTCTCGCAGGAGAAAATGAGCCCACGTCCTTTTACTCTGCCATCTCTGAAGGTTGAATTTTAAGTCAGCTTTTTCACTCTCCTCTTTCTCCTTCATCAAGAGACTCTTTAATTCCTCTTTGTTTTCTGCCATTAGAGTGGTATCGTCTGCATATCTGAGATTATTAATATTTCTCCCAGCAATCTTGATTCCAGCTTGTGCTTCCTCTAGCCTGGCATTTTGCATGATGTCTTCTGCATATAAGTGAAATAAACAGGGTGACACTATATAGCCTTGATGTACTCTTTCCCCAGTTTTGAACCAGTCTCTTATTCCATGTCTGGTCTAACTGTTGCTTCTTGACCTACATACAGGTTTCTCAGTGGGCAGGCAAGGTGGTCTAGTATTCCCAGCTCTTTCAGAATTTTCCACAGTTTGTTGTGATGCACACAGTCAAACGTTTTAATGTAGTCAATGAGGCAGAGTAGATGTTTTTCTGGAATTCCCTTTTTCTATGATCCAGCAGATGTTGGCAATTTGATCTCTGGTTTCTCTGTCTTTTCTAAATGCTATTTGTACATCTGGAAATTCTTGATTCATGTACTGCTAAATCCTAGCTTTTAAAGGATTTTGAGTAATACCTTGCTAGCATCTGAAATAAGTGCAATTGTGTGGTAGTTTGAACATTCTTTGGCATTGCTCTTGTTTGGGATTAGAATGAAAACTGACCTTTTCCAGTCCAGTGGCCACTGCTGGGTTTTCCAAATTTGCTTGCATAATGAGTGCAGCACTTTCACAACATCATCTTTTAGGATTAGAAATAGCTCAGCTGGAATTCCATCACCTCTGCTAGCTTTGTTTGTACTAATGCTTCCTAAGGCCCACCCAACTCACATTCCAGGATGTCTGGCTCTTGGTGAGTGACCACACCATCATCATTATCCTGGTCATTAAGATCTTTTTTGTGTAATTCTTCTATTCTTGCCACTTCTTCTTAATGTCTTCTGTGTCTGTTAGTTCCTTACCATTTGTGTCCTTTATTGTGCTCATCTTTGCATGAAATGTTCCCTTGGTATCTATCTAATTTTCTCGAAGAGATCTCTGGTCTTTCCCATTGTATTGTTTTCCTCTATTTCTTTGGATTGTCCACTTAAGGCTTTCTTATCTCTCCTTACTGTTCTTTGGAACTCTGCATTCAGTTGGGTATATCTTTTTCTTTCTCCTTTGCCTCTTGCTTCTCTTTTCTCAGGTATTTGTAAGGCTTCCTCAGACATTTTCCTTCTTTCATTTCTTTTTCTTGGGGATGGTTTCCATCACCACCTCCTGTAGAATGATATGAATCTCTGTCCATAGTTCTTCAGGCACTCTGTCTACCAGTTCTTCAGGCACTGTCTACCAGATATAGTCCCTTAAATCTATTCGTCACCTCCACTATATAATCATAAGGGATTTGATTTAGGTCATATCTGAATGGCCTAGTGGTTTTTCCCTACTTTTTTCAATTTAAGCCCGAAGTTTGCAGTAAGGAGCTGATGATCTGAGCCAGTCAGCTCCAAGTCTTGTTTTTGCTGATTATAGAGCTTCTCCATCATAATCCATCTGATTTCGGTATTGACCATCTGGTGATGTCCACATGAAGAGTTATCTCTTGTATTGTTGGAAAAGAGTGTTTGCTATCACCAGTGCATTCTCTTGGCAAAACTGTGTTAATTTTTTCCCTGTGTCATCTTGCACTCCACAGCCAAACTTGCCTGTTACTCCACGTATCTCTTGACTTCCTCCTTTTGCATTCCAGTCCCCTATGTTGAAAAGGACATCTTTTTTTTGTGTTAGTTCTAGGAGGTCTTTTACGTCTTCAGAGAATCATTCAACTCCAGCTTCTTCAGCATTAGTTGTTGGGGCATAGATTTGGATAACCATAGTGTTGAATGGTTTGCCTTAGAAACAAACCAAGATCATTCTGTCGTTTTTGAAACTGCACCTAAGTACTGCATTTTGGACTCTTTTGTTGACTGTGAGGGCTACTCCATTCCTTCTAAGGGATTCTTGCCCACAGTAGTAGATATAATGGTCATCTAAATTAAATTTGCTCATTCCCATCCATTTTAGTTCACTGATTCCTAAAACACTGATGTTCAGTCTTGCTATCTCTTGCTTGATCACATCCAATTCCCTTGATTGATGGACCTAACATTCCAGGTTCCTATGCAATACTGTTTTTTACAGCATCGGAGTTTACTTTCACCACCAGACACATCCACAACTGGGCATCGTTTCTGCTTTGGTGCAATCTCTTCATTCTTTCTAAAGCTGTTTCTCCGCTCTTCCCCAGTAGCATATTGGACACCTACCGACCTAGGGAGCTCATCTGTCAGTGTCTTTTTGCCTTTTCATATTGTTCATGGGGTTCTCAAGGCAAGAATACTGGTTTGCCATTCTCTTCTCCAGTGGACCATATCTTGTCAAGCCCTGACTAGCAGGGATATCCGCTTCAGCTGGATGACATGTCTGGTGCCCTAGTTGTCCCACTGCTGGTCCTCATTAAGTGTGTACACCTTCACCAGCCATTCATTGGATGTTGGTCATCGTGCTGTCCTGGTGCTGAGGCAGAAGCCCTGCAGGTGTCATTGGGAAGGGGGTTCAGGTAAGGCTGGAGCTGATGGCGGATGATGCTCAGGAGCAGAGGGTGCCCCAGCTTTTCCACTGCTGTTGGTCACCCTGGGGCCAATCTGCTTGCCCAGGAGCAGAGGCCAGGCAGCCTGTGGTTATCCAGGTTGTTAAGAACTTCTTTGTACAGTTCTTCTGTTGTATTCTTGCCACCTCCTGTTTATCTCTTCTGCTTCTGTTAGGTCCTTGCTGTTTTTTCCTTTATTGTGCCCATCTTTTCATGAAATGTTCCCTGGGTATCGCTAGTGTTGTTGAAGAGATCTCTAGTTTTTCCCATTCTGTTGTTTTCCTCTATTTCTTTACATTGTTCACTTAAGAAGGCTTTCTTATCTCTCCTTGCTATTCTTTGGAACTCTGCATTCAGATGGGTATATCTTTCCCTTTCTCCTTTGCCTTTCACTTCTCTTCTTTTCTTGGGTATTTGTAAGGCCTCCTCAGACAACCACTTTGCCTTGTATTTCTTTTCTTGGTCAGCACTTCCTGAATATTATGAACCTCCATCTATAGTTCTTTAGGTACTCTGTCTACCAGATCTAATCCATTGAATCTGTTTGTCACTTCCACTGTATAATCATAAGGGACTTGACTTAGGTCATACCTGAATGGCCTAGTGGTTTTCCCTACTTTCTTCAATTTAAGCCTGAAATTTTCAATAAGGAGCTGATGATCTGAGCCACCCATAGTTAGCTCCAGGTCTTGTTTTTTGCTGACTGTATAGAGCTACTCCATCTTTGGGTGCAAAGAATATAAATAGCCTGATTTTGGTATTGACCATCTGGTGATGTCCATGTGTAGAGTCATCTCTTGCGTTGTTGGAAGAGGGTGTTATCTATGACCGGTGTGTTCTCTTAGCAAAACTGTTACCCTTTGCCCTGCTTTACTTTGTACTCCATGGCCAAACTTGCCTGTTAATCCAGGTATCTCTTGACTTACCACTTTTGCACTCCTGTCCCCTATGATGAAAAGGACATCTTTTTTGGGGGCGGGGGGAGGTTCTATTTAGATAGTTGCTTTTAGTAGTCTATTAATGTCTTTTGTATTTCTGTGATGTTGGTAATAACCTTTTTTAATTTCAGAATTTTAATGATTTGGACCCTTTCTGTTTATTCTTGATAAGTCTGGCTAAAACTGTATCTTCTTTGGAAAAATGTCTATTTAGATCCTTCATCCACTTTTAAATAGGCAGACTTATGAGTTCTTTATATACTTTGGGTGTTAATCCTTTATCAGACATATTATTTACAGATAATTTCTCCCATTCAGTAGGTTGCCTTTTCATTTTGTTACTGGTTTCCTTTCCTGTGCAGAAGCTTTTTAGTTTGTTGTCAAATCTGTTTACTTTTGCTTCTGTTGTTTTTACTTTTGGTGTCAAATTAAAAACTGCATAACTAAAACTTATGTCAGGGAGCTTACCACCTATCTTTCTTCTAGTGGTTTCATGTCTTGTGTTTAAGTCTTTAATTCACCTAATTTTTGTGTGCAGTGTAAGTTAGTGGACCAGTTTCATTCTTTTGCATGTGACTGTCCACTTTTCCGGAGAAGGCAATGGCACCCCACTCCAGAACTCTCGCCTGGAAAATCCCATGGATGGAGGGGCCTGGTGGGCTACAGTCCATGGGGTCGCTGAGAGTCGGACAGGACTGAGCGACTTCACTTTCACTTTTCACTCTTATGCATTGGAGAATGAAATGGCAACCCACTCCAGTGTTCTTGCCTTGAGAATCCTAGGGACAGGGGAGCCTGGTGGGCTGCTGTCTATGGGGTCGCATAGAGTCGGACATGACTGAAGCGACTTAGCAGCAGCAGTCCACTTTTCCAATGTCATTTCTTAAAGAGATTGCCCCTTCCCCGCTGTATATCCTTAACTCCTTTGTCATAAATGAATTGATCACATACATGTAGGTTTATTTCTGGGCTCTCATTTCTGTTCCATTGACCTGTGTAATTGTTTCTATGCTGATACAGTTATATACTATACACACACACACACGCACACTAAAATTTTGTAATGTTAAGTGGACCCTTACAACATCGGTTTGCTCTGCATGGATTCACTTATACCTGGAACTTGCACTAAATGCATACTACAGTACTACGCAATCACTGGTTCGTTGAATCCTTGGGTATGGTACTGCAAATATGGAGGGCTGGCTGTTAAGTTACACACATAGATAACTGTGTGGAAGGTTGGTCCCCTTAACCCCTCCATTGTTGAAGGGCCACCTGTAGTTTGAAATCAGGGTGTGTGAGGTCTCCAGTTTTCTTAACATTGCTTTGGCTATTCAGTGTCTCTTTTGGCTCTATATGAATTTTAGAATTGTTGGTTCTATTCCTGTGAAAAATGCCATTGGAATTTTGTTAGGAATTGCACTGAATTAGAAGATTGTTTGGGTAGTTTGGACATTTTAACGAAATCGTCCCATTAGCATAGAGTTATCTTTTTATTCAATTTCTTTCATTAATGTCTTATACTTTTCAATATACAGGCCTTTCACCTCCTTGGTTAATTAATTTCTAAGTATTTTATTCTTTTTTATATAACTGCAAAAAGATTTTGTTCTTTTTTTGATAGTTATTAGTGTATAAAGATGCAAGACATTTTTTGCATTGATCCTGTATCCTGAAACATTACTGAATTCATTTATTGTAAGTTTTTTTGTAGAGTCTTAAGGGCTTTCTGTATCATTTCATGTCATCTATAACTAGTGACAGTTTTAGTTTTTTCTTGCCAATTTGGATGCATTTTATTCATTTTTCTTGGTTAATTCCTTGTTAGGGCTTTCAGTACTCTGTTGAATATAAGTGGTGAAAGTGGGCATCCTTGTCTTGTTCCTGCTGCTCAGAGGAAAAGCTTTCAGCATTATACTGTTAAATATGATGTTCTGGGATTGTCATATATATGGCCTTTGTTATGTTGAGGTATGTTACTTCTGTCCCCACTTTTGAGTTTTATTATGAATTGATGTTGAAGTCTAGATGTCAGATATTTTCTTGCATCTAATGAGATGATCATATGGTTTATAGTCTTCATTTTGTTAATTCTTGCATCCCTGGAATAAATCCCACTTGATCTTGGTGTATGTATGACCCGCTTATTAATATTGTTGAATTTGGATTGCTAATATTTAGGTGAGGATTTTTATATTTGTGTTCACTAGGGATACTGGCCTGAAGATTTCTTGTGGTGTCTTTGTCTGATTTTGGTATCAGGATAAATGCTGGCCCTGTAGATTGAGTTTGGAAGAGTTTCCTCTTCTTCTTCTTCTTTTTTTTTTAATTTTGGAAGAGTTTGAAAAGGTTTGGTGTTAATTCTCCTTAGAATGTTTGGTTGAATTCACCAATGAAGCCACTTAATTCTGAACTTTGTCTGTTGGGGAGTTTCTGATTACCAAATACAGTCTCATTACCAGTTATCAGTCTGTTCAGATTTTCTGTTTTTCACAACTGACTTGATAGGCTGTATGTCTCTAGGAATTTTTCCATTTCTTCTAGATTGTCTAATCTGTTGGTATATGATTATTCATATTGGTCTTTTATGATCCTTTGTATTTCTGTGGTACTATAAAATATCTTCTTTCATTTCTGATTTTATTTGAGTCCTCCCTTTTTTTTCTTGCCTCAGGATGCTGTTTCCTTACCCAGTTTAGGGAAGTTTTGAGCCATTTATCTTCAAATAATTTCTTTGCCCATTTCTGTCTTATTTCTGGGAGCCCTAAAATGTGAATGTTAGCTCTATTTGATAGTTTCCCATAAAACCCTTACCCTATTTTTTCTTTTTTTTTCCCTCTTGCTGCTCTGATTGGGTGAATTTCACTGCCTTGTCTTCAACTTGATGATTAATTCTAATTTAGTCTCCTGCTGAACTTTTCATTTTCATAGTGTACTTTTCATATTCAGTTCAATTATTCTTCAGCTCTGTGACATGTTTGGTACTTTTTCCAACTCTTCATTGAAATTCTTCTCACTGTATTCATTTATTCTACTTCCGTTTGGTGAGCATCTTCATTAATCATTTCTTTGAACATAAATTACTTATCTCCATTTTATTAAGTTTGCCTCTGCCCCGAGCCCTGGAGCTTTTATCTTATTATTTTGTTTATTCCCCTCTCTCTCCATTTCTTGACTCCCTGTGTTGGTTTCTTGCAGTAGATAAAACGACGACCTCTCTCGGTCTAAAAAGAATGGCTTTTTGTGGATGAAACTTGTTCAACCCTGCCCTAGCCTCTTGCTGTCTCTCAAACTTTTGTGATTGTCCAAAACGGCCTATCATATTGTTAAACAGCTCCTAGTAGTTGAGGGTGTGCCTAGGGAGGTTCTCATTACCTAGATTCAGGCTGATTAGAAGTCAGATCCTCAGGCAGCAGCTTTTAAAAGTATGGACATGTATGTAGTCCTGTGGGACTGCAAGCATAAACCTTGTTGGCCACCAGAGTCAGGAAATTTGAAGGTGTGCCTGGGTGGCAATCAAAAAAGTTGTGCCTCCAGACCCATGTGTAAGCTCTTTTCTGGGAAATACCAGCAATCTGGAGCAAGGCAGGAGTGCCAGGATGCCATCTGTAGCCTATATGCCCTGAGAATAACTTTGGAAGCCACAAAGTGTATGCCACTCTTGAAGCCTGCTTCTCAGGTCGTAACTCCAGGACAGATAGAAGCTACATCTCAGAAAGACTAGGGTGAGGGGTTACTTCAATCTGCTCTCCGTGGCCATGCTCTGCCAAGAACCATCTCTATGATAATCACAGTCCTGTGGGACCCAGCAATGTAAGGCCCCCTGACCATCACAGCCAGGCAATCAAGGGGCATCCCCTGCTAGGCAGAAGCTGCAGAGTAAGGACTGGATGGGAACACCAGGATACCAAACATGTGTAAAGCTCCCCTCTGGGAGGCACTGGCACTCTGGAGCATGGCAAAGGGAGAGCCTGAAGATAGTACCCCTCTCCCCGACTTCTGCAAAGTATTCAGACAGCCCCAGATGAGTGATTAATTGGAAGCCTGTCCCTCAGCCTGCAGACATGATTTTTAATAGGCCCACACTCTTCACAAAGACTGAGCTCCAGGGTCCAGTGCCTCTTGCTGTGCCCTGGAGATGGTAGCTATTTAAGAACTTTTTCTCCATTCACTACTGTTCCATGGGACCCGTTGGCATAAGCCCCAGGTTTACCAGAACCAGGGAGCATAGAGGTGCCCACTGGCAGCAGCCACAAAAATCAGAACACAGATTTTTCTGGTGACACTGATTGTTATAGTCCCAAGGGTCCAGGGACACAAGCTCCCCTGGCCTCCAGAGCTAGGTAATCCACAGGTGTCCTCGGGGCAGTAGCCAGCAAAACCAGGGCATCAGATGTGAACCCTCTTGTCCAGGAGATACTTGTGCTCTGGGGCATGGGCATGAAAACCACTTGCCCATCTCTGTCCCCGCCAACTAACTCCTACATGTGTATGTCAGAGTAGATGCCTTTTCTCGGGCAGACTGATGCTTCAGTTTAAGCCGGTGAGCCTCCTTCAATTTATGTCTGGGTGTGATCTGTTGCTTCTGAGCTGGGGCCTGGTTAAGTCAGTCTGAGCAGACTAGCCTCTGAAGAATCACTTCTCAGATCACTAGTTTGGGTCTTAGGACACAAGCCTCACTAGTTATCAAAATCAGATGGGGGCTTCTCTTCCAGGTGCAGGTCTTAAAAGTTGGAGTGCCTGATGCGGGGTTCAAACTCCTCACTTCTCATCAAGAAGCTCTGGGCTTTCAGTTCTCTTCCAATTTGGGACCCACTGGGGGGTGGGGGTTATGGTGAGTTTGTTCCAGCCTCTCCTACCTGCTTGCTTGATGTGTGGCCGTCACTCAGCCAGTGATGAGGAATTTTCTATTATATAACTGTAGACACAGTATGTCTGTGGCAAAAGGTAAGTTCAGGATCTTCAGGATGGGGTTTGACATCTTGAACTGGAATCACCACCCTGAATTAAGTTTCTTGACAGTGGAATCATATGCAGGCTGTATTTTTTATTCTTCAAAATATACATTGTGTTTTGCCAGTGATATATATTAGTGGCTTAGGGATGATACTTTAGATGAGGGCAGCGTGGGGGGAGATACATAGAAGTCTTGAAGGCTGACAACTGGATTTTTATGAGTGTGATGAAAGCCTACCAAGTCTTTCCTCTGAAAACACTGTCAGCAAACCACAGGGTGACTCTCTGGATCATGGCAGAGATGCCTCCTTGTCTCCACTATTCACCCTCTCCCTCTTGAGTAACACAGTGGCTGAAATTTAACTAAGTACACAGCCATATAGGTAAAGATACCATATTCAAGGCTCTCTTGCAGGCCATCTAAGGTTTCAACCTAAAAATATTTATACTTACCTTGTAACTGGTTTCTTTAGATGATTTAAATGCTTTTTTCTGGTGTTTATGGCTTTATTTAGACTAAGATCGCCTTGCAGCAAGACAAGGGACTAAATTTTCTATCTTTTTGAACATAGATATACTGCCAAACAGTATTCTGTAAATGGTAGGCATTCAATAGACTTTTTAGCAAATCTGAAAACCAAAATGACTCTTACAAAGATTCAAAGTATATAGAAAAACAGTGCTCATTTAAAAAGACATACACTAAAAGAACATGAAAATATGCATTTATTACTAACAAAGTAGCATTTCCCACAAAGAGTTTGTTTCCAGTTACACCTGCAGATACATAGTAGCAGGACAAAATTACACTCTTTTTTTTTCAGTGGTGCTGCACAGCTTGCAGGATCTTAGTTCCCCGACCAGGGACTGAACCTGGGCCCTTGGCAGTGAAAGCGCGAAGTCCTAACCACTGGACCACCAGGAATTCCCCCAAATTACATTGTTTTAGATACTAAAGATTCATACTCCAAAGAAAATAAACACATTTCCAAAAGACAATTACAAAGCAGCAAATCTTTTAATGCTAAAAACCTTAGGCAAATCAGTTAAGATTTTGTCATTACAAATAATTGCTTGTCACCTTTTAGGGTTTTAAATATTTTATTCATCAAATAAGACTATTATATGAAGTTTTTACAATTTGTAATTAAATCAACTTTTTCAGAAAATATGTGACATTTCAGGTGGCTGAGCTATTGTGCAGGACTTACTATTTTATTAATGTTAAAATACATAATTTATTTGCAGCTCAACTTTCAGTGTAAAACCAAGTATTTGTCCACCAGAGATACAAATGCTTATAAACAAGGTTTGGAATAATTATTGGCATATGCAAACTGAAATAATCTTCAAACTTTTTTCACACTGATGATCAGTTTTTAGAAATAAGATGACTGGCACTTAAACAATAAATGAACTACACCAAGCACATGTTAGTAAAAGTACTTTGATGGAAACAAAGTATTTAACAACAAAACATTTGGTAAAACATTCATTTACTAACATGTTCCCAACATTTTCAATGTTTACATGAGTTGTTTGCACTAGTAAACATGTTATTTCAAACTATTTTCATAGTACATGCATTAGACTTAGTTTAAGAGGGGAAGGTTCTTTTAAAATTTTTATAAAGAAAAAAATAGCTTTTTAAAGAGAAAATGTCCAAATAAGAGGATGAAGACTTTTATTTTTTGACTTAACAAGATTTCAGTAGCTATTTAAGAACATACAAAACCCAAACTGAATGCAATTCTTCAATTTAGTCAAGCTACCAAGTCAAAAAAATAATTGTAATTACCTCTACAGATCCAATCCACTGTTTAAAGATATGTCCTTGATCCAGTTCTTTATTTTTACAAGATTTTAAAGAATAGAATGTTTTCGCACTGTTAATTAGTATAACTCAGAGATAAACAAATGATTTTCTAATCTGATTCTTCCATGCTGCAAGAACAGTTTAGATTTTCTAAGATACTGGGGTAGGATCAACACTGTAAATTAAAAGGACCTACACAAGCTTAAGGCCTAAAAATATTATGGTTTTAAACAAATCAATGCTTTTGCTCACTCTACATAACACTGAGAAATTTCAAATATAAACTGTAGGAAACCAGTATAAGAAATGTTAAGAAAAATTTTACTAAAAATAATTATAAAAATGCTTTAGAAATTTAAGATGTAAAAATTGACTAAATTAAAAAAAGAAAACAAAAACGATTAAGCCCGAAAAGACCCACCCACATTTTATAGGGTTATTCTTTAAAAATTCTTGCCACTTTATTCTCTGTCAATCTTTTGGTTGCATTTTGCATCATCTAGTGGCCATCTTGTGGCATTTCAAAGAAGTCCTGCTCCCAGTACTTTCCCCTCCTTTGAGATACCAATACAACTACAGTATCAAGTTTCATGAAACTTTTTTTAAAAGGTTCCTAAAATCCCATTTCCTAGTGGAGATAAGGTAATCTTTTTAATCGGAAGAAATGAATAGATTTGTCATAAATTATTACTATACATTAGACATTTCCATATCAAATTTTAAAAATTAAATATAACACTGGGAGAAACTCAGACTTAAGCTGTAGAGTCATCTTTAGACTCTAAGAGTAGTTAAAATTACTTTGCAAGTAAAGCTCAGGGTTCCCATGTCAACGAAACTTCTTGCAACCAATAATCCCTTCCACTGTAGTTCTGATTTGAGGAGCCAATACTGTAAAAGTGGGGACCCAGTCACTTATGGTCAGAGTGCTAAGGACACAAGATTTAAATTTTACTACCAGATGATGTTCCACAGAAAGAAGTTATTATGGTCTCTCTTCATCAACCTATTTATATCTAATAGCAGGTTTCAAAAATAACTGATCCTTTAGTCTTAATGAATCTAACTTTTATTCAGTTGAGCCACACTTACATATAGGATTTAACAGAAAAGTCTCAAAGTTCTTGCCCTTCACTTTCATTGAGAAGGCTGAGTGAATGTAATACGGCGCCGCCGCCTTTGGAAAGCCTTTAAATTCCATCTGTTTGGTTCCAGCATATGAGGACCATTGTAGACAAACAATACTGTCATCTTTTCAGAATAAGGAAGATTTTGAAGGAGCTGTGAAGTGTTAAAACAAACTGTCATAGAATGCTATATATTAAGCACAACTTTCTGAACTTGCACGTGTGGAGTCAAATACATTTTATTTGTAAAATTAATGAAACTCTTAATGAAGTTCTCAACTCAACATACACTGTGCCAGATAGCGATTTTTACTTGAATTACCACATCTGAAACCTGGCCTAAGGACTCGTCAACATATCTTGGGAGCCCTCTATATTCACAGGCCAATGGGATCACACTGCTTCCTAGGTTGACCCTGGAAAAGTATATCCTCCTTTCTAGGATAATTTCTAGGATAACTTTCCTAGGATAATTTCACTCTTTTATCCACAAAACACCTTTCAAGCAACTTCTATAGTCAGGTACTGTAATAGATTGGTAGCCTGAAAAGTCTATTAACAGGGTGGTTGGATTTACAGGCCAACAACAATAGGGTATTAACAGATCTAGCTACTCCACAGAGTATCTGCTAGAAGAAGAGATTATACTCTATTTGATAAAAACTGAATTTCAGATAGGATCTCCAATGAAATTTCTTTAAAAAAATCTGATTACATTAATAAAAACATCTTTGATTGCTATACAGCAGTTTCATAACTGACCCATAGCACAAGAGGTAACAAAAGAAAATTTCCCATTGTAATGGTTCTGTAAAGGTAAGTCTGTTTTTTATGTGAATAGAAGATTTTGAGGATACCTTGGATTTCCTCTGGGCCAGGACAGAGCAAAATAGGCCTTTCTGAGGAAATGAGGAGGACCAGTGCTTTCTGTCATTTTTCAATGCTAAGAGAGGAAGTTCCCTAGAGGAAGAATAAATGCCAAAAAAGCAGAGGAACTCTCAGCTCTAGAACATAATGCTATGCCTGCTACTTCCTTCCTCTAGTGATAAGCTTTCTGATTAAGTATGTTATTGGAACTTGTCCCCCTTTACTATAATCTATTTTGGGACTGTTCTGCTCATATTTACACATACTGGGCCAAAATCTACATGTTTTAGCCATAAGGGACTTCCAAGTACGTGAATATTTTTAGATTACTTATTACCTACCTTTGGTGTAATAAAAAAGTACTGAGATGTGTTTTCTTTACAAGCAGTATTTACAACCATTTCAAACACTCTTCGTTCATTGATTGGGTCCATTCCCTAAAAAAAGACAATAATAATGATTAGATTTAAATCTATTACAAGATAGAGTGAAACCCAATAAAAGAATAAGCAATACCTGATTGATTTCATCAACTACTCGGAACGGACATCTATTAAGCTCCTGAAGTGCCATCAAGTATAACATAGTAGAAACACTTCTTTCACCTCCACTTTGATGATGAGGAGTTAATTCATGCAGTTCAGTACTACTGCGAAATTTAACTCTAATTCGAATTCCATATTTATCATAATCTTCCTACAAAACATTTAAAAAGTTGATGAAAGGTGAAGAGTTTTCTCTGGCAATTTTATACTGTTTTTTGAAAATAAATTTAAGTTCTTTACTCTTGTAATTGACTTATTCATGATATCAATTTTATCTAAATAGATCTTTGGAGACCTCTAGAGCTTGTAGAGAGCAAGTGGTTCTAATATTGTTTCAGTTTATTTATAGTCAATAAAAAGTACCTGCTTTATAGAATGGTTCTGAAGATTAAAGAAGGTAAACCTAGAAATGCTTGGCACAGTTTCTGGCACAAAGGAAATATATTATAAATTACATGTTATTACAATACATTTCTTCCTTCTAGCAAGCCCAGACTATGTAGATGACAATTCTCTTGGCAGGTCTAATATCTTACTAAAACTTACAGTTACATGATGTTTGCAACCTTGTGTTTCATAATAAACAGATATAGGAGTAATGGGACAAAATTCCTAAGGAGAAATAAAGGCACTACCTTGCCTTACATTTCTTCCTCCTTAAAAGAAATGCTTTATTAGGGAAAAATTTCAACATTTACAAAATTAGAACTCCCAAATGAGCTCAATCAACTAGTCTCAACTGTGATCCATACATGACCAATCTTGCTTCATCTATAGCTCCACCCACTCATTTTGAAGGACATCCTAGTTCATCTCTTCATATATTTCTTAATGGAAATCTTATTTTACCCACAACTGCAATGCATGAAACGTATATAGTTCAAGAAATCAGTACCAAAATTTTTAAGTATTTTTGTTCTTGTAAACTCAAATTCTTGATCAAAAGGAAATCACTGATACTATTCTATATTTCAGTTATGTTTGCCAATTTGTGTATGACTCTTCAAACTTGAGGAGTGATTTCAAAGAGCAATGCACTTGTTCATCACAACTGAATAACCATTATTACTTAGGCTGGATATGAAAAGAGTCTGTAAGGTATTAGTTGTTAATCTCAGATGTCACCAAGAAGAACATCTTCAAAACAACAAGTGACCCTGATGGAATCCTATATATGGTCTCTTCTTTCCTTTGGACATTTTTTTTTTAATAAGAAAATTTTTCAGATATAACTTTAGAGTATATAAACAATTTACATATACTTTTAGCATATAATTAAAATTCTTGTCATGAAACATATCAAATGCAATTTTACCTCATTTTCTGTATGGAGGTCAACTTCACCAGCACACTGCATAGAACTAAAAAAATAGCTAAATTTTTCGTTAATTTTTTCTACCAGCTCTTTTAAAGGATTAAGCCACCTTTCTTTCACCTGTAAGTAAAAGCAATATAAAAATACAATGTAAAAGAAGTGTTATTACACTGATACAAAACTTTACATAGAAAAAATCAATATCAATCTAGTCCTGAGAACATATATTTTTTTCTTAGAAACATTATTTCATTTTGCATTATTCTACATTCCCGTATTATTAATGTACATGAGAAAAAGTTGAATAATTACCTGTGAAATGTTTTCTCTATATTTATCCAGTTCAACTTTCTTTATCTTTAGTTCCGCAGTTAATTGCTCTATTTCTTCTTCTCTTTTTGTGTATTCCTCAACAACCTGGCAGAAAAAAAAAATCTTTAAAATAATCTACCAAAGGATAAAGGTACAAAAAATTTTGCATCACATTAATTGAAAATGCCACTGTTTGTATGCAGTTAATTTATGTTCTTGTAACATACTAAAAAAATTTCATTAAAAAAAAAAAAAAGACATCTCAGTATTTCAGGTTAGCCCAAGTATTCTTTTTATAAAGAAAAGGCACAGAACACTGTGTTCCTTAGGAAGAATCTATTTAAAATTCTAATAGATTCAGAATCTGGCATTTAAAAGTACATTGTACTAGAGTTCTTGGTAATAATAAGCTAGACAGCAGGAACAGAGTGGGAGGCAAGTACTGGAGGGAACTGTGTGTGGGGGCGGGGGCAGGGTGTGCTGGTGGTGGCGACTGCAGTAGGCATTAGGGAAAGCAGCATACTGTAGGATTGAGTCCTGTGAAGCAAGATGCTCTTGATCTTTCCTCAGTTAATAAAGCATCAATTTCATCCAAGGTGTTTGGAAGATCTTGGAAAGCCTAAAGAATGAAAAAACTGTCCATTATTATAGGTAGTACAGTAAAAACAGTTCAATTCAAATAGTTAAAACGAAAATACTCTGTTGAGTGTCTGCTATATGTTGAACAGCATGCTAGCACAACACAGTAAGGAATCAAAGGAATTACAAACATGGCTTTTTGCTTTCAAAAAGGGGTTTATACTTTAGAAGAAAACAAAATGTATATACTTAATAACACGAGCTAACACCTTAAGGCAATGTATTGATGTTGAGTATTAAAATAAGCGGTACACATCATACAGGTTATAGAATTTAGAGAAAAGAATTATCAGTTCATGCTACAGGAACTACAAGAAATAGTAAGAGAATTCAGAGACCTAGAATTCATCTCTGGGCCTTAAAGCAAACAGCTAGGGAAAAGTAAGGCAGAGGAGAGACAGGAGCTTGGAGAAAAAGAAAGAGCACTGCATACCATGGGGGGTGAGGAGTTGTGTCCATTTGGAATGGTGGGTACTTGCTGAATTGGTAGAATGGGTCCAGAATATGTGGGGCATTGAAAGAGAGCAAGAAGTTAGAACTTTATACTGTACTTGTGAAGAACTACAAAAGCATCCTAAGAATCCAATTACTTTGACAGTAGAATTTCACCACAGTACTATCTTCTGAGACCATACCATAGTAACAAATTAGAACAGCGTGGGGGCAGGCAAGCCGTACAACGTTTTGTCGGCACAACTTGCAAAAGTTTATGTACTACAATGTACAAAATGAATCTTAAAACTCTGAAAAAGATCCTAACATGCCACAATAATCTAATATCTTAACCTGTCTTTTTTCCCTCTAACCTTCTGGAAAGCAGTTCGGCTTCTATAAGCTTTCAGATATTTATTGTTTGTTGAATCTGACTTGTCCTTTGAACTCATGTGCCACACACTTATTTCGTATCTTCATTTGATTCTAATAGACAAATTTAAGATGGTGAAACAACTCTGCAACTTACCCACCTTCCCCACCAATTTGAGCAAACCTATTTGTCCTTCGATACTTTCCATCTCAGTAATTGGCAAAATTTAGGGATTCTCTCTCTACCCTTCAATTCAAATGCATTAATAAGCCCTGCTGGTTCTGTCATCAAAAGATACCGCAAGTCTGTAAACTGCTCTGTCATTTGTGCTTCCACCCGAATCCACACCACAACAGTCTCCTGCCCGGTCCAAGGCAACACTCTCCTAAATAGTCATCCTCCATTCTTGTATCCCGACTTTATTCTCCAGATTGCAGCTGGAGTGCTCTACAAACGGCTGTCCTACCTCTTTCGATCTTCTGTTTAAAACTCTCCAGTGGACTTCATCTCAAAGTAAAGCCCAAATTCCTTCTATGGTCTATAAGGCCCTATAGGATCTGACTTCTGCCCTCCTTGGATAATAAATTTTAGCCTCACTAAGATTCTTTCTATTCTGAAACAAGCCAAATATACTTCTGCCTCAAGAGCTTTGAATAAGCTGTTTTCTCTGCTGGGAATGCTTTTCCCTCAAACCTTCACTTGCCTGATTTCTTCTGTTCATTCAGGACTCATCTAAAATAGTATCTTCTCAAAGGAGCCTTCTCTGACACTAGCCTCTTACCTTGTATTCTTCTTCTTCTTAGCAGCTCCTGCTATTCCCAACATAATTTTGCTTTTTGATTTGTTTTCCCCACCCTCCAGACTAGAATATAAATTTCAAGAGAGAAGAAAGTATGTGTTTTGTTCAATGTGTGATAGAAGATAATCAAGGCATTACCCCTACCTGTCAGATAAAGCTTCAGGTCAAGGGGCTACCTACTCAATGTAGAACTGGCAGGAAAGGGCAGTATTTTCTCATTTACTAACTGAATGATACGTCAGAATATAAAGTACACAAATGAGAAGAAGGAAAGGCTCTTTTCTTTACCAACAGATGTTAGTCATAAAGAATCCACTCCCAAAGAACCCTAAACAAACATCCTGATTTCCAGGAAAAATTTTCATTTTGTCTTTGTTCTTTGAACTATCACCTCTATGCACTGTTTCTTATATATCAATTACTAGTACTACATTTCCAGGAAAAACTATATCCCGTCTCCCAAACCTCTCCTAAAAAGGTGCTTGGAGAAAAAAGCTTTTTACTGGATGAATGTTTTGGTAGAAATAATTTTGCAAAATGATACCCGTATCTGAATAACTTTGGTACTAAGCAATAAGACTAAATGGTGTCCATTTGAGTATCATGAAGAAAAAATTCATTGAGCAAAATTACATGCATACTCAGTTTAAAAATGGTGGCAGGGGGATCTCATTTTTTATGGCAGATCATGTTTTACATGCTCCTGTACAATGCCTAACACATTTTAAGCTTAAAAATACTGTGTTAAATATGTTAACTCATAGCATTATATATTTTTATACTTACTGTCTGATATTCTTGAGGAACAGTCTGCTCTGCACCCAGGTTACATACTTGCCTGGCTCTCTTCATAAGTTCCTTGCATTTTTGCAATAATCTCTGTCTATTTTCATCCAACTCAATGAAATGTTGCTATTTTAAGAGAAAAATTTGGAAAATTTGTATGTTACTGTTAAATCAGAGAGCTCTTTTATTAATAAATATCACCACACTATATCACATATATTACTGAATTTTGATAATAGTAATAAGCAAATCATCCAAAAACCATATCTCAAATTATGACTGATTTTATTGCTAAGGTAAAGTTTGAACTTAAACTTCAAAATATATTAGGACATTAATAATATGGCATTCCTGAATCCCTAAAAGCTTTGAAATTTAAACTTAATTGCCCTTTTATGAAAGTTTAACCTATGTATAATTACACTCTAATAAAACAATATATACAATAATAGGCTTCATATCAGAAAACTCAGCAGAACCTTTAAATGATGTTTGTTTTCCAAGTGCCTTTCATGTAGTTATCATTTATTCATGGACCCATTCATTCCTTCACCAAATAATTACTGAGAACCTATTAAATATCAGTATTTTATCAGGTATTGAGCATAGAAAGGTGAATAAGATGCACAGTCATTTTCATAGACACAGTACCGATTATCCTTTGTATTTTTGGAGATTAAATAAAAAAGGAACTAAACCTATGTAATCTTATTCACATCCATCATGCAGTGTGGGTCTGGTCCTTCCTCCCTTGCTTCCTTGTCAAATTTGGAGTTCAGCCATCAGTGGTCTTCACAAAGTTTAATATACAAGTTGGCAAATTCTATTTCAATCAATTAAATAGTAAACAATGGTAGTGGCAATAATACTGTTTACTTGGTAAAGGTTCCCCCCCACCACCCCAGCAAAATACATAGATCAGATCAGATCAGTCGCTCAGTCATGTCCAACTCTTTGCGACCCCATGAATCGCAGCACGCCAGGCCTCCCTGTGCATCACCAACTCCTGGAGTTCATTCAGACTCACGTCCATCGAGTCAGTGATGCCATCCAGCCGTCTCATCCTCTGTCGTCCCCTTCTCCTCCTGCCCCCAATTCCTCCCAGCATCAGAGTCTTTTCCAATGAGTCAACTCTTCACATGAGGGGGACAAAGTACTGGACTTTCAGCTTTAGCATCATTCCTTCCAAAGAAATCCCAGGGCTGATCTCCTTCAGAAAGGACTGGTTGGATCTCCTTGCAGTCCAAGGGACTCTCAAGAGTCTTCTCCAACACCACAGTTCAAAAGCATCAATTCTTTGGCGCTCAGCCTTCTTCACAGTCCAACTCTCACATCCGTACATGACCACAGGAAAAACCATAGCCTTGACTAGACGAACCTTTGTTGGCAAAGTAATGTCTCTGCTTTTGAATATGCTATCTAGGTTGGTCATAACTTTCCTTCCAAGGAGTAAGCGTCTTTTAATTTCATGGCTGCAGTCACCATCTGTAGTGATTTTGGAGCCCAGAAAAATAAAGTCTGACACTGTTTTCACTGTTTCCCCATCTATTTCCCATAAAGTGGTAGGACCGGATGCCATGATCTTCATTTTCTGAATGTTGAGCTTTAAGCCAACTTTTTCACTCTCCTCTTTCACTCTCATCAAGAGTCTTTTTGGTTCCTCTTCACTTTCTGCCATAAGGGTGGTGTCATCTGCATATCTGAGGTTATTGATATTTCTCCCGGCAATCTTGATTTCAGCTTGTGCTTCTTCCAGTCCAGCGTTTCTCATGATATACTCTGCATATAAGTTAAATAAGCAGGGTGACAATATACAGCCTTGACGTACTCCTTTTCCTATTTGGAACCAGTCTGTTGTTCCATGTCCAGTTCTAACTGTTGCTTCCTGACCTGCATACAAATTTATCAAGAGGCAGATCAGGTGGTCAGGTATTCCCATCTCTTTCAGAATTTTCCACAGTTTATTGTGATCCACACAGTCAAAGGCTTTGGCATAGTCAATAAAGCAGAAATAGATGTTTCTCTGGAACTCTCTTGCTTTTTCCATGATCCAGCGGATGTTGGCAATTTGATCTCTGGTTCCTCTGCCTTTTCTAAAACCAGCTTGAATATCAGGAAGTTCATGGTTCACATATTGCTGAAGCCTGGCTTGGAGAATTTTGAGCATTACTTTACTAGCGTGTGAGATGAGTGCAACTGTGCGGTAGTCTGAGCATTCTTTGGCATTGCCTTTCTTAGGGATTGGAATGAAAACTGACCTTTTCCAGTCCTGTGGCCACTGCTGAGTTGTCCAAATTTGCTGGCATATTGAGTGCAGCACTTCCACACCATCATCTTTCAGGATTTGGAATAGCTCAACTGGAATTCCATCACCTCCACTAGCTTTGTTCATAGTGATGCTTTCTAAGGCCCACTGGACTTCACATTCCAGGATGTCTGGCTCCAGGTCAGTGATCACACCATTGTGATTATCTGGGTCGTGAAGCTCTTTTTTGTACAGTTCTTCTGTGTATTCTTACCATCTCTTCTTAATATCTTCTGCTTCTGTTAGGTCCATACCATTTCTGTCCTTTATCGAGCTCATCTTTGCATGAAATGTTCCTTTGGTATCTCTGATTTTCTTGAAGAGATCCCTAGTCTTTCCCATTCTGTTGTTTTCCTCTATGTCTTTGCATTGATTGCTGAAGAAGGCTTTTGTCTCTCTTCTTGCTATTCTTTGGAACTCTGCATTCAGATGCTTATATCTTTCCTTTTCTCCTTTGCTTCTCACTTCTCTTCTTTTCACAGCTATTTGTAAGGCCTCCCCAGACAGCCATTTTGCTTTTCGGCATTTCTTTTCTATGGGAATGGTCTTGATCCCTGTCTCCTGTACAGTGTCACAAACCTCATTCCATAGTTCATCAGGCTCTATCTATCACATCTAGGCCCTTAAATCTATTTCTCACTTCCACTGTATAATCATAAGGGATTTGATTTAGGTCATACCTGAATGGTCTAGTGGTTTTCCCTACTTTCTGCAATTTCAGTCTGAATTTGGCAATAAGGAGTTCATGATCTGAGCCACAGTCAGCTCCTGGTCTTGTTTTTGCTGACTGTATAGAGCGTCTCCATCTTTGGCTGCAAAGAATATAATCAGTCGGATTTCGGTGTTGACCATCTGGTGATGTCCATGTGTAGAGTCTTCTCTTGTGTTGTTGGAAGAGGGTGTTTGTTATGACCAGTGCATTTTCTTGGCAAAACTCTATTAGTCTTTGCCCTGCTCTAAACAGAAAAAAAAAGTCTTTCCTGAAGTTCAGTTTTTGTGGGAGAGTAGCAAGCAGGTAGGTAAAGAAAATTAGATGAAAGCACAACTTCTAAATTTGATCGTAGGATAAAAAATAAATTTAACAACTTCCAATTCTTATAATATGAATCTTGATGTAAATCCATATATGTTTCATGCTAGGGAGCGCACTAAGCATCTTGATGTATTATTAAACTTACTATCACAATAGCCTTGCAAGTGAGGTAGGTATTGTAATATCTGTGGCTGAAGACAAAACGCTTGGAGTGGTCAGGAAACCTGCCCAAAGTAAAAAACTAAGTAACGTGTTCATCCATCTGTCTACCTCCATATCTGGATTTATGTGCAGTCAGCTTATTAACTTGTAAAAATATTCCAGATGGTAATAACATATCTCTCGAAATGTTTAATGGGTTTGGATCCCTTTTCCGCTATTTGCCCTCCAATAATTTGAGGAAGTTATTAAACTCAATGGTGTTTAGTTATCCCTAAGTTCCTTCATGAACACAAGCCCTACTGAAATTCTGTGTCAATCTTTTTTGTGTATGAATTTGTTTTCCATGATCAGGGTAAAAGACAAACCCCAAAGTGGGGTGAGGGGAAGAAAAGAAGGAAGGAAATGATCTCCCTTTGTTTCAAATGAAGACCAGCAAGAAGAATAGATAAGAGCAAGTGTGGTAAGTGACAGAAAACGTGAGAAGAAAAAAAGAGCAAATGAAAGACAAAATGAACTACTATAGACTTACTCTTCTCTGTATCTTTCACTCATCATTCTTGACTATTTAAAATGCATAGTTGTGACTATGATCAGTCAGTAACAAGCACTTACCAAAACACAGTGCAAGAAAGAAGAGAACCCTACAAAAGGGTTGGTAAGACAATTATAAATAAAAAGCATTTACTAACTTTCAGATTAACATATAAAAAAGAGAAACAATGATATAAAATATTGCTGAGGAAATAGAAAATAAAGTCAAGAAGATTAGTATGGAAAAACCTTTCAGAGAGGGAGTTCGTGTATATGTCCAGGTAAGAAAACCTAGTGTGACAAGTAGCTAATGAGATTATTTCCCTGGACAGTATAATTAAGAACCTTTCTACTCTCCAGAGTAATCAGTTCAACTCAAAAATATTACTGTTTCTGCTGCTACTAACAATATGGATAGGAGACTCCCCTGCCAGGTTAGGGAAGGCAGCAGGTGTAGAAGTCTTTATTCTGATTATGTATGTAGAAGTATGCTAAACATCCTTCCATTTTTATTTGAAAGAGTATTTATGCACAAGTATCTTATATCCTTGTGAAAGAGTATTTATACACAAGTATCTTATATCCTTGTGGCCTGAGTATCTTTGACATACTCAGTTCAGTTCTACTATAAACAATATTGAAATTCTCTCTCATTTCCTTCTCCCAAAGCATCTAATCTGAGGTAGTATCCTTTTATTTCCTAATAGTACCTACAGGACAGTCAGCAAACATATTGTTTTACTTACACTGTCTCCCTTCTTCTGTGTTTAAGAGTGTTGTGCCTTTAGCTACTGTGTCAGCCTTCGGCCCACATAACACATGCTTGCTGTCTCCTTAGCCTGCCCAGTAGTTCTAGTTCTCCTCAGTAAGCAACTTTGTTCTGCAAGGCAGTTTCACGTGAGTTGCTAGTTCACAGGACCTGAATCACCCCAGCACCACCTGACCTTTCTGGAATCTAAAAGTCACCTCCCAGTTTCAGCTGCTCTGAAATTGGTCTGCTCAGCTTTCCACATCAAATGGGGCCTCTTTTCTTAAAAGATGAGAACCTGCTGGTGACTTAATTTTTGGATTCTTTGAGCTTTCCCTTTGTTTCTTACCACATACTTTCTAATACCATACCAGTCTTGATGCTGCTGCTGATTGGGTGTTGTAAAAACACAGAACTTGACTGATGTTTGTCCCTGGTTCTTGGGAGGAAGACTCTAAAATCCTAGGAATTTTCTGAGTGATAGGAGTGTCTGAGTTTATGCTAAGGAGTGACTCAGGATGGGGGAAGTCAATGCCAGAAAGACAAATCGAGTCTTATTATTATCCCCACCCAGTCTTTTAAACTGCAGAGAGAAGGGCTAGAGACCGAGTTTAACCATATGGCCAATGATCGAATCAGTCATGCCTAGGTAATGGAACCTGGTAAAAATTCTAAACACTGATGTGCTAGGAGAGCAACAAATTATTTCACCAGAAAAGGGCACAGAAACTGTGTGCAGGACCCTCCCCGCCCTATATGCCTCTTGACTAGGAGGGATTTGTATTGTTTATATAATAAAACTGTAATTGTTGAGAACAGCCTTTTCTTCAGTTCTGTAAGCCACTCAATTATTGAACTTGGGGGAGCCATGAGAACCCTTGAATCAGTCACCAGTTGGTCAGAAGTGCAGGTGGCATCTGAAGGGCAGTTTTATTAAGGACTAAGCCCTTAACCTAGCCTCATGCTAATCCTGGACGATGAGTCTGAGAATATACTGCAGTACACCTACATCTTTTGAGTCTGTTGTATACATTGTCCGTGGGCTTGCTGTTATGTCGTCATAGTATCCCAGTTGCTCTTCTATTTTTGGGAAAGGATTTGAAAGACTCAAAAACTGTCACTCTTATGACCTCATTTTGTTGCTTGTTCTTCTTTGGAATTTATGTTAACTTAGTACATCACCCCCTGTCCTTCCCCATTTCAATATTTATCATTAACAGTTTCAATACTTATCAGAACAGAAATCACCAGGATCACACACTAAGGCCATTCTGAGTGTTGACTGGAACTCATCTGTAGTTTAGGGGACACAAACTGCAATAAAAGCTACTAGTTGATTCTTGGCAATAGTACTAACTATAATTTGTATCGGCTAAGAAAGCAGACATGGTAAGATTTTGGTTTTCAAATGACTAAATCAGGTACTCTATTTGTTATTTAAATGGGGGAGGGTGGTAATAATAAAAAAATGTACACAAAGGGTTTCAAATTTTATGTCCTAATCAGCAAAGTGCATGAAATCTAAATTAAACAGCATACCCAAAACTGCACACTGCAAGGAATGATATATATATACACATGTACACACAGTTTTCAAACTGAAGTCCCAAAATAAAAATAAAAGCAAAAATGTTACCTCTGTGATACGTAGCTGTGCTGAGGTTGCCATATAATCTGATTCTAATTTGTTCTTCTCAGAGATCACTGTAGTATTTTGAAGAATTAAATCTACTTTTTGTATATGTAAAGCAGTACAATTCTAGGAATAAAAACCTCTATGAGTTTTATTTTACAACAATATAGTTTCTTAACATTTTCCTAATGTGATTGATACTTCTCTCCAATCTTAAACAGTTCTCCTTTGAGTCATTTGGAATAAAACAATTTAGCTTAATGAGTACTTTTAATCAATTTACTGATCTATAAAGAGAAATGTCAAACAGAGAAAGCTGAAATTACCTATAAAAACCTCTTGCTAAGATTTTACTATTGACTTCCAACAACAAAAAAATGACTAAAATGAAAATGTCTTATTACCTTTATCAGGTTTGTTAATTCAGTAACAAGTTTTGCTTTTTGAATATTTATTTCTTTGATTTTGGTACTTGCTTTCCGTTCTTCCTCTTCAAGATTGCAAGTATCCTGTTCCATCAGCTTTAAACTGTATGAAATGCATAATGATGTAGAAATCAGAGAAAACACAAGGATTGAGCCCAAATTCTCACGTTTCCTGCTGCTTTGTGGTCTATGTAGCAATGCTATTCAGATGTTAACTGATAGCTTCCTGATTAATCATTTTATGCAACCACTCAGGATCGAAAACTATTTTTTGAGATGTATCAAGTGCCCAGCATAGTCTAGGTAATGCTAGTGCTAATGGTATAGGATCTAGAGTCAGAAAGTTGGGTTTAAAATTCCTCTTTGCCACCAATGAGCAGTATAACTGAACAAGCTACTCTTCTAAGCTTTGGTTTCCTCCTCTATAAACTGTAAATAATAATAGTACTTCTGCAGGGCTTTGGTGAAGATTAAAAAAAGGCAAACTATGCAACACACTTAGTATATAGTGTCTGGTCCATAAGTGATAAGTATTGTTTATAAAAACAGTCCCTTCCCTTAAGGAGCTTAACTGTGGCAATCTAATAGGTAAAATAATAATGATGAAAAGACAGTACAATTCTAAAAGTTAATACTCTGCTTTTTAATATGGAGACACTAAGGCTGAGAAGTTTACTTAAGTTACCTAACATTACAGATACTAAGTTGTAAAATGTGTTTGACATCAAAGGCCAAGTTCTTTCCACTACAGGGAAAAATCAAAGATGGAAGCAATAAAAAAAAGAATAAACAAGTTCAGTGGATGTTGTAGAGAGTGGACTGAATGGTGAGTGAAGAGTGTGTTGGGGCAGAGAGGGAGGAAATTAGAATGCGTGGAGTGCAAGACAATTTTGAAAAACGTGAAGGACAATCTAAAGGAAAGCAATATTTAAATTTCATACAGTAAAGGTAGGAAGCCACCACAGATATCTTGAAGGGGGCAGGAACATGAAAAGATGATAAACTTGATGACAGTATTCTGTATGCACTGAATGGAGGAGATGAGTCATGGAGAGACCACTAACCATGTCACCACTGCAGTATTCCAGAGTAACCATAGATAAGAGACAGCCAGGATGACAATGGATATGAAAGGTTATTTCACTACAAAATTCAACATTACCAGGAGAAAGTTTAGTTTCAGACAATGAGTTCAATACAGCAGTCCAACAACAGTAAAAGGTTGACTTGTGGATGACTGAAGTAAAAGTGAAGGGTTTATGTAGAAAAGAATTCTAGGCAGTTAAGACTCAGCAAATATATCCTCTTTTAAGCAACCAACGTACATACGCTACTGACTTTTAAAAGTTAACAGGCAATTTGCTTTAAAAAAAACACACAAAAATTTTAAAAGCATTTTAAATATTCAACTTATGTGTTTAGAAACACTATTAAATCAAGGTAAATTTATACTGTACTCAAGCTGTCATTTATTATGTCTTTAATACCTATATCTTTATTCTATAGGAAAGAAGCACAAAAGAACAATCACCAAAAAAGGTCTGCATTGTGTCCTGAAATGGGCATGGAAAAACTTTGAAATTGGAACTCACTTTCCTCTCCCCTAGACTGAACACACTATAACAGCTTTTATCTGATCTTATATATTCCAAGTTTCTACAAAACATCTAAGTTCAAAACAAAACTTACAATCAGCTCTGAGAACAACTGCCTGGGATCTCACAGTAAGCTAGCATAATGTAACAAAGTCATTCATGGGTAAAAGATGCACCTATGGTAATGTAAGAGTATATTCCTTCACTAATGATTTTAGATTCCATGTTGCAGTTAAACATTAACAAACCATACTTTGGCAAGTTTTGATGTAACATTAAAGAATACGTATGCTGACAAGTCCTCCCTTTTCCACTTGCATATATATGCGGGGCCAGATTTTCTTCATATACTTCAACCAAAACATCTCGCAACCAAGTGAATGCAGAAGCACTTATGAAAAAATAACTAACTTCATCCAAAGAGATTTACAAATGTAAAAATAATGTCCCTCTTCTTGCTAAATGTATTTTGTTTGGAAAATTGTTTCTCATAAATATTTTTTATTAACATATAATGAATTTAATTTCTAATTTGGTTAATATCAATAGATATAATTCATATAAGCAAAACTTCCTCAAGGTCCTCAATAATTTTGAAGAACAGAATGGGTTCCAGGGATGAAAACAGCTGATCAAGGAACAGAAACATTCACAACACTTAAGATTCCCCCTGCTCTGTCCTGTGTTTTGGGTAGAAGGGTTTAAGTTTGAGAAACTCTACACAGCATGCTGGTGGGAACTGTGTTGTCATTACAAGGTATATATAATTAATAATATCCTTACAGTGCATCTGTATCACCCTCCCAACCCATATCCCAGAAAGGGCTGAAAGATACCTTCCTAGTTTGGAACTAATTTTTTGTTCCAGTTGTCTTTTCTTCGTTTTCCTTTCAAGAAGCTCCTTCTTCTTTTGTCTAAGTTCATTATCTTTGTGTTCCAGATGCTTGTTTGTCTCATGTAAGGCAATCAATCCTGAGTCTACTGCTTGCAATTTTCTATTAATTTCCTATGGAATACGCAACATTGTTAGTATATTTAAAACAGACTAAAGTATTATAAACTGAGTTAATATTCTTTTTAAATACTCAAATCAAAATAAACCAATCTTTAACTTCAATAGAAGACGTTAACACCATAATTCTCTGACATAAATCATACCAATGTTTTCTTAAGTCAATCTCCCAAGACAACACAAATAAAAGCAAAAAAAAAAACACAAATGGACTTAATCAAACTTACAAGTTTTACACAGTAAAGGAAACCATAAACAAAAAGACAACCTATGGACTGGAAAAAAATATTTGCAAAGGATGTGACTGAGAAGGACTTAATTTCCAAAATATACTAAACAGCTCAGTAACATAAACACAAACAATCCAAACACTAAATGAGCAGAAGACTTAAATAGATATTTATCCAAAGAAGAGAAACAAATGGCCAATAGGCACATGAAAAAATGCTCCACATTCCTAATAATATTAGAGAAATGCAAATCGAAACCACAACAGAGTACCGCCTCATACCACCCAGAGTGGCCATCATTTTAAAAAGTAAACAAATAATAAATGCTGGAGAGGGTGCACAGAAAGGGGAACCCTCCTACACTGTTGGTGAGAATGTAAATTGGTTCAGCCATCATGGAAAATAGTATGGAGGTTCCTCAAAAAACTAAAAATAGTTACCATACGGTCCAGCAATCCCACTCCTGGGCATATATGCAGACAAAACTATAATTTGAAAAGAAACATGCACCCCAATGTTCACAGCAGCACTATTTACAACAGCCAAGACATGGATACAATCTATGTCCATCAACAGGTGAATGGATAAAGAACGGTACATTCAATGTACCTTTGGTGTATTCAATGAATGGTATATTCAATGAAATAATACTTAGCCATAAAAGAATGAAGTAATGCTATCTACAACAATATACTAGGTTAAGTAAGTCAGAAAAACAAATACCATATCACTTCTATGCACAATCTAAAATGTGACACAAATTTCTTAACCAGACTTGGATGCAGAGAACAGATTTGTAGTTGCCAAGCAAAAGGGTGAGGTAGGGTCAGATGGATTAGGGTTGGGAATTAACAGATGCAAACTATTATATACAGAATGGATAAACAACAAGGTCCTACTGTATAGCACAGGGAATTATATTCAATATCCTGTATCAAACCACAATGAAAAAGATTATAACTGACTCAGGTTGCTGCATACCAGAAACTAACACAACACTGTAAAATAAAGTGACCAACCTTTAGCTGTTCTTCTAAGTGTCGTCTTTGCTCTAGATCCACGGTGACTGTGAGAAACTGAGCTACTTTTAGGGATGTGTTACTTGAAATGACTTTGTTTGAATAAAAAGAAGTTTTCACCACATACTTTTCTTCTGCTGTATAAATTTGTTTTAATCGGGTTTCCTGTATTACCTATAATGTAAAATAAACATTTAGTAGACATCTAAGAATTATTGGATGGGGCTTCCCTGGTGGCTCAGACGTAAAGAATCTGCTTGCAATGCAGGAGAGCTGGGTTTGATCCCTGGGTTGGGAAGATCTCCTGGAGGAGGGCGTGGCAACCCACTCCAGTATTCTTGCCTGGAGAACCCCCATGAGAAGCCTAAGTGAGTTACAGTACATGGAGTCACAGAGAGTCAGACATGACTGAGCGACTAAGCACAAGAATAATTGTAACATTAAAAAAAAAAAGGACTAAAGAATTAAAAATACAGATCAAGTGAATTTTAGATCAAAATATATTAGATTTATTTTCATTTTTTAAAAGAAATGTAATCCAACATCTCTAAAAAGGTGAGTGATAAATTTCAGGTTATTATTTGAAAATAACACTAAGGAAGAGAACTGGGAGAAAACAGAAACAACTACCAAAGTTGGCTACACTTCTACTTCACTATACAATTTCTCCCAAGTAGGTGTACTTTTGGGGAGTCAGTTGCGCAGCAGAATGAAGTCTGTTATCTCAACTAATACATTTACTCTCCCTTCCCCTTAGTTATATTGTTCAAAGATACATACTCATATTTAATTCCTATATACTTGGGGAATACTTAATGCACATGCTTTTCAAGGATTTCAAAGACTTCTTTTTGCATTTTGGGGGAGAGTTTTTCTCTCAAGAATTTATTAAGGAGTTTCATAAACTACGCACATTCTAAACATCGTAACATTTTGTATATTTATAAAGAATAGGCTGCTTTAATGTCGTTTTTTCCAGTCTCTAAAGGTTTACTACCAGTATTCTTGTGGCTTGTTTCTCTGCAGAAGTTTACAATCTAAGTGACGAGATATGACATATTTAAGCATACTTAGCTTAACAGGGTATAAACTGGCACCCACAAATGTTCAGTAATTTGAAATGAAAGGAGAGCCCACATGACGCTAGCCTTCCCACCACGTGTCATGAAAATAATCATTTACAGAGTCTAAATGTCAGAATTTGATAATAAAGCAAAACTTACACTAAAGAATGTTATTTTTTTTCTAAGGGAGAAAATATGACCATTGTTGTTAGGAGGTAGACATGAAATGTTTAGATAGTAAATTTCCTCAGTGCAGGTTTGTATTTTCTGAAAGATGGCCAAGACAATGTTAAGGGCTTTACTAGGTGTCTGACTTTGCTTTTCTATGTACCATGTTCTTTTTTCTAGTAGAGACAGTAGAGTTAAAGCTCTCTAGGTGACCTAAACAGAATGTTAAAAAGTAAGCATGTAAAAATATTTCAACTTGAAGAACTGTTCAAAAAGTGAAAGGATTTTCCAAGTGCAGTACTATCCCTTTTTGCACCAGAGTAAAGCTATGAAAGCCCTTAGCAAATTTTCTAGTCTTTCTGCAATAGTAAAGAATGCCTACTATCCTAACCTTAAGAGGTAGCACCCTACCTACCCGTGAAGTTATGACAGAAATTGGAAGGTCTGTGTATAGTCTTTTTTCAAACCCCATCAATGAGTATTAAAGAGGGGTACACACACATGGAGAGTTCTATTTTCCTGGTTTCCCCAAATGATCACCATAATATGATATGCAACTTAATAATTTGCTTGTCTTCGCAAAATGGGTTAGTAATGGGGCCCCATTTCTATCTTTTGTTAATGAGGTATACAAAAGCGCCAGACTACAAATGAATATCCTAGGGATACTTGTAGACTGGCTGTTAAAAACTTAAAACACATTCTCTAATAAATTCAGTATTATAAATAGCAGTTAGGTCTGTAAATGCATATAAGCAGTATTAACATGGTAACTTAGTATTATGGAAAAACCTGTTCTAGAAAGACTTCTTCACTGTTTCTGCCTATGATTAAAGCACTGAAGGTGGTTTGGAGTCTTGGAGACTATTGGTAAGGAGAAGAAAACTCGAAGCATCGGCAGAACACAGGAACCTAAGAGTTTAGGTGGCTCTGTCAGGTAAGAGAAGGAGATCCTCTTAAGAGTGATCATTCACTTATGAGATAATCTTAAATGGAACTTTAAGGGGAGGGCTTACCAGAACAGTTCTATATCCTAGCCTACCATCCTAAAGTATAATCTGTCTGAAAAATAATCTAGAATACAAGAATTTAAATGAATAAACCATTAATGTTTGAACAAATGTCTGTCAAGCAAAGCAGAATTCAATAAGAGAGTCAGGTGTCTCTTTTCAGGCTTTAATTTAGTTACCCTACAGGTATTAAGTATTTATTTAGGTAACTCCACATCCTTACTGTCATAAAGTATTGGTCAACATTCCTTGTCCTATGTAATATTAGAAATGTAAAATATCCAGGTAATTCCTATTTAGTTAAAAACAATGACACGTTTCTTTAAATTTCTCACAAGTTTTCCTTGCCTTTAAGAAGTTTTAACGAAACTACATTTTTGGTACTGATTCAGTATTTTCTTACCCGTTCAATTTTTTCTCTGGTTCTTTCAGTTCCTACAGGAACTTCATGAATGTGATACTGGCAGCAAAGGTAACTCATGACAGGATCAGGGGCATCAAATAACTCTCGCAAATAAGAGAAAAATCCATACTGTCTGCAAGGAAAAGCAACTTTTAGGATTTTCTTCTTAAAACAGCATTAAAAAAAAATCTCATAGTTGACAAGTGACTAAACAATAAATAAAATATAAATGAATGATGGTACAGGAAGTTAATCACTTAAGTGATTTTATTTCCTGATAAGTTTAATATTTATAATTACAAACTATTAATCTCTTCTTTTGTGGTTTCTACCATTGCTTTTATACAGAGTTAAGAGTTTATTTACTTGTAGTAGGTTTTATAACTGTAGTATTTCCATTTGATCCTTCTGGAAATTACTTTTACATTATGAAGTGATTTATCCTTCTATTTCCCCAATAACTAACCAACTATTTTAAGAGCTCACTAAATAGTCCAATATTATTCCAATGATTTGAAAAATCACCATCATATACTAAGAATGCCACCATCTGTTCCTGGGCCTAGATTTTGCCTTTTTAGACTTAAGAAGAGATCCTAAAAGGGAATAATACAGCCTGTAACAAATATATTTGTGTGACAAAGAGATAATTTAAATATATTTAATAAGAGATAAATGATGACTCAATATTCAAAAAAACAGCTTAGTTCTAATACTATTTTAAGACTTACTTCAGGTCATTCAAAGATCTTGAAGGCGCTTTGTCTGCGTATGAATTCTTAGGAGCAATAACAGCATTTACTCTTAATTTTTTATTGTCACGAACCTTAATATAAGGAAAATAAAATACTACTTTAATTACCACATACTTTCAATGAAGATTTCTAAAGTTATGATATTATTCTTACTGGCATTCATGGGATAATCAAAAAATTGAACACTCACTAGATATTTAATGGTACTCATAAAAAAAACTTTTTAGTGTGGTGATATTAATAGCTATGTGTTTTCACAGAAAGTACATTTCTTTTATTATTTTCACTGATAAAGTCTATCAAACAGATAAGGAAACAGTAACACCAAGACTCCTTTTCAGAACACAGAAGGACGGGATACTTCCCAAGTCATTTTATGATTCCAGTATAATCCTGACAAAAACACTACAATATCCCTCCTGAACACATACACAAAAATCCTTAACAAAATATTAGTAAACAGAATCTAGCAATATATAAACACTATACACGACCCAGTCAAGTTTATCCCAGGAATATGAGATTGGTTGACTCTGAATGCTACATCAGTCTAACTTACTGTATTGTCAGAATACAGTACAAAAGCCATAAGATTATCTCAGAATTTTCAGCTAACTAGGAACAGAAGGAAACTTCCTCAATGTGATAAAGGGCATCTATGATAAGCATATAGCAGACATAGTACTTAATTGTGGATTATTAAGTGCTTCCCCCCTACGCTTGGGAACAAGTAGAGATATCAAATCTTACCACTTTTTTTTCAGCATTGTCCTAGAAGAGCTAGACAATGTAGTGAAGCACAATAAAGAGGTAAAAGATTGAAAAAGAACAAAAAGATCTGTCAACTACTTTTCTGTTTGTAATTATGTATGTGGAGAGACTAAAAATACTCTGTTGCTCATGGAACTACCTAATAGGTTTAAGAACCATTAATGATTCTAATTGTTCTTTCTGTATTTATTAGTTGGTATTCTACTATATGAGGAAGTGCTTTTTCTTCTTCATTTATTTGGACTTCACTGGTAGTTCATATGGTAAAGTATCTGCCTGCAATTCAGGAGACCCACGTTTGATCTCTGGGTCAGGAAGATCCCCTGGAGAAGGGAATGGCAACCCACTCCAGTATCCTTGCCTGGAGAATTCCGTGGACAGACCATGCGGTTGCAAAGAGTCAGACACGACTGAGCAACTGACACTATATAAGTCATGACTGATGGGGCTGTGTTCCCTCCCTGTATTGTGGCCTGAGGGCAAACTATGGTAGGGGTAATGGCAGTAATGGCAACCTCCTTCAAAAGGACTTATGCCAGCATGCCCTGCCTCCCAGGAATGTTGCAGTCAGAGCCCCCAACCCAGCGGTAGGCCACCATTGACCTATGCCTCTGCCAGGCTCCCAAACACACCTAAGGTTAAGTCTGCCTCAGTCTCTTGTGGCATCACCACTGCTTTTTCCTGGGTCCTGGTGTGCACAAGATTTTGCTTGTGTCCTCCAAGTGTCTCTGTTTCCCAGTCCTACGGAAGTCTGTAATCAAATGCCACTGTCCTTCAAAGTCAAATTCCCTGGGGATTCTCAATCCCTTTGTTGGATCCCCAGGTTGGGAAGTCTGTTGTGGGACCTAGAACTTTTGCAGCAGTGACTCAGAACTTCTTTGGAATAGTTTGGAGGAGAGGAGAGAAATAGCTTCAGAAGGAATGAAGAAGCTGAGCCAAAGTGGAAACAATGCCCAGTTGTGGATGTGTCTGGTGGTGAAAGTAAAGTCCGCTGCTCTAAAGAACAGTATTACACAGAAACCTGGAATGTTAGCTCCATGAATCAAGGTAAATTGGAAGTGGTCAAACATAAGATGGCAAGAATGAACATCGACATTTTAGAAATCTGAACTAAAATGGACAGGAATGGGCAAATTTAATTTAGATGAACATTATATCTACTACTGTGAGCAAGAATCCCTTAGAAAGAACGGAGTGGCCCTCACAGTCAAAAAAAGAGACTGAAATGTAGTACTTGGGTGCAATCTCAAAAATGACAAAATGATCTGTTTGTCTGCAAGGCAAACCATTCAATACCACAGTAATCCAAGTCTATGCCCCAAACACTAATGCTGAAGAAGCCTAAGCTGAAGATCTACAAGACCTTCTAGAACACACACACACACACAAAAAAGATGTCCTTTTCATCATAGGGGACTGGAATGCAAAAGTAGGAAGTCGAGAGATACCTGGAGTAACAGGCAAGTTTGGTCCTGTAATACAAAATGAAGTAGGGCAAAAGCTAACAGTTTTACCAAGAGAACACATTGGTCATAGCAAACGCTTTCTTCCAACAACACAAGAGAAGACTCTACACATGGACATCACCAGATGGTCAATATAGAAATCAGACTGTTTATATTCTTTGTAGCCGAAGATGGAGAAGCTCTATACAGTCAGCAAAAACAAAACAAGGAGCTAACTGTGGCTCACATCATGAACTCCTTATTGCAAAATTCAGACTTAAACTGAAGAACATAGGGAAACCACTAGGCTACTCAAGTACTTCCTAAATCAAATTCCTTACGATTATAGAGTAGAAGTGACAAACAGATGGAAGGGATTAGATCTTCAGGCAGGCAGTCTCCTGCCTGAAGAACTATAGACGGAGGTTCATCACACTGTATAGAGGTGGTGACCAAAACCATCCCAAAGAAAAAGAAATGCAAGAAGGTAAATGGTTGTCTGAGGAGGCCTTACAAATAGCTGAGTAAAGAAGAGAAGTGAAAGGCAAAGGAAAAAGGCAAAGATACACCCATCTGAATGCAGAGTTCCAAAGAACAGTAAGGAGAGATAAGAAAGCCTTTTAAGTGAACAATGCAAAGAAACAGAGGAAAACAATAGAATGGTAAAGATTAGAGATCTCTTCAAGAAAACTGGAGATACCAATGGAACATTTCATGCAAAGATGGGCACAATAAAGGACAGAAACAGTATAGACCTAACAGAAGCAGAAGATATTAAGAAGAGGTGGCAAGAACATGGGCTTCCCGTGTGGTTCAGCTGGTAAATAATCTACTTGCAATGTGGATGACCTGGGAAGATCCCTTGGAGAAGGGAACGGCTACCCACTCCAGTATTCTGCCCTGGAGAATTCCATGGACTGTACAGTCCATGAGGTTGCAGAGTCAGACACATAGACAAGAGTACAAAGAAGAACTGTACAAAAAAGATCTTCATGACCCAGATAACCACGATGGTGTGATCACTCACCTAGAGCTCGACATCCTGGAGTGCGAAGTCAAATGTGCTTTAGGAAGCATCATTACGAACAAAGCTAGTGGAGGTGATGGAATTCCAGCTAAGCTATTTCAAAGCCTAAAGTATGATGCTGTTAAAGTGCTGCACTCAATATGTCAGCAAATCTGGAAAACTCAGCAGTGGCCACAGGACTGGAAAAGGTCAGTTTTCATTCCAATCCTCAAAAAACGCAAGTCCAAATAATGTTGAAACTACTGCACAATTGCACTCATTTCACATGCTTGCAGGGTAATGCTCAAAATCCTTCAAGGTAGGCTTCAAGAGTATGTGAACCAAGAACTTCCAGATGTACAACAAGCTGGATTTAGAAAAAGCAAAGAAACCAGAGATCAAACTGCCAACATCTACTGGATCATAGAAAAAGCAAGAGAGTTCCAAAAAAACATCTACTGCTTCACCAACTATGCTGAAGCCTCTGACTCTGTGGATCACAACAAACTGTGGAAAATTTTTCAAGAGATGGGAATATCAGACTGCCTTGCCTGACTCCTGTGAAACCTGTATGCAGGTCAAGCAATAGTGAGAACCAGATATGGAACAACAGAATGGTTCAAAATTGGGAAAGGAGTACATCAAGGCTGTAATGCCGTCACCCCGCTTATCTAACCCCTATGCAGAGTACGTGATGCAAAATGTCAGGCTGCATAAGGCATAACCTGAAATCAAGATTGCTGGGAGAAATATCAATAAAGATATGAAGATGACACCACCTTAATGGCAGAAAGCAAAGAGGAATTAAAGAGCCTCTTGATGAAGGTGAAAGAGGAGAATGAAAAAGCTGGCTTAAAATTCAACATTCAAAAAACTAAGATCATGGCATCTAATACCATCATTTCATGGCAAATAGATGGGAAACAACAAAAACAGAGACGGATTTTATTTTCTTGGGCTCCAGAATCACTGAAAATGGTGACTGCAGCCATGAAATTAAAAGACGCTTGCTCCCTGATAGAAAAGCTATGACAAAGCTAGACAGTGTAATGAAAAGCAAAGACATTACTTTGATGACAAAGGTCCATATAGTCAAAGCTCTGGTTTTTCCAGTAGCCATGTACAGATGTGAGAGCTGGACAATAAAAAAGGCTGAGTGCCAAAGAACTGATGCCTTTGAACTGTGGTGTTGGAGAAGACTCTTGAGAGTCCCTTAGACTGCAAGATCAAACCAGACAATCCTAAAGGAAATCAGTCCTGAACATTCACTGGAAGGACTGATGCTGAAGCTGAAACTCCAATACTCTGGCCACCTGATAGGAAGAGCTGACTCACGGGAAAAACCCTGATGCTGGGAAAGATTGGAAGCTGTAGGAGAAAGGGACCACAGAGGATGAGATGGCTGGATGGCATCACCGACTCAATGGAAATGGGTTTAAGCAAACTCTGGCAAACAACGAAGGACAGGGAAGCCTGGTGTGCTGTAGTTCATGGGTTCACAAAGAGTCTGACACAATTGAGTGACTGAACAACAACACAGTTGAGCAACTGGTTTGTAAGTTACCAAAGGATGGGAAATGGTATTCTAGAAGACATAATTACATGAGGAGATTACATACAATAAACTTCATAATTTAAAATATACACACACACAAAATCACACATACAAGCAGTTCTAGTCCTAATAATGAGATACAATGGATAGTTCTCATAATACAAGAAAAATAAAAGGTCAAATTTCCTGGAACCTATGTCATATTATTGGGGCTTCCCTGGTGGTTCAGTGGTAAAAGAATGCACCTGCCAATGCAGGAGATGCAGGAGACACAGGTTTGATCCCTTAGTTGGGAAGATCCCCTAGAGAAGGGAATGGCAACCCACTCCAGTATTCTTGCCTGGGAAATCCCATGAACAGAGGAGCCTGGTGGCTACAGTCATGGGGTCACAAAAGAGGTGGACACAAATGTCTTATTATATGGTTCAAATTCTTAGCACAGAGGAAGCATGAGTTTTTGAGGCAAATCCAGTTACTCAGTGTAGGCTAAGCTGATCATTTAGAAAACAGAAAACATCTAATTACACCTGACTCCAGGCCCTTCACACTGTACCATGTCTCACAGACTTATAATCCAAGTAAACTACTTTTTCAGTGACATCAGGTCAAGAACCCAACTGTTTAGACTTAAATAGCTCTAACTACACAAATGCTTAACTTTTTGGAATCCATTTTATACTTCTGTAGATTCAGCCTTTTTATCTGGTCATCATATATTCATATTCCTTGCCAACTCCCAAACCAGAAGGCGGTCAATATAGTGAAAGTCAAAGAAAGTAAAGATTTTCCCCAGTAACTTGGGTACCAGAGAAACAGAGGACCACTTAAGCTGATTCAGGGTCCTGTCCTTACTTAGACTTACTAGAAAAAGTTCATCTTTCCAGGGTTTTTTAAAAAGTAGAAGGCATATTGCAAAAGGAAAAAGAAATCTTACTGACAAGACAGTAACATACATAGCTCACAATATATATTAATATTATACAGTGAAAACTACAGTACCTAACACTGCTCTTAACTTTTTCATTTAATAATTTATTTAATCATCATGACCATATTTTGAAGTAGATATTATCTCCATTTTACAGTGAAGAAATTAAGATACAAAGCACTGAGTTTTTGAAAACAGCAGCAAAGCCAGAATTCAAAGTTTGAGCCATGCTGGTTTCTAGTGGCTTAGATTCTTGGTCAGTGGTGTTTTTCTAGTCAGACATAGGATTCTCACTCTTTTTAAAGTTTCATTTATTTGGGTGCACCATGTAGCCCATGGGACCTCAATTCGCCAACCAGGAACTGAACCTGTACTCCCCGCACTGGAAGTACAGTCTTACCCACTGGACCATCAGGGAAGTGCAGATGTTTTATTTATAATAAGAAGCAATATTATATTATTTCCCTCTCCAAAGAAAAACTGAGTTCATTCCAATACATTTCCAAAAAGGATGTCCAAGACCAAAGGCTTATCATTAAGATGTTTCTTTTTCTTAATGTGACAGAATTACTTCATATTAATTCCAAATCATAATTTCAAAATATGTTACAGATGGAATTATGGGCTGTTTGTCCTTTTGTAAAACAAATTCAATCCTCAGTAATGGCACAAAAAAGAAATTAGTGAATTTGAATGATTTTACATAAGAGTTATTGCTGGTAAAATAGGTCATTATCATTTTTTGCTCCAGATTGAAGTTAAAAACTCAAGCACTGGAAAATAAGTGTGAAGTGAGTTAAAATATTATGCTGGTTAATACTTGCCTCTTTGAGGAAAACCTCCATATCTTCTTGATTTTCAAACACAAAAGCTCTTAGGTCATTTGATGGAATATGATTTTCAATGTATTTGGCATTTTTATTATCTTTCATATTTATCTAAACAAAACAAAAAGAAAAGCTGATTTTCATGAAACCCAAACTGATTACTAGAATGTAACTATATCTAACTTAGATTTATTTAATTAGGTTAAAATTCAATCCTTGAGAAAAAAGATTAAAAAAGAAGTTTGGTATTGAAGAGTCAACATCTTAAAACATCTGTTTAATTTACTGTCCATACATAGTAAAGCAAAAGCTAAGACTTTAACAGCACCTAATGCATATTGTCTTTAAGAGAAATTCATACTATCCATGGCAAAAACTAATTAGTTATAAAAATACAAAGGCCTAAATAAAATTTTGAGCCTAATGAAAAAAACTTGCAATGGTTTAATTGTAACTCTGCCTACAATGTGGGAGACCTGAGTTCAATCCCTGGGTTGGGAAGATCTTCTGGAGAAGGAAATGGAAACCCACTCCAGTATTCTTGCCTGGAAAATCTCATGGACAGAGGAGCCTGGTAGGCTATAGTCCATGGGGTCACAAAGAGTCAGACACGACTGAGCGACTTCACTCACTCACTCATTAGTGCTTTCAAGAGAAACCTTAGGTCTTAGGTTTATACTACAAGAGCATAAACTTAATCACTTATTTTAAAAATACTGACTAATAGAGATTTCTGCATGTGAGGCTCAGTGCTATGGAAAATACTAAGATATCAATAGCTCAAGAGCCAGGGCTCTAGGATCCAACAGATGTCACTTCCATTCCTATCCTGATCTTGATCAAGTACCACCTAAATCTCTGAAAGCTTTAGTTACTTCATCTGTAAAATGGGTAGAGTAAAACAGTTTATATTTCATGGGACTAAAAGTGGATTAAAAGAAATAATATTAAAAAATTAGTACCATGTTTGTCACATAAATTGTTGGTCAGTATTACTTGAAATGACAGAATATCGATCAGTATAGAAACATGGGAAAACTGATACACAAGCAAACAGAAAAAAAATCACAGCCATATAAAATATTGTTACACAGACATAAATGCTATAGACATTAAATGTCTACTGTTCCACAAATTTTTTGGTATCAAACTACTTTGTTGGAAGGAATGGAACAAATGAAAAAAAAATAAAGTGGATAAAGTAACCCCAATATCACCAAAGGAAATTTTTTTTTTTAATAGATATGCTAACCTAGGACTTAGCTCTCATTCTCCCCCAGGATACACTTATCAGAGATTTTCTGCCATATTAGACTCTGGGGCCCACACATTCTGTAAACTGGTTACATGGACATCCAACTCTTAGATGAATTTCACCTGCTTGTTTAGGTAATGAATCTCAAAGAAGCCACATAAAGTAGGGGTCATTCTTGTCACTGGTCAGTTTCTGCATTTCCTGTAGTAATTGACAATTTTTTCCAAGTGTATACACACTCCACTGCTGATATCCTGAAGGAAGATTTGGCCACCCTGTTGGTTTCACACCTTGATCAGCTTTTTAGTGAGCTCTTATTCCTTACGAGATTGGTGAAGAAAATATTTGGCAAAGTTCTTCAAAGCAATGTCTTCACAAAGTACTAAGACATAGACAGGTACCCATAGGAGGTGTAGCACTCCAAGATGTTCTGGTAGTTAATGGCAGACTCCTGTTTCGCTATTTTTAAAAAATGAAACCTTTCTAATATCTATCCTGTAATCTGTTTTAAAATTCATGAACTTATCATAAATGCCCCCTTATATTAGTAAATAGAGACCTGTGGCAACACTTTAAGGCCTTTGGAGGTAGAGTTAAGTGTGGGCAGGATACTGCTGGAAGGAAGTGGTAGGAAAGGTAAAAGGTTGTTCCAGGAAAGGATAAAATAACAGAGTATCTCCCTTTATCTCAGACTCAAATGTAATTTAAAAAGTAAATACATGCCAGCTAGTAATCTGACTTGGTGACTGACTACTATCAGGAAATCAAGTGACAAGAAGATGACAGTATTTTGAGGTTGGCATTTTAATAAAAAATCTGTTGAAAATAACACTTGTATTATAATTTATTATACTAAGAGTCACGTATTTTTTTCTTGTGTTTTCTTTCAATCCTTACTAGATTAATAAAAATAATAATGTCTGCATCCAAAAGAGGTATTCCCTTCCTGATCTGGCAAAAATATTCTAATAATACGTATTTGAGCAAAAAGCGAACACAGTATTATGCCCACTAATTTTGCTAATACAGTGCACGCTCTAATAAAAGACAAAGAACTATATGAAATGATTTTGAATAAAGCATATTATAAACAGGAGTTACAGAAAACAGAACTTGTCATGAATCCTGCAAGGATCTGCAATGAATTCTTTCCCAAAGTTAAGAAAGAGTCATCTAGTAAAAATGATCCTTTTATTGTTTTGGGGTAAGTTTTAATGTCTAACATATCATTAGCAAAGAATGGTGTTTTTTTTTTTCATTCCTTCTCATAGCCCAACTTACTATTTTAAATATTTTAGATGGAAATCTTCCTATTAAATCCACACCCACATTTGATTAAATAATTTACCAAATACAGCTTGCCCTATTCTTGATGACCCATGGTTACCAATAAGACCTATCAAATGTTTATGAGGTCAATAAATTGTTGGTTTTGACTCTCAGAATCCTCAGAATGCTTCATTTTTGTAGCAGATGATTTTCTTGTTTGTCCTGTCGGGTACCCCCTTATCAGTAGCATATATACAGAAGTTTTCTACCTCTTTGGCAGAATTTACTACATTGCCTATTATAACCAAAAAATAGCAATTGCCAAAGGAACCAGATAACCAAGTTTATACATGATTCTTGGTCAATAAGCTGCCAGTTTCTACACCTAAAAGCAACTAGAAAAGGAAGAAATGAAGAACCCCAGGGTTAGTAGAAGGAAAGAAATCTTAAAAATTAGAGCAGAAATAAATGCAAAAGAAACAAAAGAGACCATAGCAAAAATCAACAAAGCCAAAAGCTGGTTCTTTGAAAGGATAAATAAAATTGATAAACCATTAGCCAGACTCATCAAGAAACAAAGGGAGAAAAATCAAATCAATAAAATTAGAAACGAAAATGGAGAGATCACAACAGACAACACAGAAATACAAAGGATCATAAGAGACAATTATATGCCAATAAAATGGACAACGAGGAAGAAATGGACAAATTCTTAGAAAAGTACAACTTTCCAAAACTCGACCAGGAAGAAATAGAAAACCTTAACAGACCCATCACAAGCACGGAAATTGAAACTGTAATCAAAAATCTTCCAGCAAACAAAAGCCCAGGTCCAGATGGCTTCACAGCTGAATTCTACCAAAAATTTAGAGAAGAGCTAACACCTATCCTGCTCAAACTCTTCCAGAAAATTGCAGAGGAAGGTAAACTTCCAAACTCATTCTATGAGGCCACCATCACCCTAATACCAAAACCTGACAAAGATCCCACAAAAAAAGAAAACTACAGGCCAATATCACTGATGAATATAGATGCAAAAATCCTAAACAAAATTCTAGCAATCAGAATCCAAGAACACATTAAAAAGATCATACACCATGACCAAGTGGGCTTTATCCCAGGGATGCAAGGATTCTTCAATATCCACAAATCAATCAATGTAATACACCACATTAACAAATTGAAAAACAAAAACCATATGATTATCTCAACAGATGCAGAGAAAGCCTTTGACAAAATTCAACACCCATTTATGATAAAAACTCTCCAGAAAGCAGGAATAGAAGGAACATACCTCAACATAATAAAAGCTATATATGACAAATCCACAGCAAACATTATCCTCAATGGTGAAAAATTGAAAGCATTTCCTCTAAAGTCAGGAACAAGACAAGGGTGCCCACTTTCACCATTACTATTCAACATAGTTTTGGAAGTTTTGGCCACAGCAATCAGAGCAGAAAAAGAAATAAAAGGAATCCAAATTGGAAAAGAAGAAGTAAAACTCTCACTATTTGCAGGTGACATGATCTTCTACATAGAAAACCCTAAAGACTCCACCAGAAAATTACTAGAACTAATCAATGATTATAGTAAAGTTGCAGGATATAAAATCAACACACAGAAATCCCTTGCATTCCTATACACTAATAATGAGAAAACAGAAAGAGAAATTAAGGAAACAATTCCATTCACCATTGCAACGGAAAGAATAAAATACTTAGGAATATATCTACCTAAAGAAACTAAAGACCTATATATAGAAAACTATAAAACACTGGTGAAAGAAATCAAAGTGGACACTAATAGATGGAGAAATATACCATGTTCATGGATTGAAGAATCAATATAGTGAAAATGAGTATACTACCCAAAGCAATTTATAGATTCAATGCAATCCCTATCAAGCTACCAACAGTATTCTTCACAGAGCTAGAACAAATAATTTCACAATTTGTATGGAAATACAAAAAACCTCGAATAGCCAAAGCGATCTTGAGAAAGAAAAATGGAACTGGAGGAATCAACCTACCTGACTTCAGGCTCTACTACAAAGCCACAGTTATCAAGACAGTATGGTACTGGCACAAAGACAGAAATATAGATCAATGGAACAAAATAGAAAGCCCAGAGATAAATCCACGCACATATGGACACCTTATCTTTGACAAAGGAGGCAAGAATATACAATGGATTAAAGACAATCTCTTTAACAAGTGGTGCTGGGAAATCTGGTCAACCACCTGTAAAAGAATGAAACTAGAACACTTTCTAACACCATATACAAAAATAAACTCAAAATGGATTAAAGATCTCAACGTAAGACCAGAAACTATAAAACTCCTAGAGGAGAACATAGGCAAAACACTCTCTGACATACATCACGGCAGGATCCTCTATGACCCACCTCCCAGAATATTGGAAATAAAAGCAAAAATAAACAAATGGGACCTAATTAAACTTAAAAGCTTCTGCACATCAAAGGAAACTATTAGCAAGGTGAAAAGACAGCCTTCAGAATGGGAGAAAATAATACCAAATGAAACAACTGACAAACAACTAATCTCAAAAATATACAAGCAACTCCTACAGCTCAACTCCAGAAAAATAAATGACCCAATCAAAAAATGGGCCAAAGATCTAAATAGACATTTCTCCAAAGAAGACATACAGATGGCTAACAAACACATGAAAAGATGCTCAACATCACTCATTATCAGAGAAATGCAAATCAAAACCACTATGAGATACCATTTCACACCAGTCAGAAGGGCTGCCATCCAAAAGTCTACAAATAATAAATGCTGGAGAGGGTGTGGAGAAAAGGGAACCCTCTTACACTGTTGGTGGGAATGCAAACTAGTACAGCCACTATGGAGAACAGTGTGGAGATTCCTTAAAAAACTGGAAATAGAACTGCCTTATGATCCAGCAATCCCACTGCTGGGCATACACACTGAGGAAACCAGAAGGGAAAGAGACACGTGTACCCCAATGTTCATCGCAGCACTGTTTATAATAGCCAGGACATGGAAGCAACCTAGATGTCCATCTGCAGATGAATGGATAAGAAAGCTGTGGTACATATACACAATGGAGTATTACTCAGCCATTAAAAAGAATACATTTGAATCAGTTCTAATGAGGTGGACGAAACTGGAGCCTATTATACAGAGTGAAGTAAGCCAGAAGGAAAAACACCAATACAGTATACTAACGCATATATATGGAATTTAGAAAGATGGTAATGATAACCCTGTATACGAGACAGCAAAAGAGACACTGATGTATAGAACAGGCTTATGGACTCTGTGGGAGAGGGAGAGGGTGGGAAGATTTGGGAGAATGGCATTGAAACATGTGAAATGTCATGTATGAAACGAGATGCCAGTCCAGGTTCAATGCACGATGCTGGATGCTTGGGGCTGGTGCACTGGGATGACCCAGAGGGATGGTATGGGGAGGGAGGAGGGAGGAGGGTTCAGGATGGGGAACACATGAGAAATAAAGTAATAAAAAAATTTAAAAAAAAAAAAGAAAGAAAAAAAAGAAGCTGCCAGTTTCATACTTGTATCAAGAAACAGTTCATAGGTTTATTATCAAAGACCCTTTAAAAAGGGTGCAGATTCAGCAGCATACCAGATGCCACAAATCTACTAACAGAAAACCACGGTGTTAATAAGACTAAGAATTCTTAAAACAACAAAATCTACAATGATTATAATAATAAAACTAACCGATATTACTAAGATGAACAAATTTCTTACCGTGAGCATTATGGGCTCACAGACTCTTTGCTTAAATTTGTCTCTGTTATTTCTTAGCCATAAAACAGCATCATAGGTATCACGATATCTCTGTCTCAGTTTATCTTCTTTTTGATTCATAAGATTGTCAAAACGTACAATATGATCATCTACACCTAAAATTGGGAGAAAATAACCAAAGCATTATTTCTCTGAAAACTTTAATTAGTAAAATAACCTATTAATAATACAAAAGAGTATCTTAGATCTAAAAGCTATAAATACCACTCAGCAAGTATCCAGCAGAGTGAAAAAGACCCACCGTGGACAAATCATTCTCAAATTTCCAAACATCTGGGATACAAGATGATCTTTAAGCTATCAAAAATAAACAAGTCATGTACAAAATGAGAAAACACTAGACTTCCTATCAAAAAAACAATCATAATAGGTGTTCAAAATTCTGAGAAAAATTGTTTTCAAGCCAGATTTTTATATACAACAAAAAAGGGAGATAACAAAGTAAAGATTTTTCAGGGATGCAAAGACTCAATTCTCAAGTATCTCTTCCTAGGAGGTTACCTGAAGATGTACTCTTAGAAAATAAGGAATTAAAAAAAAATGAAGACACAGAATTCAGCAACAGCTATTTATCCAACACAGTAAAAGTGTGAGACAAGTCCTAGGTATCATTCATGTAACAGACCTTGAGAACAATCAGTTTAGATGGGAGGGGGAGGATGGAAGGTTTCAGAACTTGAAGATACTTTTTTTCCCAATTAAGGAAATGCCAAACTACATGGCATTTCTAAAAAATGATAAATTAAAATCTTTAAAAAAAATTATCAATGAATGGAAATAAGGTCGTAATATACTACTTGGCTCTGTTGTGAACAAGTTTCACTGTTGTAATAACATAAATTATACTTAGCATTTCTAGCTGTTTGAATTAACCCATAAACAGAACATATAACATTTATTATGGTTCTCAATAAAATATATTTCAGCCTTTAAACTATAAAAACCAGAGTACACATTACAGATTTAGATTATGAGAAAGGAGGAAAGCAAAAAGCAAAAAGCATTATCAACAAATGCTAAATGACAAAAAGAGTAAGAATATTTATAGTAAGTCACATTAATATATGATTACTAATATTAAAACAATAATCCCACTTGAGGAATTACAACAATAGGTTAAGAGAGGTGTCATGAGTTGAAATTCACATCTAAAGAAACAAACTATTAAAAGATGATATCTAAAGTTGATTAACCAAGATGTGGAGAAACAAAAATATGATTAAGATACATGAAAAACCACTAGAAGAAAAATTGGTGAAATAGTTAAAGAGTGCTTACTCTTGACAGTGAATCAGGAAGTTGTCTTATCTAGTTTTTTCTTCTCTTAAAACCATACACCTAGCATTTTGCTAAATACATTTTAAAATGTTTTTTAACTGATTTTAGTCATATATACTGAAAAGACAGACTGTAAGAGCTCCTCTGAATAATGATCTAGCCATATGATCTACAGGAAAAAAAAAAAATTATGAAACTGGAGAGGCTTCAAGGAAGAAAGCTAGAATAAAGAGCTTAAATTTGACCTGAGAAGTAACGGAAAACTGAGTGACTGTACAGAAAACAAAGTATTTTTAGGGAATTAAATCAACTGCCATAATCTGACCTAAGACAATGGTCTGCTAGTGGCAAATCATTACCCAACAGATACAGGTATTAAATGAGCTTCCTCAATAAGCAGAGTGGAACACTTAGGCATGATCAGGGAAAGAAGAAAGTCTATCAACAGAGACGTATCTCCCATTTTATAAACATGTCTTCACTCTAAGTTTAATAAAACTTACTCCTCTTCTCCTTCTCTAGAGTTTCCCTCTCTTTTCGCTTATCAATTATCTCGCTTTCGCATAATGCCTTTTCATCTTGAACTCGTCTCAGATCATTTGTAATGCCATCAATTTGGGGTTGAAGATTCTCACAGTTTTCTGTGGTCCTCAGTTCATTTTGCAAATCTTCTATCATTTTGCGGGTGTTACTTATTCTCCTCTGTCGGTCATGCTCTTCATTTTGTTTTACTGTTAAAGCCTGCTGAAGCTCCTCAATCTAATAAAACAAAAGCAGATTAGTATTAGAGATTGTTTTTTCTCCTGGTTTATATGGTTTTTATAGTGATAATAGTTTTAAAAATGCAAACACTCTAAGAATATGGGTTTTTTCCTCACTAAAAGGTATCCCGCTAGAATTAGACTGCTAATCCTACCAGACTGCTTGTCTCTTTACTTGTTCAGTAATACATACCAAGTATCCAGAGCAGTGCTTAGTATATAGTAGCATTCATTATATATTTGCTGAATAAGCAAAATATTTATAAAGCCAATCAGCAGATCTCTAAATATTTACAGGAAGATTTCACATACATCATAAAGCTGAAAATAGTTATATGGTACAACAAACATTCAATAAAGCAGTAATAACAGAAACGATGATGAAGATTATATCCTACTAATTTTAAACCAAAATAAACCATTTTTTTTCAGTTACTTTCTACTAGCAATTCAAATTAATATTTTAAGATTTCAATCCTCAATCTATATGCTTATGTTCAGGGTACATGCATGCTAAGCTGCTTCAGTTGTGTCCTACTCTTTGCAACCTTATGGATTGCAGCTTGCCAGGCTCCTCTGTCCATGGGATTCTCCAGGCAAGAATACTGGAGTGGGCTGCTGTGAACTTCTCCAGGGGATCTTTGGAAATTTGGGTTGGTATCAATTTTCCTTTTTAAAAGTTTAGCTTTGACAGTATCAGACAATGAACTGAATATATGCCAAAATTCCCTCTCCTACAACACACAGAAGTGAATAAAAAAATTTGAAAAAATAAGATGTATGTATGTGTGTGTAGGTGACTGAAAATTAACAATGTTCAATGGTCCTGAAAGAAGCAAGCAGACAAGAAGCCATAGTGTTCAGCTAGGAAACCCATGTTTTAGGAGACTAAACTGGCAGGTCATGGGAGACAAGGATGGAATTAAGAATACACCAAACACATAAGGAATTCCAAGTCAATCAAAAAGGGACAAGAAATTTAATAAATATAACTTCTGCAATTCCAGCAAAAGAGACCACCAAGCTACCAAAAATCACTGAGCTGCTGAAAAAATTTTACACCAAGAAGTCTCTTTTGACACTGACCTGAAAAACTGCAAAGCAACCTGATGGTACCCTGTCCTTCTAGCTAAGTTTTGAGTTCTGTTTTTAACTCATTCAACACCTTCATCCAACAAACTACCATAACTAACTAATCTGTACACCCAAGTTCAGCTCAGGCACAGTAAGTCCAAGCCTCTTAGATAATCCACGTTCGCTAGGATACTATCCACATACTGCTCTGAATATTTAATTTCTCTGAATGCCCTCTCTTCTTGTTCTAAGTAAAATTTGGTGATTGCTGGAAGACACTTCTCCCTGGAGCCCTTTCAAATGGTGACCTTTTCCTGCTATAATCCTTCAGGATACTTCAGGACTCAGGTGGGGAGGGTGTCCTCATTAATCTCCACTGTACTACTTTCTCCATCAACTGAGCCCCACTTCGGATCCTTTGAAGACCATGCGATCAGACGTTACCACCCATTATCTTTGCGATGTTAACTGCCTCCCTCAAAATCTTTCCTCACACCCTTCATTCAATCATGACTTTAGCACCCGACTACGACTACCTTTTCTTTCCATCATTATGCTGGCCATCATGGTATTTCAACATACATACAGAAAACCAGTTTAAGTCTTTGGCCTCTGTGTTCCTTGACTTCTTCAACTTCAACCATCTTTTCCTAACCACCACCTCGGCCAACCTCTCCTATGGTTATATTTAATGATATCCATTCACCAAAAAAATCATACCACCTCCGAAAACTATATTCCCACAATCCTACTCTTTGATCACCCTCTTCCTTCCCTTCCATTTTACTTCCATGGTATTACAACTGTTGTTTGACTACAGAGTCCTGCAAACCACAGAGCCAACTATCTTTTTACCATCAACCACCCCCCTCCTCATTTCTTTCCTTCACCCGCTGAGGTTCCACAACTCAGCATGAGAATCACTCCCATGCAAAGACGTGCTGACCCCACACCATTCCTAATTTACATTAGCAAGGGAAAAGGTCAGTCCTTATTAAACCTAAATATATACCTTCAATTTATCTGGATCTAAACAACTGAACTAATTGGAGAGATTTTTGAAAACAGGTCTTACTTCAAATTTATGGCCACATAACTTAAACAGGCACTCAGAACTCCCCCAAAACACTACTACGTTTGTCTAATAAATGTATTATTTACATTTACATTTGACAGCAAAGTAACGTCTCTGCTCTTTTGTACGCTGTCTAGGTCTGTCACAGCTTTTCCTTGAAGGAGCAGCATCTTTTAATTTCACAGCTGCAGTTACCATCCACAGTGATTTTGGACAAATGCTCTCATTCTGAGATGAATTCACATCTTCTCCTTCCTCAATCCAATATTGCTAAAGGCCATCTACTCACTCAGTTAATATGAGACTGTCTCAGATCTCATTAACAGCAGTGTTAAAAGCAGACTACTCTGATCAGAGTACTTCCTCCTTTTAAAACCATCATCCTACCTCCAAGTATAATCACTCTGCTTTATCTTATATAAGAGTTCTTATAGCTACCTAAATCTAACCCTCCAAGGCTACTCCAAGCAATGTTTCTCAAGTTATTCATGGTGAAGGAACAGTAAAAAAAATTCTTGGCAACCACAAGTCACTTTTATCAATTGTTGTTCGGACGCTAAATTATGTCTAACTCTTTGTGACCCCATGGATAGCACTCCAGGCTTCCTTGTCCTTCTCCATATCCTAGAGTTTGCTCAAACTCATGTCCACTGAGTCCGTGATGCCAACCAATCATCGCATCCTCTGTCGTCCCCTTCTCCTCCTGCCTTCAATCTTTCCCAGCATCAGGGTCTTTTCCAATGAGTCAGTTCTTTACATCAGGTGGCCAAAGTATTGGAACTTCAGCTTCAGCATCAGTCATTGCAATGAATACTCAGAATTGATTTCCTTTAGGATTGACTGGTTTGATGTCCTTGTTGTCCAAGGAACTCTCAAGAGTCTTCTCCAACACCACAGTTAGAAAGCATCAACTTTTAGGTGATCAGCCTTCTTTATGGTCCAACTCTCACATCTGTACATGACTACTGGAAAAACCACAGCTTTAACGATACAGACCTTTGACAGCAAACTAATGTCTCTGCTCTTTTTTACGCTGTCTAGGTCTGTCACAGCTTTTCCTCCAAGGAGCAAGCATCTTTTAATTTCACAGCTGCAGTTACCATCCACAGTGATTTTGGACAAAAAATAAAGTCACTGTTTCCATTGTTTCCCCTTCTATTTGCCATGAAGTGGTGGGACTAGATGACACGATCTTAGTTTTTTGAATATTGATTTTCAACCCAGCATTTTCACTCTCCTCTTTCACCTTCATCAACAGGCTCTTTAGTTCCTCTTACACTTTCTGCCATAAGGGTGGTATCATCTGCATATCTCAGGTTATCGATATTTCTTGTGGCAATCTTGATTCCAGCTTCTGTTTCATCAAGCCTAGAGTTTCACATGATGTATTCTGCATATAAGTTAAATAAGCAGGGAGACAAAATACAGCCTTGATATACTCCTTTCCCTTCTGAAACAAGTCCGTTGTTCCATGTACAGTTCTAATGATTGCTTCTTGACCTGCATATAGGTTTTTCAGGAGGCAGGAGAGACGGTCTGGTATTCCCATCTCTTTAAGAAGTTTCCACAGTTTGTTGTGACCCATACAGTCAAAGGCTTTAGCATAGTCAATGAAGCAGAAGTAGATGTTTTTCTGGAATTCTCTTCCTTTCTCTATGATCCAGTGGATGTTAGCAATTTGATTTCTGGTTCTTATGTCTTTTCTAAATCCAGCTTGTACATCTGAAGCTTTCGGTTCACATACTGCTGAAGTCTAACTTGAAGGATTTTGACAATTACTTTACTAGCATGTGAAATATAAGAAACTGCACATTAGTGTGAACATTCTTTGGCATTGCCCTTTTTTTAGGATGGGAATGAAAACTGACCTTTTCCAGGTCAAAACCCTGTGGGCACCAGGACCCAGGATAAACAAGCAGTGACCCCACAAGACACTAAGCCCAGCTTGTCTGTGAGTCTTCAGAAGTCTCTGGTGGAAGCGTGGTCAACAGTGGCCTGCAGCAGGGTCAGGGGCACTGACTGCAGCAGTCCTGGGAGGTACGGCAAGCTGGCATAAGTCCTTTTGGGAAGGTCGCCATTACCTCTACCATAGTTTGCCCTTAGGTCAAACTACAGGGAGGGAACATAGTTCCATCAGTTAGCAGAAAATTGGATTAAAGATTTACTGAGAACAGCCTTGCCCATCAGTTCAGTTCAGTCATTCAGTCATATCTGAACCCTTTGCGACCCCATGGACTGCAGCACGCCAGGACTCCCAGTCTATCACCAACTCCTGGAGCTTGCTCAAACTCATGTCCATTGAGTCGGTGATGCCATCCAACCATCTCATCCTCTGTCGTGCCCTTCTCCCCCTGCCCTCAATCTTTCCCAGCAACAGGGTCTTTTCCAATGAGTCAGTTATTCAGATCAGGTGGCCAAAGTACTGGAGCTTCAGCACCAGTTTTTCCAATGAATATGCAGGATTGATTTCCTTTAGGATGGACTGTTTGGATGTCCTTGCAGTCCAAGGGACTCTCAAGAGTCTTCTCCAACACCACAGTTCAAAAGCATCAATTCTTCAGCACTCAGCTTTCTTTATAGTCCAACTCTCACATCCATACATGACCACTGGAAAAACAATAGCTTTGACTAGACGGACCTTTGTTGGCAAAGTAGTAGCTCTGCTTTTTAATAAGCTGTCTAGGTTGGTCATAGCTTTTCTACCAAGGAGCAAAAAAAAAAAAACAAAAAAAAAAAAACACAACTCACTGCCCACCAGAGTAAGATGCAGTTTTCCCCACAGCCAGTCCCTCCTATCAGGAAGCTTCCATAAGCCTCTTATCCTCATTCATCAGAGAACAGATAGAATGAAAACCACAATCACATAAAACTAACCAAATTCATCACATGGATTACAGCCTTGTCTAACTCAATGAAACTACGAGCCACGTGATGTAGGGCCAGCCAAGAAAGATCATCTGCATATCTGAGGTTGTTGGTTTTTCTCCCAACAATATTGATTCAAGCTTGTGATTCATCCAGCCTGGCATTTTTTATGACATATTCTGCATGTAATTTAAATAAGCAGGGTGACTATATAGCCTTGATGTACTCCTTTCCCAATCTGGAACCAGTCAGTTGTTCCATGTCTGTTTCTAACTACTGCTTCTTGACCCATATACAGGTTTCTCAGGAAACAGGTGCAGTGGTCTGGTACTCGCATGTCATTAAGAATTTTCCACAGTTTGGGGAGACAGATAAAGATGGCAGAGGAGTAAAACGGTGAGATCACCAGCCTCCCCACAAATACATCAAAATCTCATCAAGATACAGAACAATTCCTACAAAGAACCTCTAGGTGACAGCCATTACTATGGCTCAGAGGATAAAGCGTCTGCCTGCAATGCAGGAGACCCAGGTTTGATCCCTGGGCTGGGAAGATCCCCTAGAGAAGGAAATGGCAACCCACTCCAGTATTCTTGCCAGGAGATCCCATAGACAGAGGAGCCTGCCAGGCTACAGTCCACGGCGTTGCAAAGAGTCGGACACAACTGAGCGACTTCACACACACACAGGTGACAACAGAAGACCCCAGGCCTCCAGGAGGCAGGCTAAGCTCCCTGGAATCAGATAAGAGAGAGTACAGAGACACAAAAAGGGAAGAGACAGAGAACTTCTGGATCAGAGGGAGGGAGGGAACAGTGAAGGAAGAAGAGTTCCCAAGCACAGGAACTCACAGGTGAGCCCAAGGGGAGCTGCAGAATCCTGGAAAGCCAGGCAAAGCAGGGACCTAGAGGCAGAAAACAGAGAAAGCTACTGCACTTCTCAGCTCTTAAACAGCTCATGGACTGTGGCCCTGACTAGACAGTGTGCTTGGGGAACCCAGAGAAGCCCACAGAAGCCCTGCAGGGAAGAGGGTGCTGAGAGAGGCGCAGCATACAAACCTCAGAAGTGCAGACAAGCCTTGCGGTGTAGAGGGTGAGGGGCGTGGTGTGAGAGAGGCACAGCGACACATACAAAGCTCTGAGGGCACACGGACCTTGTGGCACAGAGGATGGGCCCTGGGGGCTGAGAAAGGGGCACACAAACCCTTTCAGGGTACACGGACCTTGTGGCACAGAGGGTGAGCTCAGAGGGCTGGGGAAAGCCCACACAACTCTCCATGATGCAGAGGGCAGGGGTGGGCAGCCAAAAAATGATCCACACAAGTCCCTACCTAGAAAGCTTTGGCCTATGGGGTGGGACTGGGGATGGAAGCACTGGCAATGATTCCAGGAACAGGTAGGGGGCTGGTGGCAGTGAAGATATGCTGAGAGGGCCACTTCGAGGTAGCTGCAGAAATAGATGTGTCTAACACTGCCAAGCCAGAAGGGCTGCCCAAAGACATACTGAATCCACAGACATTGGAAACCTACTATTGGACACTGAGCTGCCCTTCAGAGACAAGACCCAGTTTGATCAACCAGAACACAGGCACAAGCTCCCCAACCATGAAAATATTACAGGACACTAACCCAACCCCATCCATGGGGGCAGACTCCACAAGCAAGAACTATGATCTTGAGAACTTTTTCTTCTTTTTTAAATCATACTGTTTATTCCCCCAACATATTTCTACCTTTACATTAGACTTGTGGTGCTAGGGAGTTTTCCTCTTTGTTTTTCTTGTTAAAAAAAAAAGAAATTAAAAAATCTTTTTCACCCTTGGGTGATTTTGTTTTTTTTATATATTTGTTTATATATATAATGTATATGTTTTTATATATATATTAAAACATATAAAAAGTATTTTACATATTTTTATATATTTGATTGCTTTCTTATAGTTCTTTACCAGCTGTAGCTATTTCTGAATATATATAAATCTTTTTCACATATGTCTATTTGTTTTTGTTTTTCTATTTTTCTCTCCCTTCTCCTTTTTCTTTTTCTTAGTCTTCACTCTTTTCACCATGTAAGTTAAACTGTTGTGCTCTCCTGGCTATATTCCTCAGCTGGCACTCTGCTCAGCCTCAGTTTTCCAGATTGAGCGTTAGTTAGCTCTTTTAAATGGTTGATACCTTAGAATACTTTGGTTATAACTGTGCATGAAAGTGTGTATATGTCCTATTATTTCTGCAATCTTGATTTTGTATTTACCATCCATCTGGGTTCATCTTTTATTTCATGTTTTACTTTTTGTCTTGGTATGTTTGCTTTAGCTCCCTTTAATCCCATAACAAGTGACTTATGGAGGCCCAGTCCACTGACCAGGGATCACACCTGAACCAGTGAGGTGGGAGCATTGAGTCCAAGATCCCAGACTGCCAGAGAACTCCTAACCCCAGGGGGTATTAATTACTGAGAACTTTGACACCTGTACACAAAGCCTAGTATCATCCAGCTGTTGACAGCATCCACCCAGGACACTTTACCAAAACGATAAGCAAGAAAAAACCACATCATCAACAATCATCAACAGATAGGAGTCCCACAGGCACTCCAAAATATACCACCTCACACAGCCCTTCCCATCGGGGGTGGCGGGGGGTGGGTGGGTTGGGGGAACCTCCCCTCTTCCCACTAGAACACAGGCACAAGTCACCCCTAATAAGAAGTCAACACAAACCACTAAACCAACCTTTCCTCCAAGGACAAAAACCAAAACCAAAAAGGTATACAACCCTAAAGCCTGGAAAATGGAGACCTCAATCAGAGCAAGTTAGAAAAAAATAAAAAGACAGAGAAATGCAATACAAATGAAAGAACAAAGGAGAAACTCACAACACCAAATAAAGAGGAAATAAGCAATCTATCTGAAAAAGAATTCAGAATGATGGTAGTAAAGATGTTCCAAAGACTTGAAAACAGAATGGAGAAAACGCAAGAAACAATTAATACAGTTGCCAAGGACACAGAAGAAATAAAGAATAAGCAAACTGAGATGAATAACACAGTTACTGAAATTAAAAATACTCTAGAAGGAACCAACAGCACAATAACTGAGGCAGAAGAATGGTTAAGTGAGCTGGAAGATAGAGTGGTGAAAATAACTGCTGAAGAGCACAATAAAGGAAAAGAATGAGAAGAACTGAGGATAGCCTCAGAGACCTCTGAGACAATATTAAACAAACCAACATTCGAGTTACAGGGGTTCCAGAGGAAGAAGGAAAAAAGAAAGGCACTGAGAACATTTTGAAGAAATTATAGTTGAAAACTTCCCCAACATGGAAAGGAAATAGTCCATCAAGTCCAAGAAGCACAGAGAATCCCTTACAGGATAAAACCAAGGAGAAACACATCGAGACTCATATTAATCAAGCTAACAGAGATTAAACAGAAAGAAAGAATATTAAAAGCAGCAAGGGAAAACCCATATGATTAACAGCAGATTTTTCAGCAAAAACTCTGCAGGCCAGAAGGGAATGGCAGGATATATTTAAAGCACTGAAAGAAAAAAATTTACAACTAAGATTACTATACATGGCAAAGATCTCATTCAAAATTGATAGAGAAAATCAAATGCTTTATAGAAAAATAAAAGTTAAGAGAATTTAGCACCACCAAACCAGCCTTACAACAAATATTAAAGGGACTTACATAGCCAGTAAACACAAGAGAAAGGAAAGATTATAAAAACAAACCCAAAACAATTAAGAAAAAGCCAATAGGAACATATATATCAATCATTTCTTTAAATGCAAATGGATTAACTGAACCAACCAAAAGATACTAACTGAATGAATACAAAAATAAGACTCATTGCATGGTGCCTACAAGAGACCCAAGAGACCTAGAGACACATACAGACTGAAAGTAAAAGGATGGACAAAGATATTCCATGCAAATGCAACCCAAAAGAAAGAGAGAGGCAATCTTTATTGCAGAAAAAATAGATTTTACAATAAATAATGTAATAAGAGATCAAGAAGGGTACTACATAATGATCAAGGGGTCAATCCAAGAAGACACAGCAATTGTAAATATTTATGCACCCAACATAGGAACATCTCATATGTTAGTGTTTATACAAGGCAAACACTAACAGGCATAAAAGGGAAAATCACAGTAATACAATAATACTAGGGCATTTTAAAACTGCACTTGCACCAAGGGACAGATCATCAAAACAGAGAATCAATAAGGAAACACAAGCCTTAAAGGAAACATAAGACCAAATGGATCTAACTGTTATATTCAGGACTTTTCATCCAAATGCAAAAGAACACAACTTCTTCTTAAGTGCACATGAAACATTCTCCAGGAGAGACTACATCTTGGGCCACAAGTCAAGCCTCAGTAAATTTAAGAAAACTGAAATAGTATCAAGTATCTCCTCTGACCACAAAGCTATGAGACTACAGGAAAAAAAAAAGAAAGCAAAAAACACAAACCCATGAAGATTAAGCAATACATTACTAGATAACAAAGAGGTTACTTAAATAAGAAGGGAAATAAAAAAATTCCTTGAAACAAATGACAATGAAAACACAACAACCCAAGACCTATGGGATTCAGCAAAAGCAGTTCTAAGAGGGAATTTTATATAGCAATACAATCCTACCTCAAGAAACAAGAAAAACATCAAATAGACAACCTAACTCCACATCTAAAGCAGCTGGAAAAATAAGAACAAAAATCCTCAGAGTCAGCAGAAGGAAATAAATTATAAAGATCAAAGCAGAAATAAATGAAAAAAGAAATGAAGGAAACAATAGCAAAGATTAATAAAACCAAGAAAGCTGGCTCTTTGAGAAGATAAGACTGACAAACCACTAGCCAGACAATCAAGAAAAAAAAAGGGAAGAAAAATCAACAAAATTAGAAATTAAAAAGGAAAGGTTACAAAATACACAGAAATACAAACGACCATAAGAGAATATTATGAGTAACTATATGCTAATAAAATGGACAACCTAGAGGAAATGGACAGATTCTTAGACAAGTTCAACCTCCCATGACTGAACCAGGAAGAAAGAGAAATTATGAACAAGACAATTACAAACACTGAAACTGTGATAAAAAATCTCCCAAAAAACAAAAGCCCAGGGTCAGATGGCATCACAGGGCAATTCTATCAAACATTTAGAGAAGAGCTAATGCCTACTTTTCTGAAACTCTTCCAAAAAACTGCAGAAGGAACACCTCTAAACTCATTCTACGAGGCCACCATCACCCTGATAGGAAAACCAGGCAAAGACAACACAAGAATAGAAAATTACAGGTCAATATCACTGATCAACATAGATGCAAAAATCCTCAACAAAATTCTAGCAAACAGAATTCAACAACATATTAAAAAACTCACACACCATTGACAGCTTACGGTGAACAATGTTGGATTCGAGATTTCTGAAGGAGAGAACTTTGCTTTGGGACCAAAGACACAGCTGCAGTTACTCAAGGCCTTCATGAGGCAGAAGTTTTATTAAAGTGGAAACGGACAGAGACAGCTTCTGACAAAGACACCAGAAGGGGCAGAGAGGGGCCACTCACTAGGTTTATCAAGATTTTATACACTTTTTCAACTGGTTATTACCCACAGAAAGGTCTTACCAGACCGACTCCCACAACCTACATCTTTCAGTTCAGTTCAGTTCAGTCGCTCAGTCGTGTCCGACTCTTTGCAACCCCATGAATGGCAGCATGCCAGGCCTCCCTGTCCATCACAAACTCCTGGAGTTCACTCAGACTCAAGTCCATAGAGTCAGTGATGGATGCCATCCAGCCATCTCATCCTCTAGCATCCCCTTTTCCTCCTGCCTGCAATCCCTCCCAGCATCAGAGTCTTTTCCAATGAGTCAGCTCTTCACATGAGGTGGCCAAAGTACTGGAGTTTCAGCTTCAGCATCATTCCCTCCAAAGAAATCCCAGGGCTGATCTCCTTCAGAATGGACTGGTTGGATCTCCTTGCAGTCCAAGGAACTCTCAAGAGTCTTCTCCAACACCACAGTTCAAAAGCATCAATTCTTCGGCGCTCAGCCTTCTTCACAGTCCAACTCTCACATCCATACTCGACTACAGGAAAAACCATAGCCTTGACTAGAGGAACCTTTGTTGGCAAAGTAATGTCTCCGCTTTTGAATATGCTATCTAGGTTGGTCATAACTTTCCTTCCAAGGAGTAAGCGTCTTTTAATTTCATGGCTGCAGTCACCATCTGTAGTGATTTTGGAGCCCATAAAAATAAAGTCTGACAGTGTTTCCACTGTTTCCCCATCTATTTCCCATGAAGTGATGGGATGCCATGATCTTCGTTTTCTGAATGTTGAGCTTTAAGCCAACTTTTTCACTTTCCACTTTCACTGTCATCAAGAGGCTCTTTAGTTCCTCTTCACTTTCTGCCATAAGGGTGGTGTCATCCGCATATCTGAGGTTATTGATATTTTTCCTGGCAATCTTGATTCCACCTTGTGCTTCTTCCAGTCCAGCGTTTCTCATGATGTACTCTGCATAGAAGGTAAATAAGCAGGGTGACAATATACAGCCTTGATGTACTCCTTTTCCTATTTAGAACCAGTCTGTTGTTCCATGTCCAGTTCTAACTGTTGCTTCCTGACCTGCATACAGATTTATCAAGAGGCAGATCAGGTGGTCTGGTATTCCCATCTCTTTCAGAATTTTCCACAGTTTATTGTGATCCACACAGTCAAAGGCTTTGGCATAGTCAATAAAGCAGAAATAGATGTTTTTTTGGAACTCTCTTGCTTTTTCCATGATCCAGCGGATGTTGGCAATTTGATCTCTGGTTCCTGTGCCTTTTCTAAATCCAGCTTGAATATCTGGAAGTTCACGGTTCACGTATTGCTGAAGCCTGGCTTGGAGAATCTTGAGCATTACTTAACTAGAGTGTGAGATGAGTGCAATTGGGTGGTAGTTTGAGCATTCTTTGGCATTGCCTTTCTTAGGGATTGGAATGAAAACTGACCTTTCCCAGTCCTGTGGCCACTGCTGAGTTTTCCAAATTTGCTGGCATACTGAGTGCAGCACTTTCACAGCATCATCTTTCAGGATTTGGAATAGTTCAACTGGAATTCCATCACCTCCACTAGCTTTGTTCGTAGTGATGCTTCCTAAGGCCCACTGGACTTCACATTCCAGGATGTCTGGCTCTAGGTCAGTGATCACACCATTGTGCTTATCTGTGTCATGAAGATCTTTTTTGTACAGTTCTTCTGTGTATTCTTGCCACCTCTTCTTAATATCTTCTGCTTCTGTTAGGTTCATACCATTTCTGGCCTTTATTGTGCCCGTCTTTGCGTGAAATGTTCCCTTGGTATCTCTAATTTTCTTGAAGAGATCTCTAGTCTTTCCCAGTCTGTTGTTTTCCTCTATTTCTTTGCATTGATCACTGAGGAAGGCTTTCCTATCTCTTCCTGCCATTCTTTGGAACTCTGAATTCAGATGCTTATATTTTTCCTTTTCTCCTTTGCTTTTCACTTCTCTTCTTTTCACAGCTATTTGTAAGGCCTCCCCAGACAGCCATTTTGCTTTTTTGCATTTCTTTTCCATGGGGATAGTCTGATCCCTGTCTCCTGTACAATGTCATGAACCTCATTCCATGGTTCATCAGGCACTCTATCTATCAGATCCAGGCCCTTAAATCTATTTCTCACTTCCACTGTATAATCATAAGGGATTTGATTAGGTCATACCTGAATGGTCTAGTGATTTTCCCTACTTTTTTCAATTTAAGTCTGAATTTGGCAATAAGGAGTTCATGATCTGAGCCACAGTCAGCTCCTGGTCTTGTTTTTGTTGACTGTATAGAGCTTCTCCATCTTTGGCTGCAAAGAATATAATCAATCTGATTTCGGTGCTGACCATCTGGTGATGTTCATGTGTAGAGTCTTCTCTTGTGTTGTTGAAAGAGGGCATTTGCTATGACCAGTGCATTTTCTTGGCAAAACTCTATTAGTCTTTGCCCTGCTTCATTCCGTATTCCAAGGCCAAATTTGCCTGTTACTCTAGGTGTTTCTTGACTTCCTACTTTTGCATTCCAGTCCCCTATAATGAAAAGGACATCTTTCTTGGGTGTTAGTTCTAAAAGGTCTTGTAGGTCTTCATAGAACCGTTCAACTTCAGCTTCTTCAGTGTTACTGGTTGGGGCATAGACTTGGATTACTGTGATACTGAATGGTTTGCCTTGGAAACGAACAGAGATCATTCTGTCGTTTTTGAGATTGCATCCAAGTACTGCATTTCAGACTCTTTTGTTGACCATGATGGCCACTCCATTTCTTCTGAGGGATTCCTGCCCGCAGTAGTAGATATAATGGTCATCTGAGTTAAATTCACCCATTCCAGTCCATTTGAGTTCGCTGATTCCTAGAATGTCGACATTCACTCTGGCCATCTCTTGTTTGACCACTTCCAATTTGCCTTGATTCATGGACCTGACAGTCCAGGTTCCTATGCAATATTGCTCTTTACAGCATTGGACCTTGCTTCTATCACCAGTCACATCCACAGCTGGGTATTCTTTTTGCTTTGGCTCCATCCCTTCATTCTTTCTGGAGTTATTTCTCCACTGATCTCCAATAACAGGATTAGCCAGAAGGGTCTTAAGGAGAAAATGTCCTTCAGCAAGATACATTGTTGTTATATAATCATTAGTACAGAGTTTAAGGAAAAACATACACTTGAGCAACATGAGTTGCTTTGCTGACCATTAGCTCTGGGCTTAAAGAAAGTTAAGTCTTAGATGAAATAGATTGTTGCCAAACAACTCAGAGCTTAAGAAAAAAATGTCTTAGATGACTAAGACAAAGGAATGTAGGGGAAAAAAGTCTGTCCCTTTCTCCTCCTCCAGGGTCCAGGACCCCTTTCTCATTGAGGGCCCCAGACTCCTTATCAACCTACCTAAGAATTAACTCCCTCACCATGACCAAGTCAGGTTTATTCCAGGGATGCAAGGATTCTTTAATATATGCAAATCAATCAAAGTGAAACACCATATTAACAAATTGAAAGATAAAAAACATACGATCGTCTTAATACAAAAAAACAAAAGCCTTTGACAAAACTCAGCACCCCTTTATGATAGAAACACTTCAAAAAATGGGCATAGAAGGAACCTACCACAACATAGTAAAGGCCGTATATGATAAGCTCACAGCAAACATCATTCTCAATGGTGAAAAACTGAAACCATTCCCTCTAATATGAGGAACAAGACAAGGGTGTCTACTCTCACCACAATTATTCACCACAGTTCTGGAAGTCATAGCTATGGCAAGTAGAGAAGAAAAAGAAATAAAAGGAATCCAGATAGGAAAAGAAGAAGTAAAGCCCTCACTGTCTGCAGATGACATGATACTATATGCAGAAAACCCCAAAGAAACTATCAGAAAATTACTATAGCTAATGAGTGAATTTAGCATAGAAGCAAGATATAAAGTCAATACACAGAAATCACTTGCAGTCCTATGTACTAACAATGAAAAATCAGAAAGAGAAGTTAAGGAAACAATCTCACTCACAACCGCAACAAAAAGAATAAAATATCTAGGAATAAACCTACCTAAGGAACAAACCTACCTAAGGAGACAAAAGAACTGTATGTGGAAAATTATAAGACACTGATGAAAGAAATCAAAGATGACATAAACAGATGGAGAGATATTCCATGTTCCTGGGTAGGAAGAATCAATATTGAGAAAATGAGTATACTACCAAATGCAATCTACAGATTCAATGTGATCCCTATTGAATAACCAATGGCATTTTTCACAGAACTAGAACAAAAAATTTCACAATTCATATGGAAACACAAAGACCCCTGAATAGCCAAAGCAGTCTTGAGAAAGAAGAATGGAGCTGGAGGAATTAACCTTCCTGATTTCAGACTACAAAATACTACAAAAGCTACAGTCATCAAAACAGTATGGTACTGGCACAAAAAACAGACCAATGGAACAAGACAGAGAGCCCAGAGATAAACCCATGCACCTATGGATGTCTTATTTTTGACAGAGGAGGCAAGAATACACAATAGAGCAAAGATAGCCTCTTCAATACATGGTGCTGGGAAAGCTGAACAGCTACATGTAAAAAAGGAAATTAAACACTTCCTAAAGCCATACACAAAATAAGCTCAAAAGGGTTAAAGACCTAAATGTAAGACACAAGACTATAAACCTCTTGGAGAAAAACACAGGCAAAACACTGGATGACATAAATCAAAGCAATATCCTCTATGACCCACCTCCTAGAGTAAAGGAAATAAAACCAAAAATGAACCAGTGGGACCTAATTAAACTTAAAAGCTTTTACACACCAAAGGAAACTACAAACAAGCTGAAAAGTCAACCCTCAGAATAGGAGAAAATAATCGCAAAGGAAACAACTAACAAAGAATTAATTTCCAAAATTTGCAAGCAGCTCAAGATCAGAAAAATAAACAACCCGATCAAAAAGTAAGGAAAAAGACCTAAACAGACATTTCTCCAAAGAAGACATACAGATGGCTTACAAAAACATGAAAATATGCTCAACACCACTCATTATTAGAGAAATGCTAATCTAAACTACAATGAGATACCAACTCACACCAGTCAGAATGGCCATCATCAAACAGTCTACAAACATTAAATGCTGCAGAGGGTGTGAAGAAAAGGGACCCCTCCTGCATTGCTGGTTGGAATGTAAACTGTCACAGCCACAATGGAAGATGGTACAAAGATTCCTAAAAAAGCTAGAAATAAAAACCACCATATGACCCAGTAATCCCACTCTTAGGCATATACCCTGAGGAAACCAAAATTGAAAGACACATATACATTGTTCTTTGTACACTGTACCCCCATGTTCACTGTAGCACTATTTACAACAGCTAGAACATGGAAGCAACCTAGATGTCAATCGAAAGATCAATGGATAAAGTAGCTGTGGTACATATTTGATGGATTATTACTCAGCCAGAAGAATGAACACATTTGAGTCAGTTCTAAAGAGGTGGACAAACCTAGAGCCTATCATACAGAGTGAAGTAAGTCAGAAATATGGAAATCTAGAAAGATAGTACTGATGATAGGGCGGCAAAGGAGAAACAGACGTACAAAACAGACTATGGACATGGAGGGAGAGGAGGAGGGAGAAGGTGAGATGTATGGAGAATAACATGGAAACTTACAATACCATATGTAAAATAAACAGCCAATGGGAATTTGCTGTATGACTCAGGGAACTCAAACAGGGGCTCTGTAACAATCTCGAGGGGTGGGATGGGGAGGAAGATGGGAAGAAGGTTTAAGAGGGAGGGGACATATGTATACCTATGATTGATTCTTGTTGATGTTTGACAGAAAACAACAAAATTCTGTAAAGCAATTATCCTTCGATTAAAAAAATAAATTTTTAAGAAAACTTTTCAGTTTGCTGTGGTCTACACAGTCAAAGGCTTTAGCATAGTCAATGAATCAATGTCAATTACAACAACAAAAAATTGTTAATAATAATTTTGGAAAACAGTTTGGCAAATTCTTCAAAAGTTACATGTATACCTATGATAGCTTACTTATAGGAAATTATCCAAAAGAAACGAAAGCACATCTTGTATTACATAAGAACTTCACAACAGTTTTAGTACTAGCATCAAACCAGAAACAAACTAAACATCTGTGAACAGATAAATGAATAAACAAATTGTGATCTCAAGAAAAGTGGAAAATAAAACCTGAACAAAAATAATAATGTATCAAAATCTGTGATATTGATATCAGGTACAGCAGTGATGAGAAGAAAACATAGCATTAAGTGCATATACACAAGAAACGGAGAAAATTCTCAAATCAATAATCTGAGCATCAACCTCAGGAACCTAGAAAAAGAGCAAAACAAACCAACATCAAGCAGAAGAAAGGACGCGATAAAAATATGAACAAACTTCAATGAAATCAGAAAAATAACAGAGAAAAATCAGTGAAACAAAGGGCTAGTTCATTGCAAAAAACAATAAAATTAACATACCTCTACCAAGACTGACCCCATCCTCACACTCCACCAAAAGAAAAAAAAAAGTAAGACACAAATTACCAATATCAGGAATCAAACAGGGATATCAATTATCACTACAGAATCCACCAAAATCAAAAGAATAGTAAGAAAATTTATGAATAGGTAAATTAAACAACTTAGATAAAGTGGACCAATTTCGGCGGGGGGCGGGAGAGGGAATCACTAGCACAAGTAAACCAATTGAAAGATTATCTGAACTGCCCTATAACTTTACTAAATTCATAATTTTAAAACTCTAAAAGCAAATCACCAGACCCAGATAAGTGTTATTTGAGAATTATTAAGAATATTTAAAGAAGAATTAACTCAAATTCTACAGTATCTTCCAAAACTGGGGAAGAGGAGAGAACACTTCTGAATTCATTTTAAAAAACTAGTTATTATCCTGATATCAAAAGCAGACAAGCATGAAGAGAAAACCAGAGTATGTGCCTCATGAATATAGATACAAAAATTCTTTAAATGTTAGCTAACAGAATTTAACAGTGTGTAAAAGGAATTACAAATTTATACACCATAACCAAGCAGGGTTTACTTCAGAAATGTAAGGTTGATTTGATATTCAACAATCAATGAAATTCATTTTTAACGATGAATTTCAATTCATCAAGCTAAAATTGAACATGTGCATGACCACATCAATAGATATGCAGAAAAAGCATCTGACAAAATCCAACACTCACTTATGATATTCTCAGAAACATAGAAATAGAGAATTTCCTGATCTATAAAAAATCTACAGCTAGTGTTATACTCCACAGTGAAAAAATGAATGCTTTCCTCCTAAGACCAGGAATAAGGCAAGGATGTCCACTCTTACCATCTTTCGTCAATACAGTGCTGGAATTTCTAGCCAGTGCAGTAAGGCAAGAAAGGAAATAAAAAGCATAAAAATCAGAAAGGAAGAAATAAAGTTGTCTCCATTTGTAGATGACAAGCTTGCCTCTGAAAAAAATTCCAAGTAAATTATTTCAAAAAAAAGAGAAAAAAGAAAAATCAAGGGAAAAACTTTGGTGTAATCTAACAAAACACAGAGAACTTATATGCTGAAAACTATGTAATGCTGATGGGAAAAAAATCAAAGATCTAAATAAATGGCGACACTCTGTGTTCATAGATTAGAAGATTCAACATGGTATTTTCTATCCTCCCCCAAACTGATATATATGTTTAATGCAAGTCCTATTAAAATCCTAGCAATGTTTTTCTGTAGACACAGAAAAGATTTGGATGTCAACAAGATGACAAAGGAACTCTGAAAATCCTTTCCTCCAGAAACTTAATGAAAATGTTAGCAAAAAGTCAAAAAATTAACTCTTTCAGAACTCTGGAATTACTCTGCATGTAAGTTAAATAAGCAGGGTGACAATATAAAGCCTTGACACACTCTCCCAATTTGGAACCAGTCCATTGTCCATATCCGGTTCGAACTGTTGCTTCTTGACCTGCACACGGATTTCTCAGGAGGTAGGTAAGGTGGTCTGGTTTCCCATCTCTTCAAGAATTTTCCAGTTTGTTGTGATCCACACAGTCAAAGGCTTTAGCATAGTCAGTGAAGCAGAAGTAGATGTTTTTCTGGAATTCTCCTGCTTTTTCGATAATCCAATGGATGTTGGCAATTTGATCTCTGGTTCCTGTGCCTTTTCTAAATCCAGTGTGAACATCTGGAAGTTCTCGGTTCCTGTAATGTTGAAGGCTAGCTTGGAGAATTTACAGTGTTACTTTGCTGGCATGTGAAATGAGTGCAATTGTGTGGTAGTTTGAACATTCTTTGGGATCACCTTTCTTTGGGATTGGAATGAAAACTGACCTTTTCCAGTCCTGTGGCCACTGCTGAGTTTTCCAAATTTGCTGGCATATTAAACGCAGCACTTTCACAGCATCATCTTTTAGGATTTGATATAGTTCAGCGGGAATTCCATCCCCTCCACTAGCTTTGTTCGTAGTAATGACTGTTCCATTTGCAGTTCCAACTGTTGCTTCTTGACCTACACACAGGTTTCTCAGGAGGCAGGTAAGGTGGTCCATTACTCCCATCTCTTTAAGAATTTCCAGTTTATTATGATCCATACAGTGAAAAGATAACTTGTCAGGGACTCTATACAGCTTCAGGATAGAGACTGATTGCCCAAAGAAACAACCACATGATTAAAAGTTGGATTACAATTTTCAGTCCAACTCCATGCCCTCCAGGAGGTGAAAGAGGCTGGAGATTGACTTCAATCACCAATAGCCAATAATTTAATCAATCATACCCAGTTAATGAAACTTCAATAAAATCTCTTGAACAACATGGCTATTGAGCTTCTGGGTTAGTGAGCGTGTCCATATGCTGGGAAGGTGATGCACCCAGAAGGGGAATAGAAACTTAGCACCACTCTACCTTGTCCTATGCACCTCTTTCATTTGGCTGTTCCTGAGTTGTATCCTATAAACCCATAATTGTTAAGTATAACAATTCCTCAATTAATAACTCAATTTCCTGAGTTCTGTGAGTCGTTCTAGCACATACTGAACCTGAAGGCAGGGGTAGTTGTGGGAACCTCTGAATTTGTACCCAAGTCAGAGAGAAGAGTAGGAAAACTGAGGTCTGGGGACTTGAGACTGGCATGAAGCCAGGGCTGTCTTGTGGGACTAAGTCATGAATTTGTAGAATCTACTTAAATTCTAAATAGTATCAGAACTGAATTGAATTGTATAGAACAGAGTTGGTGTCAAAGAATCAACAACTGCCACAAAAATGAAACTTCATAAAGAAATAATTACAAAACTATTTTGACAGGCTTATAATGCTTAAAAATGTAACTGGTATGACAATAACAGCACAAAGGAAGGAGAAGGGAATAGAGCTACATAGGAGCAAAGTTTTCTATACTACTCAAGTACATATTTATATGAACTAGACTATTATAAATTAAGATGTTATTTCTATTTCTAAAGGCAGCCACTAAGAAAACAGTTGAAAAAAATACAGAAAAAAAAAAGAGATGGGGATTAAAATGATACATTAAAAAACAACACAAAAGAAGGCAATATTGGAGAAAGAGAGGAGCAACAAAGTCCTAAGACATATGAAAACAAATCACAAAATAACTTAACAGTAATTACATCAAATGCAAATAGTTTAAACACTCCAATTAAAAGGCAGATATAGGCAGAATGGATTAAAAAACTGTCATGACCAACTAAATATGGTTTTTAAGAAACACACTTTAGATGTGAGGATAGAAACAGGTATAAAGTAAAAAGATGGAACTCTTCTACACAGTCAAATAGAATTCTTTATTTTTCCTCTCCTGGTGGTGGTTTAGTCACTAAGTCAAGTCTGACTCTTTGCAACCCCATGGACTATGTAGCCTGCCAGGCAAGAATACTGGAGTGGGTTGCCATTTCCTTCTCCATTTCCCTCTCCTAGCAAATTTCATTTCAGTAAAAGGCACCACTATCAACTGTAAGGTCAAAAGGTTAGATCTGATCCTTGATTCTTTCACAATGTATTCTTGTATCTACTTCCTGAGCAAATACTGTTGGTTCAATTTTCTAAATTATCAACTGCTACCACCTTAGATGAAGCCACTATTATCTCTTGCCTAGATTACTGCAATGGCCTCCTAAATGGTTTTAAACTCCCACGTGTGGAGCAAAAATGGACTATAGCCCGTCTTCCTTAAGGCAGTCCAAAGTATTTTAACATGTATGATATACTGTTTCTCCATGGCTTAAAAACTTTCAAACCAAAGCTTTCTTATAGTTTCTCACTGTAAGAAAGATTGTATAGTTCATTTACAATCAAGTTCAATTTGCTTTTTCTTCAAGGGTTTACCTAATATGGTCTGTCTACCTCTCATATCTGCTACTTCTCAGGAACAATACATTTGTCTCCTGGCATCCTTGGGGGATTTGTTCTAGCACCTCACCATCCCTCCCCACCTGTTACAGCTACCAATATCCATAGATGCTTAAGTCCCTTATATAAAATGACATAGTATTTGCATATAACCTACACACATCATTATTATGGGGTGTAAAATTACATCATTATTGTAATTTACATGTTGTACACAAGACACACCTTGGTTTTACTTTATGCTTTTACTAAATGATCTATTCCCTATCCCAAAGCAAACATGGATAAAATTAAATGTTAAAAAATATATATATCATCTGTAGTACAAACTAAATGCTATGAATAGTTTCTGGTATACAACAAATTCAAGTTTTGCTTTTTGGAATTTTCTGGAATATTTTCTTCCAAATATTTTTGCTCCATCTTTGGTTGAATCCACAAATACAGAATCCACAGAAGTGGCAGGTCAAGTATATTAGACCCAGGAAGACACTGAGACAGACTGCCAAAGTCCTATGGAAAAACAATTTGTAATTTAGAATTCAACATCCAGCCATTTTAATATTCCATAGTGACTGCAAAAAAGATATTTCCTAACATACAAGGACTCAGAAAGTTTATCAGCCAAAGAAGCTCTCTAAAACACCTCCAGAAGAGAGACAGTATGAAAAAAACAACCTAAATTTCTATCTCTTCAAACGAAGGAATCACAAAAAATGTGATGTAAGCAGTAACATGATCAAATAAGCCAATAAAATATATTAAAACATTAATATATAGTAAATATTAGTGAGTATTAATAAATATTAACATATCAAATATATTAATATATTAAAATATCTAAAATACAGACAATAGGAAATAATACCTTAAATAACAGACAAGTAAAATTTCTAATGACACTGGTATGGAGTGGAGGAAGAAGAAATAAAAGTTTGCTAAGATTCTGATCTTTCTCAAATAGAAGAATAAAAATACTAATTAACTTTTTCTACTAAGAAAAATATGTTATTTAAACTTTTTAAGGGTAAGTAGAAAGCAGTGGTAAATGTGAACTGGTTAAACTCCTTTACTGTATGAGAAAGTGTCTCATACCAAATTTAAAAAATTACAAAGCAAAACCCAGTATATGTTAGTTATAGCAGATAAAATGAACAAACAATAAAGCCTTAATATCTAGAAAGCAAAAATACAATTACAAGAAAAACAGAAAAGTCTACATTCAAAGAAAAAGGAATTGGCACTTTAAAGTGGATAAATCAGGCTAGTGAAAAAAAAAAAAAAAAGAGTAGAACGTTTGCATAATATAATTACAGTAGAAGTCCAAAAGAGGTTTCCAAAAATTTTTATATAAAGTCATAAAGGTCACATCTATTAACTATAAAGCAATATAACTGGGACTAAACTTTTTTTATAAAGATTAAAAATTCCATATCCAAGTAAACTGAAATAGTAAGAACTCCTATATAAACTTAAATGAAAACATGTGAATGAGAATTATAAAATCTTGAACCAAAACAATACAAGCACATACCACACATGTTAAGATGTAACCAAATGATAATCAGAAAAAATTTATATGCTATAATGTATTAAAAAATTAAGAAAACCTAAAAATTCAAGAACTTACAGAAGTGATAAACTGGTAATTATGACACAGGAAAAAAAAAAAGAAAACACTGGTTCTAGGAGAACTACTTAAATGTTGGCTTAACACTGAAATAAACCAGTTAAGGATGGAACAAAATAAGATTTTAGGTCAATCTTAGACGGTACAAAAATGGTAAAGACAAGATTTTCTATTTGAATCCACCAATGTATTAAAATACTAAGTGAGATTTATGTCAGAATGCAAGCTGTTCAGTTGCTCAGTCGGGTCCAACTATCTGCGACACCATAGACTGCAGCACACCAGGATTCCCTGTCCTTCACCATCTCCCTGAGCTTGCTCAAACTCATGTCCATTACTCAGTAATAACATCCAACCATCTCGTCCTCTGCTGAACCCTTCTGCTTTTGCCTTCAATCTTTCCCAGCTCTTTTCCAATGAGTTGGCTCTTCCCATCAGGTAGCCAAGGTACTGGAGTTTCAGCATCAGTTCTTCCGATGAACATTCAGGATTGATTTCCTTTGGGACTGACTGGTTTGATCTCCTTGATGTCCCAGGTATGCTCAAGAGTCTTCTCCAACACCACAGTTAGAAAGCATCAATTCTTCGACAATTAGCCTTGTTTATGGTCCAAATCTCACATCCATACATGACTACTGGAAAAACCATAGCTTTGACTAGATGGACCTTTATTGGCAAAGTAATGTCTCTGCTTTTTAATATGTTGTCTAGGTTGGTCATAGCTTTTCTTCCAAGGAGCAAGTGCCTTTTAATCTCAAGGCTGCAGTCAATATCTGCAGTGATTTTGGAGCCCCAAATAATAAAGTCTCACTGTTTCCATTGTTTCCCCATCTATTTGCCACGAAGTGATGGGACTGGATGCCATGATCTTAGCTTTTTGAATGCTGAGTTTTAAGCCAGCTTTTTCACTCTCCTCTTTCACTTTCATCAAGAGGCTTTTTATTTCTTCGCTTTCTGCCATAAGGGTGGTGTAACCTGCATTATCTGAGGTTACTGATATTTCTCCCAGCAATCTTGACTCCTGTGCTTCATCCAGTCAGGCGTTTTTCATGATGTACTCTGCATATAAGTTAAATAAGCAGGGTGACAATATACAGCCTTGACCTACTTCTTTCCCAATTTGGAACCAGTCCATTGTTCCTTGTCCAGTTCTAAGTGTTGCTTCTTGACCTGCATACAGATTTCTCAGGAGGCAGTAAGGTGACCTGGTATTCCCATCTCTTTCAGAATTTTCCAGTTTGTTGTGATCCACACAGTCAAAGGCCTTAGGCACAGTCAATGAAGCAGAAGTAGATCTTTTTCAGGAATTCTCTTGCTTTGCTATGATCCAAAGAATATTGACAATTTGATCTCTGGTTCCTCTGCCTTTTTAAAATCCAGCTAAATGTTAGACAACCTATCAACCTAGCAGTTCCTGTTTGGGGTTTTAAAGATGAATCTTTACGCCTTTTCCCTTCTAAACTCTAAATCAATGATACAAATGGAGCTAAAAGGGCTTGGTCCCAGAAGGACAAAAGGAATAAAGGAACAACTGAAGAATTCAATAAATATTCAGAAAAGTAAAAGTAGTAGAACAATTAATTTAGCACCCTATTATAGGGACCACAGTATAAGGAGTGAATGAAAGAGAAAAAAACAAGAATTGACTCTTGCTAAAAAAAAAAAAAAAAATCCTAGAAGAGTCTTACAACTAGGAAATGTCAAGTATAAAGACCTCATATATTAAGTAATATTTTTGTGTAAATTTTTATTTTATACTGTGGAAAATAAAGTGCAGCACTCAGAGCCACTTCTGAGTTCTCTAAGTCATTTAATTTTGTTGAGCCACTATTTTTCCACCAGGTATTTGGATACAATAGTGATTGCCCTGTGCATGCTTTAGAGAGATTTAGAGAAAGGAAATGATTGCTGAGCCTTCCAAAATGTAAAAAAAAAAAAAACGGAGACATCACATAGAAGAGAATGATTCCTACCTACCCCACCTGGCTTCCCAGGTGGCACAGTGGTAAAGAATCTGCTTCCCAGTACAGGAGACAGAGGAGACGTGGGTTGAATCCCTGGGTCAAGAAGATCCCCTGGAGAAGGAAATGGCAACCCATCCAGTCTTCTTGCCTGGAAAATTCCATGGACAGAGGAGCCCGGCAGACTATAGTCCATGGCGTTGCGAAGAGTCGGACACAACTAAGCAACTGCACGTGCATACCACCCTACCTTTCTACTACAATGCATCCACACCCCCCTATGCACACACCTTGAGCACTACTGCTATCAAGCAAGCTTCTGTCAAGAAAACGTAAGGTTTATCCTCTGGAGAAGTTAAATGAGAGAGGATTGGAATTTGAAGATAAAGATATAGGAAAAGGCTTAGGGTGAAAACGGACAGATTTAACATAAAGCTTTAAACACCAGAAATGCTTCAAGATGTGCATCTCTCTCTAAGAAAGGTAATTCAAGCTTTAGTTTCTGAATGGTCCTGGAGAACAGAACCCAAAAAATATCTGGGGATCTCTCTGAGCCACCAGAGCTACAGCATCTAAAAAGCCTACTTTCTTGCACAATTATCCTAAAATAATTTTGCTATCAAGCTCCATCCATGCACAATGAATTTATAATCAGCTCTAAAATATCCAACTCTTTAATATAAAGAAACAACAGAATCAATCCTTTGCAATTTAATTGCTGCTATGAAGACAACTAAATCCCATTTTACTAGCACCCTATTAAATGCATATCTATGAGTACTCTTGAGCCATTCCCCCCAATTATCCTCTGTGCAACTGCTATACTTCCACATTTTAGTTCTCCTCACAGATTAAGACAAGAAAGAGAGAACAAGGAGGATCTCAGGAAATTCAAAAACAAGAAACTCTCTCATAACCCACACCTGAACACAAAAGTTAGGGTAAATTAACATAAAAATTTCAAATTCAATGCAAGATCTTACTTGTTTATCTTTTCTTTCTATAACATCTTGCTTATGTTTGCATTTTTGAGATGTCTCCTTAATAGCTAATGCCTGCAAGATTGAATCAGAAGAAGGGAAGTTAGTTAAAAAAAAAAAAGGAAGGCAATTATGTGACCCTGTTCATCCAAACATAAAATTGCTCTGTAAGTTTACCCACAATGCTCCTCTATTTCTTTCAAAGTAAATTCACTATCACCCAAAACATAAACAATTACTTGAAAATTTATGAAAGGTTATTCCTACAGATATTAAAAGTAGTTGCAGCTGTATGAATACATATGTTTCTACATTTCTTCACATTTCCTCATGTTATTTTATCCTAAAAGCAATCATACATAATAGCAGGGTCCATTGTCTAAAACAGTCTCAAAACAATTACGTGACTCCAAAATCTTCCCTAAAGGTTAAAGGCTATGATTGCAAAATTTTTTAGTTATGTTTACAAGGTATAGAGAATATTCCATATGCCATTATATTATTTATTTTAAAAAACATGAGGTTTTTTACATTACATTCCTACAAAAGGGGATGTAATTATATAACACGTCTAAGAAATTCATAAAAGGAGATCAATGTTTCTGGGAATATTGCTCTGAATCCTCCTGTAATTAGAACAATTACATTTCATTTTTTCTCTTTTTATATCTTGGAATTTCTATAGAGTAGCAAGTTTCTATAAAGCAGCAAGTGATGATTAGGATCTTGAAAGATCTGTGGTAGTACAATTCCTAATAAAAGAACTTAAAAGAACTAGAGTTACAAGTAAATCCACAAAACAAATGTAAAAACCTACAAAATATTTTTTGTATTTGCTAAAATAAATGACAAGAAATAAAAAATTGAGCCAGAAATATAACCTTCTCTCTGATTCGAGCCTCCAAACTGTGACGCTGCCTTTCCATTTCTTCAATGCGTTCTGTTATAGGAATCTGACTTTCTTTAAGTTTTCTGACCTCTTCCTTTGCTTGGTCCCGAGCTAGTTTTACTTCTTCATATTCCTGACGAACATTTTCATATTCCTTACAATGAGTTCAAGAAAGAAAAGTTAATATACTCTTCGCTTAAAGTAACACATATACTAAAATCAAGCTATAGGCAGAAACCAAATCTATGAAAAAGACAATTCTGAATCCCTTTAGGAGGTCTATTAATAAAAAAAATTTGCCCTCTGAAACAACTTCAGAAATAGTAAATATCAAATAATGGTGAACTCAGTGATACTACACACTTTTATCATTAGGCCAGATTCTATCTTCCATCCCTTCCTGTTTCTGAGACAGAAGACTCAGAAGGGAGTCTCCCTTCTAAAGGGAGGATCTCTTCTAATCTCTCAATAATGAAGGGATTAAAAAACATGTAAAGAACCAAAAGAAACTCACTCATGAAAAAATTTTTAAAAACAAAAAAAGAAAATGGTTCAACAGAAAAACAAAATGAATCATCCAGGTGGAAATGATGCTTGTCACATCAAAGGAATAAATAAATATTTGCTAAAAAAAAAAAATAAGTAAAGTGCTAAGAAAGCATATAGTAAGAATGAGTGGGATGAACAAAGCTTAAAAAAAAAGAATATAAATAAACATTACAAAAAACTGAGAAAACAAGAGCAGTAGGAGGCAAAGGAAAAAAGGAAAGATATACCCATCTGAATGTGGAGTTCCAAAGAATAGCAACAAGAGGTAAGCAAACTTTCTTAAGTGAACAATGCAAAGAAATAGAGGAAAACAACAAAATGGGAAAAACCAGAGATTTCGTCAAGAATATTAGAAATACCAAGTGAACATTTCATGCAAAGATGGCACAATAAAAGGGCAGAAAAAATATGGACCTAACAGAAGTAGAAATATTAAGAAGAGGTAAGTGAAGTGAAGTGAAGCTGCTCAGTCGTGTCCGACTCTTTGTGACCCCATGGACTGTAGCCTACCATGCTCCTCCCTCCATAGGATTCTCCAGGCAAGAGTACTGGAGTGGGTTGCCATTTCCTTCTCTAGGGGATCTTCCCGACCCAGGGAACAAACTTGGCTCTCCCGCATTCCAGACAGACGGTTTAACCTCTGAGCCACCAGGGAATCTCTAAGAAGAGGTAGCAAGAATACAAAAAACTATACAAAAAAGGTCTTAATGACCCAGACAACCAAGACAGTGTGATCACTCACCTAGGGTCAGAAATCTTGGAACATGAAGTCAAATGGGCCTTAGGAAGCATTACTAGGAACAAAGTTAGTGGAGGTGATGCAATTTCACTGAGCTATTTAAATCCTAAAAGATGATGCTGTTAAAGAGCTGCATTCAATATGTCAGCAAATTTGGAAAACTCAGCAGTGGCCACAGAACTGGAAAAGGTCAGTTTTCATTCCAATCCCTAAGAAGGACAAGCCAAAGAATGTTCAAACTACCACACAATTGCACTCATTTCACATGCTAGCAAGGTAATGATCAAAATCCTTCAAGCTAGGCTTCAACAATATGTGAACTGAGAACTTTCAGATGTACAAGCTGGAGTTAGAGAAGGCAAAAGAACCAACATCAAATCATCAACATGTGCTGGATCACAGAAAAAGCAAGGAATTTCAGAAAGACATCTATTTCTGCTTCATTGACCATGCTAAAGTCTTTGACTGTATGGATCACAACAAACTGGAAAATTCTAAGAGAGAAGGGAATACCAGACCACCTTACTTGTATCCTGAGAAATCTGTATGCAGGTCAAAAAGCAACAGTTAGAAACAGACATGGACAATGGACTAGTTCCAAATTGGGAGTACATCAAAGCTGTATATTGTCACCCTGCTTATTTAACTTATATGCAGAGTACATCATGTGAAATGTCAGGCTGGATGAAGCACAAGCTGGAATCAAGACTGCCAGGAGAAATATCAATAACCTCAGATATGTAGGTGATACCACCCTTATGGCAGAGAGAGAAGAGGAACTAAAAAGTCCCTTGATGAAGGTGAAAGAGGAAAGTGATAAAGCTGTCTTTAAACTCACTGTTCAGAAAACTAAGATCATGGCATCTGGTCTTCATGGCAAATAGATGGGGAAAAAATGGAAACAATGACAGAAGCCATGAAATTAAAAGATGCTTGCTCCTTTGAAGAAAAGCTATAACAAACCTAGAAAGAGTATTAAAAAGCAGACACACCACTTTACCAACAGAGGTTCATAACGTCATAGCTATGATTTTTCCACTAGGCATCTGGATGTAAGAGTTGGACTTAATGCTGAAGTGTCAATACTTTGTCCACCTGAGGCAGAGTCAACTCACCGGAAAAGACCTGGATGCTATGAAAGATCAAAGACACTAGAAGGGGACAACAGAGGATGAGATGGTTGAATGGCATTACCGATTCAATGGAGATGAGTTTGAGCAAACTCTGGGAGACAGTGATAGACAGGGAAGCCTGGCATGCTGCAGTCCACAGGATCACAAAGAGTCGAACATAGCTAAGCGACTGAACAACAATAAACATTATAGGAAATCAAAGAAGGAAATATTGAAAAATCATTAAACTCAGTCTTTAAAGAGAGAAATCAAAAGACTTCAAAATACAAAGATAAAGCAGGTGTCAGAATAATAATAAACATAGGAAAAAATTATGAAATTGAGCTGAAAAAAAAGAAAAAGTTTAAGAAAAATGAAATTACGGAAAAGGATAGGGTGAAAACGGGTGGGACAGGCTGAATAAAGTCACAAATACAGCCACACATTTTTCCAATCTAATAATTATTTCCATCCTGGCATTAAAGATATTATTAAACTTCCTTATTTTGTTCCACCCACTGAAAAATAATGTACTGAGGGAAATGAATTTTTGGCCCAAACTCTGGTTCCAAATCATATACATCACAGTGATTAAAACAGTAAACTCAGTAAACTTATGAACCATAATGAGTAGAAGATTACAGTTAATATCCTTCAGCTCTGTCTGTAGCTGAAGTTGATAGTAGTAGCACACTCCAAGTAAATTTTCAGTAACCCGAGGACATTTCATTCTTACATACGTAAATATTTTTAGCTCATTAATATTTTATAAAATAAAACTATCTCTTGCCTCAATTCCGGAAGAATTAAGGACACAGACTAAATCAACTGTTACCTGTTATGCAATAACAATAACATAGCACACAGTTACAAAATAACACAGAGACGGATAAATATTACTATGCACAATATACAAAGCAAAAATGAATAGCACCTAATTTGAGTATTTAGTGTCTCCTTTATAATTTTCCTGATACTTAAAGAATCACTATTTTACTTTAGTAACTCAGACTTACCACCCACGGCCTTTTTGCTTCAAGCATCTCAATCAAATCTAAATGTCGCTTACGTTCATAGAACCTGTCCACATCTTGTTTATATCTTTCATTCCTCTGAATCATTTTCTCTAGATATTCGGTTTTCTGTTTGCATGAGGTCTAAAATAAATATTCATTTAACAATTAGCTTAATCAAAGAAAGACAAAAGGTCAAATCTTTTTATAATGAAAAATGTATAGTGCTAGCAAAATTTCACAATAGGAGTTCTTAAGAACTGTGTAAAACTAAAGTGCACACCTGAGTTCTGGTCTAGGCTCTACTATTTATCAATTATGGGACCATGAGGAAGCCCTGCCACATCTCTAAGCTTGGACTCTTCTTGCCTGAAGAGAAGAGAGATATCTGCCCTATTCACTTCACTGGTAGAAGGTACTCAACTTAACTACAGGTGAAAGCTCAAAAGCTGTAACATGACATACAGAAAAGTGATATTATTAGTAGTATGTTATGAATACCCATGACTGAAGGATTTAGAAATGAGATAAAGGAAAGCTAAAATCTAGCCTTTATCTTGTGAATTAACAAACAAGTAAATTGCACTCAGAACCTAGAAGAATATGTGCTTGTTTTCTTTCAGAAGTTGGTAGGTAGTTACAGTCTTTCAGAGGGGAGTATTAGACGATTTGATTTGGGGAAAAATAAAAGAACTGACAGGGGTATCTAAAGTAGGATTAAAATAATTACAACTTCTTTTGTCATTCACTCTGAATTAAGTACAACAACAACAATAGCATTAAATCAGAACAAATCACATTATCAAGTACAGATAGTTACAGTTTGTGCGTGCTTAGTCACTTCAGTTGTGTACAACTCTGTGCAATCCCATGGACTGCAGCCCACCAGTCTCCTCTGTCCATAGGATTTTTCAGGCAAGAATACTGAGGTGGGTTGCCATGCCCTCCTCCAGGGGATCTTTCCAACCCAGGGATCAAACCTGCACCTCCTGCACTGCAGGCAGATTCCTTACTACTGAGCCACCTGGGAAGTGCCAGTCACAGTTTAAAAGAAAGCATTAGTTAACTAGATTTTTCATTACAAAAATTTACTGAATTGTAGCTGCTGAATTATGAAAAATGATTCATTAAATAAACATCTTTTAATGTGATATACTATAAAAGGACATTTAAATTTATTAAAGGTGAAGATAAAAATCAAACACTTCAACTAAATGTACAGTTCTTTTACAAAGTCTATCCTCACACAACTGAATAAAATATAAGAATGGGCTTAACAAAGACACTAACTAAATGCTATATATATGCTGTATTACCCAAAACCCTATACAGCATCTGAAATATCACAGGTGTTTAGAAAATACTGAATGAATAAAAGAATAACACTGAAACTTCCTGAGAGAAAAAAGTACTTTAGAAATTCAATTAATAACATATATTTGATGACATGATAGTCAAAACTTTATATCAAACCCATTCTTACTTTTTAGTAACCTAATTACTGAAAATCCTTGCTGAAAAAAAAATCACAAATATATGAATTTACTCAATGAACTATTATTCACTGGCCAATGAAAGACAATAAAATGAGTTGACCATAAATTACCTCTAGTTGTTTTTCTTTCTCCCTGAAGTTTTTCAGTTCACAGTGGTATTTGTGCATTTCTGGAGGACCAACTGACTTCTCGGTAGCTTCAAGGAGTTCAATTTTACTGAGTTTAGCAAACTCTCCAACTTTATCCTAGAGCACAGAACTTAAATATCAACTAATATTATCATTTACAAATATCTTCAAAACATTTTTCACTCAATGATACTTGTCAAGAAGAAACTCATTCAAAAGAAAAAAAAAAAACCTTTGCGATATGAATCTTAAAATAAATCCTGTCCTTTGATATTATTCTTTAAAATAATAAACTTAGGGTATAAACTACCACCTTTTTGAGAACTTTAAAAAAATTTCAATGTCAATATTTCCAGGTTGAAACTTTTCTATACATTTAACACAGTTTGGAAATAAAAAATACTGCCCTGGATTACAATGATCATTACCACATGTCAATTGGAATGAAATTATTAGAAGCTTAAAAAAGAAAAGAAGGATGGCAATTTCAAACAACTATTAATATTTCTGGAGACAGCTTTAAATCAGCTGCTGCTGCTGCTGCTGCTGCTGCTGCTAAGTCGCTTCAGTCATGTCCGACTCTGTGCGACCCCAGAGACGGCAGCCCACCAAGGCTCCACCATCCCTAGGATCCTCCAGGCAAGAACACTGGAGTGGGTTGCCATTTCCTTCTCCAATGCATGAAAGTGAAAAGTGAAAGGGAAGTCAGTCGCTCAGTCGAGTCCGACTCTTAGCGACCCCATGGACTGCAGCCCACCAGACTTCTCCATCCATGGGATTTTTCCAGGCAAGAGTACTGGAGTGGGGTGCCATTGCCTTCTCCGAAAACCAGCTGATAAATGCTTTCAAATTTTAACTTTTACTTAACTTGGACACAGTAATCAAATCATCATTGTTTCTGAAGAAAAGAACTAATTCAGTCACTAGAATAGCATCCAAAGACCAGTCTAAAAGATATTTGACTTTAATATTTAACATGGAATATCAGGATGTTTTATTTTTTTTTGAAGAAACTTAAAATATAAAACAGTTCTAGAAGGAATACACATAGATTTAAGAGTCTTGGTATATAAAGCATTTTATACAAATAGACTGATTAAGAAGTTGTTTATTAACACAATTTTAAGAGCCTATAAATTGAAGCACAGAACTACTTAAGCTACTTTCTGCACTTATAAATAAATAATACCTTTATTATTTATAAGGAAATAAAGGAGATAATACCTTTATTTCCTTTATAATAGATTTACTATAATATATTATAAATAATAATTATAATAAAATATTTATTATATTTATTGTTATATAATATTTAATTTTAATAAATTTATAATAAAATGTTTATTATATTATGTTGATCAATATTTATTATAGAAATATAATAAATATAATTTGTTATAATCTATTATAAATAACAATATTATAATAAATCTATTATAATAGATTTATTGATAGATTTATTAACTGAGTATTTCCAAATTACTAAAAAGTAGTAAGATTTTACTATAAGGTAAGATTTTACTATAAGAGATGAGATACTACCTTTTACAATACAAAGAACTGTTAACTATTAAGACCACTATGCTCCTTTTAAATAGTAACAATAGCTCTCAAAAAGTATTTACATTCTTATATGACATAAAGAGGAAACATTATATAGAAAATTTTCCCACTTTTACATTTAATTCTCTCATACCTGAGGTAGAAACTGGCAAAGATTGCCCACTTGAATATTTAAGGCTGCAACTTGCTCTTCTACTGCTTTTGGGCTGGTAGATTTTTTGTTGATGAACCAAGAGGACTGATTTTTTGCCACATCAATCTCGCGAGTGATTACAAGATTTCCAGAAGTCCTGAACCTATTTAAAAATTAAAAATCTTTATACTCAAAATACATACATTATTTTCTCTTGCACCAAAGGTTTCCACATAGGATTATTATTATAATTTTTATTTCTTTTAACATTATAGCCCCTCCAAAGAAGGAAAGCCTGGCATTTTATTAGTGGTAATACATAACTGACCACAAATAAGTTACTTCTTTCAACATCTGAAATTTAAACCGTTAAAATAAAAACACACTGATATTAACTCCCAAACACTGCCTGAGGATTCACATATCTGGAGTTATTCATCCTTTAATCATTATGCTATTCTCTAATCACATGTGCTCACTGAAATTCAAACTGGGTTGATATATGACAGCATAAAAAGTTCAACCTTGAAACTCTCTCTACTTGGAAAATGTACAAATGAAAACCAACTACTGTGTATGTATTTCCAGATATCAAGTGGAAATGCATACAGGTGGCCCACAGTTTCCTCATCTTATACTCCACCACTCTGAATTCAAAAGAAACTGTATCACATGACTATAAAAGAACACTGAACAAAAGAAAATTCATCTGAAAGATGGGTATTTATTTTTTGCTTTTAGAAGCACTACTGTGCCACACCTCCTACCTATTCATCCATCTTCTTCACTGGCAGTCAGCAGCATGAGGCATAAAGATAACTTACTGATATCTAATGGCAAAATGACAATGTAAATATTGTATATATCTAGATTATACTGTAATCAGAACACTCCAAACCGTAAGATTTTAGGATGTTAAACAAGGTATTCTAAACTTTGATTTCCAAGAGCATAACTAACAAAGTATTTTCTGATTCTCTTACTGAACAACTACTAAAAAAAAACTGGTAAAGTATCTTTATAAATGTATTTATAGGTTAGCATGAAAGTAAGGAATTGTGGACAAAATACCAGTGCAGATGGGAAACCAGCAGTGGAAAAAAGAAACTGCCTTTCATTCTGAGGGCATTTGGCCAACCAGGTAATCTGGTGTATTTATTTTTATGATCCCCTGAGAGAGGGGTGTTGAGGACAAAGCCCAGAGTTCTCCAAGGTAGAGTCTAATGGAAACCATCCCAAGGATCGGATCAAGAAGGCAGAGGAGCAGGACATGGGAAACACCTTCTCAGACAAATACATCAAAAATACATCTACATGCAGAATTATTTACATAGAACATCTACTGAACATTGGAAGAAGACTTCAGACTTTCTAAAGGGCAAGAAAATCTTCATGTAACTAAGTAGGACAAAAGAAGAAAGGAAAAAGAGAGAGAGAGAGGAACTGGGATGGAACCTGAGTCCCTGGGAGCAAGCTGTGAAAAAGGAAAGGTTTCTGCACATTGCGAAGTTCCCTCACTGGTGGTGAGATCAACTGGGACAAAGGGGTAGCTTTGGAGCCTCAAAGGAGAGTGCAGCAACTGCTTTGCGACGGCAAAGTGGAAAGACACCTTCAGACAGTAGGTGCCACCTGGCAGACCCCAGCCTGAGACACTCATCTGCTGGGGCAGGTGGAGTGAGGCTTGGGCTTTGGAGGTTAGACCCCAGGAGAGGACCAGGGTTGGCTGTGTAGAGACAGCCTGAGGTGGGTAGGGTATGGTGCACCACAACAGAGCGAGTACAGGAAGAAGCCTGGGACTGATAGAGAGGCAAGGCACCACTGTTGGTGGCACATGAGACGAGCAGCAAGACCATCAAAAAAACTTCCTTCTCTGAATTCACACTCTTAGGCAGCAGAGCACTGCCTACACGGGGTTCAGGGATGGGCGTGAGCTACCACTGTCATCTTCGACTCCAGAGATGGGCATGGGCTGCTGTTGCTGAGGCTCCTGTGACAGGTGGCTGGTCGTGGCCCCCACTTCCTGGGAGCATCTGTGGGCAGCACCTGCACACTGCCTACCAATATCCAGTAAACACTGAGCAAAGATATGACAAGCATCCAAACCAAAAGCAGCCCTCACACCAAAAAAATATTAAAGCCATACAAGCTATGCCAGGACGCACCCACATATTAATAGCCCTCCAAGAGAGGAAAGTGAAAAAGTTGGCTTAAAACACAACATTCAAAAAACTAAAATCATGGCATCCAGTCCCACCACTTCATGGAATAGACAGGGAAACATGGAAACAGTGACAGACTCTATTTTTGGGGGCTCCAAAATCACTGCAAGTGGTGACTGCAGCCATGAAATTAAAAGATGCTTGCTGCTTAGAAGGAAAGCTATGCCCAACCTAAACAGCATATTAAAAAGCAGATATTACTTTGCCAACAAAGGTCCACCTAGTCAAAGCTATAGTTTTTCCAGTACTGGATGTGAAAGCTGGACTACAAAGAAACCTGAGTGCCAAAGAATTAATGCTTTTGAACTGTGGTGTTGGAAAGATTCTTGAGCGTCCCTTGGAATGCAAGGAGATCCAACCAATCCATCCTAAAGGAAATCAGTCCTGAATATTCATTGGAAGGACTGATGCTGAAGCTGAAACTTCAATACTTTGGCCACCTGATGTGAAGAACTGACTCACTGGAAAAGACTCTGATGCTGGGGAAGATTGAAGACAGGAAGAGAAGGGGACGAGAGGATGAGATGGTTGAATGGCATCATCGACTCAATGGACATGAGTTTGAGTAAACTCCGGGAGTTGGTGATAGGGAAGCCTGTCGTGCTGCAGTCCATGGGGTCACAAAGAGTTGGACATGACTGACCGACTGAACTGAATTGCACCAATAGAAATGCAAACTATTGTGAAAAGGAACTAAAAACTGTAAGGAAGAGTCAAGAAAAATTAGAAAATTCATTTGCTGAGACAAAGGCTGAACTAAAGGCAATACATAACAGAATGAATGATGCTGAAGAGAGAATAAGTGATCTAGAAGAAAGGAAAATGGAAATAATCTGGTCGAAACAGCCAACAGCTCAAAAAAAAAGAAGCAAGCAAGCAATATGAGACCTATGGAACAATATAAAGTATGCCAATCTACATATAACAGGGATCCCAAAAGGAGAAGAAAGAGAAAAGAGGATTGAAAACGTACTTGAAGAAACTATGGCTAAAAAATTCCCAAACTTAAAGGTGGAAACAGATATCCAGATACAGGAAACACACAGGGTTCTAAACAAGATGAACCCAAACAGACCTACACCAAGATATATTATTTTTAAAATGGCAAAAGTTAAAGACAGTATTCTTAAGGCAGCAAGAGAAAAACAAAGAGTTAATGACAAGGGAACTCCCATAAGACTATCAGCTGATTTCCATACAGAAATGTTACAGCCCAGAAGGAAGTGGCAAAACATATTCAAAGTCTCAAAAGGAAAACTGCAACCTAGAATACTCTACCCAGTAAGGTAACCGATTAGAATAGGAGTGGAGAGAAAAAATTTATCAGACAAGCACAAACTAAAATACAGTGATACTAAACCTATCCTAAAAGAAATATTGAAAGGTCTTCTCTATATAGAAAAGAAGCAAACAGATATAGGTAGGAGGAAATCACAATTGAAAAGCCAGTGTACATACAGATTAAAAAAAAAAAAAAACTTATTTGTGAAAGCAACGATAAACATACTGAACAGCAAAAGGATAAACATGAAGATATAAAAAATATAAAATCATAAAATGTGTGGAAGAAGACTAAGAGAATGTAATACTTTTTTTTCTAAGAATGTTTACTTATGTGACTATTAAAGCAAGCAGATATAGGAAAGGGTTAACATACTTGAAAAAGAGAGCAACTACAAATTAAAAAACATACAAAAATTCACAAAAACCAAAAAGAAAATGTAAGCATAAAATTTTCATCAAACCAGAGAGGAAAAAAGAAGAAATACAGTCAACTGGAAAACAAGGTTTAAAATGGCAGTAAATACTTATGTATCAATAATTACCTTAAATGACAGTGGACTGAATACTCCAATCAAAAGACAGAGTAAAAGATAGGATAAAAGAAAAATAAAGCCTCCCACATCAGGACAAAGGACACACAGACTGTAAGTGCGGGGATGGAAAAAGGCATTTCATGCAAACAGAAATGACAAGAAGGCAGGAGTCACAATACTCATATCAAACAAAACAGACATTAACAAAAGCCATAAAAAAAGATGAAAAAGGACACCATATGATGATAAAAGGACCAATACAAGAAGAGGATTTTACACTCGTTAACATATATACACCCAATATAGGAGCACCCAAATATATAAGACAAATACTAACACGACACAAAGGCAGAAACTGATAGGGACACAACAGGAAGGGACTTTAATACCTCATTCACATCAGGGGACACATCCTCTAGAAAGAAAACCAATAAGGCAACAGAGATCTCATATGATGCAATAAGACAGATTCAAGTGATATTTTCAGGACACTGTATGCAAAAAAAACCCAGGATACACATTCTTTTCAACTGCACGTGAAACATTCTTTGAGATCAGTTCAGTCGCTCAGTTGTGTCCGACTCTTTGCGACCCCATGAACCGCAGCACGCCAGGCCTTCCTGTTCATCACCAACTCCCAGAGTTTACCCAAACTCATGTCCATTGACAGAGAAGGCAATGGCACCCCACTCCAGTACTCTTGCCTGGAAAATCCCATGGACGGAGGAGCCTAGTAGGCTGTAGTCCATGGAGTCACCAAGAGTTGGACACCACTGAGCGACTTCACTTTCACTTTCCACTTTCATGCATTGGAGAAGGAAATGGCAACCCACTCCAGTGTTCTCCTGCCTTCAATCTTTCCCAACATCAGGGTCTTTTCAAATGATATCTCTTCGCATCAGATGGCCAAAATAATGGAGTTTCCGTTTCAACATCAGTCGTTTCAATGAACACCCAGGACTTATTTCCTTTAGGATGGACTGGTTAGGACTAACCAAATACTAGGGCACAAAAGTAACCCCAACAAATTTAAGAGTATAGAAATTATTTCAAGGATCTTCTCTAACCACAAAGGCATGAAACAAGAAATTAACCACAGGAAAAGAAATGAGAAAAAAACAATCACATGGAGACTAAACAACATGTTACTAAAAAAACCAATGGATCAAAGTGAAAGTCACATCAGACTCTTTGCAACCCCACAGACTATACGGTCCATAGAATTCTCCAGGCCAGAATACTGGAGTGTGTAGCCTTTCCCCTCTCCAGGGAATTTGCCCAACCCAGGGATCGAACCCAGGTCTTCCATATTGCAGGTGGATTCTTTACCGGCTGAGCCACAAGGGAAGCCCAAAGATTCCTGGAGTGTGTAGCCTATCCCTTCTCCAGCGGATCTTCCCGACCCAAGAATTGAACCAGGGTCTCCTGCATTGCTGCCAGATTCTTTACCAACTGAGCTATGAGGGAATGAGGATATCAAAAAGGAAATAGAAAGACTAAACAAAACTGACAAGCTGTTGACTACACTCACCAAGAAAGGATAGAGAACCCAAGTAAATAAAGTAAGAAACAAAAAAGAAGTCTCAAATGATACCACAGAAATACAAAACACTGTAAGAGAATACTATGAACATTTATATGCTAATAAATTCAACAACCCCAAAAAAAAGGGATAAGTTTTTAGAAACATACAGTCCACCAAAATTCAATCAAGAAACTGATAATTTGAACAGACAATCATTTTAAGTGAAACAGAATCTGTAAATAAATAGAAGAAAAACACTCCCTACAAACACAAGTGCAGGACCTGATGGCTTCACCGGTTAATTCTACCAAACATACAAAGAAAAACTTAAACCCATCCTTCTCAAACTCTTCCTTAAGAATGAAGAGGAAGGAACACTCCTAAATACAGTCTATGAAGCCACCATCACTGTGATACCAAAGCCAGAAAAGAAAATTACAAGCCTGTATCTTTGATGAATATAGATGTAAAAATTCTCAACAAGGTATTAATAAACCAAATATAACAACACATAAAATAAAAAATCATACACCATGACCAAGCTGGATTCATCCTAGGGTCACAAGGAGTCGTCAACCTATGCAAACCAATTAACGTGATATGCCACATTAACAAAAGACAAAAACCATATTATCATCTCAATAGATGCAGAAAAAGCACTTGACAAAATTCAGTATCGATTCATGATAAAACTCTTACCAAAGTGGTACAAAGGGAACATGTGTGTTAGTTGCTCAGTCATGTCCAACTCTGCAACTCCATGGTCTGTTGTCCACTAGGCTCCTCTGTCCATGGAATTCTCCAAGCAAGAATACTGGAGTGGGTTGCCATTGCCTTCTCCAGGGGGCCTTCCCGACCTCAGGGTGGACCCAGGTCTACTGCACCGCAGGCAAATTCTTTATCATCTGAATCACCTGGGAAGCCCAGAGGGAACATATCTCAACATAATAAAAGCCATTTATGACAAACCCACACTCAATGTAACACTCAAAGGCAAAAAAATGAAAGTCTTCTTGTTAACATCTGAAATAAGACAAGGACAAAGACGCCCACTCTTATCTCTGACAGTATTAGAAGTCCTAGCCAACAAACAAAATGCAAAACTCTACTCAGCTATCCTTGCTTAAATGGGATACAAAACATATTAAAAAAATGAAATAAATTAAAAAAAAAAACAGGAAAATATTTAAAGAGAAAGCTAACTATATTCATTAATGACAAACAGATTTTAAGGCAGAAAGCCTCAAAAGATGAAGAATTCAGTATATAACAATAAAGAGTTCAATACTGTCCTATAAATATATAAAGGAAAGATGGACAGAACAAAGGTAATTAATAAATCTACATAAAGAAAGGGATAGTGTAATATGCTTTTCTCAGTAATAGTAAAAATAACTAGTAATCTTGCACTAATGGACAAATAAACAGTACACACACAACAGCAGAATACTCATTCTTTCAACCAAAACAGGTAACAATTACAAGGGCTCAGTATGTAAGCCTCAACAAATTTCAAAGGATTGGGAACATAAAGATCACCTTATCTATTTTTTACCACACTACTATCAAGGTGATGATCAATACTAAAATATAATAGGAAGATCACATTAGAATTTGAAACAGCTTTTAATTTGAGCTCAAAAACAAAATGAAAACATTCACAACTGAAAAGTAGAAAAATACTATACTAAAATTTGGGAGATGGAACTAAAGCAGTACTGATAGGCAGATTTTTACCCTTCACTATTTACATTAGGGAAAAAACAAGACTGAAAATGAGTACAATATCCATTTCAGGAAATGAGAAGAACAAAAGAAACCAAAAGTTTAAAGAACAATTAGTAAAGGGAAGAGTAAACATGAATGAAATATAAAACCATGACGTAAGACAGAAACAACAATGCAAAAAGTTAAACTCATTAAAAAAAGATGAATAAAACTGACAAATCAATTTTTTCCAAATCATGAAAAAAAAAAAACGAATAAAAGAGGAGAATACAACTACAGGAGATACTTAAATAATATATTTTACATATGAGAAGACATAATACAAACATAATAAAGTTACATATTATTTAGCCAAATAAAATTAAAAGCTAAGATGAAAATATTTTTTAGAAAACTATAAATTACCATGATGACTCAAGAATAGAAAAACTAAATAATTCATTACCATTAATTAAATCAATAGGCCCAGATGATTTTATCAGTAACTTTAATCAAATATCCAATCAACTAATATTTCACAAGCAAAATACAGATGTTAGAGAAGCAAGTCTATCAATGCAAAAACTATGACTATGTTGAACTTATTCTAAGAATGCAAAATAGACTGAACATTAGGAAATTAACTGAATTTACCAATTAAAATAATATGATCAATTCAATACATGCTGATAAAATTCACTTGCTAGTTATAATTAAAAGAACATGAAATCAGGAACAACAAGGAATACCTCTAAACAAGTAAATCATATCTTTCAAAATCCTACAACAAGTATCTCATTTCACTCCAGCCACACTACCATTTTTCTGTTCCTCAGCAACAACAAATTTAATTTTGCCAGACTATTCGCACAAACTATTCCATCTGCCTGGAATACTCTACTCCCAGTTATTACGGTTCTCATTCAGTTCTCACTTCCCAACAGGCCCTTCCTGAACATACAATAGGAATAAAACAGCACTTCCCCCAAACCCTGCCAAGGCCTACAATGAACTAAATCTGATGAAAGTTCCTTGTCTTTATTTTGCTCCACCTGTCAGAGGCACTGGACAGGCCAACAGCACTGCACGACTCCTCGAGTGTGCTTTCCAGGTACCGCATTCTCCTCACTCACTAGCATTCTTCCCAGGTTCCTTTCCCCACGTTCAGCCTCTAAATGCAGCAGTACAACAGAATCTAGTTCTTACAGACTTCCTTCCTCCATCTGCATCTTCTCCCTTGGAGATTTCAACCACCCTACCAACAACCTTTGGCCCAGATTTCTCCTCTAATAAGGGGAAAAAAAAAAAAAACCTAACTGCCCATTCAACATTTCAATTTACGTAAAATGAAGACACAAAACTGAATGAGATTTAGCTCATCACAGGCCTTGGCAACACTTTTACCTGAATGTCTACATGAGCATCTCAAACTTTCTCTGTATTTTACTGACCCTAAAAAGCATCTGTTTTTGTTGCTGTTCTTTTCCATCTTAACATTTCTGAAACTAGGTTGCATATTTCAAACTGTTTCATAGTTTAACTGGAAGTTGCATTTTACAATGGTGGCATCTTAATTCGACAAAATATGGTTTACTTCAAAATGACCTTCTGATCTTACCCTAAAACCTCCAGATGCTGGTTTCATTACCTCAGTTAAGAGAAACTCCACTCTTAAGGATGCCAGATACATATATTGGTATACTTCTTCTTCGATGCCCTTCTCTCTTTCATATTCTATATTCAATTTGTGAGCAAATTTTATTTTATTTTATTTTCTCTTAGAATTATTACATTAAAGCTTCATTGATTTCCTTGCTTTTGCCTGTTTTCTTAGTCTATTTTTCACAGAGCAACCTAAATGATCTGATTAAAATTTAAGCTATTAAATTATGTCACCTCTCTGCTCAAATTCTGATGGCTTCACATCTTATTCAAAACAATTCCTTACATTAGTCTACAAAGCTTAATGAGCTGGCTCCCTTATATTTTCAGAACTTATCTTTTACTCCTCCTATTTAACAAAATCCAGTGACACTACGTACCACTTCAGGGTCTTAGCATTTACAGATTCCTCTACCTGAAATGCAGTACTTGGGTGCCATCCCCAAAACGACACAATGATCTCTGTTCATTTACAAGGCAAACCATTCAACATCAGAGTAACTAAGTCTATGTCCAAACCACTAACGCCAAAAAACCTGAATGGTTCTACAAAGACATACAAGACCTTCTGGTAGTAACACCAAAAGAAAACAAAGATCCTTTTCATCACAGGGGTGTGGAATGCAAAAGTAGGAAGTCAAGAGATAACTGGAGTAAATGTATGGCAAAAATCACCACAATGTTGTAAAGTAATTAGCCTCCAATTAAAATAAATAAGTTAATTTTTTTAAAAAAGAGACAGAGATACCTGGAGTAACAGGCAAGACTGGCATTAAGACTACAAAATGAAGCAGGGCAAAGGCTTACAGAGTTTTGCCAAGAGAATGCACTGGTCATAGCAAACACCTCCTTCCAACAACACAAGAGATGATGCTACACGTGGACATCACTGGATGGTCAATACTGAAATCAGACTTTGCAACCAAAGATGGAGAAGTTCTACAAAGTCAGCAAAAACAAGACTGGGAAGCTTGACTGTGGCTCAGATCATAAGCTCCTTATTGCAAAATTCAGACTTAAATTTAAGAAAGTAGGGAAAACGACTAGGCCATTCAGGTACTGCTGCTAAGTCGCTTCAGTCGTGTCCGACACTGTGTGACCCCATAGACGGCAGCCCACCAGGCTCCCCCGTCCCTGGGATTCCCCAGGCAAGAACACTGGAGTGGGTTGCCATTTACTTTTCCAATGAATGAAAGTAAAAAGTGAAAGTGAAGTCGCTCAGTCGTGTCTGACTCTTTGCAACCCCATGGACTGCAGCCTACCAGGCTCCTTTGTCCGTGGGATTTTCCAGGCAAGAGTACTGGAGTGGGGTGCCATTGCCTTCTCCGCTTTCAGGTACAACCTACATCAAATCCCTTATGTTTATACAGTGGAGGTGACAAATGGATTCAAGGGACTAGATCTGACAAAGTGCCTTAAGAACTATAGACATATATTCGTAATATTATACAGGAGGCAGTGACCAAAACCATCCCCAAGAAAAAGAAATGAAAAAGGCAAAATGGTTGTCTGAGGAGGCCTTACAAATAGCTGAAAAAAGAAGAGAAGCAAAAAGTAAAGGAGAAAAGGAAAAATACACCCATCTGAATGAAGAGTTCCAAAGAATAGCAAAGAGAGATAAGAAAGCCTTCCTCAGTGAGCAATGCAAAGAAAAAGAAGATAACAATAGAAGGGGAAAGACCAGAGATCTCTTCAAGAAAATTATACATACACCAAGGGAACATTTCGTGGAAAAATGAGCACAATAAAGGACAGAAATGGTATAGATCTAACAGAAGCAGAAGATATTAAGAAGAAGTGACAAGAAAACACAGAAAAACTAACGGTCTCAATGACACAGATAACCATGACAGTGTGATCATTCATGTAGATAGAGCCAGACATACTAGAGTGTGAAGTCAAGTGGGACTTTGGAAGCATTACTAAGAAAAGGTTAGTAAAGTGATGGAATCCCAGCTGAGCTATTTCAAATTCTAAAAGATTATGCTGTTAAAGTGCTGCACTCAATATGCCAGCAAATTTGGAAAACTCAGCAGTGGCCCCAGGACTGGAAAAGGTCAGTTTTCATTCCAATCTCAATGAAGGGCAATTCCAAAGAATGTTCAAACTACCATACAGCTGCACTCATTTCATATGCTAGTAAGGTAATGCTCAAAATCCTTCAAGCTAGGCTTCAACAGTATGTGAACCAAGAACTTTGAGATGTAAAATCTGAATTTAGAAAAGGCAGAAGAACCAGAGATCAAATTGCCAATATCTGCTGGATCATACAAAAAAGAAGGGAATTCCAGAAAAACATCTACTTCTGCTTCACTGAGTACACTACAGCCTTTGACTATATGGATCACAACAAACTGTGGAAAATTCTTAAAGAGATGGGAATACCAGACCACCTTACCTGCCTCCTGAGAAATCTGTATGCAGGTCAAGAAGCAACAGTCAGAACCGGATATGGAACAACGGACTGGTTGTTCAAAACTGGGAAAGGAGTAGGTTAAGGCTATATATGCGCAGGTGGCTGCGACGTGCGCGCGATAGCGCGGCCAAGAGGAGCCACCCCCCGTCCGAGGTCAGGGGCAGAAGCCAGGAGGACCCCATGCCCAAAGGGCGGCGGCCAAGAGGAGTTACCCCACGTCCGAGGTCAGGGGCAGCGACCGAGAGTACCAGACTGCGACGGCACAGGAACGGCGGAGAGGAGCTACCCCGCGTCCTAAGTCAGGGGGGCGCCGCCGAGAGGAGATACCCAGTGTCCGAGGTCAGGGGTGGTGACGAGATGAGCTACCCCAAGCCCCCACGCCCGAGGCCATGGCGGCTGGGAGGAGCAACCCACGCCCGAGGCCAGGGGCGTGAGGAGAGGAGATACCCCACGCCCCAAACCCAAGGCCAGGGACGACGGGCGGGAGGAGCTACACCACGCCCCTAAGCCCGAGGCCAAGGGCAGCGGCAGGGAGGGGGAACCCACACCGGAGGCCAGGGGCGCTACAAGAGGAGATACCCCATGCCCCAAGCCCGAGGCCAGGGGCGACGGGCGGGAGGAGCTACCCTACGCCCTCACGCCCAAGGCAAGGGGCGGTGGCCGGGAGGAGCTACCCCACGCCCCCACGTCCGAGGCCAGAGTCGGTGGCCGGGAGGACCAACCCCACGTCCAAGGAGCCGTGGCTGCATGGGCGCAGGAGGGCCTAGAGGAGCTATCCCACATTGAAGGTCAGGAAGGGCGGAGGTGAGGAGATATCCCTCGTCCAAAGTAAGGAGCAATGGCTGCGCTTTGCTGGAGCAGCCATGAAGAGATACCCCACGCCCAAGGTAAGAGAAACTCAAGTAAGACAGTAGGTGTTGCAAGAGGGCATCAGAGGGCAAACACACTGAAACCATACTCACAGAAAAAGTCAATCTAATCACACTAGGACCACAGCCTTGTCTAACTCAATGAAACTAAGCCATGCCCGTGAGGCAACCAAAGACGGGCAGGTCATGGTGGAGAGATTTGACAGAATGTGGTCCACTGGAGAAGGGAATGGCAAACCACTTCAGTATTCTTGCCTTCAGAACCCCATGAACAGTATGAAAAGGCAAAATGATAGGATACTGAAAGAGAAACTCCCCAGGTCAGTAGGTGCCCAATATGCTACTGGAGATCAGTGGAGAAATAACTCCAGAAAGAATGAAGGGATGGAGCCAAAGCAAAAAGAATACCCAGCTGTGGATGTGACTGGTGATAGAAGCAAGGTCCAATGCTGTAAAGAGCAATATTGCATAGGAACCTGGACTGTCAGGTCCATGAATCAAGGCAAATTGGAAGTGGTCAAACAAGAGATGGCCAGAGTGAATGTCGACATTCTAGGAATCAGCGAACTCAAATGGACTGGAATGGGTGAATTTAACTCAGATGACCATTATATCTACTACTGCGGGCAGGAATCCCTCAGAAGAAATGGAGTGGCCATCATGGTCAACAAAAGAGTCTGAAATGCAGTACTTGGATGCAATCTCAAAAACGACAGAATGATCTCTGTTCGTTTCCAAGGCAAACCATTCAGTATCACAGTAATCCAAGTCTATGCCCCAACCAGTAACGCTGAAGAAGCTGAAGTTGAACGGTTCTATGAAGACCTACAAGACCTTTTAGAACTAACACCCAAGAAAGATGTCCTTTTCATTATAGGGGACTGGAATGCAAAAGTAGGAAGTCAAGAAACACCTAGAGTAACAGGCAAATTTGGCCTTGGAATACGAAATGAAGCAGGGCAAAGACTAATAGAGTTTTGCCAAGAAAATGCACTGGTCATAACAAACACCCTCTTCCAACAACACAAGAGAAGATTCTATACATGGACATCACCAGATGGTCAACACCGAAATCAGATTGATTATATTCTTTGCAGCCAAAGATGGAGAAGCTCTATACAGTCAACAAAAACAAGACCAGGAGCTGACTGTGGCTCAGACCATGAACTCCTTATTGCCAAATTCAGACTTAAATTGCTGAAAGTAAGGAAAACCACTGGACCATTCAGGTATGACCTAAATCAAATCCCTTATGATTATACAGTGGAAGTGAGAAATAGATTTAAGGGCCTAGATCTGACAGACAGACTGCCTGATGAACTATGGAATGAGGTTCGTGACACTGTACAGGAGACAGGGATCAAGACCATTCCCATAGAAAAGAAATGCAGAAAAGCAAAATGGCTATCTGGGGAGGCCTTACAAATAGCTGTGAAAAGAAGAGAAGCTAAAAGCAAAGGAGAAAAGGAAAGATATAAACATCTGAATGCAGTGTTCCAAAGAATAGCAACAAGAGATACGAAAGCCTTCTTCAGCAATCAATGCAAAGAAATAGAGGAAAACAACAGAATGGGAAAGACTAGGGATCTCTTCAAGAAAATCAGAGATACCAAAGGAACATTTCATGCAAAGATGAGCTCGATAAAGGACAGAAATGGTATGGACCTAAGAGAAGTAGAAGATAATTAAGAAGAGATGGCAAGAATACACAGAAGAACTGTACAAAAAAGATCTTCACAGCCCAGATAATCACGATGGTGTGATCACTGACCTAGAGCCAGACATCCTGAAATGTGAAGTCCAGTGGGCCTTAGGAAGCATCACTACGAACAAAGCTAGTGGAGGTGATGGAATTCCAGTTGAACTATTCCAAATCCTGAAAGATGAAGCTGTGAAAATGCTGCACTCAATATGCCAGCAAATTTGGACAACTCAGCAGTGGCCACAGGACTGGAAAAGGTCAGTTTTCATTCCAATCCCTAAGAAAGGCAATGCCAAAGAATGCTCAAACTACCGCACAATTGCACTCATCTCACACACTAGTAAAGTAATGCTCAAAATTCTCCAAGCCAGGCTTCAGCAATATGTGAACCGTGAACTTCCTGATGTTCAAGCTGGATTTAGAAAAGGCAAAGGAACCAGAGATCAAATTGCCAACATCCACTGGATCATGGATAAAGCAAGAGAGTCCGAGAAAAACATCTATTTCTGCTTTATTGACTATGCCAAAGCCTTTGACTGTGTGGATCACAATAAACTGGAAAATTCTGAAAGAGATGGGAATACCAGACCACCTGATCTGCCTCTTGATAAATTTGTATGCAGGTCAGGAAGCAACAGTTAGAACTGGACATGGAACAACAGACTGGTTCCAAATAGGAAAAGGAGTACGTCAAGGCTGTATATTGTCACCCTGTTTATTTAACTTCTATGCAGAGTACATCATGAGAAACGCTGGACTGGAAGAAACACAAGCTGGAATCAAGACTGCCGGGAGAAATATCAATAACCTCAGATATGCAAATGATACCACCCTTATGGCAGAAAGTGAAGAGGAACTCAAAAGCCTCTTGATGAAAGTGAAAGTGGAGAGTGAAAAAGTTGGCTTAAAGCTCAACATTCAGAAAACGAAGATCATGGCATCCGGTCCCACCACGTCATGGGAAATAGATGGGGAAACAGTGGAAACAGTGTCAGACTTTATTTTTCTGGGCTCCAAAATCACTACAGATGGTGACTGCAGCCATGAAATTAAAAGACGCTTACTCCTTGGAAGGAAAGTTATGACCAACCTAGATAGCATATTCAAAAGCAGAGACATTACTTTGCCAACAAAGGTCTGTCTAGTCAAGGCTATGGTTTTTCCTGTGGTCATGTATGGATGTGAGAGTTGGACTGTGAAGAAGGCTGAGCACCGAAGAATTGATGCTTTTGAACTGTGGTGCTGGAGAAGACTCTTGAGAGTCCCTTGGACTGCAAGGAGATCCAACCAGTCCATTCTGAAGGAGAGCAGCCCTGGGATTTCTTTGGAAGGAATGATGCTAAAGCTGAAACTCCAGTACTTTGGCCACCTCATGCAAAGAGTTGACTCCCTGGAAAAGACTCTGATGCTGGGAGGGATTGGGGGCTGAGGAGAAGGGGATGCTAGAGGATGAGATGGCTGGATGGCATCGCTGACTCAATGGACGTGAGTCTCAGTGAACTCCAGGAGTTGGTGTGGACAGGGAGGCCTGGCGTGCTTCGATTCATGGGGTCACAAAGAGTCGGACACGACTGAGCGACTGATCTGATCTGATCTGAAGGCTATATATTGTTACCTTGTTTATTTAACTTACATACAGAGTATATCAAGCAAAATGCTGGGCTGGATGAAGCACAAGCTGGAAAAAAGAAGGCCGGGAGAAATATCAATAACCTCAGATATGCAGATGACACCACCCTTACGGTAGAAAGTAAGGAGGAACTAAAGACCCTGATGAAAGTGAAAGAGGACAGTGAAAAAGCTGACTTAAAACTCAACATTCAAAAAACTAAGATAACGGCATCCGGTCCGTTACTTCATGGGAAACAGATAGGGAAACATTGGAAACAGTGACAGACTTTATTTTTTTGGGCTAAAAACAATCACTGCAAGTGGTGACTACAGCCATTAAATTAAAAGATGGTTGCTCCTTGGAAGAAAAGCTATGACCAACCTAGACAGTATTAAAAAGCAGAGACATCACTTTGCCAAAAAAGATACACAGAGTCAAAGCTATGGTTTTTATGGTAGTCATGGATATGGATATGAGAGTTGGACCATAAAGAAGGCTGACTGCTAAAGAATTGATGCTATGGTCTGCGGTGTTGGAGAACACTCTTGAGAGTCCCTTGGACAGCAAGGATATCCAACCAGTCCATCCTAAAGGAAATCAGTCCTGAATATTCACTGGAAGGACTGATCCTGAAGCTGAAGCTCCAATACTTTGGCCACCAGATATGAAGAGCCAACTCATTACGAAAGACCCTGATGCTGGGAAAAACTGAAGTCAGGAGGAGAAGGGGATGACAGAGGACGAGACGTTTGGATGGCATCACTGACTCAATGGACATAAGTCAGAGCAAGCTCCAGGAGGTGATGAAGGACAGGGAAGCCTGGTGTGCTGCAGTACACAGGATCGCAAAGGGTCGGACATGACTGAGCGACTGAACAACAACAACAATATATTCCATGATGGCAGAATGCTGTTCCTCCCAAAAAAAGAAGGCTGTATCCCTCAATGTACTAAAACATATTTGAAAAATGACTGCATAAATGCATTTCAGAGACCATTTATTTTACCCACCATTCCCTTCAATGAATATATGACCAGTTATTGCCTCCATTCAACAGCAATGACAGTTTTGATGACTTATATCAGCCATTTTGGGCTTGGTATTCTCAAAGCCACAGGGACCCTAACTGAACAAAAGAGCACAACATAATCATGTTGAGTATGTAGAAAGGAAATCTTCCCTGTGTTAGACCTGGTAACAGAACTCTGGTTAACAGTCACTGGTTAGATTATTAGAGCAAGTAGCTACTGAACACCAGAACAATTAACCTCTTTAGATAATAAGACAAAAGGGCTTTGATGACTCAGAGTAAAAAGTCAGGAGTGCTTAAGACCTACAGCCATCCTTAATAGACTTCTGAAACTTAAATGTTAATAGTCCATCTGTGTTTTATAAATATACTTGGTTTAGTATACTTTTTCAGTTTCAGTATCTAGGAAACCATCATGATCAGTGCTAACCTAGAAGTATCTTTGCAATTACAGTCATATCTCAGATACATTGCAGGTTTGGTTCCAAAATACTGCAATAAAGTAAACATTGCAATGAAGTGTACTGCATCAATTTTTTGGTTTCCCCTTACAAATGAAAGTTATGTTTATACTATACTGTAGTCTACTAAGTGTACAAAAGCATTACATCTAAAAAAATAACCTACCTTAGTAAAAATATTATATTTCTAAAAAATGCTAACCATCATTTGACAATGCAGGGTTGCCTCAAAACTTTAATTTGTATACACATATCTGCAAAGCACAATGAAACAAGGTATGCTTGTGTTTTTTAAATGGAGATATAATTCAGAAATCATAGAATCCACTATTTTAATGTGTACAATTAATGTTTTTTTTTTTAAAGATGATAAAATTTATGATTTTAGCCATTTTTAGGTGTCAGTTAAGGGTGTGTATCAACAGGGGTTAAGTACATTCACAAAGTTATGCAACCATCACCATCATCTAATTTCAGAATATTTTTATCACTCAAAAGAGCCCATACCTGTTTAACCAGTCACTCCTCATTCTTTCCTCCACTCAAACCCCAGCTACCACTAATCTGTTTTCTGTCCCATCTATTTACTTATCCTGGACATTTCATAGAAATGGAATCATGCAATATGCAATCTTCTGTGTCTAGTTTCCTCATCAGCCGTAATCTTTGCAAGGTTTACCCAAGTTACAGGCTCTATCAGTCCTTCAGTCCTTTGTATGGCTCAATCATGTGTTATGGTATGGATATATCATAATTTGTTTAGCCATTTTTCAGGCAATGGACATCTGAGTTATTTATAATTTTCATCATTAAAATTAGGAAACAGCTACATTATGCCAGTGAGCAATCATTCTCTAGAACAGTGACTGGACCAAAGAATACTTGTATTTAAATTTTAATAGATACTGCAGAATAGGATATAGTGCCTATACTCCCACAATGGTGCATGACAGGATTCTCTTTTCTATAACTTCATATGATTGAACTTTATTTTATATTTTTCTAAGCTGAGAGGAAAACAATCTTCATCTTGTTCTCCTTTGTAACTAGTGAGATGTCGTCTTTTTTTTGTATATATTTGTCATTTATATTACTTCGTATTAAACTTCTTTGCTTATTTCCTTATTAAGTTGTATATAATTTTTACTGACTTAATGAGATATTAAAATCTCAATCATTTTAAGACATGTACATATTATCTGTGCTGAAAATGTTTCTTCCCATCTGTCACTCATTTTTAACTATGGCGCCATTATTTTGGGCTGAATTTTTATGGAGCCTAAATTTCCTGTCTTTTTTTCTCTTCCAGGCAAGGTTTTACTGGGCTCATGCTGCAGCATGAGGGAGTGAAAACATGAGTCTGGTACCCATGCTCACTCCAAAAGAGGAGCTATTTGGGTCCAGGTAACAACAGGGGCAGATTATGTGGGTTGGGCAGGAGGTATAGCTTAGACAATCTGCCCGCCACCCTGCCCACCACCTTGGTGGTGCTGTATGCAAGAATCACACACAGTGCCCTGCTTTTGCTACTGGTACTTCTGTTGATTTATGGCTTTTTCTGTATCTCACTGTTCGTAACTGTACCAACTTCCATGCAGGCAATTATTTTCAGTCCTATCTTATAGTTTCTCTGTATTCTGTTGCTTTAGGGGATATTTGTCCATGTTCAAGTATTCTGAGAAATGGTCCCAGGTCCCAGCATATCTTAAGTGAAGACCAGCTATCCTCAGGCTACCTTTCCACATGGTTGGGCAGAGGCCAAGCAGTTCTGGGCATCAAAACAGCCTTCTCTTCCTTCGAGTTTCTTCTGTCTTCCTTTATATGGTTACTGGCTATCCTGTTTTACTGAGTAAGGTCTTTCCCTTTCCTGAGATTTAAAAAATATTCTACACCATTTTTCTATTCTTTTTAAACCCACATATTTTTAAAAGTCTAAAGACTTTTAAAATCAAGATTTTACTTATGTACAGGATTACCTGATAACAGTCTAAATTTATCTGTTTTAAACAACTAATAGCCAATTATTTCAACTCAGTTTGAGTAATTTATGTGGTAAGCCATGTCCAACAGACTCTTTGTGAACCCACGGACTGCAGCCTGCCAGGCTCCTATCTATGGAATTTTCCAGGCAAGAATACTGGAGTGGGTTGCCATTTCCTTCCTCAGGGGATCTTCCTAACTGAGGAATTGAGCCCGCATCTCTTTCATCTCCTGCCCTGGCAGGTGGATTCTGTACTACTCTGCCACTTGGGAAAGGAACCTGAAATGTCAGGTCCAGATATCAAGGTAAATTAGAAGTGGTCAAACAGGAGATGGCAAGAGTGAACATCAACATTTTAGGAATTAGTGAACTAAAGTGGACTGGAATGGGTGAATTTAACTGAGATGACCATTATATCTAGTACTGTGGATAAGAATCCCTTAGAATACATGGAGTAGCCATCATAGTCAACAAGAGTCCAAAATGCAGTACTTGGATGTGATCTCAAAAATGACAGAATGAGCTCTGTTCATTTCCAAGGCAAACCATTCAATATCACAGTAATCCAAATCTATGCCCCAACCAGTAATGCTGAAGAAGCTGAAGTTGAATGGTTCTATGAAGACCTACAAGACCTTCTAGAACTAACACCGAAAAAAGATTCCATTTTAGGGGACTGGAATGCAAAAGTAGGAAATTAAGAGATACCTGGAGTAACAGGCAAATTCAGCCTTGGAGTCCAAAATGTAGCAAGGCAAAGGCAACAGTTTTGCCAAGAGAACACACTGGTCACAGCAAATGCCCTCCTCTTCCAACAACACAAGAGAAGACTCTACACACGGACATCACCAGATGGTCAACACCAAAATCAGATTGATTATATTCTTTGCAGCCAAAGATGGAGAAGCACTGTACAGTCAGCAAAAATAAGACCGGGAGCTGACTGTGGCTCAGATCATGAACTCCTTATTGCCAGATTCAGACCTAAATTGAAGAAAGTAGGGAAAACCACTAGACCATTCAAGTTATGACCTAAATGAAATCCCTTACAATTATACAGTGGAAGCGACAAGTAAATTCAAGATTAGATCTGATAGAGGGCCTGAAGAACTATGGATGGAGGTTCGTGACATTGTACAGGAGAAAGTGATCAAGACCATTTCAAAGAAAAAGAAATGCAAAAAGGCAAAATGGTTGTCTGAGGAGGCTGAGAAAAGAGATGCTAAAGGCAAAGGAGAAAAGGAAAGATAATTCCATTTGAATGCAGAGTTCCAAAGAACAGCATGGAGAGATAAGAAAGCCTTCCTCAGTGAGCAATGCAAAGAAATAGAGGAAAAAGTAGAACAGGAAAGACTAGAGATCTCTTCAAGAAAACTGGAGATACCAAGGGAACATTTCATGCAATGATGGGCTCGAAAAAGGACAGAAATGGTATGGACCTAACAGAAGCAGAAGATATTAAGAAGAGGTGGCAAGAAAACACAAAAGAACTGTACAAAAATATTCTTCATGACCCAGAAAAACATGATGGTGCGATCACAAACCTAGAGCCACACATCCTGGAATGTGAAGTCAAGCAGGCCTTAGAAAGCATCACTACGAACAAAGCTAGTGGAGGTGATGGAATTCCAGTTAAGCTATTTCAAATCCTAAAAGATGGTTCTGTTAAAAGTACTGCACTCAATATGCCAGCAAATTTGCAAAACTCAGCAGTGGCCACAGGACTGGAAAAGGTCAGTTTTCATTCCAATCCCAAAGGAAGGCAATGCCAAAGAATGCTCAAACTACCACACAATTGCACTCATCTCACACGCTAGCAAAGTAATGCTCAAAATTCTCCAAGCCAGGGTTCAACAATATGTGAACCATGAACTTGCAGATGTTCAAGCTGGATTTAGAAAAGGCAAAGGAACCAGAGATTAAATTGCCAACATCTGCTGGATCATCAAAAAAGTAAGAGAATTCTAGAACTTCTGCTTTATTGATTACGTCAAAGTCTTTGACTGTGTAGATCACAACAAATTGTGGAAAATTCTTGACTAGATGGGAATATTAGACCACCTTACCTGCCTCCTGAGAAATCTGTATGCAAGTCAAGAAGCAACAGTTAAAACCAGACATGAAACAACAGATTTGGTTCAAAATTGGGAAAGGAGTACGTCAGGGCTGTATATTGTCACGCTGCTTAAATTACATGCAGAGTTTATCCTGTGAAATGCCAGACTGGATGAAGCACAAGCTGGAATTAAGATTTCCAATAGAGGGATCAATAACCTCAAATACGTGGATGACACTTATGGCAGAAAGCGAAGAACTAAAAACCCTCTTGATGAAAGTGAAAAAGAACAGTGAAAAAGCTGTCTTAAAACTCAGCATTCAAAAAACTAAGATCATGGCATCTGGTCCCATCACTTCACGGCAAATAGAGGAGGAAACAATGGAAACATTGACAAACTTTATTTTATTGGGCTCCAAAATCACTGCAGATGGTAACTGGAGCCATGAAATTAAAAGATGCTTACTCCTTGGAAGAAAAGCTATGACCAACCTAGACAGCATATTAAAAAGCAGACATTACTTTGACAACAAAGGTCCATCTAGTCAAAGCTCTGGTTTTTCCATTAGCCATGTATGGATGTGAGAGCTGGACAACAAAAAAGGCTGAGTGCCAAAGAACTGATGCCTTTGAACTATGGTGCTGGAGAAGACTCCTGAGAGCCCCTTGGACTGCAAGGAGATCCAACCAGTGAATCCTAAAGGGAATCAGTCCTGAATATTCATTGGAAGGGTGATGCTGAAGCTGAAACTCCAATCCTTTGGCCACCTGATGTGAAGAAGTGACTCACTGGAAAAGACCCTGATGCTGGGGAAGACTGAAGGCAGGAAGAGAAGGGGACGACAGAGGATGAGAGTTGGATGGCATCACCAACTCGACTAATGTGAGTTGAGCAAGCTCCAGGAGTTGCTGATGGACAGAGAAGCCTGGTGTACTGCATTCCATGGGGTTGCAAGAGTCAGACATGACTGAGCAACTGAACTTAACAAAAACCTGGGAGAGTGAAAGTCACTCAGCTGTGTCTGACTCTTTGTGACCCCATGGAGTATACAGTCTATGGAATTCTCCAGGCCAGGATACTGGAGTGGGGAGCCATTCCCTTCTCCAGGGGATCTTCCCAACCCAGGGGTCGAACCCAGGTCTCCCACACTGCAGACGAATTCTTTACCAGCTGAGGCACCTGAGAAGCCTGCAGTAATTTATACCCCATGCTTATATAGCCACCTTTATATACCTTTACATAGCCACCTTACATACCACCTCTCATAAATTAAACTCTTGTATGTGTTTAGAACTGCTACTATTTTCTTCCTTCTGTTCCTCTAATTTTTCTGTACTAATATCATACTATTAACAGCTTTATTAACTTGACAGCTACATGTAAAAAGTGAAATCCGAACATTCTCTAACACCACTCACAAAAATAGACTCAAAATGGATTAAAGACCCAAATGTAAGGCTGAATACTATAAAATAAAACTCTTCAGTTCAGTTCAGTTGCTCAGTCATGTCCGACTCTTTGCGACCCCATGAATCGCAGCACGCCAGGCCTCCCTGTCCATCACCAACTCCCGGAGTTCACTCAGACTCACGTCCATCGAGTCAATGATGCCATCCAGCCATCTCATCCTCTGTCGTCCCCTTCTCCTCCTGTCCCCAATCCCTCCCAGCATCAGAGTTTTTTTCCAGAAAAACATAGGCAGAACACCCTTTGACATAAACCACAGCATTATCTTTTGGAACTGATCTACAGTAATGAAAATAAAAGCAAAAATAAACAAATGGGACCTACTTAACTTGAAAGCTTTTGCACAGCAAAGGAAACTATAAACAAGACGAAAAGACAATCCTCAGAATGGGAGAAACTATTTGCAAATGAAGCAGCTGACAAGGGATTAACTTCCAAAATATATAAATGTTCATTCAGCTCAATATAAAAAACAACCCAATCAAACAGGCAGAAGACTTAGACATTTCTCTAAAGAAGACATATAGGTGATCTCAACAAACACATTTGAAAAGATGCTCAACATCACTAATTATTACAGAAAAGCAAATCAAAAGTATAATGAGGTATCATTTCACACTACTCAGAATGGCCATCATCAAAAAACTCTACAAACAATAAATGCTGGGGAGGTGTGGAGAAAAGGAAACACTCCTATACTGTTGGTGGGAATGCAAACTGGTACAGCCACTACAAAGAACAGTATGGAGATTCCCTAAGAAACTGAACACAGAATTACCATATGATTTACACTATTTAAAAGAGCCAAGAAATGGAAGCAACCTAAATGTCCATCAACAGAGAAATGGATAAAGAAGGTGTGGTATATATATATATATATATATATATATATATATATATATATATATACAATGGAATATTATTCAGCCATTAAAAAGAATGAAATAATGCCATCTGCAGCAACATGAATAGACCTAGAAATGATCATACTAAGTGAAGTAACTCAGAGAAAAATAAATATCATATGGTAACACATATGGGTGGAATCTTAAAAAAAAAAAAAAAAGAAAAAAGTGATACAAATGAACTTATTTGCAAAACAGAAACAGACTCAGATTTCCAAAGCAGATTTGTGGTCACCAGGTGAGGGCATGTGGGGGAAAGGGATAAATTAGGAGTTTAGGATTAACATATACACACTACTATATATAAAATAGATAATCAACAGATTTCCTATTTGCACAGAAAACTACTCAATATTCTGCAATAACCTATATAGAAAAAGAATTTGAAAATGAATAGATATATGTATAACTGAATCACTTAGCTGTACAGTGATGGAACTGACACATCGTAAATCAACTGTACTCCTATGTACAATAAAAATTTAAAAAAGCTTTATTGTTCACTTTAACATCTGTTACACAAATGTCTTATTCATGATTGTGCTTTTTCAAAACTTCTTGGGTTTCTGGCACATTTATTCTTCCAGATGAACTTTATAATCAACTTATAAACTATTGAGACTCTCACTGGAATTTTATCAGATTTATGCATTAGTGTGGAAATGACTGACATGCTGATGATGATTGTAATTTTACATTTTTAGAACATAATAAGCTTCCCCATTTATTCAGGCCTTAGTTTTATATCCTTCAGTAAAATACCATTATATTTTAGTACGTTGAACATAATCTCTTAACTGTTTCCTTCCATGTGGGCCTCTTTCTCATCTCTACATAAATTTAAAAAATTTCCAACAATTTTTGAATAAAAAGAACATTTCTTTACATCCCATAAAATGACAGGGCTGTTAGGTATTTTTTAAGAGCTATTTCAGCTATGAAAATTCAATAACTTTCTATAAACATTCCAAAAAATGATCTAAAAATCATCTAAAGAATGCACATATTGTGCATATGTTTTTTATGTATAAAAAAACTAAGTATATACATGAAGAATATACTGCTTTCATCTTGGAGAGGAACTCTCATCCATCAGAAATTGCTGCCAAGAGCGGTAGACTTAGAATATCTAGGTTAAGGGAAAAGAATACTATAATGAATTATTGATTTCTGCCATAAGGGAGGGAATAGAAAATGGTGATATAAATGCCAAGTTTTTGCCATACATGAAATTGACCAAACTATTAACAAAGGTTGTTTCTAGAAGTGGAATTGTCAAGAGGGCCTTCATTTTCATCTTTTTACAACCCTAGATTAAGTTTTTTCTTTTTTCCTAACAATCAAGTATTTTGCTTTCAAAAATCAGAAAACAAACAAACAAACAAAACAAAACTTCCTGCTGGTCCAATGGTTAAAAATCTGCCTTTTAATGCAGGGGATGCAGGTTTGATCCCTGGTCAGGGGACTAAGAACCCACATGTTGCAGAGCAACTAAGCCAGTGCACAACTAGGGAGCTGGAGCCACAAATAGAGAGACTGAGTATCACAGTTACTGAGTCTGCATGCTACAACTAGAAAGAAGCCTGCATGCCTTAACAATGATCCTGTGGGTACAACTGAGATACAGCCAAATAAATAAATATTTCTGAAAGATAAAAAAAGTGCTTAAGTTTGTAAAAATACTGCAACTTCTTAATGAATAGTGAATACTTAATAGTGGTATGGAGATACCATATGGTGGTATGAAATAATACTCCCGTATCTCCCATAAATTTCATTATTTCATTATCTCCCATAAATTCCTAATTTCTAATGAATTTTTCCAGAAAAAAAGTTCTTACAATTCAGGTTTTAAAAGATGCATTAAAGAAAAAAGAAAACTTACTTTTCTGGATGAAGTATTCCTTAAATATTATTTCTAATATTAATGTCATAATATAGTATTATACCACTGATGCTGAAGCTGAAGTTGAACAATTCTATTAAGATCTCTAAGACTTTCTAGAACTAACCAAAAAAAGATGCCCTTTTCATCATAGGTACTGGAATGCAAGAGTAGGAAGTCAAGAGATACCTAGAGTAACAGGCAAGCTTGGCCTTGGAGTACAACATGAAGCAGGGCAAAGGCTAACAGAGTTTTCTCAAGAGAACACACTGGACATAGCAAACAGCCTCTTACAACAACACAAGAGATGACCCCACACACACACACATCACCAAATGGTCAATACTGAAATACGACGGATTATATTCTTTGCAGTCAAAGATGGTGAAACTCTATACAGTCAGCAAAACCAAGACCTGGAGCTGTGGCTCAGATAATCAGCTCCTCATTGCAAAACTCAGGCTTAACTTGAAGAAAGTGGGGAAAACCACTAGGCCATTCAGGTATAACCTAATTCAAATCCCTTACAATCATACAGTAGAGGTGATGAATAGATTCAAGAGATTAGATCTGGTAGCCAGAGTTATGAAGAACTATGGACAGAGGTTCATAACCTTCTACAGGAGGCAGTGACCAAAACCACCCCAAAGGAAAAGAAATGCAAGAAGGCAAAATGATTGTGTAAGGAGGCTTTACACATAGCTAAGAAAAGAAAAAAAGTGAAAGGGAAAGACATACCCAACTGAATGCAGAGTTCCAGAAAATAGAAGAGATAAGAAGACCTTCTTAAATGAACAGTGCAAAGAAGTACAGGAAAACTTTTCAAGAAAACTGGAGATATCAGGGGAATATTTCACACAAGAATGAGCATGACAAAGGACCTAACAGAAGCAGAAAAGATTAAAAAGAGGTGGAAAGAATACACAGAAGAACTATACAAAAAAGGTCTTAATGATCCAGATAACCAAGATGGTGTGATCACTAACCTAGAGCTTGACATCCTAGAGTGAAGTCAAGTGGGCCTCAGGAAGCTTTACTACAAACAAGATTAGTGAAGGTGATGGAATTCCAGCTGAGCTATTCAAAATCCTAAAAGATGATGCTGTATAAGTGCTGCACTCAGTATGTCAGCAAAATTGGAAAACTCAGCAGTGGTCAGAGGACTGGAAAAGGTCAGTTTTCATTCCAATTCCAGAGAAGGGCAGTGTCAAAGAATCTACAAACTATTGTATAATTATGCACATTTTGCATACTAGTAAGGTTATACTGAAAATTCTTCAAGCTTGGCTTCAACAGTATATTAACTAAGAACTTCCAGATGGGTTTAGAGAAGGCAGAAGAAACAGAGATCAAATCGCCAACATTCACTGGATCATAGAGAAACCAAAGCAATTCCAGAAAAACATCTACTTCTGCTTCATTGACTATGGTAAAGCCTTTGAATGTGTGGATCAAAACAAACTGGAAATATCTTAAAGAGATGGGAATACCAGACCACCTTACCTGCCTCCTAAGAAACCTCTACGCTGGTCAAGAAGCAACCTTTAGAACCTTTAGAAACAGTCAGAACCTTTCATGGACTGGTTAAAACTTGTAAAATGAGTACCACAAGGCTGTATATTGTCAGAGATCAAATTGCCAACATCCGCTGGATCGTCAAAAAAGCAAGAGAGTTCCAGAAAAACATTGATTTCTGCTTTATTGATTATGCCAAAGCCTTTGACTGTGTGGAGCACAATAAACTCTAAAAAATTCTGAAAGAGATGGGAATACCAGAGCACCTGACCTGCCTCTTGAGAAGCCTATATGCAGGTCAGGAAGCAACAGTTAGAACTGGACATGGAACAACAGACTGGTTCCAAATAGGAAAAGGAGTACGTCAAGGCTGTATATTGTCACCCTGTTTATTTAACTTATATGCAGAGTACATCATGAGAAACGCAGGGCTGGAAGAAGCACAAGGTGGAATCAAGATTGCCGGGAGAAATATCAATAACCTCAGATATGCAGATGACACCACCCTTCTGGCAGAAAGTGAAGAGGAACTAAAAAGCCTCTTGATGAAAGTGAAAGTGGAGAGTGAAAAAGTTGGCTTAAAGCTCAACATTCAGAAAACGAAGATCATGGCATCCGGTCCCATCACTTCATGGGAAATAGATGGGGAAACAGTGGAAACAGTGGCAGACTATTTTTCTGGGCTCCAAAATAACTGAAGATGGTGACTGCAGCCATGAAATTAAAAGACGCTTACTCCTTGGAAGGAAAGTTATGACCAACCTAGATAGCATATTCAAAAGCAGAGACATTACTTTGCCAACAAAGGTCTGTCTAGTCAAGGCTACGGTTTTTCCTGTGGTCATGTATGGATGTGAGAGTTGGACTGTGAAGAAGGCTGAGCACCGAAGAATTGATGCTTTTGAACTGTGGTGTTGGAGAAGACTCTTGAGAGTCCCTTGGACTGCAAGGAGATCCAACCAGTCCATTCTAAAGGAGATCAGCCCTGGGTGTTCATTGGAAGGAATGATGCTAAAGCTGAAACTCCAGTACTCTGGCCACCTCAGGCGAAGAGCTGACTCATTGGAAAAGACTCTGATGCTGGGAGGGATTGGGGGCAGGAGGAGAAGGGGACGACAGAGGATGAGATGGCTAGATAGCATCACTGACTCGATGGACATGAGTTTGAGTGAACTCCGGGAGTTGGTGATGGACAGGGAGGCCTGGCGTGCTTCGATTCATGGGGTCGCAAAGAGTCAGACACGACTGAGCAACTGAACTGAACTGATAGAGTACATTATGAAAAATGCTGGGCTGGATGAATCACAAGCTTGAATCAAGACTGACAGGAGAAATATCAACAATCTCAGACATGCAGATGATATCATTCTAATGGCAGAAAGTGAAGAGAAACTAAAGAGCCTCTTGATGAGGATGAAAAAGTGAAAAAGTTGGCTTAAAACTCAACATTCAAAAAACTTAACATCATGGCATCCAGTCGCATCCCTTCATGACAAATAGAGAGGGGAAAAGTTGAAGCAGACTTTATTTTCTTGGGCTTCAAAATTACTGCAGACAGTAACTGCAGCCACAAAATTAAAAGACACTTGCTCCTTAGAAGGAAAGCTATGACAAACCTAGACGGCGTATTAAGAAGCAAAGATATCACTTTGCCGACAAAAGTCCTTATAGTCAAAGTTACGGTTTTTCCAGTAGTCGTGTATGAATGTGAGAGTTGGAAAATAAAGAAGGCTGAGCACTGAAGAACCGACGCCATAGAACTGTGGTGCTAGAGATGACTCTTGACATTCCCTTGGACAGCAAGGAGATCAAACTAGTCAATCTTAAAGGAAATCAACCCTGAATGTTCATTGGAAGAACTGATGCTGAAGCTCCCATACTTTGGCATTTGATGTAACAGCCAACTCATTGAAAAATACCCTGAGCTAGGAAAAACTGAAGACAAAAGGAGAAGGCGGTGTCAGAGGATGAGATGGTTAGATCATCAACTAATTAGACGTGAATCTGAGCAAACTCCAGGAGATAGTGAAGGACATCTGGGAAGCCTGGAGTGCTGCAGTCCATGGGGCTGCAAACAGTCAGATATGACTTAGCGACTGAACAACAACTGTAAACACTGTGTTATTACTCTTGACTAAAGTCATCAGGAATGCATGAACATAAACTAAGAAATTATGCAGAAAAAAGTGGTTTCAGTACTTTTAACACTTACAATTCAATTTCAACCATGCCTTTGGAACATCCTCTCTTCACAAAAAAGCCAACCTAAGATATAAAAAAAGACAAAGTGAGCTGTGTGGTGACATCCCCAGGTGAGATATAGCAAAAGTCATTATTATTTGTCAGATCAAGATTCTTTCAATAACTATTCTGTACATTCACTTACTTCACTTTCTAACTGTACCCTTTCCAGATTTAGGCTCCTCCACTGTTTCCACTCACAGATAATATTCTAAGCTACCAGTATTTTAATATTCTAAGAGTTATTGATCTTTCTATGCATTTAAGAGCCTCTTACAAACTTCATGACAAAGCTATTAACAGTAAGTAGTGCAGAGCAAAAATCTGAGGCCAAGTTATCGAGCTCCAGACTGAGTACTTCTATGGAGCTGCACAGATTAAATATTAATAATCACTCTAATAGCACCCATCCTGCTATTAATTAGTATACACCTATTACCAAGCACTTTTTAAATAATCCAATAAATATAGTAAATACGATTTAAGTGAGCACAATTTATATCATAAAATAGATGTATTTAAGCTACTTTCTATATGTACGTGAGTGTAAAGTATGAAAAAAGACCCTGGACCTAAAAAAATCAGATTGGATCTTGAATCAGGCTATAATTAAGTAATACTCAAAAAAGGTGGGAAATACACCTTGCAAATAATTGTTTTTTTAATAGTGGTAATGACAATGATGATGACAATTATAACCACAACAGTTAACATTTATTAAGCATTACTATGTTTATGTTCCAAGCACTTGATATACAATTTTCTCATTTAATACTCATGAGCAAATTTATGAGATATGTATTATATCCATTTTACAGATGATGAAACTGAGAACCAGAAAGATGAAAAAGAAAGTCTATTCCTGTAACAAGAAGGTACAGTTTAATGATCAAGAGTACAGGCTTCAACATAGACCATGTCTAGTTCAAATCTCAGCTCTGCCATATACAAGCTATTTCACCTTGACTGGGTTACTTAATGTCTCTGTTTCAGTTTTTTCATAAATAAGGAAAACAATGGCATTTTTTTAGGAGTGGGGCATCTGCTCATTAGGTTGTAATAACTGAAATACTTGTTACCAAATGGAAGAAATTAAAAAATTAGAAGGCAGTTAAAATAAAGTATTTGTACCAGTGGTGCAGAAATGCTTATACTAAATTTTTATATTGCATTTAAATAAAAATACAACATTAAAATTTTTTTGCTAAGAATTTGGACATCCCCTGAACATATCTGTGGATACACAAATGTCTGCAAGCTGTCATCTAAGAAAACTGCACTTCACAGCTTCCTTTAAAAAGCCTACCACTCAAGGGTAAGGACAGATGTATCTTCATGACAAAAATAAATAAGAAGGTTGGTGAAAATTGTTACAGCCCAATCCATTCTGACTAAGGCAGCCCTTGGAATACAATCCAGACCGTTACAGAGAGAGAATGATTTAATAAACAGTTTCTGACAATTTAAAAAACTACATATAGGGAATTCCCTGGCAGTCCAGTGGTTAGAATTGGCACTTTCACTGCCAAAGGCCTGCGTTAAGATTCCTGGTTGGGGAACTAAAATCCCACAAGCTGTGCAGTGTGGCCAAAAAAACAAACACAACATAATATTAATAAAAATCTGAGTATGTCCTTGGAAATTATCTACTCCAAACCCTGTTCTCTGAAATAAAAACTGAATTCCAGACAAGTAACTGGTTCAGGTTACAAAATTAATCATTAATAAATCAGTATCTTTTCTATCTCATAAATGCCTCTCTTATGGCATTAAAAATTTTGTTTTGAATAGGTTATTTATAATGTTAAGGGGTATAGAAATCAATCTTGTAACCTACATTAAATTTTGCTGTTGTTTATTCGCTACGTTGTGTCTGACTCTTTTGCAACACTATGGACTGTAGCCAGCCCGGCTCCTTCTGTTCATGAGATTCTCCAGGCAAGCATACTGGATTGGGTTGTCATTTTCTTCTACAGAAGATTTTTCTGACCCAGGGATTCAACCTGCATCCCCTGCGTTGGCAGGTAGATTCTTTATTATGGAGACACCATGTAAGCCGGCACATTAAATATTAAGCCTTGCTTAAAAACCTGTAATATCACTTTGATTATATTATAATATTTACAGTAGTTTAGAAAAATAAAACAATCATTTCAAGTTTTAAAAATATTTTGCAGTCAAGTAACTCAACTTTTAGACTTTCTTTTTAAAACATGTTTTCATGTGAAATATATACCAACAGTATATACAAACTTCATGAACTGTTTAGAAATAATAAAACAACCATATATCTACCAGTTTAAGGAACTGGTCACTAACGGTGTATCTGACATTCCTTAATTCATACTAATTGCATCCTTTTTCTCTCAACTAATGGGGAAGAAAGAGGGAAAGGAATAGTTAGGAGTTTGGGATCAACATGTACACACTGTTATATATTTTAAATAGATAACCAATAAGGTCCTACTGTATAGCACAGGGAACTCTACTCAATGTTATTTGGCAGCCTGGATGGGAGGGAAGTTTGGGGGAGAATGGATACATGTATATGCATGGCTGAGTATCTTTGCTGTCCAGCTGAAACTATCACAACATTGTTAATCGGCTATACTCCAATATAAAATAAAAAGTTTAAAAAAATGAAACAACAAATGTAATCTCTAAACTGATTTAATTAAATGGCAACCCACCCCAGTGTTCTTGCCTGGAGAATCCCAGGGACAGGGGAGCCTGGTGGGATGCCGTCTATGGGGTTGCACAGAGTCGGACATGACTGAAGCGACTTAGCAAGCAAGCAAGCAAACTGATAATTCCTTTACTTTTGTTTTTTACTGTATGAGACTCCAAATGTTTTTGACTGTTCTAGAAACAAACTCACATTACGGTGTATTTTTCCAAGATGGTATTTTTCCTTAAAATTATGTTTTTGATATTTAACCAGTGAGCCAAAGTTTGTTTCTACTGTCATATAATATTCAATTGTATTTGACTATTCCAGAATTCACTGCAAACAATACTTCTGTAAGTATTTCCATGATTTCACCTAGTATAAATGCACAAAAGCTGACTAGGGTACCTAGAAAGCAGAATTTTTGAGGCACTGGATATAAGCATTTACAGATATACTAGGTAATACCATAGCACTTTCCAAGGGGGTTGTACAAATTCATATTCCCACCAAGAATGCATCAGAGTTTCCACTGTTTTATATCCTTATAAGCACATGGCACCAATGGAATTCTGGTGGGTCTGACAGATATACCTTGCTAGGGCTAATGTGCATTTCTCTAATAACTAATGAAGTTGAGCATCTTTTCATGTCTGTAGGAATGTACTGGTTGTCTGGGTTGCCTCTTGACTGTGAGACATTAAAGCGGATCTTTTGCTCACATGTCTTATGAGTTGTCATTATTTTGCTTATTATATAGTCTGTATATCAATCTGTATATCAATTTGTGACTAGTCTTTTCTCTACAAGGTGTCTTTTAGATGAACAGAAGTTCCTTAGTTTTATTATAGTTGAAATTATCAACTTTTCCCTTTAGGTCTATACTTTAAGACATTTTCTTAACCCGAAGTCACAAAAATATTCTCTTCTACTACTGATGTCTTCTAAAAACTTCCTGGTCAATCACATTTAGATATTTAATCCACCTGGAACTAATTTTTGCTAAAGTATGAGGAAAGGACTCAATTTCATCTTTTCCTATACCAATACCCAGTTGTCTCAGTACCATTTTCCGTCTCTTCCTCACTCACCTACAATGTCAGTTCTGTCATAAATCAAGTTTTTACTAAGCTTTGTATCTTAGCTCTTTATTGTCACATCACACTAGTCTACCCTACATCAACACCACAATGTCTTAATTTACCAAATATTGTATCATCTTGATATCCAGTAGACAAGTTTTTCCACTTTATCCTATTTCTTTAGAAGGAGCTTAGCTATTTTTGGCCCTCTGTATTTTCATCCAAATTTTAGTACCAGCTTGTAATTTTTATAGACGGTAGCAGGATTCTGACTGGAATGACACTTAACATGACATGTATCAAACATTAACATTTTAAAATAAAAACTATAATCTCTGCATACATACCTTTTATGTGCGGCTATGTAACTTATACCTTTGTTGCTATAATATCCATTTTAATTGCATTTACTGTTCACTGTCAGTGAACACAGAAAATGCAACTCATTTCTGTTATACAACTTTTTTAGGGGGTTCTCAGTTCTTATTTCTAAACTGCTAATTATTTCTAAGTTTATTATTAATTCTAATCAATAGATATAACTCACAGAAAAGGTTTTGGAATCATTAGTAAGAATGAAAAAGGTCCTTGCCTTAGTCTGGGATTTTGTAACAAAAGTCCCACAGAGTGGGTGGCTTAAACATACATTTCTCAGATATCTGAAGGTTAGGATATGCAAGATCAATGCATTCACAGATTCAATGTCAGTGTTACACTATCTTACATCTCAGTTTAGTCGCTCAGTCATGTCTGACTCTGTGACACCATGCACTAGACCACACCAGGCTTCCCTGTCCATCACCAATTCCTGGAGTTTACTCACACTCATGCACACTGAGTCGGCAATGCCATCCAACCATCTCACCCTCTGTCATCCCCTTTTCCTCCAGCCTTCAATCTTTCCCACCATCAGGGTCTTTTCAAATGAGTCAGTTCTTCACATCAGGTGGCCAAAGTACTGAAGTTTCAGCTACAACATTAGTCCTTCCAATGAATATTCAGGACCGATGTCCCTTAGGATGGACTGGTTGGATCTTCTTGAAGTCCAAGGGACTCTCAAGACTCTTCTCCAACACCACAATTCAAAGGCATCAATTTTGGGGCGCCTAGCTTTCTTTATATTCCAACTCTCATATACATACTTGCCTACTGGAAAAACCATAGTTTTGACTATGACTAGATCAACCTTTGTCAGCAAAGTAATATCTCTGCTTTATAATATGCTGACTAGGTTGGTCATAGCTTTTCTTTCAAAGAGCAAGTGTCTTTTGATTGCATGGCTGCAGGAATATAAAGTCAAGTGGGCCTTAGGAAGTATCACTATGAACAAAGCTAGCAGAGGTGATGGAATTCCAGTTGAGCTATTTCAAATCCTGAAAGATGATGCTGTGTAAGTGCTGCACTCAATATGCCAGCAAATTTGGAAAACTCAGCCACAGGACTGGAAAACTGAAAAGGCTACTTTTCATTCCAATCCCAAAGAAAGGCAATGCCAAAGAATGCTCAAATTACCGCACAATTGCACTCATTTCACACGCTAGTAATGCTCAAAATTCTCCAAGCCAGGCTTCAACAATACATGAACCATGAACTTCTAGATATTCAAGCTGGTTTTAGAAAAGGCAGAGGAACCAGAGACCAAATTGCCAACATCCACTGGATGATCGAAAAAGCAAGAGAGTTCCAGGAAAACATCTATTTCTGCTTTATTGACTATGCCAAAGCCTTTGACTGTGTGGGGCACAATAAACTCTGAAAAATTCTGAAGGAGATGGGGATACCAGACCACCTGACCTGCCTCTTGGGAAACCTGTATACAGGTCAGGAAGCAACAGTTAGAACTGGACATGGAACAACAGACTGGTTCCAAATAGGAAAAGGAGTATGTCAAGGCTGTATATTGTCACCCTGCTTATTTAACTTATATGCAGAGTAGTATATCATGAGAAATGCTGGGCTGGAGGAAGCACAAGCCAGAATCAAGATTGCTGGGAGAAATATCAATAACCTCAGATATGCAGATGATACCACCCTTATGGCAGGAAGTGAAGAACTAAAGAGCCTCTTGATGAAAGTGAAAGAGGAGAGTGAAAAAGCTGGCTTAAAACTCAACATTCAGAAAACTAAGATCATGACATCCGGTCCCAGCACTTCATGGCAAAAAGATGGGCAAACAGTGGAAACAGTGGCTGACTTTATTTTGGGGGGGCTCCAAAATCACTGCAGAAGGTGACTGCAGCCATGAAAATAAAAGACACTTATTCCTTGGAAGGAAAGTTATGACCAACCTAGATAGCATATTCAAAAGCACAGACATTACTTTGCCAACAAAGGTCCATCTAGTCAAGGATATGGTTTTTCCAGTAGTCATGTACAGATGTGAGAGTTGGACTATAAAGAAAGCTAAGCACTAAAGAATTGATACTTTTGAACTGTGGTGTTGGAGAAGACTCTTGAGAGCCTCTAGGATCACAAAGAGATCCAAGCAGTCCATGCTAAAGGAGATCAGTCCTGGGTGTTCACTGGAAGGACTGATGTTAAAGCTGAAACTCTAATACTTTGACCACCTGATGCGAAGAGCTGACTCATTTGAAAAGACCCTGATGCTGGGAAAGACCGAGGGCAGGACGAGAAGGGGATGACAAGGATGAGATGGTTGGATGGCATCACCAATTCAGTGGACATAGGTTTGGGTAAACTCCGGCAGTTGGTGATGGACAGGGAGGCCTGGCTTGCTGCAATTCATGGGGTAGCAAAGAGTCAGACACAACTGAGTGACTGAACTGAACTGACTCACCATTTGCAGTGATTTTGGAGCCACCCAAAATAAAGTCTCTCACTGTTTCCATTGTTTCCCCGTCTATCTGCCATGACGTGACTGGACCAGATGTCATGATGTTAGTTTCCTGAATGTTGAGTTTTAAGTCAAGTTTTTCACTTTCCTCTTTCACTTTCATCAGGAGGCTCTTTAGTTCTTCTTCACTTTCTGCCGTAAGGGTGGTATCATCTGCATATATGAGGTTACTGATATTTCTCCCAGCAACCTTGATTCCAGTTTGTGCTTCATACAGTCCAGCATTTCACATGATAAACTCTGCATGTAAGTCAAATAAGCAGGGTGACAATATACAGCCTTGATATGTTTCTTTTCTGATTTGGCACCAGTCTATTGTTCTGTGTCCAGTTCTCACTGTTGCTTCTTGACCTGCACACAGTTTTCTCAGGAGGCAGGTAAGGTGGTCTGGTGTTCCCATCTCTTGAAGAATTTTCCATAGTTTGTTGTGATTCCACACAGTCAAAGGCTTTGGCATAGTCAATAAAGCAGAAACAGATGTTTTTCTGAAACTCTTTGCTTTTCTGATGATCCAGCAGATGTTGTCAATTTGATCTCTGGTTCCTCTGCCTTTTCTAAATCCAGTTTGTGCATATGGAAGTTCACAATTCATGGACTATTGAAGCCTGGCTTGGAGAATTTTGAGCATTACTTTGCTAGCATGTGAGATGAGTGCAATTGTGCGGTAGTTTAAACATTCTTTGGCATTGCCTTTCTTTGGGACTGGAATGAAAACCGACCTTTTGTAGTCCTGTGGCCACTGCTGAATTTTCCAAATTTGCTGACATAATGAGTGCAGCACTTTCATAGCATCATCTTTTAGGATTTGAAATAGCTCAACTGAAGCTCCACTACCTCCACTAGCTTTGTCATAGTGATGCTTCCCCTAAGGCCCACTTGACTTCGCATTCCAAGACGTCTGGCTCCAGGTGAGTGAGCACACCATCATGATTATCTGAGTCGTGAAGATCTGTTTTGTACAGTTGTTCTGTATATTCTTGCCACCTCTTACTAATATCTTCTGCTTCTGTTAGGTCCATACCATTTCTGTCCTTTATTGTGCCCATCTTTGCATAAAATGTTCCCTTGGTATCTTTAATTTTCTTGAAGAGATCTCTAGTCTTTCCCATTCTATTGTTTTCCTCTATTTCTTTGCACTGATCATTGAGGAAGGCTTTCTAATCTTTCCTTGCTGTTCTTTGGAACTCTGCATTCAAATGGAATTATCTTTCCTTTTCTCCTTTGCCTTTCATTTCTCTTCTCAGCTCTTTGTAAGGCCTCCTCAAACAACCATTTTGCCTTTTTGCATTTCTTTTTCTTTGGGATGGTCTTGATCACTGCCTCCTGTACAATTTCACGAACCTCAGTCCATAGTTCTTCAGGCACTCTGTCTATCAGATCTAGTCCCTTAAATCTATTTCTCATTGCCACTGTATAGTCGTAAGGGATTTGATTTAGGTCATACCTGAGTGGTCTAGTGGTTTTCCCTACTTTTTTCAATTTAAGTATGAACTTGGCAATATTTATTTTCATGATCTGTGCCACAGTCAGCTCCTGGTCTTGTTTTTGCTGACTGTAAAGAGCTTCTCCATCTTTGGTTCCAAAGAATACAAGCGGTCTGATATCGGTACTGACCATCTGGTGACGTCCATGTGTAGAGTCTTCTCTTGTGTTGTTGGAAGAGAGCATATGCTATGACCAGTGCGTTCTCTTGGCAAAACTGTTAGCCTTTGCCTTGCTACGTTCTATACTCCAAGGCCAAATTTGCCTGTTACTCTAGCTATTTCTTGACTTCCTACTTTTGCTTTCCAGTCCCCTAAAATGAAAAGGATTCTTTTTTGGGTGTTAGTTCTAGAAGGTTTTGGAGGTCTTCATAGAACCATTCAACTTCAGCTTCTTCAGCACTACCAGTCGGGGCACAGACTTGGATTACTGTGATACTGAATGGTTTGCCTTGGAAAAAAACAGAGATCATTTGTCGTTTCTGAGATTGCATCCAAGTACTGCATTTCAGACTCTTTTGTTGACTATGATGGCTACTCCATGTCTTCTATGGGATTCTTGCCCAAAGTACTAGAATATAATGGTCATCTGAGTTAAATTCACCCATTCCAGTCCATTTTAGTTCACTGATTCCTAAAACGTCAATGTTCACTCTTGCCTTATCCTGTTCGGTCACTTCCAATTTGCCTTGATTCATGGACCTAACATTCCAGGTTCCTATGCAATATTGCTCTTTACAGCATCGGATTTTACTTCCCTTACCAGTCACATCCACAACTGAGTGTTGTTGCTTTGGCTCCATCTCTTCATTCTTTCTGGAGCTGTTTCTCCACTGATCTCCCATAGCATACTGGGCACCTACCGACCTGGGGAGTTCATCTTTCAGTGTCCTATCTTTTTCCCTTTTCATACTGTTCATGGGGTTCTCAAGGAAAGACTACTGGAGTGTTTTGCCATTCCCTTCTCCACTGGACCGCGTTTTGTCAGAACTCTCCACCATGACCCGTCTGTCTTTGGTGGCCATACATGGCATGACTCATAGTTTCACTGAGTTAGACAAGGCTGTGGTCCATGTGAGCAGATTGGTTAGTTTTTTGTGATTATGGTTTTCTGTCTGTCTGCCCCATAATGGAGAAGGATAAGAGGCTTATGGAAGCTTCCTGATGGGAGAGACTGACTGAGGGAGAAACTGGGTCTTGTTCTGAAGGGTCGGGCCATGCTCAGTAAATCTTTAATCCAATTTTCTGTTGATAGGTGATTTAGCCCTATTAAATTTGCATATTAATCCATTGGGAGGCTTAGCCAGAATTTCTTTATGGTTTTTAAGCAGACATTCTTACAATCTGTGATTCAGAGTTTTCTTTCTTTTCAACACATATCTTTTCTCTTCTACCTAGAACTTCCAATACAATGTTCAATAGTAATGACAGTAGGTAACCTTGACATGTACATTTTCACAGATATCTCCTGAAATTAAGAAACGTCCATTCTATTCCTAGTTTGCTAAGAGTTTTTAATCATAAATTACTGTGGAATTTAACTGAATGCTTTTTAGCTGTTGAGAAATTATTGAGTTCTACTTCTTTAAAATATGGTGTATCATGTTAATTTTTTCCTAATAATCAATCTCTCATTTCTTGAATAACTTCGATTTGGTCACAATGCATTATATATTATTAAATTCAACATGCTAAAGTTCCTTTTTTGTGTGTGACTTTTGCCTCCAGATTCATGCGTGAAAGGGGCTTGTTATTTTCTCATGCTATCCTTGATTGATTTGGGTAACTAAAGTCACATTTTCCTGTGTAAACAGCAACTTTTGCTGTTAGGACTAATCCACATTTTGTTTTTGTCTGGTGTTCTCTATGAGAAAAAACTTACCAGCTAATTTATCTTCTCTACTTAGAGTTAGTTTTGATAATTTAAATAGCTGTAGAAATATATACGGGGCTTCCCCGGTGGCTCAGACGGAAATATATACAATCACAACTTTTAAAATATTTTATGCTTTAGTGGAATGATTCTCATAATATTCTTACATTATGAATATATAAACCTCTGCTGCATTCTTGTAATGCCCTGGTGGCAGTCATAATTATTGTGAAATGTATTGTGCATGGATTTCCACTCTTTTTATGTTTTCTAATGATGTCCTTTTTCACATTTCTGTTTCTTTTCTCTTTCTCCTTTCTCAAGACTCCTTCTGGATTGTTTGGGCAGTGGTTATTTTTCCTCTACTTCGCTCCTCCTACTTTAATCTTTCCTGTTTGGAAGTTACATATTTTGACTTTTTTTAAACTGGTTTACTCTACAAACTTTAACATGCATATTTAACTTAATAAACTCTTAAGCTAATAATTATCTTAACTTTCTCCCAACAATACAGAGAATACTTTAACTTTGATCACAGCTTTGACAACATTTAGTTGTATCTTCTTTGATTTAAAAAATTGACACATCAGTATTATTTTATACAGTTTACACATAACTTTACTACATGTTTAGTATTTAGTAGGCTTCACTGGTGAGATGGTGAAGAATCTGCCTGCAATGTGGGAGGCCTGGGTTCGATCCCTGGGTTGGGAAGTTCTCCTGGAGAAGGGAATGGCAACCTACTCCAGTATTCTTGACTGCAGAATTCCATGGACATAGGAGCCTGGTCGGCTACAGTCCACAGGATTGCAAAGAGTTGGACACAACTGAGCAACTAACACTTACTATGTGTTTACCATTTCATTGCTCACATCTTTTTACCTCTCAGACTTTCTTCTGAGATAATTAAAGTCTGAGATAATTTTCCTTCTTCCTAATTAAACACTTTCAAAGTTCCTTTATGAGGATCTCAGACTGTTCTCTCAACCCTGTCACATTCTGTGACCATATGACTCCCATGTTTGGTATTCTAAAATTTACTATAATGTGTCTATTTGTGTATTTCTTTCTTTTACGCCATCTGGAATATATTTAGGTGCAATGGATCTGAGGATTCAAGTTTTTCAACATTTCTGGAAAATTCTTAGTCATTCTTTCTTCGAATATTGCCTCTTCCTTAGTCCATTATTTTCCTTCAACTATCAGGTCTCAATCTTGATTTCATTACTTTTTATTTTTTCGCTTTAGCTCTATTAATTCATGTTTAGAAAAACTGTCAAGTATTTTGGTTCACATATTCTCAATTATGTCTGCTTTGTTTTACCTGTCCATCAAGTTTCTCTCCCATGTATTTTTATTTATATTCTCAATGATTCTTTTTTCAAATTTACCTTATCTTTTTGTTACTTCTTTGCAACCTTCTTTCAGTTCCTAAATAAACTAAATATTCCTAGTTTACATTCTATATATACAAGCTCTATAGGTCAGATTGTATAGCCTGTAGTTTTTATTAGCTCTCATTTTTAGTGGTTCATTTCCTCCTATGCTTTGTGATTTTTGGGGGTATGGACTCATGAATTTCTCAGAACTTTAGATTTCTTTTGAGGACTGTATTGAAGACATTTTCCTTCAGAGGATTTCATTTGCTTCTGCCAGAGATATTATTAAGGGAGGACACTTTAAACTAAAATTACAATGTATGTGTTGAGGCTTGTTTGAAAGATTTTTTTTCTTTTTCCTTCTACTACTGTATTCAGAGATAACAATGAGTTAAGTAGCCCCACTTCGCAATTTTTTGTTTTTCCTGCTACACACAGTACTCATAGTTTTATCTTCTAACTCTTCTACACCCTCAGGACCCCCAATCCTATGCAACGAATTCAAAGCCAGGTTTCAGGGCACAAGGTAAGCAAATAACCCTGGGAAAACAATGTCAGAGCTTGCAGAAATCTTCGGATCCAAATTACTTTATTTGTGCCCTTTGGAAACTTACTTCTCCTTTTCACAAGTCCATCAATACATTTAAACAGCTGTATCTTACACTATTTCTAAGGCTGAAGGTGTTACACACTTGGAGAATTCTCTAGATATATAGCAAACTACTTCTGGAAATGGAGATCTTCCCTCAGTGTCTCTACCTGCCAATTTCATCATTTATATTCAAGCACAACACATTTGCCATACCCAAGAATTAAGATGTAGAAATTGATTTGTTACCAAAAGCGATTCATGGTTTTGAATTTTGTTAAAAGTACCTATGTTAACTTACCTTATCTGCCCGTCCCATGAAAGCAGGTTTGCCTGCTAATCCAAGGCAAATGGCACACACGATGCTGGACTTCCCTGTTCCATTAGCTCCGATAATCATATTCAAGTGGGGCCCAGGAGATACTTCACAGACATCGTATGTCCTAAATTATAAAGAGGTGAGATTACTAAGTAGAGACAAGAAGTGAAGAATATTTTCCTACTAAAGCACTTTTTCTTGTTTTACCCTTATCACTAACTATAGGTTTCCTCAAATTCTTTAAAAACCAACTAACCTTATAAATATTAATGTAACATTACTTTATAGGTTGTTAATAACTTAGAGGGAAAAAAATCTGTCAGTGAAATGAAAAAGTGACAAAGTATATCTAAAATTAGAACATTCATGGGAAAATAAAACTTCACGTAATTTTTCTCAAATATTAAGTCTGCTAAATAGAGCAAAGTTTGATATAATTTATTCTTCAGTAATTCTAATACATGAGAAAGTCCATCAAAGCTACTGTACAAATGATTTTTAAATAAATTACATGTAAGTGAAGTGACAGTTCATTCTAAATTTGTGTATTTTACATTTATATTTCTCTTGAATTAAAATGCTTACTAGAAACTTATCATAGTCAACCGAATTACTTTTATTATAATTAGAAAACTGAAGATGTATCAACTCAATAGTTTAATTTATTAACTTTTTAAAATAACATGAATTGCCTTTAATATACTGCCAGACATTCACCAAAGGATCTATTTCTAGTACAAATTAAATTTTATTCCTATGGGAGGAAACAAGAGTGCATCATCACCATGCACGTCCGTAACTTTCCCTCATACTAGAAAGCAGCATGCTGTCCTGCTCTCTACCTGCAACAGGAGCATCTAATCCATATTAGTCTTCAGGGACAGCTATGGCAAGATGCGAAGGAAACTGACTCAGTATCTTTGTACTATGTCCTTGAATATCTGGAACTGGACCCCATAAGTAATGTCCCGTGCCCACAGTTTCAGTTGGCTACCAACTAATTCCCCAAGAGTAAAAGCTTAGCCTATTACTAACTTCCTAGGTATTCAAATAATTTTACCAAGCACACTTCAACTTTAATACTCCAAGAAATTAATCATTCTGAAATTCCAAGTTGTAATAAAATAAATACAGGTGGTAAAGAAAAGTATTTTCTGGCAGGTTTCCAACCCCACTTCTCTGCAGAGCATCCATCTATCTTTTCAGAAGCTTTATTCTAGTAACAGCAGAGTCTTGAAACAACCCTTTACAACAGTTAAAATAAAACTACTACTACTAAGTCGCTTCAGTCGTGTCCGACTCTGTGCAACCCCACAGACAGCAGCCCACCAGGTTCCCCCGCCCCTGGGAGTTTGGGAATTTCAGACATCTGGAAAATTATCTGACTTGGAGCTTCTTAATCAACACATGCAGCTCCATTCTTTTAATATTTGAATTTCCTGCTGTAAAATGTCTTACTAAAATAGTGATGCAACTGGTATTTAAGCAAACAAATAGAGCAGAAAAAAGCATGAAAACTTCTGACCTATATTGTTACACACAAATACTATAAACACGAAAAGCTGCCAAAACTAAATAAAGCCTCCGCATTTAAAAAAGAAAAAAAAAAACCATTCTGATTCTACAATATGTTTATTGGAAATTCCCTTTTGTGAGTTCCCTTTTCTCTGACCTCCCTCTGAAAAAGCTAATTTCAGAGGCCACCCTCTTCTGAGTTTACATACTTTATCTAGTACCTCATATATTCTCCATGGCCTCAGGTAACATCTATATACTGAAAGTCAGTTCAGATGACCTACAGATTCAATTCCCACCTCAAGAACTCTATTTGGATGTCCCACAATGGTCACTTCAAACTTAACATATTCAAAACTATTACACTGGTGCAAAAGTAACTGTGGTTTTGCACTGCTGAACTTTGCTGTTTGATATTGGAATAGATTTTCAAATAAATGTGGTTATGTTATACATCATTTTAATGTACATTTTTGGCTTTTTTTTTTTGCTAATGACTTATTACTCGCTGTGTATTTTATATTTATTTTAGGCTAGGGAAATGATGTTAGACAAAATGCAAATTCGAGCAGTTTTCTTATTCGAGTTCAAAATGGGTTGTAAGGCAGCAGAGGTAACTCACAACATCAACCACGCATTTGGCCCAGGAAGTGCTAATGAAACTGCACTGGCTCAAGAAGTTTTGCAAAGGAGACGAGAGCCTTGAAGATGAGCAGCACAGTGGCCGGCAACTGGAAGTTGACAACAACCAACTGAGAGGATCATCAATGCTGAACCTCTTACAACTACACCAAAAGTTGTCCAAGAACTCAATGTCAATCCTTCTATGGTCATTCGGCATTTGAAGCAAACTGGAAAGGTGGAAAAGCTCGATAAGTGGGTACCTCATGAATCGACCAAGAAAAAAAAAATCGTTGTTTTGAAGTGTCATCTTCTCTTATTGTATGCAACAACAAACCATGTGACGAAAAGTGGATTTTATATGACAACCGGTGATAACCTCCTCAGTGGTTGGACCACGAAGAAACTCCAAAGCACTTTCCAAAGCCAAACTTGCACCAAAAAAAGGTCATGGTCACTCTTTTGGTGGCCTGCTGCCCATCTGATATACTCCAGCTTTCTGAATCCTGGTGAAAAAAAACCATTACATCTGAGAAGCACGCTCAGCAAATCGATGAGATGCACAGAAACTGCAATGCCTGCAGCCAGCACTGGCCAACAGAATGCGCCCAATTCATCTCCATAATAATGCCTGACCATACATCACAAAACCAACTCTTCAAAAGTTGAAAGAATTGGGCTACGAAGTTTTGCCTCAACGGCCATATACCTATCACCAACCAATTACCACTTTTTCAAGCATCTCAACAACGGTTTGCATGCAAATCACTTTCACAACCAGCATGAGACAGAAAATGCTTTCAGAGAGTTCATCAAATCCTGAAGGACGGATTTTTATGCTACAAGAATAAACAAACTTATTTCTTGTTGGCAAAAATGTGTTGATTGTAATGGTTGCTATTTTGATCAATAAAGATGTGTTTGAGCCTAGTTATAATAATTTAAAATTCACAGTCTGAAACCAGAATTACTTTTTCATAAGCCTTAAAAAAAATCTAAAACCACTCTTGTAGTCTCTTAGTGAAGGATATCATTATTCATTCCTCTGCCCACAGCAGAAACCTAGGTATCATCTTTGATTCTCTTCATCTCCTCCACCTCTGTTCACACTACCCACCCACTCATCACTCCATTTATCACCAAATAATGTTGGTAAACAAGAAAATCTGACATACCTTGCTGTTAAAAAAAGAAACAAATAGGACCCTTCATAATTTAGGTCTAAATCTTTTTCTACTTTCTATCTCCTTCCCCTATTCTCTAATTAGACCTCTAAAGTTTACCTATAAGGAATTTCTTTCAGTTTCTTGACTATCTTATGCTTCCTTCCTTCTCAAAGCCTTTGCATATGCTATTACTTCTGCCTAGAAATCTCTTCCCTCCACTCTCAATCTCAACGGACTTGGTGAACTCTCAGGAATCTTTCCCTTGACTACTCTCTTCCAAGCCTTTTCAGTTCTCTAGGCCTACTCTTCCTATGCATTCCTAAAACTCAAAGTCCTCTCATAAAAATAAACAAAGTCTTACTTAGTTCTGCACTTTCCAGCTACCTTTTCTTTCTCCTCTTCACATCCAAGCTTTACTTCCTCACACTCCTTCATTCTTCTATGACTACAAAGTTTTCCACTTCCCCTACCTCAAAGCGCCAAAGATTTCCTGACTGCTAAATGCAGCAGGTTCTTTTCTGTACTGTTATCTGACTTCACTGTATCATATGATGTTTTTGAAGCACTCTTTTTCCTTGGGTTCTCTGATAATACTCTCCCACGGTTCTCCCCTTACTTCCCTGAACAGTTCCTTCTCAATCTGTGAGTTCTTCTGCTTGCCCTTAAATGTTGGCATTCCTCTGGAACTCTGTACTTGGACTTCTATTTCTATTCCCTTCAAGGCAATTTAAACAATCACCTATATGCATGATTCTTAAGTCTCTCATCTGTTAACATTTTCCTATAAGCTCTGAACCCTTATAAATACTGCCCATAGAAGACCTTTTAGATGCCCCACAGGAAACTTCAATATACAAGATACAAAAGGCATTTATTATTATCCTCCCAGAATTACTCCTTCTTTGACACAGCTCTATACCAATTAGCCAAGAGAGAGACTTGAGAAAAATGCTCCATTTCTCCTTTACCCTGATGCCTCGCAATTAATCTGCAGACAAAATCCTGTCAAATCTATTCTTTCTGCTTCTACTTCCCACTGCATGACTGCATGACTCAAATCCCGATCATCTCTGCCTTCATATTGTAAAAGCCTTCTTGCCTCCAATCTTGCACCCTTTCTAAATCATCCTTCACACTGCTTCCAAAGTAATATAAACCACATGAGGGTGCATGTGTGTGCACTATTTCAGTCGTGTCCAACTCTTTGTGACCCTATGGATGTAGCCCGCCAGGCTACTCTGTCCATGGGATTCTCCAAGCAAGAATACTGTAGTGAGTTGCCATGCCGCCCTCCAGGAGATCCATCTCCTGTCTCCTAACCTTCCTGCACTGGCAAGCAGGTTATTTACCACTAGTACCACCTGAGAAGCCCAAACCACATATGATGCCCTACTGAAAATGCATCCTGGCTGCCTACAGGATAAAGTTGCAATTTCTCAGCACAGGAAACACAGACCCTCAATAATGCTATATATCATCAGTATCACTCTATCCATACACTCACATCCTATGTCCTAATCATAGTAGGATACTGGAAACTTACTAAATACAGCAAACTGTTTCAGGCAGTTCCATGCTCTTCCCTTAAGACTTTCATATCCTCCAGTACAAGGCCCTTCTCACAACTGTGGAGGAAATTAATCATTTCATCCTTTGTGCCCCCAGGGCATCCTGATACACACACACACACATATATATAATTATGGTAGATACTTCATTTGATTATATTTATCTTTCCTGATTTGCATTAAAACAACAATTCAGCTACTTATCAGCTGAGTAAACCCGGGCAAATCAACCTCTCTGAGCTTATCAGTGGCGATGCTACCAAGAGTTATGAGGCATGAATGAGGGTACTGTGTAAATAAAGTACCTATTTCTATACCTGGCACAGGATAGATGCTTTAAAAAAATGTCCTTATTGTTACTGTAATTGTTTTCCTTAGGCCACTGTGGAAGCTTAAAATATAATAGACAAATGAACTGCAAGGTGCTAGACGGATACACGGTAGTTGTGTTACAACATCTTTACTAAATTCTAAAGTGAATACTATGATTAGTTGTCTGAAGGGTGAGCAAGCAACCAGGGAAGAAAGTCAGATATGAAGGAGTCAAGCAACAATTGAGAGCTGGGCTTAATTTTCTGGTACATTTCAGGAAACGTCTCCATCCATCACAACCATCACCATCTTTGTCCACCTGGCAACTGCTATCTCTTCACGAAATGTGCCACAGCACAGCGTCACTGTCGCTGATTTAACCGCTGCTTTTTGACTTCCCAGGACCATAGTTTTGTGAATTTCAGATTATGTCTACAGGCCGTGACTCCCAGCGGGAGATGTAATTCCTACTACGTCCACTGCCCGCCATTTGACGCCTTCACACAACTTTGGCATTAAGAATTAAAAAACTGCAAAACACAAGGCACACACCTGCATCAACAAACACGTCAATCTCCACGGCCCACAAGTAAATATCCTCACCGCAATCCCCGGACGAATTTACCAAAAGCCTCAAAAGCCAGGCACACCTCTACAGACCCGCCCCCGGCACGCACGCAGCCTGCGGCCCTCGTGTGCCGGCCGCTGGCCTCCCACGCCGCGGCACGGCCTCCGGTCACTCACAGGAAGTTCTCCATCGCGATGCGGACGATAGAGCCTTCCACGAAAGGCCCGGACGACGGCAGTGGCCGTGGCGCCGCCGGTGGGACCGAACTCTTTTTCTTGCTCGGGACTTCCGACGAGGGATCACTCAGGATAGCTCTCTTGGAGGCCAGGGGGCTTTGAGTGGACGTTTTCCTGCTCGGTGTCGCCATCCTGGCGGTCTCTCTTCTCGGCTGTGGCTTCCGTTCCCACCTTCCTACAGCCCCAGCGCCCCGGCGTCCCACTCCCGCGCGAACAGCGCGGCGCGCGACTGCGCGAGAGCCCGCCCCGGCGCCTGCGCAGTCCCTGCCTGGTAGCGTCACAGGGCATGCCCCACCCCTTCCCCCTCTCTCGGGTCTTGGGAGACCCGAGCTGGCGGGAATGGGACGGGGTGGCTCACGGGACCACGCCGCGGGAAGCGGCCACAGGACTGCTCTGTATGTTTCTGCATTTTGCCGATTTTTTTTTTTAACTCAAAAAAAAATGTCAGCTGCATTTAATGTTTTGAAAGCCTTTTCAGCGCTCAAGGAAACGTCCACGAGGGGAGGGAGCGCGGGACCTCGTCGTCTTCTGACTGGTTTTAATCAGGTCCCCGTGTCAAAACAAAAACAAAAACCCCAACAGTGCAAGCTTTCAAATGACTCTATGCCAGCTCTTCCCTTAAAACATAGCGCTCGGGTCTGTTGCGCTCTCCAACAGGTGGAAAGATTGCACGGCACAGGTTTTCCTCACTACCCCCACCACCACCCCCGCTCCCTAATTCCCTAGTAAGAATTCCTCCTTCGACCTTTCTAGAAATGCCCCACCGAGCACGCTGGCATCGTTAAGAGGATGCTTCCACTTAAACCTAGTCACGTTCATCTAGTTAACTCCCTTATTAAAGATGAGGTTCACTGAGGCCTCTGCAGGTCTTCACTCACTATAATCATATCTGATCTACAATAGGCTACTGAGGCAGTGAGGGAGCCAGGCAAGCAGGTCTCAGAGCTTACGTTTTGGTGTGGAAGACAGGAAAAGAACAAGATAACCTACGTAGGATCAAGATAATTTCAGGCGGTGATAGGTGTCATGAAGGAAAAAACAGAATGAATGTATGAGAGAAGCAGGGAAGGCCTGTCAGAGAAAGTGATACTTGAGCTAAATCCTGGAGAAGAAGGAGCTAGCGGAGGAAATGAGAAAAGAGCATTCCAGGCAAGGATAGAGGCTCTGAGGTGGAAACCAGCAGAATGAAGAACAAAGGGAAGGCGGGCTAAGCTATACTGAAGTGAGCAAGTTTGCTTAGGGGGGCCTTGCCCATCATGCATTTTATTTTAAAAGCAATGGGAAGCCATTGGATGGTTTTAAGCAGGAGAGAGACAAGATCTGATTAAAGTTTTTAAATGAGGCACTCTGGTTGCTGATTCCTCAGAGTCAAGCCTGGAAGTTGGGAGGCCATTTAAAAAGCTATTTCAGAAAACCTTGATTCCCCACTCCAGGATAAATGCTCCTTTCCCAAGCCCCTGCTTCTCCTCACACAACTGAAATCTGCACTCTTTAAAACTTGTAACCGAAGAAAGAATAAAATTTTTTTTTAAAAGTGAACATGTCTTGGTTGTTAGAAAATTTTTAGTTTTTCAGCAAATTAAATAATACCTTTAAAACTGTTCAAAAGGCAGGAAATAATCTTTTTAAAAATAGGGCCTAGGAGGGTACTATACCCTTATTTGCTACACTGCTAGTACAAACTTTTTGAGAAGTGACTTGGTAACCTTCTTCAAGAGCATTAAAAGAGTCCGATTCTTTGAAGAAATCATTGCATTTAGAGAAACCTAATGGTAAAATAATACATGCAGTGGTAATGAGGGTTGAAAGCAGGAAACCAATCTAATCATTTTATACTATCATTAGATCTTCAGTGAACTACTCAAACTGTGCTTATAAAGTTGAGTTGGGAAATGTGTGTGTGTGTGTGTGTTTAGGCTCAGTCATGTCCAACTGTTTGTGACCCCATGGACTGTGAGGAGCCGCTTGTGCTTCCGGCTCCTTTGTCCCTGGGATTTTTCAGGCAAGAATACTGGAGTGGGTTCCCATTTCCTCCTCCAGGAGATATTCCCAACCCAAGAATCTAACATATATCTCCTGTGTCTCCTGCATTACAGGTGGAATCTAACCACTGAGCTATTGGGAAATGACACCATATATAATGCATACAGATTGTGAGTTCTTGTCTAGACTGTCAGTCCGTCATGCTCTACCGTCATCCTTCGAAAAGGAAAATGTTACTGGTTTTATTTATAACCACAAACACAATATGTGTTAAATGCAGAAATTTAGGAAACACAGAAAAAAACAAACATACACAGGGGAAGTTCAGTTCAGTTCAGTCCCTCAGTAGTGTCCGACTCTTTGCGACCCGATGAATCGCAGCACGCCAGGCCTCCCTGTCCATCACCAACTCCCAGAATTCACTCAGACTCACATCCATTGAGTCAGTGATGCCATCCAGCCATCTCATCCTCTGTCGTCCCCTTCTCCTCCTGCCCCCAATCCCTCCCAGCATCAGTCTTTTCCAATGAGTCAATTCTTCACATGAGGTGGCCAATGTACTGGACTTTCAGCTTTAGCATCATTCCTTCCAAAGAAATCCCAGGGCTGCTCTCCTTCAGAATGGACTGGTTGGATCTCCTTGCAGTCCAAGGGACTCTCAAGAGTCTTCTCCAACACCACAGTTCAAAAGCATCAATTCTGTGGCACTCAGCTTTCTTCACAGTCCAACTGTCACATCCATACATGACCACAGGAAAAACCATAGCCTTGACTAGATGGACCTTTGTTGGCAAAGTAATGTCTCTGCTTTTGAATATACTATCTAGGTTGGTCATAACTTTCCTTCCAAGGAGTAAGCGTCTTTTAATTTCATGGCTGCAGTCACCATCTGTAGTGATTTTGGAGCCCAGAAAAATAAAGTCTGACACTGTTTCCACTGTTTCCCCATCTATTTCCCATGAAGTGATGGGACCGGATGCCATAATCTTTGTTTTCTGAATGTTGAGTTTTAAGCCAACTTTTTTACTCTCCTCTTTCACCTTCATCAAGAGGCTTTTTAGTTCCTCTTCACTTTCTGCCATAAGGGTGGTGTCATCCGCATATCTGAGGTTATTGATATTTCTCCTGGCAATCTTGATTCCAGCTTGTGCTTCTTCCAGCCCAGCATTTCTCATGATGTACTCTGCATATAAGTTAAATAAACAGGGTGACAATATACAGCCTTGACGTACTCCTTTTCCTATTTGGAACCAGTCTGTTATTCCATGTCCAGTTCTAACTGTTACTTCCTGACCTGCATACAAATTTCTCAAGAGGCAGGTCAGGTGGTCTGGTATTCCCATTTCTTTCAGGATTTTCCACAGTTTATTGTGATCCACACAGTCAAAGGCTTTGGCATAGTCAATAAAGCAGAAATAGATGTTTTTCTGGAACTCTCTTGCTTTTTCAATGACCCAGTGGATGTTGGCAATTTGGTCTCTGGTTCCTCTGCCTTTTCTAAAACCAGCTTGAACATCTGAAAGTTCATGGTTCACATATTGCTGAAGCCTGGCTTGGAGAATTTTGAGCATTACATTACTAGTGTGTGAGATGAGTGCAATCGTGCAGTAGTTTGAGCATTCTTTGGCATTGCCTTCCTTTGGGATTGGAATAAAAACTGACCTTTTCCAGTCCTCTGGCCACTGCTGAGTGTCCCAAATTTGCTGGCATGTTGAGTGCAGCACTTTCACAGCATCATCTTTCAGGATTTGGAATAGTTCAACTGGAATTCCATCACCTCCACTAGCTTTGTTTGTAGTGATGCTTTCTGAGGCCCACTTGACTTCACATTCCAGGATGTCTGGCTCTAGGTCAGTGATCACATCATCGTGATTATCTGGGTTGTGAAGATCTTTTTTTGTACAGTTCTTCTTTGTATTCTTGCCACCTCTTCTTAATATCTTCTGCTTCTGTTAGGTCCATACCATTTCTGTCCTTTATCGAGCCCATCTTTGCATGAAATATTCCCTTGGTATCTCTAATTTTCTTGAAGAGATCTTTAGTCTCTCCCATTCTATTGTTTTCCTCTTTCTTTGCATTGATTGCTGAGGAAGGCTTTCTTATCTCTTCTTGATATTCTTTGGAACGCTGCATTCAGATGCTTATATCTTTCCTTTCTCCTTTGTTCTTCGCTTCTGTTCTTTTCACAGCTATTTGTAAGGCCTCCCCAGAAAGCCATTTTGCTTTTTTGCATTTCTTTTCCATGGGGATGGTCTACTCATAATTCCTCTACCCAGACTAATCACTGTTAAGATTTTGGTGTATGTTTTAATATCTTTTTTCTTTGTGTATGTATGTTATGGTCCTTTTGTTGAAAAAAGTAGAATTATACTGTACAACTTATATATACTGTTATTTAACCCTCTTTATCTCACTTAATATATTCAGTTCAGTTCAGTTCAGTTGCTCAGTCGTGTCCGACTCTTTGCGACCCCATGGACCGCAGCATGCCAGGCCTCCCAGTCCATCACCAACTGCCAGAGTCCACCCAAACTCATGTCCATTGAGTCGGTGATGTCATCCAACCATCTCATCCTGTGTCGTTCCCTTCTCCTCCTGCCTTCAGTCTTTCCCAGCATCAGAGTCTTTTCCAATGAGTCACTTCTTTGCATCAAGTGGCCAAAGTATTGGAATTTCAGCTTCAACATCAGTCCTTCCAATGAACACTCAGGACTGATGTCCTTTAGGATGGACTGGTTGGATCTCCTTGTAGTCCAAGGGACTCTCAAGAGTCTTCTCCAACACCACAGTTCAAAAGCATTGATTCTTCAGTGCTCAGCTTTCTTTATAGTCCAACTCTCACATCCATACATGACTACTGGAAAAACCATAGCCTTGACTAGACAGACCTTTGTTGGCAACGTAATGTCTCTGCTTTTGAATATGCTATCTAGGTTGGTCATAACTTTCCTTCCAAGGAGTAAGCATCTTTTAATTTCATGGCTGCAATGACCATCTTCAGTGATTTTGGAGCCCAAAAAAATAAAGTCTGTCACTGTTTTCACTGTTTCCCCATCTACTTGCCATGAAGTGATGGGACTGGATGCCATGATCTTTGTTTTCTGAATGTTGAGCTTTAAGCCAACTTTTTCACTCTCTTCTTTCAGTTTCATCAAGAGGCTCTTTAGTTCTTTTTCACTTTCTGCCATAAGGGTGGTGTCATCTGCAAATCTGAGGTTACTGATAATTTCTCCTGGCAATCTTGATTCCAGTTTGTGCTTCTTCCAGCCCAGCGTTTCTCATGATGTACTCTGCATATAAGTTAAATAAACAGGGTGACAATATACAGCCTTGATGTACTCCTTTTCCTATTTGGAACCAGTCTGTTATTCCATGTCCAGTTCTAACTGTTGCTTCCTGACCTGCATATAGGTTTCTCAAGAGGCAGGTAAGTTGGTCTGGTATTCCTATCTCTTTCAGAATTTTCCACAGTTTATTGTGCTCCACACAGTCAAAGGCTTTGGCATAGTCAATAAAGCAGGAATAGATGAATATCTTTTTATGCCATTAAGTCTTTTTCTAGGTGAGAAGAAGGCTCAAGAGGGAGAGCGTATATGTATACTTAATGGCTAATTCACAATGATGTATAGCAGAGACTAACACAACATTGTAAAGCAATTATCCTCCAATTTAAAATAAATAATAAAAAATATTTTTCTGTAACATGGTTTAAGTAACTATATAGCATTCCATCAAACAGATGTACTGTAATTTATCTAAATACTTCTCTTTTGTTGGGCTCTGTATGACTGGAAGTTAGCATGAACCAGACAGATGCTGGCAGGTTATACAAGCTTGTGCATCCTAAGTCTCTAAGACTTATCTGACTCCTTGCAGAACAATTGACCGTAGCCCACCAGACTTCCCTGTCCATGGGATTTCCCATGCAAGCATACTGGAGTGAGTTGACATTTCCTCCTTCAAGGGATCTTCCCAACCCAGGGATCAAACCGTCTGTTACAGTGGCAGGCAGATTCTTTACCACTGCGCTACCTGAGAAGCCCAGTGCTTCCTAATATTCTTCAAAAATTTCATACACTCATAAAGGTATAGACATGTATTTATTAACCAACCACATTTGGTTTCTTTAAGTGCACTGGTGAAAACTGTTGAAAAGGGTAGTGTTAAAAAGTAAAAGGAGGTCTTTAGAAATGGAATATCAATTAACCAGAATCTGATGCTAATGAATGAGTAAGCCAAAATGGTTAATCCTACACATCCATGATTTAAAGTGCAGTCATGAGTTGAATTCATTGTGCCATCCTTACTAGCTAATAGACATGACAAAGCAATTGTATTTAACTTTTTATTGACCAAGGAATAAGTGAGCAGGGGGCATTTTAATGATGGCTTTCCAATTCTGCAGAAGCTTTAAAACTGACACAAACAAAAAGCTGGCAGACAGGGTAGGGTCAAGGATTATAAATATATTTCACCTCACCATCAGAATGCCATCTTTGTTTCTTAGCTTCACTCCAAGCCCTGAATAATGATGCCACAGTAGCAGGAAGGTGGGGGCAAGAGCCATGGAGTGGGACTCCACTAGCCATCTCTGACTGAGATAGTTTTCTCTTCCAGTTCTAACAAGAACCCTCACAGGTTAACAGGAATACTCTCCTCTGGTTTATATACCAAGTGAGAGGGAATATTCCTTTTGCTTTTGGTAAATTCATAAAGTAGAAGAGTGAACCCTCAAGGCTCAGGGAGGGAGGGAAGTCAGATGCTAAAACCTAAGTCCTTGACTCCCAGGAGCAACCCTATAAACACACACACACACACACACAGACACACACACACACACACACACACACTTTCTCTCTCTCTCTCTCTCTCTCTGATCAACTTAGTGAAGGAACTGATCTGGAGGACTAAGGATAATGATCACCTTTCTCACAGAGAGCTAAAACCCCAGACAAATTCTGCTAGAGGTAAAATTATCTTATCTCTGGAGTTCTTAATTTTTAAAAATTGGTTTCTAACATCATACTAAAGTTGAAAACAATCGAAATATCTGCTGCTTCTTGGTGTAGCTACATTAGTATTGGAATGGACTGTGGTAATATCTAACACTAACAGCATGTACCATATACAAATTGCTGCTCTAAGCACTTTTTCATAACTCATTTTTATATTCTGGATCAATGTCTCAATAGATTTGTGTCTTTCTCAAATTTTAATTTCTTGAATACAAAATCCAACTGAAAGATTCAAGAAATTGTTAGGAATTAATGTAAGATTTCAAGTGTTCTTTGTGATATGTCATGATAGGAAGCCTAGTGCTAAATGGGCCTTCATTTCTTTGGAGAATATTAACAGGGAAAACAATATTAAATTACTCCAGAAGGAATTTATCCTCAATTTCAAATCTAGAGGGAGAATAAGCATTCTCCCTCACACCTAGTTACTTCCTATAGAAAAGAAAGTTGGTAATTGTCAGCACTGTTCTAAATCTGTTGATATCAGCTTCATAAATTATAAAATAAGTGAGTTTTTTGGTATTAGGAACTGAGAGTGACATTTCATCTCATTATCTCCACAAGCTAGGATGCTGAACTCTCCCATAAGCTTGTTGGTTTTAAGTTCAATTATTTTTAAGTTCAAAAACAAACTCATAGGTAAAAAAATCAGATTTGTGGTTACCAAATCTGATTTTGGTAATCTCAGAGGCAGAGGGTGGGGAGAGGGGAAAATTAGATGAAGGTGATCAAAAGGTATAAACTTCTGGTTGTGAGAATAATAAGTACTAGGGATGTAACATAAAACTTGATAAATATAAGTAAAACTGCTGTGTGTTACATATGAAAGTTTTTAACAGAAATCCTGAGTTCTCATCACAAGGAAAAATATTTTCGTTCTTTTAAATTTTATATTTATATGAGATGATGGATGTTCACTAAACTTATTGTGATAATCATTTCATGATGTATATAGGTCAATCATTATGCTGTACACCTTAAGCTTAGTGCTGTATGTTAATTATATCTTAATAAAACTGGAAAGAAAAAAAAGGAATTAACACTGAACAATTGGCATAATTTAACTGTCTTTTAAAATCTATTTAAAAAGTTACATGTGAAATACATGAATACATTCTACTCTTACAAATTAGAATACAGATAAAATTGTGTGCATTTGACATTTTTTTCTTCAATCTTGTTGCTGCACTCCTTATCTTCCAGAGTTAACTACTCTTACACTTGTTCAGTGTGTAATGTCTTTTAAGGCTGTTTCAATATTTACGTGCATTTTATCTACAGAAAATATGTAATCATATTTTGAGTGTGAAGCATTATGTAAATGCACTATTGTATAAACGATGTATTACATGCATACATGTATAATAATTACATGCATAATGTATTAACATAAAAATATGGTATGAATAGTTATGCAATTTCTTTTTTTGTTCAAAAATATATTTTTGTGATGTATCCATGTTGACAGATATATTGATAAGTCTGGCTCCCTTTTACCTGCTATAGAGTTTTTGTATGAAAATATCACACTTTATCTACTACTCTAGGAGATCAGCCCTAGGTGTTCTTTGGAAGGAATGATGCTAAAGCTGAAACTCCAGTACTTTGGCCACCTCATGCGAAGAGTTGACTCATTGGAAAAGACTCTGATGCTGGGAGGGATTGGGGGCAGGAAGAAAAGGGGACAACAGAGGATGAGATGGCTGGATGGCATCACCGACTCGATGGACATGAGTTTGAGTGAACTCCAGGAGTTGGTGATGGACAGGGAGGCCTGGCGTGCTGCGATTCATGGGGTCGCAAAGAGTTGGACATGACTGAGTGACTAAACTGAACTAAATGATTTGACAAGTAGATTGCTTCCAATTTTTCATTTTTACAAACACTACTCAGGGAATATTCTCAGACTTGTCTTTATGTATATGTACTAACATTTCTCTAGGATAGGTATCAAGAATTATAACTGCTAGATCATGTACCACAGTCATTACTTTCCTTCAGTTTCTTGAAATTGTTGCCTATGGTCAATTTCTTAGTAACTGTGATTATTTGAAAATTATGTCTAAAAACAAAATTTCTCTCTTCCACCCACCCCCCTTTCCAGCATTGGTTTTGACTCAATGATTTCTCTCTCCCCCTCCCCTACCTATACACACACAGACCCCTCTCTTCTATATAATGCCCTTTTTTTCTCCCACCAGGTCCAGGTTCTATGGGGCCTGAAACTTATATAAGTTTTTAAGCCCTCTCTGAAAAAAAAAAAAAAAGTATTACAAATACAAAATGAGAAGAGTGATTATTACTTCAGAATGAAAAAATAAATCACAGCCTCAGCACCACTGACCATTGACAGTTTGGGTAAGGTAAAGTTGTTTGCTGGCGGAAAAGGAGGCAGCTGTCCTGTGTATTGCAGGAGAGTCAGCAGCATTGTCAGCCTCTACTCACTAGATGCCAGTAACACCACCCCAGTTTTGATAACCAAAAAGTTCTCCAGACTTTGACAAATGTCTCCTAAAGGATAAAAGTGCCCCCAGTTGAGAGCCACTGCTCTAACCCACTTCTTTAGAGAATAGAAAAAGAAGAAAGATTTTTTCATTCAACTCCGCTTATGAGTCTAACCTTGTCTAAATCCCCTAATTTCTAAGGAAATTAAAGATAATTCTCTGTCAGTCTTACTCATGAACATATTTGCACACATGTAGCAGTGTTTAAAAAAGTAAATATGTCATTATCTAAATGAGCTTATTACAGAATTTGAGGGTGATTAACTATTGTCAAATCAAATCAGTTAATATGATTCTTCATATTAAAAGATTGCAGGAGAGAGACTGAAGCAGGAAAAATAATTATTTTCAACACACATCGATGGTTAAAGTTTCTAGGAAACTATGAGTAGAAAAAAACTTCATTTAACCAATAAAAGGCAATACCAGAAACCTTCAGCTAATTCATATTCAATGATGAAATGTTTAGAAATATCTTCAAGTTCTGGAAAGATGATACTATCACTACTTCTTTTGAGCACTATATTGGATGTCTTAGCCTGTCAGATAAGTTATGAAAATAAAGCAAATAGAGTTGAAAAGGAAAAACAAAATTGGCCTTTTAAAGAGATCTGACAAAATAGCAAACAAAAATTGTGGTAGGCAGAGCAATGGCTCCCCAAAGATGCCCACATCCTAATCCCTGGAGTTTGTGAATATAATACCTCCCGTGGTAAAAGGGAATTTGCAGACGTGATTGCAGATCTTGAAATGGGGTGATTATATTGAACCATCCAGGTAGGCCCAATATAATCACAAAGGTCCTTATAAGAGGAGGGAGGCAGAGGAGAAATGATAATGAAAGCAGATGTTAGAGTGATGACACAGCTGGAAGGGGGCCGTGACATCTTGGGTATCTAATTCTGCTGTTTGTTGACATCTGATTTGTGCTTCTAGTGAATGTTTCACTAAATGTTTTGTGCTTTTGTATTGTGAGCCCTTCCATGTGGTTAATATGTAGGAAACTTGTACAGCCTGGGTTGAGTGTGTGGCCTTCCAAAGAGTCTTTATATTTGTTTCTACCAGGTGCCCCAACTGGCCAGTGACATATTTTTAAGTTAAACTTTTAGTGCATGGATATCTAGACCATGAAATTTTGATAAGCCAAAGAGAATCCTTATATCCTTCATGAATCAACATATGTATTTGTACTAAACTAAATGCCTTTATTGAGAATTTATTTAGTTCAGCAATATTTGTTGAATATGATAGGCAGAGTGGGTACATAACTAAATATGCAACCATCTTGAGGAGATGGATATAAAAGCAAGAATTTAGGTTTAGCATGATAAATCTTGTGAGGGGTATGAATACAGGTAAGCAGCACAGAAGAACCATTTACAAAGGCTGGAGTAGGAAGAGCAAAGTGGAAGGCATTGCCCACATGCTGATTAAAATGAACCTTGAATTGCAAATAATAAAAAAAAAAGACGAAAAATGACAAGAGCATATGGTTGCTTTATCCTTAAGATGGCACTATAAACTCACAATTCCTTTGTAGAGAAAGGCTATATAAAAACAACTGTGATTTATCCAAAAATCTCAGTCAACCCTTATAAACTAGAAATGCTTTTGTGTGTCAGATACTAAGGACTCATATGTATCACCTTCATTTAAATTAATCTTTACAGCACCCTTACGAAGTAGAGATGAGTATTTTGCTGCCCCGTTTTGCAGACTAGGAATAGGAGTCAGAGATGGTAGAAGTGACTTGCTTTCAGTCACAAATCCTATAAGTGGCAAAGCCAGGATTTAAACTGAGACAGCCTGAATCTGGAAACCGTGCACTTAATCATTGTATTTCATCTCTTTATAGTAATCCACGTGTTGAAAATACCATAATATTAGAATGGTCAGTTACAAAAATTCTCCCCACTCCCCTGTTCTGGTTAAATCACACTGGAGAACACGTTCCTTGCGTGAAAAGTCAAAGAGCCCATGCCTTAGCCCCCAGAGTGACAGAAGACATCCAGACACCAGAACACTGTTAGTGTTGGTTCTCTCTGCTCTGCCCAGACTGAAGCTGGAGGCTTGGCTTGCCCTCCCTCTCAAATGCCCTTCCTAAGCACTCCCTGGGAATATGGTTTCTCCAATTTGGCGCTCTGCTTATGGTAACAGGTTTAGATCTCTATTTTCCTTGCTGACATGTGAGGACTTTTGTGATCTCCATGCTTAGTATAATACCTGGAGCATAGATTTCTTAATAAATCTTTGTTAAACATTTTCTTTTTCTTCATTTAACCAGACCTTGCATCAGAGCCCTATTTTCCTTAGACTGTCCTTTGCTCCCTTCTAAATAATTTCCAATACAAACAGCAAATTATAGGAGAAAAGGCAATCTGTGTGAAAAAGTAGTTTCCATCTGAAGCACTTGTGTGTTTAGGTGAGAACTGGAATAAATGCTAACACTGGGTTTAACTGGTTAAGCAGTAATTATTAGCTAATATACCTTTCTCAGGGGCATTTCTAAACCTGAGAAAACTATACTGTGCTTACAATACTTTGCAAATTTTCATCCAGGTGAAATATAGTTAAAATAAAGGCCAAGGGCAACCTGGAAAAGGAAGAGTGGCATCCAATCAGTGAAATATGCAAAGGGGGCATAAGTGAGAGAGGATAAGTAAATCCGCTCACCTTCCATCTCCTCTCTTCTCTTTTATGAACTTCAAGTTGTTTTTCAGCAACAAAAGGTAATAATTACTTCCTTTCTTTCTGCCCTAAGTCAATAATTAGCCCCGAACCCCTACCCCATCTACTTCCCACCCCTACTGTTAGGGAAGCACCCTGATTGAAACCGGCCCCCCTGGCCAGGCACCATAGTAACTATTTGCATGAGTTGTTTTATGACAGGAGGTCCTGGTAAGGAACAGGGGACTAATAAGCCTCCACCAACCAGAAGAGTTCGGGAAAGGTCAAAAGGAGACACCACCTGTCTGACCACCTCCCAGAATCCTTCTCTCTGGCATCCATCTTGGCTGAACAAGGCATGCACCACCAGGAAGGACTCTGAGTCAGAATGATTGGCTAAAGACAACCTGGAAACTAATCCCATCACCATAAAACCCGAGACTGCAAGCCACGTGAAAGAGCTGTTCTCCTGGATTCCCTTACCCTACTGCTCTCCACCCGGGTGCCCTTTCCCAATAAAATCTCTTGCTTTGTCAGCAGATGTGTCTCCTTGGACAATTCATTTCCGAGTGTTAGATAAGAGCCCAGTTTCGGGCCCTGGAAGGGGTCCCCTTTCCTGCAACACTACCAGCATCAGCCACCCAGCCCCCCACCTTTCCAAAGCTTTTGTCCCAAGTAGTATTTCTGGTTTGGCAATTTCCAGCTGCTGCTAAGTCGCTTCAGTCGTGTCCGTGTCTGACTCTTAGCGACCCCATGGACTGTAGCCTACCAGGTTCCTCCGTCCATGGGATTTTCCAGGCAAAAGTACTGGAGTGGGGTGCCAGGCAACTTCCAGGGTAGCCAATAAATCCTCCTGCCTGTGGGAAACTTGGAACCTTAGGTATTGGGAATGGAGTTGGTAGGGGAGCTGGGAGGTTCAGGAGGCAGTCTTGTGAGGATTAGAACACAGGTTTGGCAGTGTTGAAAGAAAATTCAACCAAGTCGACTGTAATGATATACGGGCTTTACTGAACAATTCATGAATTGGGCAGCATCCCAACTAGTGAGCAGAGAAGAGTTCCAAGGATTTCTACAAAATGGAAGGCTTTTATAGACAGGAGGGGAAGGGAAAAGGAGAGAGTGGATTACTTCATCTTCCTTTTAGGGATGAGAAGGGCCTGTGTGGCTGATTACCTCACTGCTGCTGACCAGAAAATTCCAGACTGATCTGTTAAGACTGCAATCCTAGGGGAGATTATAACTGCAGTTAGGTTAGCTATTAAGTCTTGGTCGGCTGATGTGGGACTTAGTACAAGTAACTACATTTTGGGCCTGTCATTTCTTTTTTAAAGAACAGTGAAACCAAGGTTCAAAGCCAAGCCCTACACTATTGCTGAACGTGAACACATTTATTTTCCTACGTACAAAATGTAACAACCATCACTAGCTCTACCTTATGGATTGTTATAGGTTTAAATGAGCAAATTCATGTAAAGCTCTTTGAACAATGTCTGATAATAATAAATATTCGATACATATTAGCAATGATTATTACCACATGTGCATGGGCAGTTGCTCAGTTGTGTCTGACTTTTTGCAACGCCATGGACTGTAGTCTGCCAGGCTCCTCTGTCCACGGAATTTCCCAGGCAAGAAAATTGGAGTGGGTTGCCATTTCCTTCTCCAGGGGATCTTCCCGACCCAGAAATCAAACCCTCATCTCCTGTGTCTCCTGTGCTAGCAGGCAGATTTTTTTACCACCGCTTCACCTGGGAAGCTGATTATTACCATGGGTTTATGTAGTCTGTAAGCAGAGTCTGGTGAATGACTTCATTCATTTATGGAATCATTGTCTTCACAGAGTTTACATTCTAATAAGATACAATTTTGGAGAAAATTGAGATCGCTTATGTGAAATGAAACACTTTTTAAAAATTAATTATGGTATCTATGCTTGCAGTGCTTATGCCACTAACAAAAAGGATTAAGAAGCATTTAATTGTAGCAGAGTAGAGATTCAAATTAGAATCAGCAGTTATACAGTGAAGATATTCATTCAAAAAAATATATTGGGACTTCCCTGGCAGTCTGGTGGTTAAGACTTTGTGCTGATCCCTCATCAGGGAACCACCCACGTGTTACTCAGCCAAAGAATAAAAATAGAAATATAAAAACAGAGAGAAAAATATGTTGAAGAAGGTTAATTGCTAGTGAGAGATTTTCAAATTATTTTTTATTAGGTAATTATAATTTCATAATAGCTGTTTGGATATATAAACATGTCTATATAATTTTCTAAACATGTAAATAAAAGATAGTCATTTACTACATCTGTTTGAATTCATATAACTCAAAACATTACCAAAACATTTATTTTAAAAATCAGTAAAATTGTTTAACACACTAGAAAAATTTAGGGGTGTGTGCATAAACATTTCCAAGCTTGCTTTACAAAAAAAAAGAGTGCAATTTCTATCCACGTGTTCAGAATGACTTTCAAAAATGGAAAAAAGAAGGTAGCACTGCTTTGTAATACAGCATTAATTAATACTTATCCTGGAACACTGATGAAAGATCCTTTGTTATCACATATGGTAAACATATTTAAAAATTAACACTCCATTTCTATGAATAAAACATAGAAAAAAGACTTTATTTTCTTAGAATAACTTGTTACCATGAAAAACTGCATTCATTCTGCAGATATTACTGGCATCACACATTATTACTTTAAAAATATTTATGACACTTGAACTTCAAAAGGAAACCCACAAGACCTATTCTCCTCCCAGTACATTCACTGAATGCAGATTTAAGTGAGCACATCTCATTTGATTGTGCCCTTTATTTGTATACTTTAAAATGACGACAATATAGTACATTTGTATTTTTAACTGGTTAAGATGTATGATCTAGGTAAAACCAGCAGCCTGTACTTCTAGTAACAGTTGTCATACGCAAAAAGAAAAAAAAAAAAACAAAGCCCTGAGTCTGTATTTTTTGCAAAAGTAATGAAAAAGAGTGCTCTGAAGTCATTTTATAACTTATGAAATGGTTAAGACTGTCCAGTATTATTTTGTTTTCATTTTGATTGAAGAGAGGTATGGCTTTTGTTTAGTTAATCCGATTCAGATCATTGCTTAATACTCAATTTCATTTAAGTCCTCAGAATATCCTGATGATTGCTGACTTTTATCTTCCATTTCTGTCAGGAAAGACAAATAGACAATAATAGTTTTCTCTATTTTTAATGTAGAAAATACTGAATTTGCATTCTTATGATTTGAAACTATTGCAAATTCTCTTTTCAGTCAAACTTAAATAATTTGGAAAACTATTGTTACCTGCACAGGATCCTGCTTGAAATTTAATATCATCAACGGCAATATCACTTCTTACTGACATTCCCCGAATGGCTTCAATAATTATCTGAAAAATAATGAAATATGAATTTAGAAATAGAGTCATTCTGCTAAAACAATGCTTGTCAGAGGCAGATCTAGGCTGTGTGGGTTTGGAAGCTTAGATTGTTCTCAGGGGCCCACTTTCAGGAAAAGAATACAAAATCACCAATTCAAATTTAGGTACAAAAGGGAATACTTATTTAGAATGTAAAGAAATTCACAACAAATTACTGGAGCCTTGGAAATTCAAGTTCCTTTCTTTGGAGACCTCTTTAGGCAACTTCCCAGGAATGTCCACCAAGAAATGCCTCTAGGTGGTGACCTGTTTTCCCTGGCTATCTAGAATATTCAACTCCTGTCACTCACAGGCCCTGTGAAAGTAAAGGGCCCAGAAGCTTAAGCTTCCATAGTCTCTCCCTAAATCTACCTTTATACTAGTTCTAGGTGGGAGATTTAAAACAACAGATGAGACCCAAGTATGAACAGCACTGTATAATAGTTAAATTTACCAAAAAGACAATGGTTCACTGATCATGTTAAATACTATAACATCCAAGACACAGCCCAAGAAAAAGAGGAAACCAGTTTCATGACTTTAGATCCTAGAACAAAATAACTGATCAAATATTCAGGTTCTAGGGAAAATATATTATCAGCTCTAAAACCACTCTAATAATAGCTAATAAACCATGGAATACTCCAGGGAGGCTTGTGGGTAATGAAAATTATCCAGAAGACACACTTGCTCTACTAATTTTATCAGCAAATTACTCCCCATTGGACTAGTTCATGATTTAAATTAAATAAACAACATAAAGTGGATAATTAATAAGCATATGAAACTATCTTGAATTTAATGACTCAAAGAAGCTTTAACAACAGAAACATGACAAGATAACATTAATAGAAGTTCTAAAGATATAACCCTAAACAAGAATTCAAATAAATGGTAAGAAGAGGAAAAAGTGTCCTAATACATCTAGATAGAAGTATATATGAATGTAGTTAATAAGTGTTTTGGTTTTCTGGACAGCAATGAAATCTGTTTTTTGACCAACCTCCAACTCTGCAATGGAAGTACAACAGAGAAACCACCTGATGGAATTATATTCTGAATAGTCTGTGATTGGGCCAAAACCTTGATTTCATACAACTCTCTCCTTTGAATTTCCTAAATATTTGAGTGATAACCATTTTATAGCATTATGATTTCCCCTTTGTATTATTCCCCTATTTCTATTTGTAAAAATCCTATTAAATAATTGTGGTTATTTTAGAATTAGATAAAAATGTAACTTTCTCTTTCAGTTTAAATGTATTTTATTTTCAAATGGTTACTAAGTCATTGTGCATGCATGCTAAGTTGCTTCAGTCATGTCTGACTCTGTGCAACCCTATGGACTGTAGCCTGCCAGGCTCCTCTGTCCATTGGATTCTCCAGGCAAGAATACTGGAGTGTGTTGCATGCCTTCTCCAGGGAATCTTCCCAACCCAGGAATCAAACCGGCATCTCTATGGCGGGGTTCTTTACCACTAGTGCCACCTGGGAAGCTCAAGCCATTAGGACATAAATACTTACAGTTTTGACTCAACTAACTTGATAAAGGGAACATTAGCTATCTTTTGGTCCTGGGGTACCAGGAAAAAATTATTGAGATTAAGGGCACCATGAGCAAGAAAATCTGAAGACCTGGTCTTAGTTCAGTACCCAGCACATAATAATTCCTACTAAATGTCAGGCAGTATAATGAACAATATGAATGACAGAAATATTTCACTGAGCTGAGAATTTGTCTAACACTCTCTTTCAATGTCATCAAAGGATAAGAAATCAGGAGGAAAACACCTGAGAGCAGAGGAGGAAAGGTAAGCAAGGAATTCAAAGGAAATAAAATCATTCTGTGTTTTTAATCAACAGTGAGTCAGGTTCTGCTTAGCACTTTAATAAATCCTTTAGGAAAGGGCATGATTACAATTTTGCTACTTCATACATTTTTTTCTACAAAGAAAATCTGACGACTGGAATATCATCCAGAGGCCACCCACATACTTCTCCTATATTGGGGGTCTACAGCCTCCAAGCGGCAGACTAGTACCTCCTGTTATTTTTTTTAAATTCATTTAATTGGAGGCTCATTACCTCCTGTCATTTTTTTTTTTAATTGGAGGCTCATTACTTTACAATATTGTAGTGGTTTTTGCCATACATTGACATGAATCAGCCGTAGGTGTACATGTGTTCCCCATCCTGAACCTCCCTCCCACCTCCCTCCCCACTCCATCCCTCAGGGCCATCCCAGTGCACCAGCCCTGAGCACCCTGTCTCATGCATTGAACCTGGACTGGCGGTCTGTTTCACATATGATAATATACATGTTTCAATGCTGGCAGATCAGTGGTGGCATTAGATTAGAAATAAAGTGCACAATAAATGTGCTTGAATCATCCCAAAATTATCCCCTGCCCCACTATCTGTGAAAAAAAATTTCTTCCATAAAACTGGTCCCTGGTATCAAAAAGGTTGGGGACTGCTGCCCTACAGGATAAATCACAAATGGCAGCAGTACCACAGTATTCTAAAAATCAGTACCTGCCCACTCTCTGGTGATGTACAGATTGACTTGACTTCTCTAGTTCTCTGCATTTTCCTGATCGCCTGGCTCATAGCCCACTGTTCATTCGACATACCCACTTTGGATGTCTCATAAGATCAAAAACTGTGTGTGTTAAAAACAAAAGTAACTGTTAATTTGCCTCCTGCATAAGCTGCCCTCCTTCTTCCAGGTCTGCTCCACCTAAGATCTTCCTCATCTCGATAAACAGCAACTCCATTCTAGCGGTTGCTCAGGTCAAAACTTTGGAGTCATCCTGGCTCCTCTCTTTCTCTCAAACCCCACTTTCCACAAGGAAGGAAGTCCTGTGGGCTTTCTGACAACATCTCACCTCTGCTGCACAGCCCCGCCCACCACTTCTGTTCCTTGGTCCATTGCAGTAGCTCTCAAAGTCTCCTCACCCACCAGCCCCACCACCATAGTCTATGTAGTAAGTAGCTCCAGGCAGTAGCTAGAATGATCATTTAAAAGTATAAATCAGAACATATTACCTTAAAAGCCTCTAATGGTTTCTTATTGCTCTTGAAATAAATTTCAAACTGTACCATGTCATCCAAGGCCTTTTATGAGTATTTCCTGATACTTCTTTGACCTCATTACCTGATCAGCTCGACTTATTCTTTTTCATAGCACTTACTATCACTTGATGTTACATTACATATTTTTGTTTCACATTTTCTACCTCTCCCCCTCCAACTAGAATGCAAACTTAAAAAGTGTAAAAACTGTATGCTATGTTCATTGCAGTATCCTCAGCACTTAAAAAGAGTAAATCGTCAATAAACACTGAAAAGAGATATTTTGGCCTGAGCTCCTATAGTAGCTCACTCTGATAACTGATATAGCTATTGAGAATAACAGGTCTACCATGGTTATAAAGACCAGAATGATTTGGGAAAGAATACATTTTTAGAAACAATTATCTTTTTTATAGTTTGGTACTTTAAAGTTTATAAAACCCTTTCACAAACATAATCTCATTTGATTGTCACTTTAGTGATGTCAGCATGGCAGGTATTATTACCCCATTTTGAAAATGTATTAACAGTCTCCCCTGGTGGCTCAGATGGTAAAGAATCTGCCTGCAATGCAAGAGACCAGGGTTTAATCCCTGGGATGGGAAGATACCCTGGAGAAGGGAATGCCTACCACTCCAGTATTCTTGCCTGGAGAATTCCATGGAGAGAGGAGCCTGGCAGGCTGCAGTCCAAGGGGTTGCAAAGAGTTGGACATGAATGAGCAACTAACACAAACAGTCTCAGGGAGACTGATGTTTCTCCAAGATCACCCAGTGCTTGTGACGTCCAGGGCAATGAGTATATCTTGGGACTTCTATGGCAGGAGGGAGTGTAAAACAGGGACTTAGGGATGCAAACAATGGAACCAGTTTAGACTGAGTTCTCACTCTGCCACTTACCAGCTGGACATTTAGTTTTCCCCATCTTTAAAGAAGAGCTACAAGATCAACTGGAAGAACTTCTGCACAGCTCTTAGCGCTGTGAGTACTTAGCACAGAGAAGATGACCATTTGCACATGGTTGTCTCTGTGTTTTATTAGACACTAGGATGTTTGGGAAAAACTAGTTCATCCTGGTCTCCAGATAGTCATTTGGGATTCTTGAGGGAATCACAAAACCAAGAAGAACATTTCTTATGGCAGATTATCTGTTCCATTCTAAGCCTAAAGGAATGATCTGGAATCTTTTTTCCCAATTGGGAGCCAAAAATCTCTCAGGTCATTCTTTACCCTTTGAGCTTAAATATTCCAAGATGCCACCCCAGGTGCCTCACTACTTTGTGCTCAAAAAAATTTCAGACAACAAGTCACCTGGCAAGTCTAGTATATGCAAGGACCTATACCCAGGGCTCAGATGCTGTGAGGTCACCTGTTCCACAGATCTCAAATCCTAGAGCTCTTGTGCATCAGCACCATTTGGGGGTTTTAGAAAACATCAAGGCTCAGGCTCTGCCTGAGAGACTCAGATTTGTTCCATCTGTGACACAGATTCTCCATCTTTAGAATGCTCCAGAATCACCACAATTCTTGTTAAGACAGATTGCAGGGCCCTAAGCCCCAGAGTTTCTAGTTCAGTAGTTCCAAGGCAGGGCCTGGGAGTGTGCATTGCAGGTGAGTTTCATTTTAGATGAATATACATTTCAGGTGTTGCTGCTGGTGTCAGGACCACACCTTGAGAACCTTTGAATAGTGTGAGTGCCCTGATAACCTAAAAAAATTAATCCATCAACCCTGAATGATGATCAGTGGTATAAGGAAGTTTATGAGTGATCCATTTTCTTTCTGTAAGCAGACATTAAATCACTATCAAAATTATTCCTGGGGCTATATGTTTTCCTTTACTAAATGTTTAGATAGTTTTATCCACACCAAGATAACGGGCCATCCTTGAATAATGGTGCATCTTCCATCTGTCATTTGTTCTTAGCAACAGCAACCTAGATGGCCATTCCTATTTAGATCTGTAGAAAATCAATTTTGGTTAAGGTGTGGCATAAAATAATGTCTTTATTTTGGATACTTCTTCCTAGGAAGACTTGCTTAAACCAAGCAGGCGGAGGTTAACATTAAGGGGTGCTCTGGTCCAGAACCAAGGATGAGGAGGAAGTAGGGCTTTTAGCTGAAGGTCACTCCTGGAATTCTATACAGCAATTTCAGGAATAGTCAAGGGTCTAATGTTATCTGCCCAGAACTTTCTGGAGCTTTGATTTATGGTAGGCAGGTAAAGGCTTCCTTGCTAGTTCAGCGGTAAAGAATCTGTCTGCCAATGCAGGAGACACGGGTTCCATTCCTGAGTTGGGAAGATCCCCTGGAGAATGAATGGCAACCCACTCCAGATTCTTGTCTGGAAAATCCCTTGGACAGAGGAACCTGGCAGGCTACAGGCCATGGGGGTCACAAAAGAGTCAAACATGACTTAGTGACTAAAGAAAAACAATAGGCAGGTAAAGTCATAGGCTTTTAGGAGGCTGCTGCTGATTTCTAGGCGAATTGGCTGCTTGATCTCACCCACTGGGATTGAAAAGGCTCCTTCTTATTGCTGCTCAGATTCGATTATAATTGGGATCCTGCAGGAAGGAAGTCTTCTACTGCCTGTGAGCAGACTCAAGGGAGGCCCAGGACATAGGATTAAGATTCAGTTTCTTCTGCATCAGTGCAGACAGAGGCTTAAAAATTTACTCTGGATCATGTACTCTGTTAAACAGAAGCTTACAACAGCAGCCCTTGCATATGGCTAATGATGAGTGAAAGATGCAGCTGCAACAACTAATTAGGTAATACCAGGTTTAGAAAAAAGAGAAGCTCTGTTTTAGAGGTTTTCAGGACACAGAATATAACTGACACTCAAAATGTACCAAGATGAAAATAGCTACAGTTTCACTATTGAATTACAAAAATTACTCTATGTATAAATATCCAAAAGCTTTCTCTTTCTAATTTCCCTTTCATTGCTTAGGTTCAATCAATATAGACTAATTATGTTTGCTCTTAAACAAGTACTGCCTCTATCTTTGACCCTGAAAAAGAACAAAACATTCTTGATGGTAGCAAGAAAAAGAAAGAGCATCAGAAGCGTATAGGAACATTTCCCATCATTTGATTCTTGTCTCTCTTGGCTTACCTGGTGCTGCCTCTCACAGCTATATTCAATCAGTGCCCGTAGCCAGGAGATGCTCTGTTCACCTCTTCTTCTCCACAAGAGAGACTCTTCACTGTTGCCTTCCTTTTTCAAATAAACATTCAGGAGGCCAGTACCTGCTCCATACATGTGGTAGAAAAAGGTCAAGCAGTGTTTCCCAGTGACTCCTCGTAGAGGCCTGGACAAGAGTCGTGCTTTTTGTCCATATACCAAGTGGGAAGCCTCGATGTACATGTAGTAGCCTTGAGAGCAATGCAACATCAGGTATTGTTAAAAAGGACACACCATATTCTCTTCTAACATACATATATATGCAGATTATTTTCCATTATAGATTATTACAATATATTAAATACTGTTTCCTGTGTTATACAGTAAATCCCTGTTGCTTATCTATTCTATGTATAGCAGTTTGTTAACCCCATACTCCGAATTTATTCTGCCCCTCATTTCTCTTCTGAGTACTGTCTTGGAGACAAATTAGAGTCAATGAATGACTTGACTACAGTACTGATAAAGGAGCTCATAATTTTGGAGAATGTGTATAATCCAAGAAAGATTAAATATGCTACAAGGTTTTGACCATCAAAATAAGTGTTTTCATGTAATACTTTATAATTCAGTTTAATATACAGGAGGTAATTAATATACTAGTATTGTGCCACTGAGGTGGTAATTAACATGAGAATTTATCCTACTAATCCATGGACACTATTTTGAGCTTCCATCATTGGTTTAGGGGAATGGTCACTAGATGAGGTTCAAGTCTTGGTTCTAATAGTTATTGTCTGTGTGACTGTGATCTAATGGATTATCCAGTCTGAACCTATTTGTTGTTGTTCAGTTGCTAGGTTGTATCTGACTCTTTGCAACCCCATGAACTGCAGCATTCCAGGCTTCCCTGTTCTTCACTATCTCCCTGAGTTTAAAAATAACTCTGTGCTACAGAGTTGTGAGAATTAAATGACATATGTCCACATGTAATATGTATTCAAATATGTTTTCCGCCCTGCTTTCCTGAGATTTTTCTGTGACACTTCTTGAAAATATAATTGTACAATATTTCAGTTCAGTTCAGTTGCTCTTTGCAACCCATGGGCTGTAGCACATCAGGCTTCCCTGTCCTTCACCAACTCCCAGAGCTTGCTCAAACTCATGTCTATCAAGTAGGTGATGCCATTCAACCACCTCATCCTCTGTCATCTCCTTCTCCTCCTGCCTTCAGTCTTTCTCAGGATCAGGGTCTTTTCCAATGAGTCAGTTCTTTGCATCAAGTGGCCAAAGAATTGGAGCTTCAGCTTCAACATCAGTCCTTCCAATGAATATTCAGGATTGACTGGTTGGATCTCCTTGCAGTCCAAGGGACTCTCAAGAGTCTTCTCCAACACTATAGTTCAAAACCATCAATTCTTCGGCACTCAGCTTTCTTTACAGTCCAACTCTCATATCCATACATGACTACTGGAAAAACCAGAGCTTTGACTAAACGGACCTTTGTTGGCAAAGTAATGTCTGTGCTTTTCAATATGTTGTCTAGGTTTGTCATAGCTTTTCTTCCAAGGAGTAAGCATCTTTTAATTTCATGGCTGCAGTCACCATCTGCAGTGATTTTGGAGCCCCCCAAAATAAAGTCTGACACTGTTTCCACTGTTTCCCCATCTATTTGCCATGAAGTGATGGGATCATATGCTATGATCTTCGTTTTCTGAATGTTGAGCTTTAAGCCAACTTTTTCACTCTCCTCTTTCACTTTCATCAAGAGGCTTTTTAGTTCCTCTTCACTTTCTGCCATAAGTGTGGTGTCACATGCGTATCTGAGGTTATTGATATTTCTCCCAGCAATCTTGATTCCAGACTGTGCTTCATCTAGCCTGGCATTTTGCATGATGTCCTCTGCATATAAGTTAAATTAGCAGGGTGACAATATATACCCTTGACGTACTCCTTTCCCGATTTGGAACCAGTCTATTGTTCCATGTCCAGTTTTAACTGTTGCTTCTTGACCTGCATACAGATTTCTCAGGAGGCAGGTAAGGTGGTCTGGTAGTCCCATCTCTTTCAGAATTTTCCACAGTTTACTGTGATCCACACAGTCTACAACATTTAATATAATTATTTGTGACATTTAACATATTTATATCTTGTACTTCATACATCATACACTATGTACTGTATGTTAATTATATAACACTTTATATTTCCATTTTCCTTTCCTAATTTTAGGTTTGTTTTTTTTTTAATTTGCTTGTTTTAGGCAGAAGCAGGATTAATCTGCATGTAAATAATGCAGTGGTGTGTTGGAACCTGTTTCCACTGGCTCCAACAGTCAATTATGTGACTTCTGTTGTTAGGTCCAAATGGCTTCACTCTGGTAGTTTGAAATGGTCTACAATGGAAGTATTCATACTACAGAAATGGGACATAACTACAAGTCAGGCCCCCACCATAAAAAATAGAGGTGGTTGGTGTTAAATAATTACCATGGAGCCACTAAAATAAGCAATATAATAATAGCAATTTCCAGAATAATACACCCATAATATAATTCTATGTATCTGTGGCTCATTTTTTAAAGAAGCCGTGAACTCTATATAAGTAGTTCTTAACCCTTCCTCATTTGATGAAAAGCTTATATCTTTTCAATGTGAAAAAATATGCACAAGTTTTTATATCCAATTGCATCATATTCTTTGGCAATATTGATTTTTTTACATACATGATGTAAAAATTTTTACATAGTGTTATCCCTCTATTATTTCACACAGAAATTAATGGCTGCACTGAGGGAAAAAGACTTCCCAAATATTGCACACAAATGAAATGGCTTCTAGAGCATCTTTAAAGTTTCAAGTCTAGTCAGTGAAGTCTATTCATTTCTCAAAAGGCAATGCTTGGGACACCCCAACCAGAATTGATCAGAGGCTCCATCCTTGCTCCTTCAAGGCATTCCTCCTTTTCCTTTCCCTCATTTCCACAGATCTGAGAATCCAACGGGCCATTATAAGGGTGGGAGAAAAAGTCCTGCCCCATTTGGTCTTATCAAATCTTGCGTGCCGTGCAAGCCCTCCCTCAGCGTTTCACTCAGTAAAGTTACCACCCTGCAAAACTGGGCGATCAGTCACGGGCTTTGTCAACCAGTCATCCACATGATCTACTGTAAACTTCTGGGATGCTGTCGTGTGTCTGCTGTGCTCACCAACGACATCCTCATTACTGAAACCAAGGGTCAGTCTTCAGTTCTTGTCGTCCTTGTCATTAGTAGCACTGGACACAGTAGATCACTCCTGCCTCCTAGAAGGACTTTCTTATTTTGGTTTGCAGGACGCTGACCTCTCCTGGTTTTTCTCCCACTTCACTGGTCACTCCTTTGCTAGTTCACCCTTTCTTCTCTGACCTCTTGATCTTGGAGTGCTCCAAGACCCAGTGTTTGAATCTCTCCATTCTCGCTCACTTCTTTGGTGATCTCATCTTATTTCATGGCTTGAAATACTATATGTGCTGTTATATCTCAAATTTTAATTTCCAACCTCTTTCCTAAAATCCAGGCTTGTTATTGAAAGTAATGTCCTCTTATTGTCAAGTAGGTATCTCAAACTGAACATGGTCAAAACTATACTCCTAACAGCCTCACTCTAAAGCTTACCCCACCCTTTTTAGTTGTCCAGGCCCCAAACCTGGCCATTCTTTATATCCTTTCACTCTTCACATCCAGATGGTCAGGAATTTCTGTTGGTTTTACCTTCAGAATATGTCCAGAATCCAATCACTTCTCTCCTTACCACCTCCACTGCTACCTCCCAATTTGAGCCAGTATTATTTCTGACTTGGATTAATCCAACACCTCCCAACAAGTCTGCCTGCTTTTCCCCTAGTTCTCTGCAATCTAATCTAAACATAGCATCCATTGTAAACTTTCTAAAGCAATAGCTAAATTTTACCATTCCTCTGTTCAAAACCCTCCACTAGCTTAGCATTTCACTCCGAGTAAGAGCTGAAAGCTTGACAACATATAAAGCTCTCTATAACTCCTGCTCATTCTCTTACCTGATTCCTACCACCTTTCTCCTCACTCACTCTGAGTCTCGAGGATACACTTGAGTTCTATACCATTCCTAGAATGTAGTAAGTTTGCTACCACCCCAGGCCCTTTGCATGTGCTAATCTCTGCCTACAGTGGCTTTTCTTTCATATAATCTCACATCTCACTCTCTCACCTCTAAGTCTTTGCCCAGATATTACCTTTTCTATTAGGCCTATTCTGACTACACTGTTTCAAATAGCAATCGCCCCTCCTCTGGTACTCCTTTTTCTCTATACCCTAATTTATTATTTTCCATCCCATTTAATTGCCTCTTGCTGCTGCTGCTGCTGCTGCTGCTAAGTCACTTCAGTCGTGTCCGACTCTGTGCGACCCCATAGATGGCAGCCCACCAGGCTTCCCCGTCCCTGGGATTCTCCAGGCAAGAACACTGGAGTGGGTTGCCATTCCCCTCTCTGAATTGCCTCTTAACATACTATATAACATTCCTATTTTTATATTTGTCTGTCTCCTTCCTCTAGAACACTCAAAGGCAGAGATATTTCCTTGTTTACTGCTATGCCCCCAGGTCCTAGAGCAGTGTCTGGAACATAGCAGATGCTCAATAAATATTTGTTGAATGAACAAAAATCACAGACCAGTCTGACCATTTCCAGAGCACATGGCTCTACCAAGGTTACTCCAGTTGTGTGAAGATCTTGGCAACGAGACATGTACTTGACTAGGATGCTCCAAAGCAAAATAGGAACAAGTCCAAGTTTTGATAAAGTCACATTTTAAAGAAAATGTTCTCAACCTAGTTACATACTGTCTGACTTTTTTTTTTTTTTTTAGCCAAACACACATTCTTTAACTTCATTACCTTCATTCTTTCACTGGCAAGAAAATTGCTACACAAGAAGCACTGGGGTTTTTATACTTTCAGCAATGAAAGAAAATCTTATTGTTCTTTTCTTTAATACTAGGAGTTGGTGATGGACAGGGAGGCCTGGTGTGTTGCGGTTCATGGGGTCGCAAAGAGTCGGACACAACTGAGCAACTGAACTGAACTGAACTGAACTGAAGCTACTGGATGTAAACAAATACTGATACACAAAACCCTAACAGAAGGGTGTATTTAATTTAATCCCATGGAAAATAAAGTCAAAACATAAACATTGTTTTTCACCTACTATGCACAACCGTGTTCTGTACTATCCTATATGTAAACTAGTACAGCACAATGAACTGAAACCCTACCTTAATGCATGTTTAAACTGAAAAATATTTCCTCCAAAAATAATTCTTAAGGAAATAAGAAGAAAGTCAAAGAAAAATAACTTTGGTACCTGCCTTTGGGACTCTCAAAAGGTCCACTTGAATCCCAAGAAAAGGACCTTAGCTAAAGACGAAACACTTAATGGGATGGGGAGGATAGGGGACAGGGAGGCTCCTCTGATAGACGCTGTCACTGGGAAGCTGGAAAGAAAAGACTGTTGCGGGCCTACAACAGGAAGTCTTTTCAGAATGGAAAGAAAGCAATGGGTCCATTATAAGTGAGAGATGACGCAAGAAGTATCTTCCACCTAGTGGTGATAGTATGTAATCCCAGTGACGACATACGCTGTGTGCTGTGCTTAGTCGCTCAGTCATGTCTGACTCTTTGTGACCCCATGACTGTAGCCCACCAGACTCCTCTGTCCATGGGGATTCTCCAGGGAAGAATACTGGAGTGGGTTGCTATTTCCTTCTCCAGGGGATCTTTTCAACACAGGGATCGAACCCAGGTCTCCCGCATCACAGGTGTATTCTTTACTGTCTAAGCTACCAGGGAAGCCCAAGTCCTGGGCAAAATCATCTGAGGTCCTGCTAGAGGGGTAAACCTCCAGGATTATCCAACTGAATTCTTCCTTGTGTGAGTACAGTGCACTAATCAGTCAGCCTCAACTGGGTGATGCATTACTCTGGTAATGCTTTCCTTTCATGAGTCTCTGGGTCTTGGGTATAAGGCTGAAGCCATTACCTAAGGTTTCTAGTTCCAGATCACTGTGTAGTACCATGAAATATGTAAGGAAAGCTCCTAAACTGTTTGACATGTGTAACTGCTGCTTTTGGAAGAGACGGGGAACAGCCAGGGGAACATTAGTATAATTACACCTTTCTGGGGCACAGGCACTAGTCTACTTTTCTTGAGTTTTGACCTTTTTCTTGAGTTTTGACCTTTCTAAAACTCCTTCAGGATGTAATTTCTGTTTTAAGCCCAAACATATATCCCTTAAGGCAATACTGATTTAGACTAACTTATATGCAGAGTACATCATGAGAAACGCTGGACTGGAAGAAACACAAGCTGGAATCAAGATTGCCGGGAGAAATATCAATAACCTCAGATATGCAGATGACACCACCCTTATGGCAGAAAGTGAAGAGGAACTAAAGAGCCTCTTGATGAAAGTGAAAGAGGACAGTGAAGAAGTTGGCTTAAAGCTCAATGTTCAGAAAACTAAGATCATGGCATCTGGTCCCACCACTTCATGGGAAATAGATGGGGAAACAGTGTCAGACTTTATTTTTTTGGGCTCCAAAATCACTGCAGATGGTGACTGCAGCCATGAAATTAAAAGACGCTTACTCCTTGGAAGGAAAGTTATGACCAACCTAGATAGCATATTCAAAAGCAGAGACATTACTTTGCCAACAGAGGTCCATCTAGTCAAGGCTATGGTTTTTCCTGTGGTCATGTATGGATATGAGAGTTGGACTGTGAAGAAGGCTGAGTGCTGAAGAATTGATGCTTTTGAACTGTGGTGTTGGAGAAGACTCTTGAGAGTCCCTTGGACTGCAAGGAGATCCAACCAGTCCATTCTGAAGGAGATCAGCCCTGGGATTTCTTTGGAGGGAATGATTCTGAAGCTGAAACTCCAGTACTTGGGCCACCTCATGTGAAGAGTTGACTCACTGGAAAAGACTCTGATGCTGGGAGGGATTGGGGGCAGGAGGAGAAGGGGACGCCAGAGGATGAGATGGCTGCATGGCATCACTGACTCAATGGACGTGAGTCTGGGTGAACTCCGGGAGTTGGTGATATACAGGGACGCCTGGTGTGCTGTGATTCACGGGGTCACGAAAAGTCGGACACGACTGAGCGACTGAGAGACCAATATCTATACCTAAAAATAATTGTCACGTATTTGTCAACTGATCAGAAGCTGTCTGATGCCCAGACCAAGTATTACTCTTGATTCCAAACATGTTTTTCTTCTTGACTTGCATGTGACATTTCCTTTCCCCAGAAAAGATCAGAGCTTCATGGAGAGACAGTCGGCCTCACATGTGTTTGGAAAGCAGAGAAAAGCCCTGTGTGTTGACAAGCTTTGCCACATTCCAACTCCAAACGCTGTCTGTCTCAGCAAACAAAAGCTCTCTGGATGGGAGCCAGGAGCCCCAGCGATAAAACCTCAGACTGGCTCAAGTGTCCCTGCACATGAAGGATTCCAGTCTGTGGAAGGTATTATTAACTGGAGAAGACAAATTACTTTCTTTCTGTGGATCACTGCTTAACATTCAGGATAGGTGTTCCAGTGGGTCTACTGGGAGATCAGGGTCCCATCTGTTCTTTGTTCAGCAACTGTGATGTGTTGAGACACACCATATTCGTAATTGGGAGCAGTGAAGCAGCTGTTCTCTAGTCTTGCGGCCCTCTCGCACCAGGGCTGGGAAGGAGTGGGAGGCCATGTGGAATGAACAGCTAGCTGCTTCATTAAGCTGGAAGACGAGTCTTAACAATCAGGGGGAAAAGATATCAATATTTTGGGAAGAACAACTGCTAAATATGTCTGTCTCTAAAATTATTGTTCTTTATTGTATCTTTTAAATGATTTTTAAAGCGTGTCATAAATGAGTGGTTATTAACTTACTGGGGGCAGAGTTTCAACTTGGGAAAACTTTTAACAGTTCTGGGGTGGTGATGGTTACAAAAAAGGTATATGTACTGAATACCATTGAATTATGTACGTAAAAATGACTAAAATGGTAAATTTTATGTTATGTATATTTTACCACTATTTTTAAAAAAGCTTGTCATAGAAGTCTTCTCTTGGGTAAGTAGGGTCCAACAATACCAGAAATTAGTGTGATAAGATAAATTATGAAAAAAACTGAGGAGACCGGAGATTTTAATATTCTAGAGCTAATTGCCCTTATAGTTTCAGACTAGTTGAGTAGCATTGTTACATGTCTGGATATCAGCTACCGAAATTCTTAAAAGACAAGGACTTGAATGAGACTGTTATTAAATTTCAGCTATTAATATATAGCCAACACATTAAATATATAGTTTTGATTTTCTTTTGTGTCAACAGCACAGTTTATAAGTAACTGTCATTGTTTGGTATTTTAATGTGTCACGCATATTTCTACTACACAAGAAGGTTCATATAAGACTCCTACCTTTATTTAGCAGTGTGTTGGAGAGAATTTAATTGCCAGAAGTACAGAAGATGTATTGAAACACTGAACAGTAACACAGAAGAAATTGATGGTGTCTCTTTATTTGGAAATTATTATTTTTTTTTAGTGATGAATAGCTACTTTTCTAGGACGTAGCTGTGGGAAAGAGATAGGGAAAACTGGATGACTTTTAATCTGTTCACTGGTGGACTCAGTGAGCTAGGAAATGTTACAGTTGAAGGCATTTTCTCACTAAACTGGAGAGTTATCTGTTGATTTGTTTATTCTACTATCTTTTGGTCACAAAACCCATGTAAACTCCAGGACAACTACAACAATTATTTAAGAAGAATTCTGACAGCATGGCATCACATTAATAATATGATATTATTATATAAATATAATCATATATTAAAATTGTCATAACCAATAAAACCCTTAGAACTTTGTTAAGATTTGTCTTTACTGTCTTGTAAAAGAAATAGCATCAGTGTCAAGGAACTTTCTGATTCTGCCAGGACAGAGCCATTCAAATAGATGGTGACAAGAAATGGATAAACAGGTTCTGCAGAGTCCACTTCAGCTCGATGCAAGTCAAGATTTATGTCACAAGTGCTTTTATTATTTTATCAAACAGGGAGCCAAGCGGTCGGGCTAGAATATTGTCTTTGTTGTTGTTCTAGTAGAATGACATGTTCTAGTAGATGACTGACAAACGTTGGAAATGTTTCCCCAACTTTAGCCACACAAATACCACTAAGTATATATTACTTATCCACATAGTACCTGTACTATTATTCTTCTGATATATTTCTTTAAATAGATTTCATTTTTTACTCCTTAAATCCATTATTCAAATAAGAAACTGCATATTAGCATGAAAACAGAAAACAAGCTATAGATTTGTGAAATAATGGTGTTGCTGTACTGATTATATATTTTGCTTTCTTTTTTTTTAGAGGTAGTCTAGTTTTCAGAGTTTTTCTAAAATTAATCTTTATAACATCTTCTTTATTTTATTTTATTTTTATTTTTTTTTTACTTTACAATATTGTATTGGTCTTGCCATACATTTGCTTTTATATGAATAGTACTATCAAATTAAAAATATTCATCCACTTAACCCTTAAATTACCCAGTGGTACTTTGGAAGACACTGGTTTAAGGTCTACCAAATCTTCTGGTTACTACTAAGTCATTTTATTTGTAATCATATGCCATGGTTTTCTGTATATAAAAGCACAAATGACACAAAACACTGAGTCCACGAAAGTATCCCAGAAATGAATACCAGATGAACATCAGATTTTGTGAATGAGTCACTAACTACAAAAATGGTAATATCATTTTCATTTTAGTGGAGCTTGTATAGTATTAGTTCTTTCAGAAATACAACCTCGGTTAATCATCACAGCAGCCCTAAGAGATTAGCAGGGCATCCACTCTTATGTGATGCATGATGCATAGTAGGTACTTAGAAAATATGGAGTAAATCAAGATCATAGAAACTCTGCTCTATATAACATTACAATTGCCCCCAGTTCTAAGATGTTTCATCTTATAAACATGTAGCATATGACACTGGTGGCTTTAACAAACATTCGTTTTAAAGGGGTATTTAATTGCTTATACTTTTATTTACGAATGGGTGATCCTTGTTATATTGTAATCTGAAAGCCAATATATCAGCCCACATTAGGCCATTAGAGGCCATTGTGTGTCCTAACCCTCAAAGGCGAAGCTACCCTTTGAGGGTTTAGGCTATACAATGGCTGCGGGGAATGTGGTCCTGGAGTTTAACTGACAATATTGGTTCACAGATCAGAAAAATTTAGATACTTTCTGATGGGTTACATTTCAGTGGATGTCTAAAACTACCATCAGTTTGAATATATCCTTTCCAAGAGCAGACCCTTTTCTCTGGTATGAAGGGTGATAGGTACGAGATTACGTGGCTGTGTGAAGACTTGTGTTTTTCACATGTAAGCTGTCACAGCTGTTTGAAGTCATGTGTGGTCTCCTACTATCATGTGGGGTGGAAAACTCTGGTGAGACAGTGTGGACAGAATATGGACATTAGAGCCCAGCATTCCTGAGATACAGTCCCTATTCTACCAATCATTGCTGTGTGGCCTTGGAAAGACATTTCTCCAATCTTCAGTTCTTTCATATGAAAAATGGATACTTTCACTTACAAGTCATGGTAAGGGTGTATTACTGATTGAATATTCGTTTCCCCTCTTTCCAAATTTATATGTTGAAATCCTAACCCCCACTATGATGGTAATTAGAGGTATGGTCTTTGGGAGGGGTTAGCTCCTGAGGGCCAAGTTCTCATAGGTGGGATGAGTAGCCTTATAAGAGTCCTCAGGGAGCTCACTTGCCTCGTCTGCTGTGTAAGGACACAGCAAAAAGACTGCTGACTATGAACTAGGAAGTGAGCCCTCACCAGACCTCAAATCTGCCAGCACCTTGATCTTGAGCTTCTCAGCCCTCAGAACTGTAAGAAATAAATGTCTGCTATTTAAGCCTCTGAGTCTATGGTATTTTTGTTATAGCAGCTCAAACTGACTAAGGATATAAAGGTCCCAGCACAGTGCCTGCACATGGTAAACTCTCCATAAATGATCAGTAGATGTTATTATTTCCCTAGAAGAATAACTGTTAAAGTAATTTAAAGAACAAGACCAAGATAGAAAACTCCAATGCTATATTATCTGTAGGTAACCCTGGGCACAGCACAGCAAAATTTGCAGCCTCTGCATTGTTATACTTAGGAATAAAAAGATATAATCTGTAAAAGATGTTATGTGGTTAGAAAATTGAAAGATGTCCTGAGACCCTTTAGGAAGTTTGCATTGAAATAGGTGAAATAAACGATGGAAAAAGGGAAACCCTAGAAAAATTTACTGAAAAAAAATCAGAATGCTCTACGTTGTTCACCAGAGAATTTGATACTCTGTGGTCAAGTATTTTCTGGGAATAAATATTGAACACACTGAGAAGTTTTTACATTACAATTTTTGTTATGAAGTTTCACCCCGGTCAGCTGAAATATTCTTCAAAGTTTTCAGAGAGACAAAGAAAACACAATCATACCATTTTCTTTAAACAAAGCCACACCAAGTAAACTAACATGTGCCCCTACATGTAAATAAAGGAGCAAAATTATGAGTAATGGAATATCTACTGCATGTACTTTTGTCAGATTTTCATAGATTTTGTCTTTACGCAGGAGAGAGGATGTCATCCACAAGTTGATTAAGTTTAAACTCAACCATCCTTTGAAGTACATGAACAGACAAGTACCTATAGTTATCTCGTTTTCTAGATGACATCACTGAGACCTAGGGACTTGAAGTAACTTTTTCAAGGTCTCATACCTAGTGAGTGGGGAACCTTGACTCCAAAGTTCGTGGGTCTGTTGTATCCTGGCTTGGTAACCCTCCCTTGCCCTTTTCAGAGACTCTCTCCCTCCACGGCTCCCTATTTTTGTTTTGTCCTCTCTTCCATGTCCGAGACATTGCACAGACTGTTTCCCAGAAAATTCCCCTGTGTACGCTACCACAGCACAACCCTCTTCTCAGATCTGTTGTTACTAGATTTTTTGGTGTCCCTGAAAAATGGAAGAGAAGCTATCAACTCCCTCCCCAGAAAAATGTACATACAGACATCGTGATTACAGTGGACTCAAACTAACACTGATTTATTCTTGATATTTCTCTATTCATCTCATAGTTTAGTTTCTCCCTATTACTACATTTTCTACAGGTCTTGCTAATTAAGTGGCTATTCTTATATGCATCAGGGAGGGCTTATCGGTTCATTTATTCCTTCCAAGGGCTTTTTTGAGCCTCTGTAGTGTATAAGGTACAACAGTAAGTCCTGTGGGGATTCATGGAGGAATTCGATAGTTTTCTGCCCTCATGAGGCTTCCCTCACAGCTCAGTCGGTAAAGAATCTGCCTGCAATGCAGGAGACTCGGCTTTGATTCCTGGGTTGGGAAGATTCTCTGGAGAAGGAAATGGCAACCCACTCCAGTATTCTCACCTGGAGAATCCCACGGACAGAGGAGACTGGCAGGCTACAGTCCTCGGGATTCCAAGAGTTGGACACGACTTGGCGACTAAACCACCACCTGCCCTCATTACACTGGCAATCAGTTAATGAGGCTCATTTTTTGTTTGCTGATTTGAGTTATCTCTTTTCACTAGATTCAGTGTTGAATGGCCACGAAGCTGCCACTGCAGCAGCCTCCTGCTACCATGAAAGGACAGACTGTGATAGGAGCCAACTCAGAAAAACCAGGGCAGAGAGGTGGAGAGAAGAAGGTCCCAGTGACATGGTTTTATCCTCTACATCAAGCTGTGCCTCAAGTCAGCCCTAAAATGACATTTTTTTCCTGTTATAAAGAGCAACAAACTATTTCCAACCAAAATAGTCTTAACATATACACATCTTTTAATTATCTTTTTAACTTCATTGTCTTTCCAGATACAGCCTCACACTCTCTTAGAATCTTCTACTCAGTGCTGGAAGTAGAAATCTGATCTACCTTTGAACAAAGGCTGAATCTCTTCAACAGCTACCCTAGCTGATGCAACACTGTCCCAGAATCTCCGAAGTAATGGGAAGAAAAGAGGTCAGTCGTAGGACCAAGTTTCACATCATCTTCTTAGGCAAAGGTGCATTTAGGATCTGAGGCCAAATGGATACTCATATGGATAGTGGCTGGAACCAGGTGTTCTTGAAAAGACCCAAGTCAAAACTGCCAGGAGGGATGCAGGTAGAAAATCTACATGAGTTTTATCTCTGTCGTACTAGGGGAAAAGAGTGTAGCCATAGATCATCAGCCAGAGAGTACAGTGCCCAAAACGGTGAGATGCAAAAGAGCCAGTACTTAGATATCTGTCTTAACAGAAGGTATCCAAGAAAGAATTTGAAGAAACACTAGACATTTTAGAAGTTATTTTCTTTTAATCCATCCTCCACTCACTCTGGCTAAAGGATCCTGATGATGCTGGGCAGAGGAGGAAGTAAAACAAAGAGAGTTCAAGCACAGACAGTCTTCTCTTTTATCATCTCCAAACTATGAATCAGGCCCATGCTGAAGGGGAGAGAGGATTCGACTGAATGAGAAACTGAGGTTGTCATTTGAATTGGACATCTTAACACACCTGAATGTGTGACTGCTCACACCTCAGCAGGACTGGGAAGCTGTGGGATCTGCCAGGGGTGGGAAAGGGAGAATTCTCTAGAGTATGTTTGAAGACAGTGTTGGAAAGAAAATACAAAGCTGTTGTTGATTTCACCCTACCAAGTTTAGCCAATACAGCCAATATTTTTTGTTGTATTGCTGTTGTGTGGTGTTATTTCCTAGGCCTATTTTTGAGGTAGACCATAAGAAACAGCACTATGCCACTCTCTGTAAGGACCCTTCAGGAAATATCTCTTTAATATTAATATCAGGGATAGTTCTGCGTTGCTGGACCAAACGATGTGCTTTTATCCAACTAGTGTTCCTAGAGAAATTGAGAGCCTCAGTGGAAGAGGTCTATTCATCAAGGAGTATTTTATCATGGACATTGTTTGAAATTGCCGACACATGGTGATAATAAGAAGTGAAACAACTTTTAGTCTGGTTTAGTGTAGTTTACACATTTCCTACAGAAAAATGCACCCCTCTATTGCCTCCATCCCTTGGTGGACTGCTTCATCTGTTTCTATCCTAAGAACACAGTAAATCATGTTTTACAGAGGACTTTTCCATCTTTTTCAGGTTCTGGAAAGTGAGGACTCACACTGATATATCTTCCCTGTCTGCCAGATATTTCTATACGAGGCCTCAGTCCTGGGCTTCATTTTAGACCACTATTTTATTTTTTTCATTTTTGCCCATCTCTCTTTTATTTTTAAACCTTACTTCTAATTATCTTTGTGTGCATATCTTTGTAAGCTCATTTAAATCCTTTTTGCACCTACATAATGAGCAATATAATAAACAGAAAGAATGATTTTAAATGCACGTACTGAATTACCTATCCCATGTGTGTAATATCCCACATGCAGTTCACTTTAGACACCTTAGTTTTCACATATCAGAATGTAGTAAACAACCCCTAGAAAGCTATTTCAGGTTTCCTTAGGAAACAGCACCATGTGGCATAACTCACCTACCCCAGTAGTGTGATCTCCCTTTGGTCCGGTGTAGGAGGTGGGAGTCTCTCCCCTTCTCCTCTGCCAACTGCTCCGGTTTCTTCTCTCCTGAGTAAATATACATTCATCTTGTTCGAAAGTACACTCTCCTGGTGGAAGTAGGAGCTTCTCTGCAAGGAAACAGCAGGTGTTGTGACTATTGAGGCTCTTTCAATGAATATATATTCCAAGGCTCACTGGAAACCCACACTAATGTGTGGTTATCATCTGGCCACATGCCCCACATAGAGAGGCAACCCACCTACCAGCACTCCAAGCCAAGCTCTTGCCTCTGGCTAGAGTCTGGACTTCACCCTGGTTCTGCCATAGCGGCAGAGAACAATCAGAAATCTAGATCCAAAAGTATTGGAATACTTTGAGAAAGAAACTTTCTCTGACTTGTGAATTTATTTGTATGAGTGAGATTGTAAAACTCTCTGACAATTGGAGGTATATTGCCTTTATGGAAACATAAAAATAATAAAATTGCAAGCAGGAGGTTTCTTCAGAAATCCAGAATGAGTGAAGGAAATCCTCAGAGCAAAGCTATAGTCACTTTGGAAGAGGGAGAGAATGTGAAAAAATTAAATGTGATTTTGGAGACATAGCTTAATACATGTGGAGCAGGTTACTGAATTTTTCTGTGTCTCGGCATTCTTATTTGTAATGTGGGAATATTAATGGTATCCACCTAAAGGGGCTGTGAGGATTAAATGAGATGATGTGTGTAAAACGTTTAGATGTAAAACTCAATAAATATTAGCTAAATAAATATTAGAACTTGGTGTTTTTCTACCTGGAGGCTTATTCTCCATTTACAAAAACAAATGTTTCTGTCTTTGGGTGCTATCTTCAATAACTCTAATAATGATTATATTAGAGTGGCGCCACTTCCCAACTTCCTGGGAACTTCTTTGGCTGAACTTGGTTCTACCTTCCTACATCTAGATTCTCCAATAAACAACCCATCTTTTCCTTCTCTAGCATGATAATTATTTTACTTCATTTTGTTTTACATACACTACAAGCTAATGAAGGTTCATTCTCTTTTCTATGCCTTGAGTGTAGAGATTTTTATCTTGTTTTATGTTGTCCTTGCAGCACCACACAAATCAAGGGACTACAAACAAATTGTCTTTTAATTAAATAAACATGGAGATTATTCTCCAGTGCCAAATAGATACCACAATATGCCTGCTGGTTAAAGAAATGGATACCTTGTGACTTAGGATGCAGTGGTAATTAATAGATAGATACAAATGATCTGCTGCCGCTGCTAAGTCGCTTCAGTCATGTCTGACTCTGTGTGACCCCATAGTTGGCAGCCCACCAGGCTCCCCCATCCCTGGGATTCTCCAGGCAAGAACACTGGAGTGGGTTGCCATTTCCTTCTCCAATGCATGAAAAGTGAAAAGTGAAAGGGAAGTCGCTCAGTTGTGTCCGACTCTTCGCGACCCCATGGACTGCAGCCTACCAGGCTCCTCCGTCCATGGGATTTTCCAGGCAAGAGTACTGGAGTGGGGTGCCACTGCCTTCTCCGATCTGGGTGGAGATACCCATAATTTTCTCATTAGAGATAATGTCCAACACATAGCCATAATATTTGTCACTATCATCAATGCTCAGTCCATTGTTTCATTGTCATTTAATCCACTTAGAAAATATTTATTTTATTATGATTTAGAAATGATATGCTTAGCCTAGTATATGTATAATAACAATTTCATCAATATAGCTTGAAAATCTGCATTCAAGTAAGGCAAGTAAGGTAATCATAACAAGAGTAATTATCAGAGGGTATCTGTTTTCAAAGCACTGCTTTGTGCCAGGTCCAAGGCTAGGGAGTTTATATGTGTTATCCTCACTACTCAAGTAGGTATTACCATCTCTCTTATAGATGAGAATATAGGGGTCAAGTCATGTGCAAAGTCATACGTTGTATTTAAGTCATCACTTCTAAATGAGAGAGGCACTTCTGGCAAGAAAAGCAAAGGACAGACTAGCAGAGATTAAATCCATGTGGTGTATTATTAGAGAAACAGGACATGCCATGAATTGGCCAGGGAAACAAAGAAAGCTGAAATGACAGTCATCTTACCTGGAGACCAGCAGCTTCCCAATTCTATTGTAATGTCATCCAAGGCCACTAGACCACAGTCCCATAAACTTTTGCACAGGCTCATGAAAACCACCTGCAATGAAGAAAAATAAAACTATGAGTTCAGTTAACTGAAAATTGGAAACTCTTACATCCTGGGATGTACATAGCACAACAGGAGTACGGAAGCAAGCTACAAGCCTGTCTTCATTGTCTGTGAAGTACAGATACAGTGGCATGAGTAATGGTTAACCATTTATATATGACCCGAGAATCACTTATTTTTTTCATCAGAGTCAAGCTCGCAATGATATAGTGTATACACTAATGCTGAAATTAGTTTGCATTCTTTAAAGAACTGAGAGAGGAAAGCACGAGGTTAACTGGGTGACAGAGAAAAACCTGTCAGCTTTTAAGTATTTTCCCCCAAATAGTCCACAAAGTGTATACAGGGTTGATGGCAGTCCAGGCATTTTTACAAACATTTCCAGTGCAAACACTACTGATTTTTTGGAAGTGACTTTCTTACAATGTGGTTCTTTCATCTGGTGAATGAAGTCTCAGTGATTTGCCACCTGAAGACTCAAGTTCCATTTCCAAAGTAAAGATCTACATCCCTGAGTGTTATCACTAATAAAAGCCCTAAATGCAGTTATTTTATCAAGTCAAACATTTTGCATGTGAAGGAAAAATAAATCTCTTCAACAAATTATTAAGTTCTTTGTGCCAAAAAAAGAGAAAAGTCCTGGATTTCTTAAATCAATTTAAAAGTCTCCTCTTCATATATAGGATGAGCAAAGAGTACTTTTCAAAACATTTTTGTTAGATTTTCACTGCACTTTGCAGTGTACAAAGTTGCTTCACATGTATAACCTAATGTTTAATGAGCACAAAGTCTCTAGTCCATGTTCAGCCCCTCAAATACAAATCTTAATTCAAAAACAAAAAGATACAACGAAAGAACAACCCAAATTATGAGCAACGAGAACATTTGATTTTTTTAGGTTCTTAAACCTAAAAATCCTAAAAAATTTTTTTAGGTTCTTAAACCTTTTTTAGGTTCAGGATACAATGTCTTCAATTTACCTGTGTTATTAGTAGGATCCCTTTGGTCTTTGATGATCAGAGCCACCAGAATATAGAATTTATTTAAAAAGAAGCTGAAAACATCACATGACAGTTTATCACTATGCAAAATATAAAATGTCTTAGGCCAATATCTTCAGAATAACTAATTATAAGATGTGTAAAAGTTTACTGAACTGGATTCATATTACTATAAATTATAAGAAAAAGACAGTTTAGAGATGTAATAATACATAGCTATGTGTGTGTGTGTTAGTAGCTCAGTCATGTCTGACTCTGCAATGCCATAAACGGTAGCCTGCCACACTCTGTCCATGAAATTCTCCAGGCAAGAATACTGGAGTTGGTTGTTATTCCTTTCTCCAGGAGATCTTCCTGACCCAGGGATAGAAACTGGTCTCCTGTGTTGCAGGCAGACTTTTTACCATCTGAGCCACCAGGGAAGCCCTAATATATAACCATATGTATCAATATTTACAAAGAACGAACTAAAAGGGATGTTTCGGTTTTTTTCATTTAACTTTTGTTAATTTTCTTATTCTTAAAGATTATAGGGATGATCTGACTATGTAAAATATATTATTTGCAGGATTTATACATAGGAGCTTAGTCTCCATTTATAAAGCAGAGGTCTATGTCATCAGCCCTGAGTGCAATTCCATTTTTATCAGCAATTTTTCTTGTTCTATGGGAAGGAATAGTAATCTGCCTTGTAATTTACTGAATTAATTGTGCTTCAGAGAAAAATCTTGGCTTTCTTTTCCTTTGGCAGCTTTAAAGTCTATTTTTGACATAAATAGTGAAAAAGCACTTTTTCAAAAAGATTCTGTGGTACTGAAATGATTCACCATGTAAATTATTACCTAAATAAGACTCAAACATATGGCATGTAAACATATCCTAAAGAGGAGAAATGTTATCATGCTTTCACATGTTTACTACACCATTATTTTATAATGATCATAAAACCAAGGAAGCAAGCAAACAACCCAAGATTTCAAAAACAGAAGAAATACACAAATCATGGTGCTGCAATCTAAAAAACAGGCCATTATTAACTCTGATAATTTGAAAATAGTATTTAGTAGTAGAGAATATATTCCTCTCATAATGTTAAGTGATGAAAGCCGCTGATAATAAAATTAAAATAAAATGAGATAAATTACATCTAACTCATCTAAAAATACATAGGAAAAAAACCATGAAAATTTACTAAATATATAACACTTTTATTAGGTTTGAGAAACTATGGATATTGAATAGAATTTCCTTTTAGTTTCTAAACATTCTTCAATTTTGTTATATTTACAATTGAGAAAAAAGAAGGAATCAAGATACCTATAATTAAGTTGTGAAATAATGGGCTACTCTTTTTCAGATTGGCATTGTTTATTATAGTAGCTATGAGGACACGTGGCTATTGAAATTAAGTAAAATTAAACATTTTCTTTCCTTAGGTGTCCTAACCACATTTCAAGTACCCGATAGCCACATATAACCAGTGATCAAGTGAGTTGGTCATAGCAGATTTGTAACATTTTCTCATTGCAGAAAGTTCCACCGGATAGAGCTTCGTTTTGGACATTCCTAACAGATTTGTGAACTGTCTTAGTGGGTTAAGTGAAACATTAAAGATATTCTGGACAACAGCAGGCCACTAAGTAATCACTGTCTTAGAACTCTTTCCACACTTAAGAGTACTGGCCAGACCACTTGTTGTTTCATCTGATGTCTGACGAAAGATTCACAGTCTGCTACGTACTATATTCAAACTATGGCCTCAAAGAGCAGAATTATTAGGCAGCTGTCTATCAGCATTCCAACACACAAAAGAAACCTGACAAGATCACTTGTTTGCTCTAACACGTTGGATTTCCACTCTGCTATTAATAGCGAGGATAATGTCAGTTCCTATTCTTGTGCTGCCATCTTTCATTTTGAGGGCTACTTGAGGTGGAGAGGTTATTTTAGGGTAGTTGATGACTGGGTAAGCTTATGACTGGGCCTGGCTGCAATAGACAAAGAGAAAGTCAAACATTTTGGTCTGTTCTTAAGAACTCTGTCCTGGGTCCTATTAAGAATGTGACAAGAAAAAAATTCGCCATAGTCTAAATTCTTAAGGGGACTGACCTCTTGTTTAATTACAGACCTTTTTTTTAAAAAAAAAAAAAAAAGTGTTTATTTCATTTTAGGCAGTATTTCAAAGCAGACAGTACCTCTAAAGACTGGGAAAAAGATCTCGGGCAACTCAAATGTATACTAGTATCTATTTGAAAGAGAAGAGGGACAAAGTAAACTGCTGTCCCTTAGACAGATCTTGATTTTATGCAAACCTCTTAAAAGTTAGGAGCAAATTAGATTTGTGTAAATCAGTTTGTTTTAGTGTACTAAAGGTTCTACTCCTGTGGGGACTAGTGATACATTAAAATTTTTGCTTTGATAGAGAATATTAATTGCTGAAAAAACTTAGCTAGACAATTTTGGAAGGCAAATAGGCAGTGAATGGAGAGCTATAAACACACATTTGCAAACAAATCATTTTAAATATAGTCAAGTAAGGTTAAAAAACATGATTTAACTTACTTTTTTATCATACTAAAAATAGACATTATACATGCTCATTTATCTACAGTAAGGTGTTCCAATCTTAGCACTCCTGATGTTTTGGGTCAGATAATTTTTTGTTGTGAGGGATGCCCTGTGCATTGCAGGATGTTAAGCGTTCCTGGTCTCTACTCACTAGATACCAATATCACTCCCCAGATCATAACAATAAAAAAATATCTCCAGACATTTTCCCTTGGGGAAATGTCATGCCCAGACATGCCTCTTGGGGAATGGGGGGGCCAGGGAAAAATTTTGTCTGGCTGAGAACCACTGGTTAAGGGTAGCAGAAAACTGTGTGGATTATCAAACCCCATTTGCTAAATTCCTATTATGTGTAGTCCCTATGTGAGGCACTTTCAGATTTGTTACCTCCTTTTGGATTCTCAGTTTCAACCTGTTCATTCTCCCCAGTCAGTTGTTTATATTTTAAAAGCGGACTAGATTGAATTAGTCTGCTCTTCCTCACACCATCAGGTGGTAGTTCTAATGAGCATGAAATATCCTTAAGCCCTAGAAACAAAAGGCAAAGGAACAAAACAGCAAGGGAGATGAACTAACTCTCCAGCTGAATAATCATCACCAAGTCAATCAGGGCTTCACTGTTTCAATTTCCTGTTTCAAAAAAATTCAAATTGTCAAAGGGGAATAGAATCTCTTCTTTGTTTTCACTCCTCTCTCTTTCAAAAAAGAAAGATCTACTCCCTTAAAATAATATAATGACAGGGAGCAGATCTGAAGGGTTAGGGTAACTGAGCAAACTTTCCTCATAATATACAAATTATAATTCTCTCTTAAAGTTATCTTTTTTTTTTTTTTCCTCAAGGAGTGGGAACAGTGGAGTGGAGGGGGAGTCTGTACAGACATCCAGCTACAAGGCTGCCTTAGTCAGATGGTCTAGACTGCTGCTAAACCAGTAAAAGTCCAGAGAAGTTCCTGGTTAAAGCATGAGGGAGAGAAAAAAGTAGAGAAACAGATAAGTCAGGAACTTATTTTCTCAAACCAAATCAAGCTGGATTTTTAAAAAAATAATTAGGATTACTAATTTTAACTTTATTAAGTGTCATAGTTTAAGTGGTACCCAACACAATAAATAGGATTTTGCTGAGGGAGGGAAGAAATGAAGCTTTGCAGGGAACTGTGGAATATATAACCACAAACTTTTGTTAAAAGTTAAAAAAATATGGTTAGTATTAAACAGCTCAACATTAGCTGAATTGGCTGGTTTTTCACTGTCTTTTAAAGTACTGGGCTGGCCAAAAAGTTTGTTCGGGATTTTCCACTGGAAAATCCTCAATGAACTTGTTGGCCAACCCAATAGTTTCATGGCCTTCTGGAGACACATGGTTGGCCAGATTGCTGGATTAATCCACCACCTACTTTACCAATTGAAGAGCCCAAATTGGACCTATAATTAGAATGTAAATGATAGTTTCCAGAAATGGCCTCCTATCTTCACATAGAAACATTTCAATTCTACGCCAACAATACCATAAAATACTCAAGTTCACAAAACAAACTTAGGTTGTTATAAGTGGTAGACCTCAATAATTTACCAGAGGGTTTGATTCTGGGTTAAATTTAACTTCTCTTTTGATGAAGTTTGAAGTCTTTTGGGATCACTTGCACAGATAAATGTGGAAATGGTGACTACAGAGTTGGTAGAATTCACTAAATTACTATAATCCAGTCAGTGAAGTTCCAGAGCCCTTCATTAAAATGGTATTGACACAACTGCAGGATATACTATACTGTATAATGCAGCTGCATTCATTTAACAATTTGACAGTAAATTGTAAGAGAATTAAAACAATAAAAAATAACAAAGCAAAACAAAAATTCTGACATTAGACACTTGGCTAAAAGGATGGAATTTTCACAGATCCCTAAGGACAGACTGAGTGGAGCTTTATCTAGTAAAATGAGTGTAAGACTTTAATATTTTTAGAATCCCAGCCATGTTTGGGGAAATAGTTGCTGAACTGTAATAGCATGCCTCCTGCAGATACTATATTTGGTCTTCAGATCCCACAAAAGGCAGAATGACCATGTGTTTTTAAATAAGTCTTTAGCTGACCAACCCTTTTTCTTAAAAGATCCATCTGGTTTTGGTTTTTTCTTTTTTAAAAGACCCATCTGATTTAATTCTGCTCTTGGCTTTCACAAGCAACAAAGGTTGAGCAGCTTCCAGCTTTACCCAGCATGAGTCCTTCTGCTCAGAGAAGTCTTCCGTTCTAGGGTAGAGGGCACCCTGTGGTAGATTTGCAGACCTGCAGCCAAAGATTTTCATGGCTGTTTGGGTGGTAAACACCCACATAACTCAGTTCACTGATTTTAGAAATCAACATTATTTTCAAATCATTTGGTCACAGAAAAGGGAACGGAGACCTCAGAAGAGACCTCAGAATCAGATATTTTTTAGAATGAGGAAAAGAGAGACCCTATGATATGAGCTCAAGGTCATACAATAGCCAGCTGTAGATCTAAGCATGAAATATCATACTCTGAATGTCTGATAGAGCATATTTCATTATGCCAATCAGCTCATTTTCTCCTTTTCACTTTAGGTATTTTAAAATATGATTACGAAAGACTTGAAACTCTCCAATTAACAGCATAATTAATAGCAGTGGACAAGTATGTCTCTGACCAGCATTTAGAACTAGCTTCCAGTCATTTTGCCTTATGTATGTTATAAACAGTTTTTGGTCATCTGGTGCCAGAATCTAATCTTACATCAGATGGGACTAAATTTCATGGCTGATGATTGCTGAAACCTCTCCTCTCCACAGGAGATGCTCCCTCACCTCAGTGATATCCTTCTCTCTCTTAGCTGATGACCTTATATTTGCCCCACGTGGAAAATTTACTCCACACAGAAAAAAATGAGGAAAAAATACCCTCAACTCCCCACATCTACACCTTCAATCTTATCTTCATTTGCACTCATTTTCACTTCCTTTCGTTTGTTTTGGAAGCAAGGTCTGTCTAACTCCAAAGTTCATGTTCCTCTTTTTCTGGGACATAGATCCTGTACAATCCTGACAACTAGTATTGGGGGTCTAAATGGAAAATAAACGTGAAAAGCCTCTGAAAAAAGAACATCAGACAAAAGCAAGATGGTATCTAATTCCACACCAAAGTAATGAGGACATAATTACATATAATATTCCTATAAACCTTTCATCATCAGTAAAGGAAATAGGTGTGAATGCCTTCCTCAACATACAATGTGGTTTATCTCTGGTCAACCTTCCTTAGGGAGGACCTGTAGTTAAACACTTCCCTGACCAACATAATGTAAGGACCAATTTATTTATTATGGATGGAGATCAAAATACAGACCTATTGTGGCTACTTGGATGGAGATACAAAATGTCAGTCTTTCCAGAAGACTCAGAGAATGCAATCAGCTGCAAAAAAGGTGAAATCTATGTTTTTGTCTGGACTCTCAAGGGCTCACCCCTGCTCTGTATGAATTTTTCTGGGTCAGGAGAAGACAGTGACTTTAACTAATACCCAAATAATGACTTCACTCTGCTTGTGTATGAACCATAGAGACAGTTGTGTGTCTAATTTTCATTGATTCCCAGGGCAAAGTGGAGATTCTTGATGCAGGGCTGTGACTAAAATCTCAAATAATGTTAAGCCCCTTTTAGCTGTGTCATGAATTATTTAACCAACATCTACAATTATGCTGATTTCACAAGCTAGCAAGGGAATGCCCCAAACCCTTCAAGCTAGGCTTCAACAGTATGTGAACAGAGAACTTCCAGATATACAAGCTAAATTTAGAAAAGACAGAAGAACCAGATATCAAATTGCCAAAATCCATTTGATTACAGAAAAAGTAAGAGAATTTCAGAAAAGTATCTCCTTTTGCTTCATTGACTACACCAAAGCCTTTGACTGTGTGGATCACAGCAAACTGTGAAAAATGCTTAAAGAGATGGGAATACCAGGCCACCTTACCTGCCTCCTGAAAAACCTGTATGCAGGTCAAGCAGCAACAATTAGGACCAGACAAGGAACAATGGACTGGCTCCAAATTGGGAAAGGAGTACGTCAAGGCTGTATATTGTCACCTTGCTTATTTAACTTATATGCAGAGTACATCAAGCAAAATGCCAGGCTGGATGAATCACAAGCTGGAATCAAGATTGCTGGGAGAAACAGCAACAACCTCAGATATGCAGATGATATTTCTACCCTAATGGCAGAAAGCAAAGAGGAACTAAAGAGTCTCTTGATGAAGGTGAAAGAGGAGAGTGAAAAATCTGGCTTAAAATTCAACATTCAAAAAACCAAGATCATGGCATCTGGTCCCATCACTTCATGGTAAATAGATGGGGACAAAATTGAAACAGTGGCAGATTTTCTTTTCCTGGACTCTAAAATCATTGCAGAGACTTCAGCTATGAAATTAAAACATGCTTGCTCCTTGGAAGAAAAGCTTTGACAAGTCTAGATAGCATATTAAAAAGCAGAGACATAATTTGCCAACAAAGATCCATCTAGTCAAAGCTATGGTTTTTCCAGTAGTCATGTATGGATGTGAGAGGTGGACCATAAAGAAGGCTGTGCTGTGCTGTGCTTAGTTGCTCAGTCAAGTCTGACTCTTTGTGATTCCATGGACTGCAGCCCTCCAGGATCCTCTGTCCATGGGAATTCTCCAGGCAAGAATACTGGAGTGAGTTGCCATACCCTCCTCCAGGGGATCTTCCCAACCCAGGGATCAAACCCAGGTCTTCCACATTGCAGGCAGATTCTTTACCAGCTGAGCCACCAGAGAAGCCCAAGAATACCAGAGTGGGTAGCCTATCCCTTCTCCAGTGGATCTTCCTGACCCAGGAATCGAACTAGGGTCTCCTGCACTGCAGGCAGATTCTTTATCAGCTGAGCTACAGGGAAGCCCAAAGAAGGCTGAGCACCAAAGAATTGTTTTTGAACTGTGATGCTGGAGAAGACTTTTAAAAGTCCCTTGGACAGCAAAGAGATCAAGCCAGTCAATTCTAAAGGAAATCAATCCTGAATATTCATTAGAAGGACTGATGCTGAAACTGAAGCTCCAATAATTTGGCCACCTGATGTGATGAGCCAACTCATTGGAAAAGACTCTGATGCTGGGAAAGATTGAGGGCAGGAAGAGAAGGGAGTGACAGAGGATGAGATGGTTGAATAGCATCACTGACTCAATGGACATGAGTTTGAGCAAACTCCAGAAGATAGTGAAGGACAGGGAATCCTGGTATACTGCAGTCCATGGGATCACAAGGAGTCAGACATGATTCAGTGACTGCACAACAACAGATAGATGGGCTTCCCTGGTAGCTCAGTTGGTAAAGAATCCACCTGCAATGCAGGAGACCTAAGTTTGATCACTGGGCTGGGAAGATTCTTTGGAGAAGGAAATGGCAACCCATTCCAGTACTCTTGCCTGGAAATCCCATGGACAGAGGAATCTGGAGGGCTACAGTCCAGGGAGTCGCAAGCACAACAGCTGGACATGACTGAGCAACTAAACCACCACCACCATACACTACATAGCAGTTTCCAGTTTCTCAATATTACTAACAGTGCTTGATAAATGTGGTAGGTAAATCTCTGTACATAACTATGATCATTTCCTTATGATAAATCCCTAGAATTGTTTTGTCTAAAAATTTGCATAATTGGGTCTTTCTTTTTGGTACATATAATTTAATTGTCATCTAGTAATATTATATTGAGCTTCCCAGGTGGCTCAGTGGTAAAGAATTCACCTACCAGTGCAGGAGTCACAGGTTTGATTCCTGGATCAGAAGATCCCCTAGAGGAGGAAATGGCAACCCATTCCAGTATTCTTGCCTGGAAAATCCCATGGACAGAAGAGCCTGGTGGGCTACTGTCCATGAGGTCACAAAGAGTGGGACATGTCTTAGTGACTCAACAATATTACATCAATTTACCATCACACTAGAGCCTATGAGAATTTTTATTTCCTTGAATTCTCACCTCTCTATGGCAATACTTTATATATCACATACTTAAATATGTGGGATCCCCTGGTGGCTCAGATGGTAAAGAATCTGTCTGCAATGTGGGAGACATGGGTTCAATCCCTGAGTTATGTAGCTAAATACATAAATATTTAATAAATGTCTATAACTCATAGATTATATACATATATTTTGGGGCCTAAATGAAAGATCAATTTTTTAATTGATAAATTGAACAGTATGAATATGAATGCAGCTATTAATACAAATATACTTCTTCAAAGTATTATATTTAAAAAATATCTTTATCCATTTGATGGACAAATGTACTGTTTTGCTATTTTTCAGATTTCTTTGGTTATAAATTAAGTTGGACATGTTTGCATATTTATTTTCCAGTAGTAGCCCTTTTCTTCTTATTTGCCTGTATATATTCATTGCCCACTTTCCTATTGCTTAGTTCATCTGTTGCTTATTGATTTATTAGAGTAAATTTAAATCTTAAACATATTAGGAGTTTGTCATATATGTTGCAAACTTTTTTTTCTGGCTTGAAATTTGCCTTTCGGACATGTTTATTAGGCAATCCTTACTTGGAGAAAGAAATTAAGGGAGAACTAAATGTCTTGGCTTGGAGACTGAGATGAACTTGGCAGGCCACAAACAGTAATGATGGATTCTTGAGCATTGCATACATTCCCATGTAAGTTGATGTTGAACAGAAAATAGGACTTCATGACCCTTCAGGCTGTGGTGGCAGATGCCATTATGAAGAGGCTTGTAGACTGCCTGGAGAGAGACTTCCACTGGAGGTATGCACTGCAAAGAGAGACCACAAAGTTCCCAGAGAAAGCCATACAAGAGAGGGAAAAAAGATGGGAATATCTGTGCAAAAGTAAATAAGGTGTTCTTCCATGCAGGAAAGCAGAGAGTCTTCACTAATGTGTGAGTTGACAATTTCCAAGTAGTGAATTCAGCTTATACCTAGAGCTTATAGCAAATACCTAAATGATCTATGAGTTCAGAAAATCAGAGGATCTCCAGAGAATCTCAATGTGACCATTAAAGTCAATATTGTCATCCAAAATACTTGCAAAAAGGTAAAATGGTTGTCTGAGGAGGCCTTACAAATAGCTGTGAATAGAAGAGAAGCAAAAGGCAAAGGAGGAAAGGAGAGATATACCCATTTGAATGCAGAGTTCCAAAGAATAGCAAGGAGAGATAAGAAAGCCTTTCTCAGTGACCAGTGCAAAGAAATAGAGGAAAACAATAGAAAGGCAAAATCTAGAGATATCTTCAAGAAAATTAGAGATACCAAGGGAACATTTCATGCAAAGATGGGCTCAATAAAGGGCAGAAATGGTATAGACCTAACAGAAACAGAAGATATTAAGAAGAGGTGGAGATAATACACAGAAGAACTATACAAAAAAGATCTTCATGACCCAGATAGTCACAATGATGTGATCACCAACCAAGAGCCATACATCCTGGAATGCGAGGCCAAGTGGGCTTTAGGAAGCATCATTATGAACAAAGCTACTGGAGATGATGGAATTCCAGTTAAGCTATTTCAAATCCTAAAAGATAATGCTGTGAAAGTGTTGTACTCAATAAGCCAGCAAATTTGGAAAACTTAGCATTGGCCACAGGACTGGAAAAGGTCGATTCTCCAAGCCAAGCTTCAGCAATATGTGAACCATGAACTTCAGATGCTCAAGCTGGATTTAGAAAAGGCAAAGGAACCAGAGATCAAATTGCCAACATCCGTTGGATCATCAAAAAAGCAAGAGTTCCAGAAAATCATCTGCTTTATTGACTATGCCAAAGCCTTTGACTGTGTGGACCACAACAAATTGTGGAAAATTCTTAAAGAGATGGGACTACCAGACCACCTGACTTGCCTCTTGAGAAATTTGTATGCAGGTCAGGAAGCAACAGTTAGAACTGGAAATGGAACAACAGACTGTTTCCAAATAGGAAAAGGAGTACGTCAAGGCTATATATCATCACCCTGCTTATTTAACCTATATGCAGAGTACATCATGAGAAACGCTGGGCTGGATGAAGCACAAGCCAGAATCAAGATTGCCCGGAGAAATATCAATAACCTCAGATATGCAGATGACACCACCCTTATGGCAGAAAGTGAAGAAGAACTAAAGAGCCTCTTGATGAAAGTGAAAGAGGAGTAAAAAGTTGGCTTAAAACTCAACATTCAGAAAAAACTAAGATCATAGCATCCAGTTCCATCACTTCCTGGCAAATAGATGGGGAAACAATGGAATCCATGACAGAGTTTATTTTGGGGGGCTCCAAAATCACTGCAGATGGTGACTGCAGCCATGAATTTCAAAGATGCTTTCTCTTTGGAAGGAAAGTTATGACCAACCTAGACAGCATATTAAAAGGCAAAGACATTACTTTGCCAACAAAGGTCTGTCTAGTCAAAGCTGTGGTTTTTCTAGTAGTCATGTATGGATGTGAAAGTTAGACTATAAAGAAAACTGAGTGCTGAAGAATTTTGAACTGTGGTGTTGGAGAAGACTCTTGAGAGTCCCTTGGACTGCAAGGAGAGCCAACCAGTCCATCCTAAAGGAAATCAGTCCTGAATATTCATTGGAAGGACTGATGCTGAAGCGGAAACTCCAATACTTTGGCTACTTGATGCGAAGAGCTGACTCATTGCAAAAGACCCTGATTCTGGGAAAGTCAGGAGGAGAAGGGGACAATAGAGGATGATGACTGGATGGCATCACCGACTCAATGGACATGAGTTTGAGTGAATTCCAGGAGTTGGCGATGGACAGGGAGGCCTGGCGTGCTGCAGTCCATGGGGTTGCAAAGAGTTGGACACAACTGAGCAACTGAACTGAACTGACTGAAAATACTTGAGAAAAGATTCCCTAAAAATCCACCCATTATGAAATAACAGATTAGGAATTTGGAAGTGTGGAGGGTGGTAGTGTTCGTAGGCTCATAAATAACCTTTGGAATAAATATTTGCCTAAATTAGGAGAAGGCAATGGCACCCCACTCCAGTCCTCTTGCCTGGAAAATCCCATGGACGGAGGAGCCTGGTAGGCTGCAGTCCATGGGGTCGCTAAGGGTCGGACACAACTGAGTGACTTCACTTTCACTTTTCACTTACATGCATTGGAGAAGGAAATGGCAACCCACTCCAGTGTTCTTCCCTGGAGGATCCCAGGGATGGCGGAGCCTGGTGGGCTGCCGTCTATGGGGTCGCACAGAGTCAGACACAACTGAAGTGACTTATCAGTAGCAGTAAATTAAGCTTATTTATAAGACTATGGGGAAAGAATATCTCAGATATTTCCATTTTGCTGCAAGGATGAATGTGGTAATCCAGCAATATTCCATGAAATTGATTCCTTGGGAAAGTCATGTAAGAAGGCACTGGCGAAAACATCACCCTCATGTAAGCTGTGTTAGCAACTACCAGTTGTGCTAGTCAGTCTTTCCAGTCATTCCCCTATAAACTGATGTGAAACACAGAAGCCCAGCAACGAATATCTGAAAGAGAAAGAAAACCAGAGGAGATCAACTCTGCCTTACTCATATTTAAAGTCATTAATAATTCCTGTACTGACAACTGACACTGAGTTTTGCTTGGAAAAACTCAACAGTAGGCTCCTTTCCTGTACTTAGCTCCTCTATCCAATTTCACATTGAAACTTATTCCACTTGACGGTATAATTTTCCTGGCTCTGTATATGGAACTACCTTAATCTGTTCTAAAATGTGTTGATTATCTTGTCAGAAATTAACGATCCTGCTATTTCTACTTTGGACTCAGCTGTCCTGCATTAATTATGCTGGAACATTAATATCCTGGAGCAGCCATTTCCCAGAGTTCCCAGACATCATGAAATATGATAGGAAATTTATCTTTTCTCATATATCTTGTCTACACATTGGCTTTCTGGTTCCTTAGTCCCTTTATAGCAGGATGTCTCGTTATTAAATAGGCACCTAAATCTCTCCAGAAATTTACTAGACCTGCTCTTCTATCTGAGTGAACTGCTAAGTGTCATCTTTAAAAATTTCAGAACCTTAGATATTTTATATCTAGTGGCATTTCCATTATTAAAAGGCAAAGTGAAAAGGAAGATTTTAAAAGCAGAAATCCAAATCAAAGACTTAAATTTCATTGATGTTTTGCTAAAACAAAAAGATTATTGTGAGAGGAAATAAACAGAGAAAGCTATGCACAGGGACGGTGCTGCATGATATTAAAAAACATTTTTTTGACACTAAAATGCTTAAAAATATCTTAATGAAGGTCAAAGAGACTTAGCAGACATCAGGAAACATGTTTTCATTTCATAGAGAGGTGACATGACATTCTGATTTGCCAAATGTGCGCATGCGTGCTCAGTTGCTCAGTCACATCCAACTGTTTCGTAAACCCCAAGGACCAGAGTCAGCCAGCCTCCTCTGTCCAGGGATTTTCCAGGCAAGAATACTGTAGTGGGTTGCCATTTCCTCCCCTAGGGGATCTTCCCAACCCAGGGATGGAAACCACCTCTCCTGCACATCTCCAGCATTGGCAGATTCCTTACCATCTGAGCTACCTGGGAAGCCTCCTGATTTATCATTACTTGAAGCCAGGTCTTCTATTTCTGACTGGGATCTTTTTTGTATAATCTCAATCTAACAAAACTCAAATTAATGACTTGTACAGGATTCAAAGAGGAAGGGACTCTTGAGATGGACTCTGAGAGAAAGGTGATTTTCTCAGGTTGGTTCCTGCAGCGTGATCAATGAAAAATATTTGCTGTTGATAAATCAAAATTCTCCAAGCTAGGCTTCATCAGTACGTGAACTGAGAGCTTCCAGATGTTTAAGCTGGATTTAGAAAAGGCAGAAGAATCAGAAATCAAATTGCCAACATCCATTAGATCATAGAAAAAACAAGAGAATTCCAGAAAAACATGTACTTCTGCTTCATTGACTATGCTAAAGCACACTGTGTGGATCACAACAAACTGGAAAATTCTTAGAGAGATGGGAATATCAGACCACCTTACCTGCCTCCTGAGAAATCTGTATGCAGGTCAAGAAGCAATAGCTAGAACCCGACATGGAACAACAGACTGATTCCAAATTGGGAAAGGAGTACATCAAGGCTATATATTGGTCACCTTGCTTATTTAACTTGTATGCAGAGTACATCATGTGAAATGCTGGGCTGGATGAAGCACAAGCTGGAATCAAGATTGCTAGGGGAAATATCAATAATCTCAGATATGCAGATGACACCACACTTATGGCAGACAGTGAAGAGGAATTAAAAAGCCTATTGATGAAAGTGAAGGAGGAGAGTGAAAAAGTGGACTTAAAACTTAACATTCAAAAAATGAAGATCATGGCATCCAGTTCCAGCACTTCATGGTAAATAGATGGGGAAACAATGGAAACAGTGGCAGAATTTATTTTCTTGGGCCCCCAAATTGCTGCAGATGGTGACTGCAGCCATGAAACTAAAAGATGCTTGCTCCTTGGAAGAAAAGTTATGACCAACCTAGACAGCATATTGAAAAGCAGAGACATTACTTTGCCAACAAAGGTCCATCTAGTCAAGGCTATGGTTTTTCCAGTAGTCATGCATAGATGTGAGAGTTGGACCATAAATAAAGCTGAGTGCTGAAGAATTGGTGCTTTTGAACTGTGGTGTTGGGGAAGACTCTTGAGAGTCCCTTGGACTGCAAGGAGATCAAACCAGTCTATCCTAAAGGAAATCAGTCCTGAATATTCATTGGGAGGACTGATGCTGAAGCTCCAATATTTTGGTCACCTGAGGCGAAGAACTGACTCATTGGAAAAGACCCTGATGCTGGGAAAGATTGAAGGCAGGAGGAGAAGGGTGCAACAGAGGATGAGATGGTTGATGGCATCTCTGACTTGATGGACATGAGTCTGAGCAAGCTCCAGGAGTTGGAGATGGACAGGGAGGCCTGGCATGCTGCAGTCCATGGGGTCACAAAGAATTGGACATGACTGAGCAACTGAACTGAAATCCTTTGAAGAAGCAGTGGAGGAGTAAGGCAAGGATTTGAAGAATGACAAACTGCACTGGATCCTAGACAGTAACTGAAAACATTTTCCAAAGAGTTTGAAGACTAAAGGAATAGGATAGGGTGACAACTTAAATGGATAAAAAGGTGAAAGGAAGGTTTGCTGTTCATTTGTATGATCAATATTTGCTGCAAAGGACTAAAGAAATTAAAGATTTATGAGAGAGAGAACAATTTATGAAATCAGGGTGTCAGGATGGTGAAATCAAATAAACGACTGGTTGGTTTTGAATGAGAAACCAACTGTCAGAGTCAAAGAGATGCAGGTGAGGATTTGGAGAGAAACAAAATTGAAGGGGCTTGTTCTCAATGCCATCATTCTTTTGGGAGATGAACCCATGAGGTCACATCCTAAGAATGACACAGAGAAAATCAAGTTGGAGACTTGTGACTGAAATGGATCTGAATATCTGGGGTAAGGAATGAGAAAGGAAGTCAGTGAGAGATGATCTGAGTAAAAGACTTTCCCAGCAGCTTGGATCCAGTAGCATGGAGGGGACAGTGGAAACTAATCTTATTTTCTCCAGTTGTGCTGAAAAGCTCAGGGCAAAGAAGATGAAAATAGTTGCTGAGGTTTCCAGGGGTTCAGAGAACCAAGGAGGAAGAAGACAGAGGACCTGTGGATAGGAAGACTATGATGTGGAGGTGAGTGCTCCATGGACCATAGCACAGAATGAAGGCTTGAGAAACATGGAGGCTGTGTTGGGAGACAGGAAAAGGATCAGGAAAATCGAAAGGGCTGGGAAAACCTCATATCAGTCTTTGGGAATAGGGAAATGGTGTGATGAAAGTTGTTCCAAAGAAAAGAGTTACAGTTTTTGGTCTTAATAAAAGTCATCATAAAAAGCCTCAAACCAGACTCAGCATATATGTGTCTGTGTGTATCCTTATATCTACTCCAGCAGGTTATTTCTGCTTTTATTCAAATTCTTTGCAGGACCCATGGCACTGGGCTATAAGAGATTGCAGTTTATATGATTCAAAAGCAGAAACAGTTAATCTTCCTTCTTCCTGTGATTGATTTACATTGTTCTTCCTTGCCATCAACACATTTTCCTTGAAAGCTCAGTACCCTTTGAGTACCCACTCTGTTCTAGAAATTGTGTTACATTAGAAATCAAAAATAATAAATAAGATATAGGTCTCTGTTCTCCAGAAGCTTACAGTCTGATGTAAGCTAACGAAGACAGGTAGGTAAGGAGATAATTTCAGTATAATGCATGATGCTAGGATAGTTCAGTTCAGTTCAGTTGCTCAGTCATGTCCGACTCTTTGTGACCCCATGAACTTCAGCATGCCAGGCCTCCCTGTCCATCTCCAACTCCCAGAGTTTACTCAAACTCATGTCCATTGAGTCAGTGATGCCATCCAACTATCTCATCCTCTGTCATCCCCTTCTCCTCCTGCCTTCAATCTTTCCCAGCATCAGGGTCTTTTCCAAGAGTCAGCTCTTCACATCAGGTGGCCAAAGTATTGGAGTTTCAGCTTCAGCATCAGTCCTTCCTATGAATATTCAGGACTGATTTCCTTTAGGATGGACTGGTTGGATCTCCCTTGCAGTCCAAGGGACTCTCAAGAGTCTTCTCCAACACCACAGTTCAAAAGCTAGGATAGTAGTATTTCATTAAAAGGGGCTATACAAGGGGTCTATGTCATGTATTCTGAGAAAACTGCCACCTTACAAAAGGTTAAACAGGGTTCTTTAATGTAGAGCTTACCAGAGTTTCTAACATGTTACTGTGCAGGGCAAACCTTCCTATGTGTATGTGGAAGAGTAGAGATCTAGCATGCAAAATTTCTCCAACTCATTTGACCACATAACCTATTTTCAATAGAACAATTCAAGGGATTTGTACTCCATGGGACATACTCTGATAAGTGTCGACATATGGAAGCACTTTGAGACCCCAAAGTGACCCTTTGTGACCCCATGGACTATACAGTCCATGGAATCCTTCAGGCCAGAATACTGGAGTGGGTAGCCTTTTCTTTCTTCAGGGCATCTTCCCAACCCAAGGATCAAGCCCAGATCTCCTGCATTGTAGGTGGATTCTTTACCAGCTGAGCCACAAGGGAATTCCAACAGTACTGGAGTGGGTACCCTATCCCTTCTCCAGTGGGTCTTCTTGACCCAAGAATTGAACTGGAGTCTCCTGCATTGCAGGTGGATTCTTTACCAACTGAGCTATCAGGGAAGCCCGCTGACATAAAGTTCTTGCCTGGTTAAAGTAGGAAGTCAAGAAACCCCTGGAGTGACAGGCAAATTTGGCCTTGGAGTACAGAATGAAGCAGGGCAAAAGCTAATAGAGTTCTGCCAAGAGAATGTACTGGTCATAGCAAACACCCTCTTCCAACAACACAAGAGAAGACTCTACACGTGGACATCACCAGATGGTCGACACTGAAATCAAATTGATTATATTCTTTGCAGCCAAAGATGGAGAAGCTCTATACAGTCAGCAAAAACTTGACCAGGAGCTGACTGGCTCGGATCATGAACTCCTTATTGCCAAATTCAGACTGAAATTGAAGAAAGTGGGGAAAACTACTAGACCATTCAGATATAACCTAAATCAAATCCCTTATGGCTATACAGTGGAAGTGAGAAATAGATTTAAGGGACTAGATCTGATAGACAAAGTGCCTGATGAACTATAGATGGAGGCTCATGACATTGTACAGGAGACAGGAATCAAGACCATCCCCAAGAAAAAGAAATGCGAAAAAGCAAAATGGCTGTCTGAAGAGGCCTTACAAATAGCTGTGAAAAGATGGGAAGTGAAAAGCAAAGGAGAAAAGGAAAGATATAAGCATCTGAATGCAGAGTTCCAAAGAATAGCAAGAAGAGATAAGAAAGCCTTCCTCAGCAATCAATGCAAAGAAAGAGGAAAACAATAGAATGGGAGAGACTAAAGATCTCTTCAAGAAAATTAGAGATACCAAAGGAACATTTCATGCAAAGATGGGCTCGATAAAGGACAGAAATGGTATGGACCTAACAGAAGCAGAAGATATTAAGAAGAGGTGGCAAGAATACAAAGAAGAACTGTACAAAAAAGATCTTCACAACCCAGATAATCACGATGGTGTGATCACTGACCTAGAGCCAGACATCCTGGAATGTGAAGTCAAGTGGGCCTTAGGAACCATCACTACAAACAAAGTTAGTGGATGTGATGGAATTCCAGTTGAGCTATTCCAAATCCTGAAAGATGATGCTGTGAAAGTGCTGCACTCAATATGCCAGCAAATTTGGGACACTCAGCAGTGACCACAGGACTGGAAAAGGTCAGTTTTCATAAAAATCCCAAAGGAAGGCAATGCCACAGAATGCTCAAACTACCACACAATTGCACTCATCTCACACGCTAGTAAAGTAATGCTTATAATTCACCAAGCCAGACTTCAGCAATACGTGAACCATGAACTTCCAGATGTTCAAGCTGGTTTTAGAAAAGGCAGAGGAACCAGAGATCAAATTGCCAACATCCACTGGATCATCGAAAAAGCAAGAGAGTTCCAGAAAAACATCTATTTCTGCTTTATTGATTATGCCAAAGCCTTTGACTGTGTGGATCACAATAAACTGGAAAATTCCGAAAGAGATGGGACTACCAGACCACCTGACCTGCCTCTTGAGAAACCTGTATGGAGATCAGGAAGCAAAGTTAGAACTGGACATGGAACAACAGACTGGTTCCAAATAGGAAAAGGAGTACGTCAAGGCTGTATATTGTCACCCTGCTTATTTAACTTATATGCAGAGTACATCATGAGAAATGCTGGGCCAGAGTAAGCACAGCTAGAATCAAGATTGCCCGGAGAAATATCAATAACCTCAGATATGCAGATGACACTACCCTTATGGCAGAAAGTGAAGAGGAACTAAAGAGCCTCCTGATAAAAGTGAAAGAGGAGAGTGAAAAAGTTGGCTTAAAGCTCAACATTCAGAAAACTAAGATCATGGCAGCCGGTCCCATCACTTCATGGCAGATAGATGGGGAAACAGTTGAAACAGTGGCTGACTTTATTTTTCTGGGCTCCAGTGTCACTGCAGATGGTGATTGCAGCCACGAAATTAAAAGATGCTTACTCCTTGGGAGGAAAGTTATGACCAACCTATATGCCGTCTATGGGGTTGCACAGAGTCGGACACGACTGAAGTGACTTAGCATAGCATAGCATAGCATACAGCATATTAAAAAGCAGAGACATTACTTTGCCAACAAAGGTCCATCTAGTCAAGACTATGGTTTTTCCAGTGGTCATGTATGGATGTGAGAGTTGGACTGTGAAGAAAGCTGAGTGCCGAAGAATTGATGCTTTTGAACTTTTGGAGAAGATTCTTGAGAGTCCCTTGGACTGCAAGGAGATCCAACCAGTCCATTCTGAAGGAGATCAGTCCTGGGTGTTCATTGGAAGGACTGATGTTGAGGCTGAAACTCCAACACTTTGGCCACCTGATGCAAAGAGCTGACTCATTGGAAAAGACCCTGATGCTGGGAAAGATTGAGGGCAGGAGGAGAAGGGGACAACAGAGGATGAAATGGTTGGATGGCATTATCAACTTGATGGACATGGGTTTGGGTGGACTCCGGGAGTTGGTGATGGACAGGGAGGCCTGGTGTGCTGCGGCTCATGGGGTCGCAAAGAGTCGGACACACTGAGTGAGTGAACTGAACTGAACTGGTTTAAAAAAATGTATATTTTTTCAAACTGGCTATATGAAGGTTTTCTCTATATTCATAAATGACTTTTGAAGTTTGTTCTTTAATCTTACAACAGAATAAAGATGTAGATATGGAAGGGTTTACCATGCAGATGTTAATGACTACTGAGCTGATCATTAAGCCAGACCCAGATGAAAGAGTATGTCTGGTTACTCTCTTATTTATGGGCCATTTAACATGTTTTTTTTTCAAAAGAAATATTTAATGAGCATGATACTGAGTTTCTTCCAGTGCCTCTAATTAACAGACTACTTAATGATTTTTGTTAAAAGGAAAATTCGTTTCAAGTCAAAAGATATTGCAGGACCTAACATAGGTTCTTTAGTGACCAAGCATAATGTCACCCCAAGGATTTGAACATAAAGGCTAATATTTGTGCTTCATCATTACAGACTTTCTGACAATGACTCTAGTCTCTCCTGACATTTGACTTTCAGGAAAAGCATTCTGGAGTGAATTGTTCCCTTTCCTCGTGACTATCTCTGGTGTGTGAAAGTCTCAATGTAAGTCTTGATTACTGGTCTATATTTAGCAATGTGCCGAGGACAATCAGATCAAGAAAACCCATTTCATAGGACTTCTCTGGTGGTCCAGGGGTTAAGAATCTGCCTTGCAATGCAGGGGTCTTGGGTTAGATCCCTGGTCTGAGACTAAGATCCCACATGCTGTACAGTAACTATGCCCAAGTGCCACAACGAAAGTTCCTGCATGACAGAACGAAGACCCCACAAAGGCCCAAAGCAGCCAGATAAATACATTTTAAAAAAAGAAAAATGAAAACCATTTCATGATTCCTGATTTTTCAAAATGTTTCTAAAACATTAACAAGTATATTAGTTGATGATTATGTAAGCATAGCAGTCTGGTACTATCAAAATGAAGATTTAACTCGGGCCTGATTTTTAATTTAAAGAGAAGTTAAGGTACAGAATTAGTCACGTACTAAAGAGATGATACTTTGGCCACCTCATGCGAAGAGTTGACTCATTAGAAAAGACTCTGATGCTGGGAGGGATTGGGGGCAGGAGGAGAAGGGGACGACAGAGGATGAGATGGCTAGATGGCATCACCGACTCGATGGAGGTGAGTCTGGGTGAACTCCGGGAGATGGTGATGGACAGGGAGACCTGGTGTGCTGTGATTCATGGGGTCGCAAAGAGTCGGACATGACTGAGCGACTGAACTGAACTGAACTGAAAGAGATGATGCCTATGAATCCTTATGAGGATCAGAACCTAGAAAAAAAATTCCTGTAGTCTCTTTGTTCAAAAGAGACTAAAGAATTCTCTTTTCTCTCTCACTCTTGCTCTCTCTCCAGCTACATTTAATCAATGCCAATTACACGCCAGGTGCTACGCTGAGGGCTTTACATGCACCATAAGCCTATGAGGTAGGTACTATTAATACACCCATTTTGTATAAGAAAAGCCAGGCTCAGAGAGACTCACATAACTAGCCCCAAGTATAAAGGCATAAAAGCCAAAGAATCCACAGCCAAGTCTCAGGCATGATGCCATTCTTCCTTCTGCCCCACAGATCTCCTTTGTCTATGTTGAAGCACCTTGAATTTTGACCTTTGGAGCCAAAATTTTGACCTTGGAGCCTTGAATTTTGGCTCCTTGGAGCGAAAGTGATTTCTAAAATAGAACAACTGAGAGTCAATAATAAAGTTCCGGAAATCTTTGGAAGTCTTGAGTTAGGGCTGGTTTCTCCTCACCCGATCCTATACTTTTGACATAAGCCAGAAGAGAGCTAGGGGCATAAAGGCATAGTACAAAAGGCATGGCTTCTGGATTGAAAAAGACTTGGCGTTACCTCTCTGCTCTGCCTCTTAGTAACTGTGTGATGTTGAACAAGGTCCTTAATTTCCCTCATCTGTTAAATGGGAATATACAGCCTTCCTTCCTAAGGTGTTGTGGAACCAAATGAAGTAACGCATGTCGAATATTTAGCATAGCTCCTGGCACATGGAAAGCATTCAATGAAAGTTCCTAGTCCTGTTGGCAGCTGTGATATTATACATAATCCATCCATATGGCTATTTGGCTAGAATGATCTCAGGAAAATTCTTACCATTGCTACTATTCCTTAAATAGAAATATTAATATATATTATGCTATGCTATGCTATGCTGAGTTACTTCAGTCGTGTCCGACTCTGTGCGACCCCATAGACGGCAGCCCACCAGGCTTCCCTGTCCCTGGGATTCTCCAGGCAAGAACACTGGAGTGGGTTGCCATTTCCTTCTCCAATGCATGAAAGTGAAAAGTAAAAGTGAAGTCATGTCTGACCCTCAGCAAACCCATGGACTGCAGCCTACCAGGCTCCTCCATCCATGGGATTTTCCAGGCAAGAGTACTGGAGTGGGGTGCCATTGTAGTTTCCATCAAACATTAGACTATGTAGGGGAGCTAGCAGGGACTTATTAATCAAATCAACCCATTGTCCTTAAAATGGTCTGGGTAAGAGCAAATGTTGAAATAAAGGTAAAGAAGCATCCAGAGTGGAAGCTACCTGGGAAAGCACAGATGAGGTAACATGTAGGGAGAAACAAAAGGAAAGAGGGAAAAAAGTCCTGACTTTTTTACAGTTCTGTGCAGGCTGCCCTCACTCAGCTCATTTCTAGTCTCATAAGCCAACTCACCGAGAGGTGAAAATAATGTTCATGAAAGCAGGTTACACTAGGAGCAATGTGAAAGTAAGAGATTATTGTTGTTATTATTTTGACTATGCAGCACAGATACTCAAACATATGTACCAAACATCTCTACCAGTGAAAATTGGGCTAGGTGTATTCAAAATTCACATACAAGGCTTTCAGCCAGGGAACAGGTATGAAAAGGCAGCCACTCACTCTCGGTGAGTTGGTCCCTGACCACTGGCACTTGATTGGCTTCAGGAATGGGACAGTGAGGACTTGAAGCAGAGGCAGGGAAGGGTTTTCCTCACAACAGTGACATATGTGCAGTGAACTCTGAGCTTAGGCATCCATTTCTAGTAGGATGTGACCCGGGGTTGGTATAACTTTGACTTCTAGAAGGCCAAGGGCAATAAAAGGAGATACTTCACTTCCCTTACAGGAATGCTGTGAGAATTAAATAAAATAAAAGTTGGTGCCCATGCCCCAAGGCACATTTGGGAGCCTCACCTTCTCCAGTTGCAGAAGAACAGGCCTTCCCCAAGACTGGATGGAAATCCTGAGCACCCAGGATTGCCATACCAGTGGCAAAGGGCAGGCTTCTGACAGTCTATAGACCATGGATCAAACCCCAGCTCTGTCACTTACCAGCCTTAGAAAGTCCACTCTCATTCTTTTATTTACTCATTTTTCAGTGTCATATTTTTATGGGAAAAGAGATGGACAATGAACAACTGAACAAACAAATGAGAAATTTTCAGATCAGGGTAAATGCTATGCACAAAATAAACTAGGTGATATCTTGTAGAATAATCTGGGGATGGAAAAAGCAGTTACAGACCAGGTGGTCAGGCAATTCCTTTCTAAAAGGAGACACCTGACCAGGACAGTAGAATGAGAACCATCTTGACATAGGATAGGTGGGTGAGGGGACTGCAAGCATGATGTCCCCAATGAAGGAAAGGCCTTGGGACTCAGGAGACCTAGAGAAGGCCAGTGGGACCATGGGGACTGTGTGACCATGTGATCATGGGCAGAGCAAAGGAAGGTGAAGTTCATGAAGGACGCAGGGGCCGGATGGTACAGGGCCTTATGAGCCACAGGAGGGAATGGGGCTTTATTCTAAAGACCATAGGACAGTTTCTGGCAGGAGAGTGGCCTGATCCTATTTCCATTTCAAGATGATGATTCTGGTGGCTGCATGAGAGTGTAGAGAGCAAGGTGGAAGCAGAAAAACCAGATAGAAAGATATGGAGCAATTTAGGTAAGAAATGATGGTGGCTTAGACTAGGGTGGTGGTTGGGGACACAGAAGTAAACATATCTGAGATGTATTTTAGAGGCACAACTGTAAAGGATTTTGTCTGGGGTACAGCGGCAAGGTAACAGCAAGAATAGGACTATATTAACTTTTGGAAACTTCAGTTTCTTCACTTTTAAATTTATAAAGAGCAGCATGGTGAGTATATTTAGAAAACTGTATTGTATATTTGAAAGTTGCTAAGTGAGTAAATCTTAGAAGTTCTTATCACAAGAAAAAATACTCACTAACTATGTGAGGTGATGGATGTTAACTAGATGCACTGTGGTGATCATTTCACAATATATACACCAAACCATTACACTGTGCCCCTCAAACGCATGTCAATCATATCTCAATTAAGGGAAAAAACTAAGATTGCAAAGTCATTTAAGTGCTAGAATGGAGATTTGAAAACAGACTCCTCAGTCATTTCTTTTAATTGCTCTGCTATCCTGTCTCCAGAATGATGGAGAAGAGGCCTAGGAGGCCCAGGGAACACTAATCTATTCTGAGGAATGAGCCAGAAAAGGAGTCTCTGCAGAAGGGAAGTTCAAGCCAGTGACTGAATTAACAAAAGTGTAGGCAGAGGAAACTGGGTGTGCAATGGCCCAAGGTGGAAGAGAGCAGTGTGTTCCAGGAACTGACTGCAATGTTATTAGAATGGTGGGAGTAAGAGGCGAGGCTGGGGAGGGGCTGATGTCAGAGCATGCAAGCCTTTTCCCAGAAGAGCAACAGGAAGCCAGAGGGTCATTGAAGGGGAGGCTCCCTCATCACCACTATGCTGCTCCGCAGAGCACAGATCCAAGGAGGCAAAGGTGGATTGTAGGTGGGGCTAGCTCTTAATTTCAACTTTCAGAATTATAAAGCCACAGTTCTCATCCAAGGATGGTCTGGCACCTCTGGGGCCACATGGAAACATGTGGAAATAACTTGGGTTGTTGCTGTCATTGCAGATGTCAAAATCCCAATCATGTGAGGTATGGCTGCCTACAGAGGCAGCACTGTCCCTTCCAAATTGCCAAGGGGACCCATATGGGGAAATCCTGCTATTGGCAAAGCTCAAAGTCTTCACTGGAGGAATAGAAATGTTTTAAGCCATTTCTATGTACAAGCAAATGTATTGCTGAGAAAACCGAGAGGTGGAGAGGGTAAGTGAGGGGAGGGGAAACAGAGGGGTGAAAATGTAATAGGACACGACCTGAAGTCGATGGGAGCAAAAACAGATGATTAGGTGTATCAGAGTCACAAAGGGAACCAAGAGAAAGTTAAAAATAAAAATACAACCAAAAAATTGTAAGGAGGATGGAGAAAACAAAAGGAAATCGTATAAATAAGCTAAATTTCTTATCTTTTATAGAAGGAAGTCAGCAAATACTGCTAACGTTAATGAATTAAGAAATGAGGCAGAAATAGAATATCTGGAATTATGGAGAAAAACATCAGAAAATCAGGGAAAAAACCTTTAGAAAAAGAAGTAGAATTGGAGTTTGAGTACAGGAGTAGTAAAGGAAACTTTGACTTTTCATTTTATTTCTTCTCTGAAATACCACATGTATGTTTGTTTCTACCTGTATATGTTACGTATTAGTTTCTTACCTTACTCACTGCTGTCTGTATGCATGTCAAATGGTTCTCTCACTCTCTGAGAAACTGGTTCTGTTTAGCAAGGACCTTCCAAAAACTATTCACCACTTTCAGACACGTGTCCAGAGTTTGTACCCTCTCCTCATCAGCTCTGAGACTGAATTCATACTAGCTCCTTCTGAGGCTATAAGAACTTCCCTGCCCCCACTGGGTCTAGATCAAATTTTCCTGAAGTAGGTGGGTAGGGTTTGTGTGGTTGCTGGGAGGGTTGGAAGTCAGTCAAAGAAGAAAAGGGCAAATTCTCTGGGGCATCCTTAGTTGCTGGGTGGCTTCCTTCCATTCCATGGGAGTCAAATAAGAGCAGGGACTGACACTTAGGAGCAGATAAATTACTAACAACCTATGTTTTGTGAGTAAAGGACGAGGGGCTGAGGGGAGGGAGAAGAGAGGAGTCAGGTGGGTAGTGCATGAAAGGAGTTAGAATCCAGCATGGCCTGAACACTTACCCTCCAAACACCAGCTCAGCTGGTCCTCTATTCATCTTTATTTTTCTGTGTCCAGTTGGTAGAACTACTCCTCTATTTTTCTACATAACCTTCCTGTGAGGCAGTGAGATTGCACTGTTTTAGTTGTTTACATATTTGTATCTTAACATTCTATCATCTGTGATCTCATTCTCAAAAGTAGAATCTGAGCCTCATTGATCTTTCTATCCCTTACACTGAACTTATACCTAATAAAGTACGGTTGAATAAAAGAATAAAAACAAATGAAAGTCAAATAAGTGAATGAAATGCTTGTTATACTTTCCCTCTTTTAAAACATTAGCAACAGAGGGTGTGGAGTACTGTAAAAATTTTATTATGTGCATCCCTGATTGTATGGATCAGGCACATGTTTGGTGTGTGAGTGTTACCATAACTACTTGAGAGAGTTAAATAATTGGTAATGGGGACTACCTATTTAGTTAGCATGAAAACAATAAAAGCAGTGCCTATATGAGAATGTGGTAAAACTTCTGTGCTTATATTCTACTATAGGTATCATAAATTGGTTTGACTCTTTTAGAAATCAGTAAGTTAAGGAGGCTGTCATGTCATTATAATCATCATTTTTTCTTGCCTAGAAATGAGGAAAATTTTTTTTGTAAATAGTTTCAAAGATCTTTGATTAATCATTGTGAAGATTTAATCATGCCCTGGTGTGTATTCTAATGGACTAAGAGTAACCAAGCAACATCATGATGGGAAAGGTGTACAAAATTTCTTTGCTAGGAAGTTATAGACAAAGCTATGTTTCTGTCCAAATGGTTATAACTAAGAGAAATTTGGATCATTAATGTGTATGAAGAAAGTTCTACTGTTCTACTGTGTATATCTTTTCTTCAGGAGCCTAGTTACGAACATGATCAACTGACCAGCCATTCTTCAGTGATATATCTATTGAGCTTCCGTTGTGTGAGGCATCTGCTTGAAGGAAGGGACCTTCTTTCTTGCACAGAGGGTGCATGAGAGAGATCTTATCACCAACTGGCAGGTGAGACAAAACAGGTTTTCCCATTCTAGTTGTAATCTGGGTTGTATTAATAGTTGACAGAATTTATCGTATCTGTTAAGCTTCCTTAAGTTTATGAGCTGTAAAATTCAAGAGATCACAATTTTCTTTTCCATTTCCTTTTCAATAAAGATCTCTTTGTTTTCTCACTTCTATCAATAAGCTTCTGATGGTTCCCTTATGTAAATTCTTTCTGTCTGAGTTGGCTCTCCTATTTTACCGAGCTTCCCCATCCTGTGTTCAGCTAGAGGTTTAGGGTGTTGACCTTAAAGCCTCAATGTAGAACTTTATTCACATACTCTCTCTTTGGACTATTCTCAGGGAATCTAAGAAGTAAACAACAAGCAAACTCCCTATGTGGCCATGATTCCGAGAGACAGAAAACTGAAAAGAAGTGAAGGATATAACTCACACATGCCTGGGAACAGGATGTGAGGGTGGGACTTTCAGCTTGAACAGAAGAAAAACAATGCATCATCAGTTGAAAATAATTAAACAGAAATTCGCTAATCCAGTCCAGTGACTGGAAATTGCAGAAAGATTCTACTGTACCTTGGTAGGCATGGGCTTCCTAAAGGTGATTTCAGCTTGCATCCAAACGCCCCTTGGGGACTCCAGCACAGACCAGATCTTGTCTTGAACCACATGGTTCTCTTCAAAGATATAAACTGCTAGGGTGTCACTCATTTTTAAAAATCCAGAGATGGCATAATAAAAACGCAAACAATACTGCTGGTTTCCTGGAAGTGAGGGACCGTAGAGCCTTCCAATGTAGCCAGGCTGTGATGTAAACTTTGTGTCGGCCAGCAAGAAATACCCTGTGAATAGGACAAAGCTTTCAGTGCATCAGCAATGAAAAACCGAAATAATTCATCCCAGATCATCAAGTGGAAAAATTTGGTTAAAGTAGTGGAATTTTCCAAAAGAAACTATTCTATAGGCTTTAAGTAATAGCATTTAACAAAGTCTGTGGCTTAGGTGATAGAAAATATCTGGGTGACTCTTTTGCTAATAAACCTCCAATTTTAAGGTAACTTCAAAAACCAGCATAGATTTCCAACTGCATATGCTCAGGTTTTAGCTATCAATCAGGATGTACACTTTTTTTTTTTTTTGGCCATGCCATGTGGCTTACAGGATCTTAGTTCCCTGATCAGGGATTGAACCCTAGCCCTCAGCAATTAAAAAAAAAATGTAGCGTCCTAACCACCAGACTGCCAGGGAATTCCATAACTTTTCATGAAACAAAAAGGATGAAATCATCTTGTGGTTCTCTATTTTTTAGACAAAGAGCTGACAACTAGACTGAGTAGTACTGGGTCACAGAGAACACAAGGCCCAGAGCAGATTTTCCTATTATCTCTGCAATTATTGTAAGAAGGGGGACCCTTTCCAGGGCCCGAAACTGGGCTCTTGTCTAATACTCAGAAATGAATTGTCCGAGGAGACACATGCTGACAAAGCAAGAGATTTTATTGGGAAAGGGTCCCGGGTGGAGAGCAGTAGGGTAAGGGAACCCAGGAGAACTGCTCTGCTGCGTGGCTTGCAGTCTTGGGTTTTATGGTGATGGGATTAGTTTCCGGGTGGTCTTTGGCCAATCATTTTAATTCAGAGTCTTTCCTGGTGGCACATGCATCGCTCAGCCAAGATGGATGCTAGCGAGAGGGATTCTGGGAAGTGGACGGACATGCGGTGTTTCCTTTCTACCTTTTCCGAACTTTTCCGGTTGGTGGTGGCTTATTAGTTTCATATTCTTATCAGGATCTCCTGTCATAAAACAACTTATGCAAATAGTTACTATGGTGCCTGGCCAGGGTGGGCGGTTTTAATCAGCGTGCTTTCCCTAACAACTCCCTCCTGAGAGACTTCATACTCATATGGAACTAATAAGCCACCACCAACCGGAAGAGTTCAGGAAAGGTCCAGGAAAGGTCGAAAGGAGACACTGCGTGTTCGTCCACTTCCCAGAATCCCTCTGGCTAACATGCATCTTGGCTGAGTGATGCGTGCGCCACCAGGAAAGACTCTGAATTAAAATGATTGGCCAAAGACCACCCGGAAACTAATCCCATCACCATAAAAACGGAGACTGCAACACGGCAGAGCTGTTCTCCTGGGTTCCCTTACCCTACTGCTCTCCACCCGGGTGCCCTTTCCCAATAAAATCTCTTGCTTTGTCAGCAGATGTGTCTCCTCAGACAATTCTTTTCTGAGTGTTAGACAAGAGCCCAGTTTTGGGCCCTGGAAGGGGTCCCCCTTCCTGCAACACAATGACCAGTGGAGTGGGAGAGGTTGCAGGGTCTGGCAGTCCTTGAGGGGTGAAGGGTAGGGGTGGTTTATGTATTCAGGCAGAGCTTACTCTCTTGGTCATATGTTAAACTGGATCCTAAAAAGCAGGTTTTTAATCAGATAGACCCTCTCAGGTGCTGAATATCTGATTTTCCCCTACTTCTTTTAAATAACATGAAAAAATAGGATCAAGAACCTCCTGTACCACCTGCTCTACCACTCCCATGGTAAACTTAAAACAGGTCCCTATGTCTTACAAAGATGGGGCAGAAAGAAAAAGCCTAATACCTTACTTTTTTTTCCCTTTCCTTTTTCTGAGCCTTCTCCATCAATTCTCTTGGGAGCAGTCTTTGGTATACACTTTAGTTTTATTTAATCTGGCAAAAGCTTCTTTGTTAATTTTATGAGTGTTGTTACGGACTGAATTATGTCCCCTCCCCAACCCCAATTCATATGCTGAAGTTTTAACCCCCAATGTGACCATATTTGGTGATGGGGCATTTAAGGAGGCAATTTAAGGTTAAATGAGGTTACAAAGTCGAGGCTTTAACACCTATGGAACTGGTGTCCTTGTAAGAAGAGGAAGAAACAACATCTCTCTCTCTCCTCTCCCAACCCCTCTGCCCCCGCCCCCATCTCCCCCTGTGCACACACAGAGGAAAGGCCGTATGAGGACAGAGTGAGAAGGTGCCTTGTCCAAGTCAGGAAGAGATATCTCACCAGAAACCAACCCCAGTGGTGCCTTGATTGCGGACTCCCGAGCCTCCATAACTGTGAGAAAATAAACTGTTGTTTAAGTCACCTAGTCTGTGATATTTTGTTATGGAAGCCTGAGCAGACTAATACAGGTAGCCATACACCAGCCAGAGTGATCTTTTTAAGTCTAAATTTAATCCTTCACTGATCTACTTAAAACCTATCAATAGCTTCTCATTTCCTTTATAGTAAAATCCCAGTTGCTTACTCTGGCCTGCCACATCTATGGTCTACCTCCCTTTCTAACTTCACTTCACTTCACTTTACTTTCCTCTCAGTGGTGCAGCCACACTAACCTAATTCCTGGCAGTGTCTGGCTGCTTCCAAACTCCTGGCCCTCAGAGATGCTGTTCCTTCTGCCTGGGCTGCTCCCGTTCTTCCAGCTAAAACCCGCTTCTCTGAATCTTCAACCAAAAGGAGGTTCTTTATTCTCTCACAGCTCACTCTTTATTTCCTTCACAGCACACACCACAATTTGTAATCATGAGTCTATCTGTATATATGTTTGTTGTGTTTCTCTTGCCCACTGAAATAATGGTCAGCCAGGGAGGGTGGGATACATACCTGATTTGTTCACTATCATATCCCCCCAGGGGTTAGGTTGGCCAAGGTCAGAATAGGTTTTTATTCTGTAATTCTTTAAGTTTTGCAACCTCTAGGCAAAGAATATAAAATTACAAGTATAAAATTGCAAGGGCCTGGTGAAAGTGAGGGGCCCTGAAATCACCTTCATCAGCTTTCTGTTAAGTCACCCCCATACCCAGTATATAAATATCAATTAGACAGCAACCCTTTGAGAACAAGCCCTTTCCCTCACTCTCTACTGGAGTGGACTTCATAAGCTCTGTCTTTATGAAGATTATGATAGATAATCCTTACACTGGGGGAGCTCGCACTGATTCCTAAGAGCTTCCTGTAGGCCCATCCATCGAGTGCCCACCCAACACTTTCCAACAGCTGTGATAGCTTTTATGTCCCACTATGTATTATTTACTGCAATAAAACACATATAATGCAAAATTTAGCATTTTAACCATTTTAAAGAGTACAATTTAGTGGCATTTAGTACTTTCACAATGACTGTGCAGCCACTATTACCCACTTCCAGAATATTTTCATTACCTCAAAAGGAAATTCTATACCCATTGAATAGTCATTCCCCACCCCCTCTCCCTAGCCCCTGGCAACCACTAATCTGCTTTCTGTTTCTATGGATTTGCCTTTTCTGGATATCTCATGTAATTGGAATCTAATAGGTTTTTAAAGGTACTTCTCTATCTAAAGTGAAGAGCAATTTCCAAAGGTTTGACTACTTAATTAACTGGTAAATACATCTGCTAGCACAGCAACTTGAATTCCAGTTTTGAAAAATGGTCAAACCCAAGATTACCTACTGTCTTTGCTTCTACACAGCTGTCCCCCCACCCACCCTCCTCTTTCAAGCTGGTGTCTTGGTGAGAACAAGTGGAAAATGGAGCATGAATACTAACCCCCACCCGCACCACGACATCCCACACAACAGACTCTGCTTTACCTAGGCCTGAAGTGTGGTCTCCTGCCCGATACAGGTTTGGTTTTACTTTCACTCGGGTCCAGCCTGAACCTTCTTTGTCTTGGTAAAAGTTGCAGAGGTCTTCCTCAAAATTGCAGCTTGCTTCTAGGGCACTAAAAGGACGCTCTGAGCAAAGGAGAATCAAAGTTAAAGTAGGCCAAACCCAAGGATCTCAAAGGATGACAAGGGATTGACAAATATGTACACATTTGTACTGGGGGAGCTTGGAGAAGCAACACACAACAAAAATATTTTTACCCTAATGGTATGCTGACAGGTTAGCATCAAACCCACGTTTCAGCATGACAGGAAAATTGTTCTTTTCCTCCCTTAAGGGGTAGAAAGAAGGAGCTCTGTTCACATTCTCTACAAAAAACCCAAAGTACCAGACTTCAAAAGATATTTCCTTTCCTGATGTAAAGACTGAGAACATTTATTCACATACTTCTTCACAATTCAAATTTCACTCATACAAAATTAAAAAGAAAGAGAAAAAGTAAGGATTTTATAGAATTCTTAATTTCTTTCTGACAGATGTATAGAAATAATATTTTCCAGAAATAATTTTCCTTTGTTGATCAATCTCTATGTCAGAAACACAGCCACTGTCTATTTATAATTGACGTTAGTAGCAGGAGCTGATTTGCTGGAAGAGAATCATTACTCAGTATAAATCACACTGTTCAAACACCAATTCTGTCACCGGTTCTGCTTTTATTTTGGCTTTTGATGAATTCTTGTGTCATTTACTCTGATCTATAAACATCACCTCATCCCAGATTGCCTGGAGGAAATGTAACATAAAAGGTTCCTGCTCTTTTAAATAATGTGGTCCTGGCAACAAGTAACTGTTCATATTGCCCACTGAGTCCAGAGGGGATGAGACTGCAGCAGTCTGGGACACACTTACTGTAGCCAAGTATAATCTTATTCTGCATGCTGACATATACTGGCTTAACCTTTTACAGCCAGAGACAGCACTGTTTTGAATAAGCAGAAAATTATCTCTAGACTCAGTGGTAAAGAATTCGCCTGCAATGCAGGAAATGCAGGAGGCACGGGTTTGATCCCTGGTCCAGAAAGATCCCCTGAAGGAGGAAATGGCAACCTAATCTAGTATTCTTGCCAGGAAAATTTCATGGATGGAGGAGCCTGACAGGCTACAGTCCACTGGGTCACAAAAGTGTTGGACATAATTGAGTGACTAAGCACACACAACCTTTTAGGGCCAGAGAGAGCACTGTTCTGAACAAGTGGAAAATTATCTCTAGTGAAACACTTGAGTCCTAGGTACGGGAATCTGATGAAACACAGAGCTGTTTAGGGACAAAGACTCACTATTCTCTCAATTTGTCAATATTCAAAGCAAGAAAACATTCCAGTGGTCTGAGGAGCTGGCCCAGCCAAGTGGATGAAAGACACATGACAACCAAATGCTACAAGGGATCCAAGACTCCACCTTGGTCTAGGAAAACAAACAGCTATAGAAGACTTTACTGGGGCAATTGGTGAAATCAGCATGTGGACTATAGATTAATTGATAATATTGTATCAGTGTAAATTTCCTGAATTTTATAATTATTCCATAGCATGTTGGAGAATGTCTCTGGTTTTACAAAATACTAATGAAGTATTTAATAGTAAAAGGACATAATATCTATAACCTATTCTTAAATGGTTGATAAAGCAAATATAGATTTGGGAAAATCTACTTTTGTAGATCTGGGTGAAGAGTATACGGGAGTTCCTTATCATAATCTTGGAAATTGTGTCAGAGTTTAAAATGATACAAAAGAGTTTTAAAAACGCTAAATTAAAAAGAAAAGTAAGTAACTAACCACAATACAAAGAAAGAATAGGAAGAAAATGTTCTTACATGACTGGAATCTGATTATATCTGAGACAATATGCCTTAGCAACTGTACAAGGAGAGGCCCCTGAAGAGCTAGATAGAAGGAAAGGAAGAGAATTTTCAGTGCTGTAAGACTGGTGGTAACCCACTGCTCTGCCTGACTCTGTCAGCATCAAGTTGAATCTTGAAGCTGTGCAGATAAAGTCATGAAGATATACATTTGAAATTGATTATGATTACATGCAAGCAAGGATCCTTTGACATCCCCCCACAGAGATTTGAGCCCATAGGAAACCCCATAATGGTCTTCAGTCTTAGTCACCCCTCTGCCACCTGGTAATGAAAAAGCAGATGGAAATTCAGACCTACAGATAGCCACTCAGATAAGAAAACAGGGCAGCACTCCCAAAAGCCGTGGATAGAGAGTGGAAGGTCAGTGACATTATTTATCAGGAATATATCCCAAGGATAATCTACTTGGGCACCCAAAAGAGATCCATAACCCATTTCCTAGGTGTGTGGGAGGAGGTGAGAGGTGATAGTAAAACTTGTAAGTAAGCAAGGCTCTGTTGTCTCCATAGTGACAAACTGAGTCACACAGAGAAGATTTTTCTGAGGACACAGTTATATTCTTTTGCTAAACACTTGGTTCTAGCAGTGGGTTTGTCGGGGGTCCTGAGACAGTCTGATAAAAAGAAAACCTCAAAAGCATAACTCAAAACCTAAATCTTTTTCAACTAGAATGCTTATTCTAGCATGAGACACTATCTAATTCCTGAAGATGGGGGCCAGAGGGCTTATTATGTATGACCTAAAGTGAGATCCCCAAACACATGAGGTGAATGAAAAGCCTTTGCTTCAGGCTTGTTCCAGAAGTATGTGTCAAGTGGCGATTGAAGTTGAGGAGTGTTAATAATATATTTGAAGCATAGGAAGGAATCAGAAGAAATTGGAAGCTCCTGAGCATCAGTTGATCACCCTATCCCATCAAAAAAAATTAAAAAGTTCTCTTTGAGCATCACAACGCACCATTTAGTTAATTACTTGATTTCCAATGTTTGAACTTTTTAGAATCAGGAGGCTCTGAAGATAAACTAATCTGATAGAGGGAGAAGATAAACTAGTCTTCTCCGTTTGAGAAGACTGGTTGGGAATATTTCTCATCTTTTCCTCTGCTTCATGGAGTTCATAGAGATGAACTCAGTATCAGTCCTTGAGATCTAAGAGGCTTATCAGCCCCTGTAGTGCTAGAGAGACTTTGGGTGTGGTGCTCTGTAGACTGTTAGACTTGTGCAGTAGCTCTTATTTTAGCCCAGGCCAGCCTGAAAGCAGGCTGAGACAGCTCAAAGCTGGCAAGGGAATACTGTGAGTGGGACCCAGCACCAGATTGAGGAATCACGACAGAGCAGACCTGGGCCACTGATCAGGCTGTGGAGATGCTTGAAGGCCTCTGAGTTAAGGAAGACTGTGATACCTGCAGCTGTAGCCTAGGCAACAACTGGAGCCACATTTCCAAACCAGACAAGAGGTCTAGGTAGTGTGTTGTTGGTGAATGGTCAATTTTGGGACTTAGGTCCACACAGACATCCTTTTGGAGGTATATCCGTGACTGTCAGTGTCCTCCCAGAGCCTGGCCTGGGTGTGGGGTGAATCTAAGGCCAGAGAGGAAGCTAGGTCTGCATATGGCAGAGACTGGAGGTCTCTGTTTGGCAGTTGGGCATTAAGGCAGGATTTCTAGAAGTGAGAAGTGAGTGGAATCACCTGTTAGGTATTCAAGGACTTACAGAGTAAAAGGAGAGCTTATTCCTACAGTCTAGGTTCTGGGTCAAATGTGGTGGATGGGGAGTTTTCAGATGGGAGAGGCCTGGAAAGGGAAGGGCTGTAACTCAAGCTGGGAGGGATGGGGTAAGTTCTCACTATACTCTGTAAGCATCCTGGGGAAATATCTGGGGGGATGACAAGCAGCTGGTGCTTAATACCTGTGACTCTGAGATAGGTCTCAGGTCTGGGAAACTAGATTAATCTAAGAGCAACCAGATGGTGGGAACAAGATGCTTCATATGTTGAAGTAATTCCTGTTTCAACCTACTAGGGAGATGAGGGAAGAAAATGTCAAATCCAGCTGGGAAAAGCAGAGACAATAAGTCTGGAGGTAACCAAGATAAAGAAAAGAATGTTGGTACCCATTATGAAACAGAAGGACATAAACTATTTGTGAAATGTAAAAGGAAGTATGAAAACTAGAGGGCTCAGCCTCTAAGACTCAGAATCTGGCCCACAGGTGCTTAATGAAGGGCACAAAACAGGCTCCAGCTTACACATTCATCAAGGCAGTGCCCTTTGCTGGTTCTCTTTAGTTTCAGTCTGACTCCCTGTTCTCTAGGGAATGAATGGGAGTATTTTGAAAATTAAGTAAATAATATTAGGTCTCATGACCAAGCATTTTCTGTGTGCCATACTGTTCCAAGGCTGTCACAGACATTATTAAATCATCAATCTTCCTGACAAGTCTATGAAACAGATTCTTCCATCCTTGTCCCATAAACGTGAAAGCAGTCTCAGAGACGTTAGGTAACAAGCTGAAGGTCACACAGCTTGTAAATGGCAGAGTAGGGATGTGAGTCCACAGTCCTGGTTCATAAGCACAATACTTTGATAATGCAGTTAAACCATTTAAAGGAAAGCTGGTATACTAGGAAGTTCTGAAGACCAATAGGGAACCTTGGTTAACTATATAAAAATGTGAATCCCTGGTAGTCCGTATGGAGGAAGGGTCTTTATCTGGGCTGGATTTCACAGACTAAGGGGTCACTATCTCTTTTAACAAATGGTCCTTATTTTGCTGGAATCTTTCTTTTTTTTTCATCAGTCAGTAGAAAAGAGTTCACATATATTCTGTATCTTTTTTAATGGGAAAATGTTTCTAAATGTTACTTGTATGGTGGTTCAGTAGATTCTATCACCTTCCAGCTGTAGCTTCACTCCACCTGCTATCCAGTATAGATGCTAAATAAACCCCTCTTCTTCTACATGCACAACTTGGAAATATTTTTAAAGTTCAATGTAAATGTCCAGTGACTGAGAAGAGAAACTTTCTAAAAATAATGTTAAAGAGGTTGTAAAACTATTATTAACATCACTGAAACATTAACTGATGGAATTAGGGAGCAATCATATTTAGAGAAGTGAAACCACTTTGGTTTCTGTGTTCTGCCAAATTTAGAGACTCTTAATTTTTGATTACTGTTAGGATTACATCATTTTAATTAGAGCATATAAATATGAAAATCAAGTCTGTTCTGTTTCACTAGTTTTGTTTTTTTAAATTAGAATTAGTTAAAACTAATGTTTGATTTCAGCTAATTAGTAAGTTTCTCTGTAATTTGGAGGTAACAGTTTAGTTTGAGTGGAAAATATTCTAAGCTCCTTTGCTTATAGAATATATTCGAAACTGGGGGCACTCTCTGTCCCCCTTCTGATGTCTATGTCAGAAGCTTTCTCTGTCCCTTTTTATCCTTTAATAAAACTCTGCTTCACAAAAGCTCTTGAGTGATCAAGCCTGGTCCCTGGTCCCGAAGATAAATCTTCTTTGGAGATCAAGAATCCGATATCATTTACCATAAGCTATCATCTTGGGGGCTTGTCTGGGATCTTCAGGACAAGCTTTCAGCTTTTCAACCTCCTCATCAATTGAAGGCTTCCCATGGTGGGTTTCTCTACTTCAAGGAAAGGACTTTCTTCAACTCTGTGAATATCTTCACTAACAGCAATTGTATGTGACACCTCTTCTTGATCTGATGACATCTAACAATCCTAAGATGGACTGATGTAACTATGGACATAATATGAATTTGTGACTGTTTTGCCTCATAAAATCCAGAGGAAGTGATGGTATGCAACTTTTGAGGCTGGATCATAAAAGGTGCTACAGCTTCCTCCTGGTTCTCTTGGAACACGGTTTTGCCAGAAGTCAGCCACCAATGAAGTAGTCTGACAACCCTGAGACCACCTTCCTGGAGAAATCATGTGTAAGTGGTTCAGGAGACAGACCTAACTGAGTTCCCAGACAACTGCCAGCAGCAACTGCCAGTAACGTTTATGAGTCAGCACCAAAACACTCTTTTCATGGTTTTTTAATCTTTTCCGAAGAAAAGGCCTTTTGCTTAAGAAGGAAAAAGGAAAGTTTATGGAAAGCTGTGAGGATGTAATAGAAGAGGTCAACAAGTCTGAACAAGAAGGAGGCTGGCAGGAAGGAGCCTGGCAGTTCCAGAATGCCTTGGTAGAAGGAACTGCTCAACTATCTCCCTAAGGTTTCTTCCATCTCTGGGTCACTCCAGACAAGATTAAAAGTCCTAAAGAGAGTTTGGTTGGCCCCAACTTGAGGCATCTGACAGCTGTTTGATTATCTAGTGTGATCAGATTTGCAAAGATATAAAATTTACCAAGACCCGTGGTTGGTGTAGGTGTGTAGAAACAGGCATTCTCACATGTGACTGTTGCAAATAAGTTGCCTTGGCTTTTTCTGGAGGCTGATAGTACCCTAAGATATATATACATATACACACATGCACACATATATTCTTAAGGACATACTCTTCAATCAAGATATTTCACAATGTAGAATTTTTCTAAGAGAAAAAAAAATTTAGTTAATTGAGTGATGATATAGATAATTGGTTATTTTATTATTGCTTGGAATAGCAACATTTGTTATTGTTGTTCAGTAGCTAAGCCAAGTCATGGTGGACTCTTTGTAACACATGGATTGCAGCATGCCAGGTTACTCTGTCCCCAACTATCTCCTGGAGTTTGTTCAAATTCATGTTCATTGAGTCAGTAATTTTATCCAACCGTATCATCCTCTGTCATCCCTTTCTCCTCCTGCCTCCAATCTTTCCCAGCATCAGGGTCTTTTCCAATGAATCAACTCTTCACATCAAGTGGCCCAAGTTTTGGAGCTTCAGCTTAAGCATCAGTCCTTCCAATGAATATTCAGGGTTGATTTCCTTTAGGATTGACTATTTTGATCTCCTTGCAGCCCAAGGGACTCTCAAGAGTCTCCTCCAGCACCACAATTCAACAGCATCAAGTCTTTGGCTCTCAGCCTTCTTTATGGTCCAACTTTCATATCGATACACGAGTACTGGAACAAACCATAGCTTTGACTATACAGACCTTTGCTGGCAAAGAGATCTCTCTGCTTTTTAATATGCTGTCTGGGTTTGTCTCTTCCGAGGATCAAGCATCTTTTAATTTCATGGCTGCAATTATCATCTGCAGTGATTTTGGAGCCCAAGAAAACAAAATCTGTCTCTGCTTCCTCTTTTTCCCCTCTGTTTCCCTGAAATGATGGGACTGGTTGCCATGATCTTAGCTTTTTTAATGTTGAGTTTCAACCTAGCTTTTTCACTCTCCTCTTTTACTCATATCAAGAGGTTCTTTAGTTCCTCTTCAATTTCTGCCATTAGAGTGCTATCACCTGCATATCTGAGGTTGCAAAATTGGAATTTCCTAATTGTCCAACAGTAGGAAACTGTTTAAATAAATGATGATAAAGCCATATGCTAGAGTGCTTTATAGCCATTATAATGATATTATGATGTAGTCCCATATTTGTTTACATAGATACATGTCCATTATGTACTGTTATATGAAAAAAAGCAAGTTATATATAGTATGTACAGTATGACCTTATTTTTGTAAAAATAAATACATGCATATAATATGCACATTAAAAAAGAATATATTCAAAACTATATTAAATTAGAGACCAATTCTATCTTAAGTGAAAGTTACACTACCAAAACCAAGTTCAAAAATTTACTTCCCACACTCCAAAACCCAGAACAAAGGCTCCTTAATGAGATGGATGACCACTGTGTCTCCCTGAGGCCTCTCAAGGAAACAAATTCATTAAAAGGTAAGTGAAGTGAAGTGAAGTTGCTCAGTCGTGTCCGACTCTTTACAACCCCATGGACTGTAGCCTATCAGGCTCTCCCATCGATGGGATTTTCCAGGCAAGAGTGCTGGAGTGGATTGCCATTTCCTTCTCCAGGGGATCTTCCCAACCCAGGAATCGAACCCGGGTCTCCCGCATTGCAGGCAGACACTTTACCATCTGAGCCACCAGGGTAAAAGGTAAGGTCAACTGCATTTATTTGTGCATGCGTGCATACTAAGTCACTTCAGTTGTGTCCAACTCTTTGCGACTCTATGGACTATAGTCCACCAGTCCCCTGTCCATGGGATTCTCCAGGCAAGAATACTGGAGTGAGTTGCCATGCCCTCCTCCAGGGGATCTTCCTGACTCAGGGATTGAACCCACGTCTCTTATGTCTCCTGCATTGGCAGGAACACCTTTATCTGGGCTATCAATTTTGGCGTCACCCTTCTAATTCTAAAACATTTGTTTTCTAATTCACTTTGAATTGATTTGCTTACCTATTTTCCCAGGAAGTAAAAATTCCCTCTCTTTTTACAAACACAAAGTTTATGGAAATTACAAAATTGGTCATGATAAAATTATGTGAGCATTCACTTAGAAAGAGAAATTGAATACATACTCTGAAGTCAAAACCATCAAACAGATGTATACCAAATACTAACATCTTTAAACGGGAGGACATTTAAAAATTGGATTCATAAAATTAGAAAGAGTTGTTATAATTCTACTCAGTAGATTTTGAGAGTTTTTTCTGTCTACTCTATACACATGTCTATGGACCCAAGATTTCCTTTAAAGAGAAAGATGGAGTGGAGGGGGGGAGTTATTTAATTTTAATTTCTTAGTACGTAGAGAAGATAAAATCTCCTTAACTCAGGAAAATTACCTCTGGTGTCAGGAAAATCAGTTTCATTCTGTGAGAGGAAAAAAAGAGTAAAATAATAGAGAAATGACTGTTTGGCTAAATAATTTTTTAAGCATGAGATAAAAAAGGAAAAGAAGAAGAAATTAAAAGGAATTAAAGCAAGTCCTGACCACAGGCATCTGTTGAGAAAGGAAAATCCCAAATGGGAGGAAGAAGAAAAAGAGAATGCTTACCTGTCTGATTTTGGCAGTGAACAGGAGAGAAAGAAATATCATCCAGGGCCACATATCCTCCTTTGGGACCATTGAAGGCAACTTCAAAAATAACCTGTGGAGGAGAAAGACATGTTACATGTTTACATATTTTCTTTTAGGCTTAAACGCTTATAACTATGACTTAAAATGGTGTGTTGGCATGAAAAGATGCTCAACATCACTCATTATCAGAGAAATGCAAATCAAAACCACTATGAGGTACCATTTCACACCAGTCAGAATGGCTGCCATCCAAAAGTCTACAAATAATAAATGCTGGAGAGGGTGTGGAGAAAAGGGAACCCTTTTACACTGTTGGTGGGAATGCAAACTAGTACAGCCACTATGGAGAACAGTGTGGAGATTCCTTAAAAAACTGGAAATAGAACTGCCTTATGATCCAGCAACCCCACTGCTGGGCATACACACTGAGGAAACCAGAAGGGAAAGAGACACGTGTACCCCAATGTTCATCGCAGCACTGTTTATAATAGCCAAGACATGGAAGCAACCTAGATGTCCATCAGCAGATGAATGGATAAGAAAGCTGTGGTACATATACACAATGGAGTATTACTCAGCCATTAAAAAGAATACATTTGAATCAGTTCTAATGAGGTGGATGAAACTGGAGCCTATTATACAGAGTGAAGTAAGCCAGAAGGAAAAACATAAATACAGTATACTAACACATATATATGGAATTTAGAAAGATGGTAACAATAACCCGGTGTACGAGACAGCAAAAGAGACACTGATGTATAGAACAGTCTTATGGACTATGTGGGAGAGGGAGAGGGTGGGAAGATCTGGGAGAATGGCAATGAAACATGTAAAATATCATGTAGGAAACGAGTTGCCAGTCCAGGTTCGATGCATGATGCTGGATGCTTGGGGCTGGTGCACTGGGACGGCCCAGAGGGATGGTATGGGGAGGGAGGAGGGAGGAGGGTTCGGGATGGGGAACACATGTATACCTGTGGCGGATTCATTTTGATATTTGGCAAAACTACTACAATTATGTAAAGTTTAAAAATAAAAAAAAAATAAATAAATAAACCCTAAAAAAAAAAAAAAAAAATGGTGTGTTGGTCTAGCCAGGTGTATAGGTATTTGAGCAGCTCCCTCCTTAACTCAGTTTCTTTGGGGGAGAGTGACTACTAAGCCCTAAGTTGCATTTTATTGGTGGACTTTTCCCCCTCCCTTGCGTGTCAAAGTACCTATATCACTTGCTGATAGAACTGCAGACTCAATAATCTGTTTTATGAACTCCAATTAAAGAGGCATCATGCTGCTTGCAGAAGGCAATCCTGCCCTTCCCAGAGCCCTGAGCCCTTCCCAGGTTCTCTTTTTCATGCACAAAATTCTATGTCCATCTGGACAAAGATGCAGCAATCAGAGATGATTACCTGATGCCTAAGGCAAAATCAGGCCCAGAACTCCTGTGTACAAATGTTAGGATTTCGGCATATCCTGGCATGGTCAAAAAGAGAGAACATGGGATTATTAACGAGTTCAGGCCCCTTTAGTTATACTGTCTTCTCTGCCACCAACTTTGAGTTCAATGGACGACTTTCTGCTTTCCACGGGGATCAAGTATGGTGAGCACAACACTCACCTGTGTTGGGAAAACCACCGAAGTGTGCAGACCACCCTGCTGGATTGATAACATAAGATAGCTGTTAAGCAGAGGGGGAAATCCAAGTGTCCACCTGGGCCAGGCACGTAATCTAAATGCCTGATATGGGTTTCATCTGATGCAGCAGGAAATGGTGTGAAATAGGGAGCCAGGCTCACCTACTGGGGGCAGCTGCTACTTAGCCTCGTCAGTTGCTGGCAGGTGCGAATTCAGGCCTAATATGCCTGGACTCACCAAATTGTCAAGAGGACTTGATGGCTAGATTTTTATTTGAAATCTTCAGATTTTTCAATGTTGACAATTCATTCAAAAACTAAAACAAATATGTGTGCAAAATAAAAACAAACAAATACCACTATAGCAGCTAGACAAATCACTATAGGCTAGATCTAATCCATAGGCCTCTAGTCTTTGCCCTCTGCTAAGGAGAATGGTGTCTTAGAGGCAGACAGACCAGAGTTCAAATCCTGTTGCTGTCACTTTATTAACTAGGTGACCTTGGGGACATAGCTAACCCTTTCAGAACAACACTTTTCTTGTTATAAAATAGACTTTTTAACATCTTCCTTGTAAGACTGTAGATGTGATTAAATGAGATACTGTATATATAGATCCTATGGAGTCAGGTGCATAAGCTCTGAACTAAATCCATGCCTTTTTCTCCAGGGTGACCCCCTCCTGAACTGGTATTCATATTTGATTCTAGTTGGCCACTAATTAACTCTAGTTTGTCCCTTTTATCCTCTAGGTCTCAATTTCTTAATTTTTGAGAAAAGAGTTTGGATAAGATTGTCCCTTTCAGTTTGACAACAATGGTCCTTAGATGCTTGGCCTCTCCAAAATCTAAGACAATCCTGGAAGTTTGTCTCTGGCAATGGAGGAAGGGCTGAGAACCAAAGGGACAGATTTGGGTGAATGAGGAGGAGCAAATTCAGTTTACAAGCTCAACACAGGCCTATGACATTTCATTTTCAAGGTGATAAAGCCAACAACAGATTGATCTTACTGATTGATCTAAATATCCTTACTGAATAAGGATATTTCCAATCATAATTTGCAAATCACAGCCTCTGTGTCATTGTGTTCTCTATTGTTCAGATATTTGTCTTCCTTTAAAAAATTCATTTGAGAATACGGGGACATTAAATTCGCTGATTTCCGCAGTAAGTTTCTTTTCTCGGAAATTACCAGGAGTCAATAATCCTGATGTAATGAGTCCCAACTGCCAGGGCAAAATCATGCATGTGTGGCTCAAAAGGATACGTACTTAAGTTTAGTAGTAAACTTAAGCAGTAAACAGAAATGGTTAACTTTTCAAGCATTGATTAAAAAGAAAATTCAGCAAAGTCTCACTCGTATAAATGTTGCCCCAGGAGTTTACGGTTGGATGAAAGGAACTTGCAAGGACAACGCCTTCACTGTGCATGTGACTTGTGACTTTAATAGAAGGAAAACTTTCTCAAGCAGCATGTGCATTTCTTTTTCTCCTTGTAACCCAAACTCACAGAAAAATTTCCACCGGGCTGCAAGAGTAAATCAAGGCCTGGTTAGAGTTTGGAATAGGAAATAGCACACATACTACAAAAGTCCCCTCTCTGGGGCTGTCTGGGGTAGGGGGAATTGGAAGACGGAAAGGGAGTGGCAGGCACACAGTCCATGGACAGATGACTTCCAAAACCGAGATCTCACCCCAGCACTCACTGAACCGCCGCATCAGGTGAGCAGATGGCACTACTGAAAAGCATCCAGAGGATCATTGGCCTCTCTTGCACTCTAAACGGAACTAGGCAAGATACTGCAAAAAGTGCAGAGTGAAAGCAGGGGATGTTCATAAGCTGTGGGGACTAAGACTCTCTTTAGAGCCCGAGATCTGCAACCACAGAGCTCCCCTCTTCCTTCAAATTTAAGTCAGATTTAGTGCAGGAAACTTAGCACCCTGGCACTCACCAGTAGTGTGACCTAGAACAAAACAGCAAACGTCTTGCACTTTCCATTTCCTCCTCTTTGATCTGGAATACGGGGATAATTTTATCTACTTTGCTGGATTGTTGTCAGTACTGAAATACGTGCGTGTGTGTGTGCATGTGTGTGCTCAGTTGTTTGACTCTTTGAGACCCCATGGACTGTAGTCCGCCAGGCTCCTCTGTCCATGGGATTTCCCAGGCAAGAATACTGGAGTGGGTTGCCATTTCCTTCTCCAAGGGGTCTTCCCGAATCAGGGATTGAATCCAAGCCTCTTGCGTCTCCTGCACTGGCAGGCAGAGTCTTTACCACCTCGTCACCTGGGAAGCCCAGGATACATGTATAGATACGTATTAATATATGTGCTTACAAAAAGGTCTTCAAGAATGAATACCAAGATGTTAGTTTTTTTCTTTGCAGGGCTGGTGTAGGGCATTTTAGTTTGTTTTGCTTCTCTGAATTTTCTAATTCTTCTGCACTGGACATTTACCACTCATGTAAATGAACAGTTTTAAACCATAAAAAGTTTAGAGGCCCCAAGGCTTGTTTCAAATTAGGGCCAAAATCATGTTTATTTCTGACTTTTATGACATTATTTACACTGTAAAGGAGAAAAGAAAAAATTAGTCATTTTTTCTTTAAATTTAGGAGTGTTCCCTCAGGTAAGGGGAACCTTCACAGCTGCTGTCAGGAGCTGAAGTTTGAGAGTAAGGTTCATGTAGAAGGAGTCTGACTAATCTCATCTGAACTCACACAACCACAGTGCAAGTTCAGAGGGAGAGTGTGGCCAAGAAATCTAGTTGGTTAACTGGCTTTCTAATATTTGTCTTTATTAAGAAATACTCTTCTAGAAAATGAAGTGGTAGAGGAGGAAGGCAGAGAGATACAGAGGAAGGCAGAAAAGTGGAGAAGGCCAAGGAAGGGAAAAGGGAGATTAAGACTGAGACACAAAGGAAAGGAGGAATGAGTATGAGCCTGCAGTGTCTCCTGCTCCACGTCTGGGTGGCATCTCTGCAGAGTGGCCAGGCCAGGGCACACCAGGCACACCTACCTCCTTGGGGTACGGGGCACTGAACTCCGCCTCAGCAAGGTTCCAGACAGCGTTCCCTGGATCGCCCGCTTTCCAGATCTCCTCATACAGGCCAGCTGCGTCCCTCGTGTACACAGAGAAGATGTTGTCATTCCTCTGCTGGAGTTGGTAATAAAATGACAGGCAGCCAGACATGGGGGCCGTGGTCATCGGGGAGATGAGCTGGGCCACCTCCTGGAAGTGCTTGACATAGATAGAGTCCACGTACATGTAATGGCCTGAAATCACACAGAGAAAACAACCTAAGACAGACAGACGGAGTCTCAGACACAACTACACAATTTGGGATTTACTTCAAAATAACCTGGTGGGAGTGGAAGAGAGGAAGAGAATGAGCTGTAGATGAAAGAAGTTTGGCCATAGATTGATGAAAGTTGCAGCTGGGAGATAAGTAGTGGAGTTCACTGTGCTCTGCTTAATATAAGGACCATTCTTTCTCTTTCTTTTACCTTCGATTGAAGTAAACCATACATATAGAAAGGTAGGTATGTCATCTGTAAAGTGTTTGAATGTTTATAAGCTGAACACAGTTGAGGAAAAATAGCAGAACATGACCCCGAAGGCCCCTCCAACAAACCTTCTTTGAGTGATAAGGTTTCTAAGAGCACGCCAAGTGCACCATCTGTTCTCCTCTACGTCTTTGCCACATACATGTAATGTCACTGTGTGTTCTTTGAGTGAAACAAAGATTTCGAATTCAAACTAGATGACAATTTGTACCTCTTTAATAGAGCATGTAGGTCAGTCAACACTGTCGACAGGGTTAGGATTTGGGAAGTTGAACTTGGGACCAAGCCCCCTTCCCTCGATGGTTGGCAAGGCCTTGGTGGACTCCAGACCCAATAGCTGATCTTCATTAGAGGCATTTTGGTAAAATAAAGAAAAAGAGAGGTGGAAGTGGGAGAACCTGGATTTTGGCATTAAATGCACTGGCTTTGAATCCAGCTCTACATCTTATGCCCTGTGACTTTGAGCAAGTTACTGAATATCTCTGGACTTCAATTTCCTGATCTCTAGAATAAGAATCAAATATTTCTCTCACAGGGTTGATCTGAATGTTAAATGAGATTGTGTATGTGAACTGGTTAGCGTGTACCTGGCACATTGTAATTGCCTAAGATAATTATAATGAAGTAAAGGAATGCCATTGGTGTTTTTATACCATGCTCCTCCCATATGGTACTATTAGTATCAGCAATTTTATTTATTAGTCTAATTTATTTGAGCCGCAGTGACAGAGACATGTGAGGCAATGCAGCTATGATAGAATGGCCTTTCTATTTATAAGCTCAGAACAATTACAGCTTAATGTCTTTGCTTTTATTACATGGTACCTGGTTTATAATCTTTTCTTTAATCACCAGCAAAATAGCAGTAAGTATATTAGGAAGAATATATGCATTCACATGTTGCACACTTGCTTTGCAGCTAACATACCACCTGGAATGTGGTGGGCCCTCAACAACTGGTGATCCAAAGCAGAAACACGGTCTCAGAACAATCCTCACTGCAATATGGGAAAGATGGATAAATCAAAGCTCCTTTCTCCTGGTAGCAAATTGTTCAACCCACTCTGAAAAATCTCCCTGGCTTAAATAGAATTGTCTGACTATCTTGCCAAGCCATGCGACTGTGAATAAAGAGAAATCACAAACTCAGATGATCAGAGAAGTCAGCCAGATCAAGTATATGACTGAAGTGGAGTGGGTCAGGGAGAAAATGGAGAGTGACGGATTAGCCATCAACAGTGGAAATCACATTTCACCAGCAATGGGAAGCAGATATCAAACTTCCCTGAAAAAAATCAGAAAATCTGATAGTGCTGGGTCTGTATTCTTGGGCTGTGACAACCATCTGGGGGTGAGGGGCACTGGACCCGTGCTCCTCCCTGAGAACCCATCCCTCTACCTCCTGCCGATGCCCTCACATCAGCCAGGGGCTGCAGGCCTCTCCCACTGAAACTCAAAATCCAGATTTTTCTGGCAAACCCATTCATTTAAAAACGATACCACACCTATTATTTTGTTAGGGTTACCGTAACAGTAACCTAAACTGGATGGCTGAAACTAAAGAAATTTGTCCCACAATTCAGGAGGCTAGAAGTACAAGGTCAGATCAGATCAGATCAGATCAGTCACTCAGTCATGTCCGACTCTTTGCAACCCCATGAATCGCAGCACGCCAGGCCTCCCTGTCCATCACCAACTCCCGGAGTTCACTCAGACTCACGTCCATTGAGTCAGTGATGCCATCCAGCCATCTCATCCTCTGTCGTCCCTTTCTCCTCCTGCCCCCAATCCCTCCCAGCATCAGAGTCTTTTCCAATGAGTCAACTCTTCGCATGAGGTGGCCAAAGTACTGGAGTTTCAGCTTTAGCATCATTCCTTCTAAAGAAATCCCAGGGCTGATCTCCTTCAGAATGGACTGGTTGCATCTCCTTGCAGTCCAAGGGACTCTCAAGAGTCTTCTCCAACACCACAGTTCAAAACCATCAATTCTTCGGCGCTCGGCCTTCTTCACAGTCCAACTCTCACATCCATACATGACCACAGGAAAAACCATAGCCTTGACTAGACGAACCTTTGTTGGCAAAGTAATGTCTCTGCTTTTGAATATGCTATCTAGGTTGGTCATAACTTTCCTTCCAAGGAGTAAGCATCTTTTAATTTCATGGCTGCAGTCACCATCTGTAGTGATTTTGGAGTCCAGAAAAATAAAGTCTGACACTGTTTCCACTGTTTCCCCATCTATTTCCCATGAAGTGGTGGGACCGGATGCCATGATCTTCGTTTTCTGAATGTTGAGCTTTAAGCCAACTTTTTCACTCTCCACTTTCACTTTCATCAAGAGGCTTTTGAGTTCCTCTTCACTTTCTGCCATAAGGGTGGTGTCATCTGCATATCTGAGGTTATTGATATTTTTCCCAGCAATCTTGATTTCAGCTTATGTTTCTTCCAGTCCAGCGTTTCTCATGATGTACTCTGCATATAAGTTAAATAAGCAGGGTGACAGTATACAGCCTTGACATACTCCTTTTCCTATTTGGAACCAGTCTGTTGTTCCACGTCCAGTTCTAACTGTTGCTTCCTGACCTGCATACAGATTTATCAAGAGGCAGATCAGGTGGTCTGGTATTCCCATCTCTTTCAGAAGTTTCCACAGTTTATTGTGATCCACATAGTCAAAGGCTTTGGCATAGTCAATAAAGCAGAAATAGATGTTTTTCTGGAACTCTCTTGCTTTTTCCATGATCCAGCGGATGTTGGCAATTTGATCTCTGGTTCCTCTGCCTTTTCTAAAACCAGCTTGAACATCAGGAAGTTCACGGTTCACATATTGCTGAAGCCTGGCTTGGAGAATTTTGAGCATTACTTTACTAGCGTGTGAGATGAGTGCAGTTGTGCGGTAGTTTGAGCATTCTTTGGCATTGCCTTTCTTTGGGATCGGAATGAAAACACCTTTACCAGTCCTGTGGCCACTGCTGAGTTTTCCAAATTTGCTGGCATATTGAGTGCAGCACTTTCACAGCATCATCTTTCAGGATTTGGAATAGCTCAACTGGAATTCCATCACCTCCACTAGCTTTGTTCGTAGTGATGCTTTCTAAGGCTACTTGACTTCACATTCCAGGATGTCTGGCTCTAGGTCAGTGATCACACCATCGTGATTATCTGGGTTGTGAAGATCTTTTTTGTACAGTTCTTCTGTGTATTCTTGCCATCTCTTCTTAATATCTTCTGCTTCTGTTAGGTCCATACCATTTCTGTCCTTTATTGAGCTCATCTTTGCATGAAATGTTCCTTTGGTATCTCTGATTTTCTTGAAGAGACCCCTAGTCTTTCCCATTCTGTTGCTTTCCTCTATTTCTTTGCATTGATTGCTGAAGAAGGCTTTCGTATCTCTTCTTGCTATTCTTTGGAACTCTGCATTCAGATGTTTATATCTTTCCTTTTCTCCTTTGCTTTTTGCTTCTCTTCTTTTCACAGCTATTTGTAAGGCCTCCCCAGACAGCCAAGGTCAAGGTATGGGAACAATTAGTTCCTTCTGACAGATGTCAGGGAGATCCTGTTCTATGCCTCTCTCCTAGCTTCCATGGCATTGGCAATCTTTGACACTAACTGATAGATCTCTGCCTTCAGAGATCACATGGTCACATGGTATTCTCCCTTCTAAGCTTGTATCTCTCTGTGGCCAAATTTCCCTTTTTTTCCATACTGGACTTGGGCGGGGCCGGGGTCCACCCCACTTTAGTATGACCTCATCTTAACCAATTAATATTCAATGACCCCATTTCCATTCCCCAATTCTGAAGTTCTGAGGGTTAGGACTTTAACATATGGATTTTGAGGAAATATAATTCAACCTATAATACCTGCCATCACAATTTTTTAAACTTTGTGAGTGCCAAATAAACATAACTGCAAGACTGGCAGCAGCTGATGAGCTCCCAGTTGGCTGCCTCTGGGGAGGGATTTTAAAGGAAGAATCAGAATGTTAGACTGAGCAGAATCCAGGAACTTCTGATAAGGAGGCAAGGCCACGAGCTCCCCTCCTAAGCTCAGTGTCCTCTGAAGCACTGCTGGTGGCCAGACAGACATGAAGAAGGAATTCAGTCTACCAGGTGAAGCACACCTCCAAAACTACAGGAGACCTCAGGAAATCTAGGAGACCTCACACATCCACTGGAAAGTATTTGTTCTGCTTCCAGAGTACATGATGACTGTGGTTAGGAGCAATGTCTCACACTCCTTCCCATTATGAATGTATCTTCCTCACAGCTGACAGATATCTGACAGTGCTTCTTAAAGGCTACTTAGCTCCTGGGTGGACAACATTTACGTACCTGAATTTGCAGCTAGTGCCTAGTTAACAACCCATGCACAAGACATGAGGCCAATGAGCCACAGTCCCACTGCTGATCCCAAACAACAGCAAACACAATGTGACCTGGCCGAAGTGAGTCAGAGAGGCTGCTGGGAACCCGACCAGGACTGCTGACACCAAGTCGCATACGGAACCACTAGACCAGACCACATTCTACTGCCTCCCCACCCTTTCCTCTTTGTCATTCATTTGTTGCCAAAGTTGGGTACTGTTTACTGACTATCTGAGTAAGACACTTTTTGACTGGGAAACAGAAGATAACTCATCAGAAGTGTATCATCTCAGTTAAAGGAGTGTGGATGATTCAGAAATCACCAGGTGTCAGCCCCAGGAGGCTGGGCCAGAGGAATGACCACCAGCCCAGGCTGAATATGTGTCATCAGGTACAGTCTCCTCTGAGGTTGGGAGCAGGTGGTGGTGCAGGCACCACTTGGTGTACCCTTCCAAGGGGAATGAAGAAGGTAGCCTGGAGTGCTTGGAAAATTATGGCCAGTGTCCTATAAGAACTTTTCTGCCCAGCTCAATGAGGCCAACTCCTCAACTGGTCCAGGGTTCTGGAACCTCCAGAATTTCTAGAGGAAGACTTTTAGAAAGAAAAATCAGATCCTTTAAGTCTGAGTAGATTAAACTAGGTATAGATAGATCTTAGGTGGAAAGGATCCTTATAATCAACCAAACCACTGGGGATTCTATTAAAAGAGCAAAACTCTCTGGGACCCAAGCCAAAGCTCAGGCCCCTCTGGCAAAATGCCTGCGCTAAGAGCATGTGCACACTCACTTCTGAAGAGGAATTCCCTCCTTTTTTACAGCAGCTCTCTGTATTAGCTCAACTTTTCATGTGGAACCAGTGGCTCACTGGTAGTCAGCCATTTTCCCTTAAATTAGGAAAAGAACTTTGAAGGCAACTCCTGAACTTCTATTTTCAAACAGTCTGGCTAACCAGCATTCCACAGAGATTGCCCTTGGCTTGGCTGCGATGCCAGCAGCACCCTCTGACTCAGCTGTGATTCGGTCCCGTTGGCCACATTTGTGCTCCAGTTGCAATGTCTGCATCTGTGTCATGGTTGTCTGGACGAGCTGTCTCCTGGGTGTGGGGGAAGACCCAAAGAAAGGCATGCCAGTGGGTCTGCTGCCATTGTGAGGAGGCAGCACCCAAAGGCATCTAGTTACCATGCCCAATTTCTAGTCTACAGGTCTGGCAGTTACCTGCTAAACCTTTAGTTCTAAGGGTTTGATTAAGTTTTACTATAATAGAGTCTGACTCTACAGTAGAGTCAGTATATGAAGTGGGACTTCTAGTTTCTGCTAAGATCTTAGTGATAAGAACAATGGGGCACAAGTCCCTCTATTTTCTACAGAGTGGTGCTAAACTATCCCTGTTGTATATGCTACATTGTGGCAGACTTGGAATCTAAACCTGCTGTACCAGATTAGACCCTTTCACCTCCCCACTAATCCTAACCCTCCATCCTCAGCCCTCCTCTGCCAGCCTGTATATATGAGAAGGCCAAGGAGGGATCAGAGAGACTGGAGGCAGAGTTCCTTTGAAGAGATTTGTGGAGCTGACCTGCCATATGTTTCCTTTTGATCCCCCAAGGGAATGGGAGGGGATTGCTTCCCCTTTCTTACCTTTACCCAAGGGAGGGGGTTTCAGAGAAGCACTTGTAGAGGAGGTAGGGGAGGGAAACTACCATCTAATCCCATCCCACCCACCTTGCAAGTTCCTGGGTTCTGTGACTGCCTTGGGCCTTGAGAGGAGGGTGGGAGAGTTACTGAGAGAACTCCAGGGATAACTGGAGTTTATGGGTTGCAGAGGCTGGGCCTCTGTATCAGAGCCTTGACGGCATGCAGCTAGAGGCTGTAGGGACCTAGGGGCAGAAGGGACAGAAAGGATTTTTGTTGCCAGTGAGCTGGACTTCCAGAGTTTGATGGGGGAGACATCTGAGTTTTCCCGAAGCCTAAGTGGAAAACTCAGAAGGTAGCTGGGCTAGAGTGCCTGAAAGGACTCTTCTCAAAAGGACTGCATCCAGGGCAGTAACCCTAACAAAAAGGGGCTGGTGGGGTGTACCTCATAACAAGCACTAAGGGGGATTCACAGATGGCCAGAGAGTGCATTTTTGTCATTGGCTGTGAGAGACATAGCCAGCATCCAGCCACCTGCAGCATGAAGGTCATCGACTCCAGATTAAACAGCACAGGTCACATATGACCTTTCGTCCCCTTCCCTTCCCCATCTTGCCTTCCCAACCCTGGAGAAGCCATAAGCAGCATCGTGAGTGGGGGAAGATGAAGAAAAGAGCAAAGGGAAGAAGTATGAAGAAGTAAAGCCCAATTGCTTCTCTACAGCTGCTCTGTGTTCTGGTTGAAGGATCAGAAATTGGGGTTCCAAATCAACTGAATTTAATCCTTAAAAATGAGGCGGTTTGTTAATATCAGAAGGTGCCTGGAAAGCCATGGTGAAGTCACCCGAGGACAGAGAAAGGAGATCCAGCAGAGCTTGCACAAAGGTAATGGTGAGAAAATTAATAAAGCTGCTTCCCTGCTGAGTGCTTTTGCGATGAACCAAATGGATCAGTGCAGAGTGAGAACGAATAAGTTCTATGAAGATGATGCTTGAACTCAATCCAAAGTGAAATGAGAAAAGAATGTTGTGAGTTATGGAAAGATGATCCATCCATGTCAGGGTCTTTGATGGAGTAAAACAACTCTGACCTTATTCTACATTTTGAAACTTTGTTCAGCTCTTTCTGTAGCGGCACTGTATGCAGTCCTGATTTTTAAAATGTCAGCAAAGGAACAGATTTCCCTCATTATCTTTCCAGCAATTATCTTCTTTTTGCTAAGACAGGTAGGAAACAGTAATGATCTGAGCTGTCAGTAGCTTATCCCCTGAAGGATTTTGTTTCACTTCATAAAATATTAACAAAGGAAAGAAATCCACATGTGATGAATCCAAACTGAGTAAGAAAAAGCGAGATAATGTCCCAGCCCCTCCAGTAGTCTATCACACTCCCACTGCATTAGTCATTTCCACCATAAGTCAAGAATTTGAAGACACAGTGCTCATTTGAAAAATCTGACTCACTGTTTGAAGCTGTTAAAAACACACAGACAAGTGAAGGAAAACTGACATCCACACAATATTTTTCAGATATTACATTCACTGTTCTCTTTTCTAAAACACATAGGCTACAGCCCTCCGGAGAAGACTTCCTTCAGCATCTCTGCAGCTCTGAAGTTTCTGAGCAGGCACATAGCTTCCCTCACCCCTGCTGTTTGTTTCTCCGGTTTTTACCTGAAAACAAAAGCATAAGCTGCTTCCAGGATACGAATAACAGGAGATGAGTTTATACAGAGCCAAATCTGCTGCTGCGAGCAGACAGCTGAACCATTTAATCTTTCCTCTGTCACCCAAATTGATGGAGCTCAGGGAAAATCAATATACCTGGTAGAAAGCAGATGTAATAAGAAAGGTGGCCTTTCTCTTATTTAGAGCATTGGAGGCTTTTTTCCCAAGAGTAATCCTGGTCAAACCTTTGAGTCATATGAGCAAAAAGTGTTTCAAATAAAAAATTTAAGAATTTTTAGAACTCATCTTTTTTAGCCCCATCCTATGTAGGGAGAAGTCTCATCTAGGAGTCTAAGTGTGAGGAGTGTGAATGTGTGTATGTGTGTGTGTGTGTTGGGTGGGAATGAGAAGGCTCTTTGGTTATCCATTGGGCAATCAGTTCAGTTCAGTCACTCAGTCGTGTCTGACTCTTTGCGACCCGAATCGCAGCACGCCAGGCCTCCCTGTCCATCACCATCTCCTGGAGTTCACCCAGACTCATGTCCATCAAGTCAGTGATGCCATCCAGCCATCTCATCCTCTGTCGTCCCCTTCTCCTCCTGCCCCCAATCACTCCCAGCATCAGAGTCTTTTCCAATGAGTCAACTCTTTGCATGAGGTGGCCAAAGTACTGGAGTTTCAGCTTTAGCATCATTCCTTCCGAAGAACACCCAGGACTGATCTCCTTTAGAATGGACTGGTTGGATCTCCTTGCAGTCCAAGGGACTCTCAAGAGTTTTCTCCAACACCACAGTTCAAAACCATCAATTCTTCGGCGCTCAGCCTTCTTCACAGTCCAACTCTCACATCCATACATGACCACAGGAAAAATCATAGCCTTGACTAGACGGACCTTTGTTGGAAAAGTAATGTCTCTGCTTTTGAAAATGCTGTCTAGGTTGGTCATAACTTTCCTTCCAAGGAGTAAACGTCTTTTAATTTCATGGCTGCAGTTACCATCTGCAGTGATTTTGGAGCCCCAAAAAATAAAAATAAAGTCTGCCACTGTTTCCACTGTTTCCCCATCTATTTCCCAAGAAATGATGGGACCGGATGCCATGATCTTCGTTTTCTGAATGTTGAGCTTTAAGCCAACTTTTTCACTCTCCACTTTCACTTTCATCAGGAGGCTTTTTAGTTCCTCTTCACTTTCTGCCATAAGGGTGGTGTCATCTGCATAGCTGAGTACCTTACTCCAAAAAGAGAAGCCAAAGTAAAATAGCAGAGAACAGTTGGAAGAAGTGAATGGAAGGTAGGCATCCAGGCTTCCTGCTGATCACAAGCAGAAATACAACCTAGGATCTAAGCCCTACTCTGCCATTATCACACATGCCACCATCTTTAAACACTCTCCAAACATCAAAGAAACTATCTATTCTTATGCCTGAACACCTCTGCATACACTATTCTTATCTTCTCCTTATCCATCAGGCCAAATACCAGTTCTGATATGACTTCCTGTAGAAAGCCTTCCCCAAATTCCAAAACCAAGGTGGTCTTTCATTTTTCTGTGGTCCCATATCATGTATTTCATAATTGTACTAATCATACATCCCTATGCATATTTACATAGTATCTCAGTATTTGAACATTTTGAGAAAGGCCATAATATATGTTAACACAGAAGCATATTAAAGGCACTGAGAAGCCATCAAATAGAGGTGTCTATTTAGCTTTCTTCAGCTCAGCATTTCCCCAGTTTACTTGATGACATATATAGAATGATTTGTGTGAGAATTCTTCTCACATAAAGATTATTATACTCAAATAGTGGCATTCTAGGGAACAGTTGGAAGTTTTTGTATCACTAGGTTATGCAAGAATACCTGGTCTATAAAGAGTGCTTATTATGTATTTGTTGAATGAATGAATGAGCGATCAATGAAAAAGCCTCATTGTGATCAATGAAGAAGGCTCTGAGTAGGCTGATTATAATTCAGGATTGCTGGAAGCAGGTAACAGTCTCCCTAGAGTTCTTCCCTTCAGTTCAGTTCAGTTGCTCAGTCATGTCTGACTCTTTGCGACCCCATGAATCACAGCGTGTCAGGCCTCCCTGTCCATCATCAACTCCTGGAGTTCACCCAAACCCATGACCATTGAGTCGGTGATGCCATCCAACCATTTCATCCTCTGTCGTCCCCTTCTCCTCCCACCCTGTCTTTCCCAGAATCAGGGTCTTTTCAAATGAGTCAGCTCTTCGCATCAGGTGGCCAAAGTATTGGAGTTTCAGCTTCAGCATCGGTCCTTCCAATGAACACCCAGGACTGATGTCCTTCAGAATGGACTGGTTGGATCTCCTTGCAGTCCAAGGGACTCTCAAGAGTCTTTTCCAACACCACAGTTCAAAAGCATCAGTTCTTCAGCGCTCAGCTTTCTTCACAGTCCAACTCTCACATCCATACATGACTACTTCAGGCTCAGGCTCAAATACTTCGTTGGGCCTTCATACTGACGTCAGGGGACTAAGCAATGCTAGTGGGCAAAGCTGCCTGTCTTTGGGAGCAGTTTTAGAATAGCCGAGGAAGAAGAGAAAAGATAGGAAAAATGGAGAGGAGGAGATGGGAGGGGGAGGGAATGGGAGGAGAGCAGCGAGTGCCTACGGCAGGGCTGACATGCTCTGCCACCAAGTCTTTGTGCTCCTCAGGGATGACCACATCATCAAGCCTTGATATAGACACTAGAAAATCTACTGGTCAGGATATTAGAAAAGCCAGGTCCTCTTTTTCTCATTCCTTACTCCCTTTAATCCTCCTTTTTCTTTTTTCTAATGCCAAATGCAATGTGTTTATACATATTCAGGAGGGACTCAAGGCATTTTATTTTTAAAATTAATTTTTATTGGAGTATAGTTGACATACAGTATAGTTTTTGCTGTATGGCAAAGTGAATCTCATATATATATATATATACACACACACGTATATCCACTCTTTTTTAGATTCCATTCCTATATAGGTCATTACTGAGTACTGAGTAGAGTTCCCTGTGCTATACAGTAGGTTCTCATTATCCTTTTATATATAGCAGCATGTATGCGTCAACTCCAATCTCCCAATTTATCCATCCTCTATTTCCACCTTGGTAACCATAAGTTTCTCTTCTGCATCTATGACTCTATTAGTGTTTTGTAAATGGGTTCACTTGTACCATTTTCTTTAGATTCCATGTACAAGTGATATTGTATAATATCACTTATTATTATACGTGAAGGTCCATCCATGTCACTGCAAATGGCATTATTTTGTTCCTGTTTTAAATGGTTGAGTAATATTCCATTGTATATATGAACCACATCTTCTTTATCCATCCCTCCATCTAAGGACATTTAGGTTGTTTCCATGCTCTGGCTATTGTTAATAGTGCTGCAATGGTTTCCCAACCTGGGGACTTCGACTTTGAAGGCCAGTGGAATTTGCTTACAGAACTTCCACAGGCCCAGGGAAACCTTCCCCAGGCACAGGACTGTGCCTTCCAAGAGTCTTCTTGGAGGGCACAAATAAAACCTTGTGTGCACAAGGACTCAGGAGAAAGGAACAGTGACCCCAGAGAAGACTGAGCCAGACTTGCCTGTGAGTGTCCAGAAGTCTCTGGCGGAGATGTGGGTTGACAGTGGTCTGACGCAGTGTCAGGGGCACTGAATACAACAGTCCCGGGAGCCACAGCATACTGGCATAAGTCACTTGGAAGGAGGTCACCATTACTGCCATTACCCCTACCATAGTTTGGCTTCAGGCCAAACTACAGGGAGGGAACACAGCCCCACTCATCCACAGAAAATTGGATTAAAGATTTACTGAATATGGCCCCACCCACCAGAGCAAGACCCAGATTCCCCCACAGTCAGTCCTTACCATCAGGAAGCTTCCAGAAGCCTCTTTTTTTTTTTTTTTTTCTGTAGAAGCCTTTTATCCTTATTCATTAGAGGGCAGACAGAATGAAAAGCGCAATCACAGAAAACTAACCAAACTGATCCATGGATCACAGCCTTGTCTAACTCAATGAAACTATGAGCCATGCCATATAGGGCCACCCGAGATGGATGGGTCATGGTGGAGAGTTCTGACAAAATGTAGTCCACTGGAGAAGGGAATGGCAACCACTTCAGTATTCTTGCCTTGAGAACCCCATGAACAGTATAAAAAGGCAAAAAGATATGATCCTGAAAGATGAACACCCCAGGTCAGTAGGTGCCCAATATGCTATTGGAAAAGACCAGAGAAATAGATCCAGAAAGAATGAAGAGGCTGAGTCAAAGTGAAAACAATACCCAGTTGTGGATGTTACTGGTGATGGAAGTAAAGTCTGATGCTGTAAAGAACAATATTGCATAGGAATCTGAAATGTTAGGTCCATGAATTAAGGTAAATTGGAAGTGGTCAGACAGGAGATGGCAAGAGTGAACATCGAGATTTTAGGAATCAGAAAACTAAAATGGACCAGAATGGGTGAGCTTAATTCAGATGACCATTATATTTACTACTGTGGGCAAGAATCCCTTAGAATAAATGGAGTAGCCCTCATAGTCAACAAAAGAGTCTGAAATGCAACACTTGGGTGCAATCTCAAAAATGACAGAATGATCTCTGTTCATTTCCAAAGCACACCATTCAATATCACAGTAATCCAAGTCTTTGCCCCAACCACTAATGCTGAAGAAGCTGAAGTTGAATGGTTCTATGAAGACCTACAAGACCTTTTAGAACTAATACCAAAAAACAATGTCCTTTTCATTATAGGGGACTGGAATGCAAAAGTAGGAAGTCAAGAGATACCTGGAGTAACAAGCAAGTTTGGCCTGGGAGTACAAAATGAAGAGTTTTGTCAAGAGAATGCAATGGTCATAGCAAACACCCTCTTCTAACAACACAAGAGATGACGCTACACGTGGACATCACCAGATGGTCAATACCGAAATCAGATTGATTATATTCTTTGCAGCCAAAGATAGAGAAGCTCTATACAGTCGGCAAAAACAAGACCAGGAGCTGACTGTGGCTTAGATCATGAACTTATTGCAAAATTCAGACTTAAATTGAAGAAAGTAGGGAAAACCACTAATCTATTCAGGTATGATCTAAATCAAACTTCTTATGATTATACAGTACAAGTGACAAATAGATTCAAGGGATTAGATCTGATAGAGTGCCTGAAGAATTATGGATGGAGGTTTGTGACACTGTACAGGAGGCGGTGATCAAAACCATCCCCCAAGAAAAAGAAATGCAAAAAGGCAAAATGGTTGTCTGAGGGGGCCTTACAAACAGCTGAGAAAAGAAGAGAAATGCACAGCAAGGGAGAAAAGGAAAGATATATCCATCTGAATGCAGAGTTCCAAAGAATAGCAAGGAGAGATAAGAAAGCCTTCCTCAGTCATCAGTGCAAAGAAATAGAGGAAAACAATAGAATGGGAAACACTAGAGATCTCTTCAAGAAAATTAGAGATAGCAAGGGAACATTTCATGCAAAGATGGGCACAATAAAGGACAGAAATGATATGGACCTAACATAAGCAGAAGATATTAAGAGGTGGCAAGAACACACAGAAGAACTGTACAAAAAAGATCTTAATGACCCAGATAACCATGATGGGTGTGATCACTCACCTAGAGCCAGACATCCTGGACTGCAAAGTCAAGTGGGCTGTAGGAAGAATCACTACCAACAAAGCTAGGGGAGATGCTGGAATTCCAGCTGAGCTATTTCAAATCCTGAAAGGTGATGCTGTGAAAGTGCTGCACTCAATATGCCAGCAAATTTGGAAAACTCAGCAGTGGCCACAGGACTTCAGTTTTCATTCCAGTTCCGAAGAAAGGCAATGCCAAAGAATGTTCAAACTACTGCATAATTGGACTCATCTCACATGCTAGTAAAGTAATGCTCAAAATTCTCCAAGGTAGGTTTCAATAGTACGTGAACCGAGAACTTCCAGACATTCAAGATGGATTTAGAAAAGGCAGAGAAACCAGAAATCAAATTGCCAACATTTGCCTTTGTGTCATAAAAAAGGCAAGAGAATTCCACAATAGTATCTACTTCTGCTTCAATGACTACGTTAAAGCCTTTGACTGTATGGCTCACAACAAATTGTGGAAAATTCTTAAAGAGTGGGAATACCAGACCACCTGACTTGCCTCCTGAGAAACCTGTATGCAGGTCAAGAAGCAACAGTTAGAAAGAGATTGGTTCCAAAATGGGAAAGGAGTATGTCAAGGCTGTACATTGTCACTCTGCTTATTTAAATTATATGCATCATTAGAAACGCTGGGATAGATGAAGCACAAACTGGAATCAAGATTGTGGGGAGAAATATTAATAACCTCAGCTATGCAGATGACACCACCATTATGGCAGAAAGCAAAGAGGAACTAAAGAGCCTCTTGATGAAAGTGAAAGAGGAGACTGAAAAAGCTGGCTTAAAACTCAACATTCAAAAAATGAAGATCGTGGCATCCAGTCCCATCACTTCATGGCAAGTAGATGGGGAAACAATGGAAACAGTGACAGACTTTATTTTCTTGGGCTCCAAAATCACTGCAGATGGTGACAGCAGCCATGAAATTAAAAAGACGCTTGCTCCTTGGACGTAAAGCTATGACCAACCTAGTCAGCATATTAAAAAGAAGAGACATTACTTTGCTGACAAACGTACATATAGTCGAAGCTATGGTTTATCCAGTAGTCATGTACAGATGTGAGAGTCGGACCATAAAGAAAGCTGAGCACTGAAGAATTGATGTTTTTAAACTGTGGTGTTGGTGAAGACTCATGAGAGTCCCTTGGACTGCAAGGAGATCAAACCAGTCAATCCTAAAGGAAATTAATACTGCATATTCACTGAAAGAACTGATGCTGAAGCTGAAGCTCCGATACTTTGGCCACCTGCTGTGAAGAACCGACTCATTGGAAAAGACCCTGATGCTGGGAAAGATAGAGGAGGGGAGGAGAAGGGGATGACAGAAGATGAGATAGTTGGATGGCATCTCCAACTCGATGGACATGAATTTGAGCAAGCTCCGGGAGTTGGTGATGGACAGAGAAACCTGGCTTGCTGCAGTCCATGGAGTCCAAAGAGTGGGACATGACTGAGTGACTGAACTGAGCTGAGTAGTAATGTTGAGCATCTTTTCATGTGCCTTTTGGCCATCTTTATATCTTCTTTGGAGAAATGTCTATTTAGATATTCTGCTTATTTTTTGATTGGGTTATTTGCTTTTATGATATTGAACTGCATGAGCTGTTTGCATATTTTAGAGATTAATCCTTTGTTGGTTGCTTCATCTGCGAATAATGTTCCCCATTCTGTGTGTTGTCTTTTCATTTGTTTATAGTTTTCTTTGCAGTGCAAAAGCTTTAAAATTTAATTAGGTCCCATTTGTTTATTTTTGTTTTTATCCAGAGCATTTTTGAAATATATCTCAGTGGATGGTGAATTTGGAGATTTTGATGTATAGCATTAGGTAAAGAAAAAAGAGTAAAATATTAGAACTCAAAGGCATCTTACGGATCATTGAACTCAAATTCCTCATTTTCAAACAGACTGGTGGAGACCCTCAGAAGTTAAGGGACTACCCAAAGCACTGAAGGACATTTGGTCCTGTCTGAAATGTCCCTATGACATTTAGTCTGTGCACAAAGGTCCTTGATATTTGGTCCTGTCTAAAACCATTTGACACAGACCAAATAATGCTCACAGGTGTTTTGGAAGGGACCAAATTTCAAGGACCTAATGGAATAGACCAAATACCTTATAGAAATTCTAGACAGGATCAAATATCTGCAAATCACCTAAAGTAATACAGCACTCTTATAACTGGGTCTGGAGCACAAGCATTCTGACTCCTGGCCTCGTCCTCCTCTTTATCCCTTGTTGAAACAAACATGGTTGGAATGTTCTGTGGTCACAAATGAGAGAGAGGAAGAACTAGGGGTGATGCATTTTGCAAACAATGGGTTACATGCAATTAACATAGGCTTCCCAGGTATCTTAGATGGTAAAGAATCTACCTGCAATGCAGGAGATATGGGTTTGATCCCTGGGTCAGGAAGATCCCCTCGAGGAGGATATGGCAACCCACTCCAGTATTCTTGCCTGGAGAATTTCATGGACAGAGGAGCCTGGCGGGCTACAGTCCACAGGGTTGCAAAGAGTTGGACACGACTGAGTGACTAACACACACATACACACACACACACACAACATAGTCAAAGGGGTGATTTGACACTAGTCCATAGGTCTGCTGCCTCTCCCAAGAATATGTGTTCTCCCAGACAGCTGGTCCTTGCCATCATTAAGAATGAAAAATTATGCACTGAACAAATAATGATTAGATTATGACATTGGTTACCCAGAGGATCTGACTTTAGAACTACTTTTTTAGTGGTTTGTGAAAAGTTCTCTAACACCAAAGGTTGTATTTCTGTGGTAATGACACCAAGGATTATTACAATTTTAATGCACTAGTCTTTCAAGATTCTCTCTATTCCTCGCACTAGAATTTTAAAAGATGGCAGAAAACAATCTCAAAATCAGCCTGCTGCTACTGCTGCTGCTAAGTCGCTTCAGTCGTGTCCGACTCTGTGCAACCCCAGAGACGGCAGCCCACCAGGCTCCCCTGTCCCTGGGATTCTCCAGGCAAGAACACTGGAGTGGGTTGCCATTTCCTTCTCCAATGTATGTAAGTGAAAAGTGAAAGTGAGGTTGCTCAGTTGTGTCCAACTCATAGCGGCCCCATGGACTGCAGCCTAGCAGGCTCCTCCGTCCATGGGATTTTCCAGGCAAGAGTACTGGACCTACTTCCATAAATTAAGAAATGTCATCTGGCTTTTCTTTTTGAAACCCCAAGACAGTGTTCGTTGTTTTATTCATTTAAACAAAGGTTTCAAGAGGTTAAGTTCAGTTCAGTCGCTCAGTCGTGTCTGACTCTTTGTGACCCCATGAATCGCAGCACGCCAGGCCTCCCTGTCCATCACCAGCTCCCAGAGTTCACTCAGACTCACGTCCATCAAGTCGGTGATGCCATCCATCCATCTCATCCTCTGTCGTCCCTTTCTCCTCCTGCCCCCAATCCCTCCTAGTATCAGAGTCTTTTCCAATGAGTCAACTCTTTGCATGAGGTGGCCAAAGTATTGGAGTTTCAGCTTTAGCGTAATTTCTTCCAAAGAAATCCCAGGGCTGATCTCCTTCAGAATGGACTGGTTGGATCTCCTTGCAGTCCAAGGGACTCTCAAGAGTCTTCTCCAACACCACAGTTCAAAAGCATCAATTCTTCGGCGCTCAGCTTTCTTCACAGTCCAACTCTCACATCCATACATGACCACTGGAAAAACCATAGCCTTGACTAGATGGACCTTTGTTGGCAAAGTAATCTCTGCTTTTGAATATGCTATCTAGGTTGGTCATAACTTTTCTCCCAAGGAGTAAGCGTCCTTTAATTTCATGGCTGCAATCACCATCTGCAGTGATTTTGGAGCCCCAAAAAATAAAGTCTGACACTGTTTCCACTGTTTCCCCATCTATTTTCCAAGAAGTGATGGGACCAGACGCCATGATCTTCGTTTTCTGAATGTTGAGTTTTAAGCCAACTATTTCATTCTCCTCTTTCACCTTCATCAAGAGGCTTTTCAGCTCCTCTTCACTTTCTGCCATAAGGGTGGTGTCATCTGCATATCTGAGGTTATTGATATTTCTCCAGGCAATCTTGATTCCAGCTTGTGCTTCTTCCAGCCCAGCATTTCTCATGATGTACTCTGCATAGAAGTTAAATAAGCAGGGTGACAATATACAGCCTTGATGTACTCCTTTTCCTATTTGGAACCAGTCTGTTGTTTCATGTCCAGTTCTAACTGTTGCTTCCTGACCTGCATACAAATTTCTCAAGAGGCAGGTCAGGTGGTCTGGTATTCCCATCTCTTTCAGAATTTTCCACAGTTTATTGTGATTCACATAGTCAAAGGCTTTGGCATAGTCAATAAAGCAGAAATAGATGTTTTTTCTGGAACTCTCTTGCTTTTTCGATGATCCAGTGGATGTTGGCAATTTGATCTCTGGTTCCTCTGCCTTTTCTAAAACCAGCTTGAACATCTGGAAGTTCATGGTTCATGTATTGCTGAAGCCTGGCTTGGAGAATTTTGAACATTACTTTGCTAGCGTGTGAGATGAATGCAATTGTGCGGTAGTTTGAGAATTCTTTGGCATTGCCTTTCTTTGGGATTGGAATGAAAACTGACCTTTTCCAGTCCTCTGGCCACTGTTGGGTTTTCTAAATTTGCTGGCATATTGAGTGCAGTACTTTCACAGCATATCTTTCAGGATTTGGAATAGCTCAACTGAAATTCCATCACCTCCACTAGCTTTGTTTGTAGTGATGCTTTCTAAGGCCCCCTTGACTTCACATTCCAGGATATCTGGCTCTAGGTGAGTGATCACACCATCGTGATTATCTGGGTTGTGAAGATCTTTTTTGTACAGTTCTTCTGTGTATTCTTGCCACCTCTTCTTAATATCTTCTGCTTCTGTTAGGTCCATACCATTTCGGTCCTTTATCGAGCCCATCTTTGCATGAAATGTTCCCTTGGTATGTCTAATTTTCTTGAAGAGATCTCTAGTAACATTTTATTATTTTGAGATAACCCTATTGTCATTTAAAATACTCATGCAGATTCCTGAATTAATCTGTCATAACAGCTGATCATTCACTGTATACATAACACTCATTATAGGTGTGGCTCCTTCAATGGCCACAAGTAGAGAGGGGTTGTGTGTGTCTGGGACCAAAATATGTATATACATTTGGAAACCTGAAACTTTTGTGCAACACCTAAGAGCAAAGAGAACAGTAAGGACAGGATGAAGACTGTCCAAGGCCAAGATAAGTAACAAGATGGACACTTAAAACAGTTGGAGACGTGGTTAAAAATATTCACATGAAGAGGAACTACAGTGAATGAGAAATGATGTAAAGTTGCCATAAACAGTTGCCATGTGTTCAGGCAGCTCAAGGGGACACAGTGTCATCATCAGCTATTTATTGTCACTGAGCAGATCACCTAAATATCCACATGGCAAAGCATTAAAAGGGGAAATGGTACTGTTTGTAGCAGAATCAACATTCCTATTCTGTCCCTGATGGAAAGCTAGTCACCAGAACCTTCTCTCTGGTCAACAAGAACTTGGAGTTGACAAAAGGAATGTGTTGCAACCGTGAGGAGACCTAGGTTTTCATGAAGCCACCAAGGTCCAGGTGAGAGCTGCCATAATCCACAAGGAAGCAGGCCCTTGCCAGGTCTCCCTGTGTAGGGTCTTTCTCCCCCAAGCCCGTTGATCACTGATACCCTCTCCTCTCCATTTTCCCTGCAGAGAACCAGCTCACTTGGCCACTAGGGGGCCCTGTTGCTCACCACATTTCAGGACTGATCATCAGTACTGGCTCACCTCCCTGCCAAGAGAGAAGTTCTTACCGTCTGCTTCGCATCATTCAATCTATTTTTAGTGAAAAGTAACCTAGGGTTATTCCAGCCTTGTCCTTAGAAATGCTGAACGATAAACAGAAAAGAAAATAAAGCGTAGTATGGAAATGTGAAAATAGCAAAGCCCAGTCACAGGGCAAGAAGAGCCTTGAACTGGGTGGCATTCTCTGTTACAGCGATCGTGTCTGCAGTTTGTCTCTGTCTCAAGGCTTACTCTTCCCTACTCTCCTGCCAGGTCTCTCAGTGCCTACTCACCCTCCTCTCACTGCCTCCTTTTCTGTTGACAGAGCCATGGGCAGGTCAATATAGTGGGGAGATGGCAAACACAGTTATCCTGGAAAAAGGTGTCCCCAGCTCACCCAGTTCACTCTTTAAGGTGTGATCCTGCGGGAGACTAGAGTTGGAGTTCCGAGTATTTCCTCCTCCAACAAACCAGTTCACGTTGGGGTTCCAGTGGTTCACAAAGCCACAGAGATGGTTTTCTTCAAAGTCACATTCTGGCAGAAGAGAAATAAAAACAGACTTGATGGAGATGTAGTTGTGCCTGCAGCTGCCCAGACTCACTGCAGTTTGCTCTTACTCCGGTATGTTTCACACTCCCTTCTACCACCGGGGCCTTTGTACCATGAGCCCTGGACAAAGTCAATCAAGAGGAGAGATCCTGTAATGAACAGAGATTATAATTCATCATTGCTTCTTTGGATTGTGGCCCATGTGGCTGGAATGTGACCTCTCCTAGTCTCCATGTCTTCCTATGCAAAATGGGGAGATACTCCCACCACGCAGGGCTGTGATAAGGGTGGACAGCTGCCAGCACAGTGCCAGGCACGTGGTTAGTGCTTGGTAGATCAGCCAATTCTGTGTCAAAGCACTATTTAGAGCTATACTTTTAGCTCCAGAAATTTTATCCACCACCTTTCTGGGAACCCATTCTTTCATTCCCTTCTCTCTTGATGGTAGACAAGGTACTAAGATGAGGGCTAAGGCGCATGTTTCCTATGATGCTAGAGTTCTCTGCTTTGCTTATAAATAAGATCTTAGAATAGTCGAGACAGGAATATCTTAGGCACTGGGCCCTTTGGCAGCTACTGAGTAGAGAAAACAAGAGAAGACAAAGAGACCCTCTCTCCCCTTTTTAGTAGCATTGAGATGCTCGCACAGATAAATTGTTCCCAGTCAACAGACTCCTTTGGGGGAGCAAGAAACTCACAAGGCTATTCCTCTGTTGACCCCCATAAACAACAGTTAAAAATACGAAGTTGTGATTGTGCTGGTCATCTCCTATTGGCTCCTCCAGACCCATCCACCTTTCTCCCACCCTGCTCCATCCTCCAGAGGTTGATGTGTATGGACCTGTATGGGCTTCCTTGCCTATTGGCTTCTAAAATGGATTCAACCAAAGGAAGATAAGAGGAGAACAAAGGTTGGGGTCGTTTATTCCTGCAGTTCCCTTTCTGCCAGGATGCCATGAGTTGGCTGTGCCCCTCTACCGAGGGACCACACAGCTCTATGTTCTGGTAAACCCTCCTCTCTTGCCCCTTCAGATCTCCAATGCTGATGGTTCATGAGTCATCACTCTGACTAGTCTTGGATTACTGCATTTTGACAGGCTTCCTTCACCCGCCCACACCTTTGTAGTCCCTTTGGTGAGTTTTCCTCAAATTACTAAGGTTGAGTGTAATCTGTTTCCACTTTCTTGCCAGGGTCCTGACTGATACAGTTATCAGTGTGCTTTTGCATTAGCAAGCACTCAACATTTTTAAGATTTTCATTTTCAACTTTTCTACTACAGGAGCCACTAACCTATGCCCAACAGTCAGTGCCAAAGGCTGCTGCAGAGTAAAAGAAAAAAGCAAAATATTCTTCAATGCACCAGGCACTAATCTGAGTACTTTATGTGAATTAAATTATCTAATCCTCAAAACAACCCCACAAGGTATGTACTATTATTAACCTCACTTTACAGATGAGGAAACAAGAGAGGCAAAAGGAGTGTACAGAAAGAAAGATGAGGTGAGAGTAAGATCATACAGTTCAACAAGATAAAATATCAGGGCTCCTTTTGTGTGTGTTTTTTTTTTTTAAAAACAGAAGCCATCAAGTGATCTGAAGAAAGGAAATTAACAGTTTTGACTGCCAAGCACGGTGACCATCCCCTTCATATCCATGATCTTACTGGTCTCCACAACAGTCCTTTCCTATGAGGGAAATATTTGAATCCCCATTTTGCAGGTAATGAAACGGAGGCTGCGGGGCGCACTGCATTGACTGAGCCAGCAGGTGGTGCTCCACCAGGTGCGTCTGACTAGCCTGTGAGGGTGTTCAAGCCCCAGGCAGCTGCCACTAAAGAGCTACATGGAGGACTAAAGAAAGAAGATACAGTTTTAGCTCACTGTGTCTTCATGAAGTGGTAACAATGTAGGTCTGCTGTCTTTCACTTGCATTACCATCATCGACTAGCAGGTCAAAACAGAGAAGTAAGACTCAAGGAATTATTAAAGGCTCCTTTTTGTCCAGAATTGCCCTTGACTCTTATCTCTTCCTTTCCATAGCCATTCAGCCTCCAGTATTGTCAGCGCTGGAAAAAATCTCTCAAACCTACCACCTTTATCCCATTCCACTGCCGACCCCAATTTTAGATTCCTATATTCCCCTCTTGGAGGTCGCAAGCACTTCCAAAGGGTTTTCCTATCATATACTTTCCTTGTTTCCAGCTTATTTTCCAGGTGGCAGCCAGAGGCAGCATCTGAAAGCCCAGCTGCAGGCCCCTCCCCACTGAGTGACTTCTGGTGCCTCCCAGCCACATAATCCAGGAACCCAGGCTCCACAGCTGGGATCCAGACTCTTTCGTAACAGCCTCCCTCAGCACTCCTGACTCTCACTTCAAACACTACCCAGCCCCTGGCCTTTGCCTGGACACGCACTGCACTGGCCCTGCAGTGGGGTCTGCCCAGAATGAATGCTTTCCTTCCTGCCCTACTCCTTCACCGACTGAATTCCTAAACTTCCCCTTCTTGAAACAACAGCTCAAATGCATCTCCTGGATTCAGTCCTGTCTGGTTTCCTCCCCACCCCTCTCGCCTGCACAGCATGGCATGTCCTTCACCTGCAGAACTGATCATTTATAGAGACAGCTTCAGTAGGAGACAATGGAAGGCGAGAGACCTCAAGCATAGAGAATGTCTGCTCTTGATGCCCCCCAAGAAGCTGGCATATAGGAAGCACCTCACAACCCTGCTCAAGTGGAATCTAAGTGACAACTGTGATTGTAAAGACAGAGCAGTGATGTGTAAGAGAGGAATGGAGGAGAGTGAGGAAAGGAGGTAATGTGGAGGTAAATAGGCTGCTGCCTTTCTGGCAAATGTTACAAAAAGCTGAATTTACAGCCAACTGGAAATTATGTTTATTGGAATATGGAATATGTTGAGTTTAAGGCAGCAACTCAGGTTACAGCTGCTTCACCTACTTTTCTTTCATCAACCCAGTCAGTCCAGGCAAACTCTTAATGAGCCTTCCTCTGCTAAAGACAGAGGAACATCATAAAGCATTCAAATGATGCAAAATTCAAAATGCACTACAGAATGTAGTTTGTAAAATACTCTGCCTTTACGATTGATTCATTTACTTCTGGCAACAGGAGATTTTAGAAAAAGATGCATGTTCTGATACAATGAGAAGGAAACCCACTTACCAATACAGTAGCCGGTTGTCATCTTGATTTCAAAGAGTGCGATGCTGGATGTATTTCCATGTCCTAGCACACCTTCTATTAAAATCTGCACAACACATGAGGCAGAAGGGAGTTAGACTTTAAAACACCATGTGTCCATTTTTAGTATTTCATCTACTAGTCAGAAGCTCTTCAGCAATTCAAGGCAAAATGAGATTGTTTGTCTCAGTTCGTTGCTGTTGGATACTAATCCCATGATGGACTTTACTGAAAGAAGGCAAGTGTGTGCGTGTGCATGTGTGTACACCAACTCACACATATATTCTCAGAACTTTGAGGTGAGCAAGGTATCCAGTAAGAGCTCAGTTGTCTTCCAGTCAGTTGCCTTCCACTGGAACCCCAGCCACCACCTTCTCCCGCACCTGTGGTGACACCAGTTGGCTGCAGATGGAAAGGAGACTTAGGTCCCTGGGCAAGTCCATTCTAAGCATGGCTAGGAACTGAAGGCAGAGTCCTCAGAGGGGGAAAAAAATCCCTTGGAAGAGGAGGCAGGTATGGCAATTTGATCAGTGGTGGGGCGGATCTTTGCATGAATGGAAGAGGCTCAAAACTCAGTTCAACTTGTAGTTTCTATATTGATGAAAATTTGATAATTTTACACAAAGAAGAGAGATTTTTTTGCTTCAGTAGTATCCGACTCTGTGCAACCCTATTGACTATAGCCCACCAGGCTCCTCTGTCTATGGGATTCTCCAGGCAAACATACTAGAGTGGGTTGCCGTGCTCTCCTCCCAGGGATGTTCCCAACCCAGGGATCAAACCCAGGTCTCCTGCATTGCAGGTGGATTCTTTATCATCTGAGTCACCAGGGAAGCCCCAAAGAATAGGGAGAAGCATAACAATTTATGTGGCTGATTTCAAGCACTGTTTACCTTGGGTCTTCCTTCTGAAAATATTTGCCTTTCCTTATGTGATTTTAGTCCAGTATTTTGCAGCTATTCTGGTAGATATCAGGTGTGATATACTGTTGGGGAGACACTTTATAATAGGGAACTCAGACCTCCAGTGCTTCTTCCCTCAATCCACCCTGCTGTCTGATGGGAGGACTATATGCAGATATGAAATGTAGAGTACTGTATTCCAAAGCTTGTTGAGGAAGAAGAGATTTGGGATAAGGAATTGAAAAGGGGATTAGAAATGGAGAAAGTTTTCTGGAAGCCTCCGCTTTGTCTCCCATGACAAGTTCTCACTAAATATCATACTTCATGGCCAACTGAGTCCAAGCTTCATCCTCCTTCCTGCTCCAATCTACATCCAACTTTCTGTTACATTCTCTACCTTACTTTCCCAATACTTTTGATGGAACAACTTTCATCTTTGAAATCAGAACATGTCCTTTAAATATCTTTCCTCTTTCAATGTATTTTCATTTTTTTAAATCATAGTTACTGTTTTGTTAAAAAATTATAGCAAAGGAAGCATTAGGAAGACAACACAAACATAAACACACAACTTAGGAGAATGAAACAAAATTATAAGAAATGAGAATACTCCCTAAAGCCCATTGGAAAATAAATATTCATTGAAGAGGTTGGTTTAAGCCCTATTTAGATTCTTACACAAATCCCATTTAAATAGACAGAAAACAAATCTGGGAAGAAACTCTTCTAAAGAATAAACAATATTAATTTCCACTACTAATGTTTTTCTGTGATGCAGCTCCTTCAAAATGCCACATCCTAACACAGGAGATAACGAACTGCAATGAATGGCAGAAGTTTTCATAAGACCTCAGAATAGTATAACGTCAAACACTAAGCCTGCATCTACATTTTTTCTACCTTGAATTTTTGGGAACTATTTTGCAAATCCAAGCTGGCTATGAGCCAGCTGTCTGAAGGCTCCTTGGCTGACCAAAACAAACGATCGAAGCTTTCATCTTCAAATCTCATGTAGAGGTTCAGCCGGCTGGGATCTGATGGTGACCCTGAAGATGTGGCTATCTGGTAGACCAATCGGAGGCAGCTCCATTCTTCAGCCTGCAGATCAGGACTCAGCAGCACGGCTTTCTCCCCTTGCTTGGCAAAGGAGGTGTCCACATAAATATAATGGCCTAGAAGAGAAGGGGACCCAGGGAAGAAATCAATCTTCTGCTTGTGACTCAGGAAAATGCACAACTGCAGTCCAGTAAACCTGAGGCAGACACAGCCAGCACATGCATTAGGTGGGCCCACTAAACGTTGCCTGAACACTGGGTCTCTGCTTCTGGTGAGAAATTAGAAGGTCTGGTGACACGGAGGCTACTTTCACACAACAGCAGCAGCCCAGAGCTCAGCAGTGCTGCCTCGTTAGAGCTGGCCTGTGGGCTCTGTTTGCCATTATCCCCACTTTCCCTATCACCTCCTGACCTTGAAGCCAAATATCTGGTGCTTGCTAGTACCTCCCATCACCTTGTAACAGGCCCATATCTAGCACACCGCTTTCATCTCCCTGGCCCCCACAGGCATATGAGTTTGAGAAGCCAGGCTAAGGAGCTTCTGAATCTGGAGGAGCAGTATTCCTCTACTGGAGTCAGAATACCTTGGTGGGTTCCCTCCCCTTCCATCGATCCCCTCGTACCTAATGATTCAATCTGTATCTAACGTGCCTCATTATATTAAATGGATTTGGTTACTTCAAACTTGGGGCCCAAGCAGAAAAAAATTTATCACAAGCTAATTTTCAATTAGTATAGAACTCTCCTTCTCTGGGTCAGGAAGATCCCTTGCAAAAGGGAATCGCTACCCGTTCCAGTATTCTGGCCTGGAGAACTCCTTGGACAGAGGAACCTGGTGAGCTATAGTCCATGGGGTCACAACTGAGTGACTGAAACTTTCACTTTTCTCCTCCTCTAGACTCTTCCTTAATTGAATCTCCTAGTTCTGATAGCTAAATGAGAAAGCACATGTAAAACATGTAGGACAAGCCTTGGAAATCAGCAGAAGCACTGATTATCTCCACCCCCGCCCCCTTGCCCCCTTCCATCTGTCTTCTCCTTCCTGTCCCTCCCATCCCCTTCACCCCTCCTCTTCTCCTTTCCCTCTCTTCACTCCTCCCCCCTGCTCCCTCTCTACTCATTCTCCTGATATTGTCAAGGGCTCCACTGGCTACACTAGGATGTAAAATAGCATTTCTCTGATCAAAAAAGGAGGTTGGAACCAAGAACTCTCACTTGAGCTTTCCAAATCTAACTCTGGCCATTGGCTTCCTGTAGCAATGATCTGATCTGCTGGTGGGTCTTGAGGACCCTCTGCCCTTCTAACCTGCACCCTCATGTTTGTTCAGAGGGTCATGTTTGTTCATGGCCAGCATCTAACATGCAGTCTTGTATATGTGACCACCCACCTTACCCCTTGCATTTGGGACTCCCCAACACTAAATTCTTACTAGAAAGGCCCTAAAAGGCCTCTTTGCTTTTCGTGATGTTCTTCAGCCCCTTCTCCCACACTTGCTTCCCCAAATCTGATCCCAGCCCTCATCCTGTGGTAAGTGCAGACAGGCTAGTGGTAGCTCAGTGGACGGCCATCCTCACAATCAGGACACAGTTAGGGCATTATCTTCAAGGAGCCTCACTTGCCTGCAACAGCTTTCAAGATCAAGATCTATCTCCAGCTGGCAGTCTTCTCAACATAGCAACCACCCACTAGGTGCAAATAGCAACTGCTTCTGGATGCCAACCCAGGCACTCTCTGTGAATAAATCTGGTCCTTGCAGTAATCACCAGCAATACCACTACCTCCTACATACAGCAAACACTCATTATGAACCAGGTGCTGCTCTAAGTGCTTCATATGTATTTATTAAATGTGGGGCCTGTTGGGTTTTGAAGCACTAACTAAGCTGGGCTTTGTACTGTTGCTTCATTGTGACATGAAGGAATGTATAAACACACCCTCCCTGTCCCACTCTGCCACTGCCATAAGGGAAGGGAGTCTAAAAAGACTCGTGGTGGGAGAGGGCAGGGATGGGAATTGAGGGGGCTCCTGAGAGCACTTCAAACCTTTCCCGAGGAAGTAGAGAATTGAAACACGGGGTATAAAAGAGGAAAGAAACAAAGAAAGTCCGTGCTGTGTCCTATGACTCTTTACATCGCCTGCCAACTTGGCTGCCGAACAAGGCCCACTTCTCCCTGGATACTTGCCCAACTTCTCTCCCTCCTGCCTTTCCCCTTCTAGAAGGGAAACAACTCACAGCAGGGGCTCTCAAACTTGAGCTAAGTCACTTGGAGGGCTTGTTCAAACCCAGGTTGCTGGACCCACTCCTTGAGTTTCCAATCCAAGTAGGTCTGGGGTGATGCTGTACTTCTAACAGACCACATTTCTGAAAAGTTCCAGAGAGTGCTGATGCTGCTGGTCTGGGGATCACAACAAAAGAACCGCTGATTTACATATCGGACAGAGAAATAGGACTCACTCTCAGGACACTGCTAATCTATCAAAGAAAGCATGCAAAGGAGGGAGGAAACAGTTTTACTTGGAGGTAAAATTCAGACATATGTAAATGTGTATTATAGGACGCGGAATGAGTACATCTACTGGTGACTATCTTGACTTTTCAGTGAATGCCATAAAAAATCTTTCTCGATATAACCTTTTATCATGTCAGATTTTATTATAAGCATACGCTAATACTCCTCTGTTAAAAACCTTTGAAAGCACACAGTATATAAAATGTATTATTTTAAACACCTTGATATTACAAGAAAGCTAATGCTATTTATTGAGTGATTTTGACATCTTGACCATAAATAATAGCTATGTAAATGATAGGATTTTACATGTAAATTACAGACTTCAAAATCACTCTTAGGTCATGCTGTGTGGATATGTGAATTAGCTGTATTACAATCCATCCAAAGATTTATCCACCCAAGTGATTTTGCAGCCACTCAGTAGAATAGTGCATTTTCCTAGATCAAATAACTAGCCCAATTGCTAACTACCTCCACTACGACTGTCAATCTCAAGTCAGATTTTCTTAATTAATTGTATGCCTAGCTTGGATGTAGCCTCAGAATCCTTTTAAATATAGTGTTCCATATAACTACTACCAATCAATCTGATTTGGGATCTAAGCTGGAACATCCCTGCTTGAGGTCATATCATATCTTGCTGTCATATTAGAGCTAAGTTGAACCAGAAGGAATGTGGCACATTATGAAGACATTTTAGAAAATTAAGAAAGAATGAGGAAGATACTGATATCAGGATGGTGCCCTTCCCTGGACTGCCACTAATAAAACTGCCATTCTAGAACAAACTGATAATGGTTTTGGTGAGTTTCTTACTTTATTAAAAACAATCTTTTCAATAAACAGATGGGGCCTAATCAAACTTACAAGCTTTTGCACAGCAAAGGAAATGATAAACAAAAAGATAACCTATAGAATGAGAGAAAGTATTTGCAAACAATGCACTGGAACAAGGGCTTAATTTCCAAAATATACAAACAACTCATACAACTCAACAACAACAACAAACAACCCAATCGAAAAATGGGCAGAAGACCTAAATAGACATTTCTCCAAAGAAGACATATAGACAGCCAATAGGCACGTGAACAGGCGCTCAACATCACTAATTATTAGAGAAGTGAAAATCAAAACTCCAATGAGGTACCACCTCACACCAATGAGAGACATTATTAAAATGTCTACAAATAGCTAATGCTGGAGAGGGTGTGGAGGAAATGGAATGTTCCTACACTGCTGGTGGGAATGGAAGCTGGTGCAGCCACTATGGAAAACAGCATGAAGAGTCCTCAAAAAAACCAAAAACAGAATTACCAATATGATCCAGCAATTGCACTCCAGGTCATATATCTAGACAAAACTGTAATTCAAAAAGATACATGTGCTCTTATATTCATAGCAGCACTATTCACAATAGCCAAGACATGGAATTAAGCTAAATGTCCATCAGCAGATGAATGGATAAAAAAGGTGTGGTACATATATACAATGGAAATAATTACTCAGCCATAAAAAGAATGAAATAATGCCATTTGCAGCAACATGGATATAACTAGCCATGATCATACTAAGTGAAGTAAGTCAGAAAGAGAAAGACAAATATCATATGCTATCACTTATATGTGGTGATATGGTAAATATTTTAAAATATGGTAAATATTTGGTAAAAATACGGTAAATATTTTTTCCCATTCATAGTTTTTCATTTCGCATTCTTAATGGTATTCTTTGAAGTACACACTTTTTCATTTTGATGAAGTCCAGTTTTTCTTATTTTTCCTTTGTGTGTGCTTTTGGTGTCATGACTAGGAAGACATTGTCTAATTTAAGGTCATGAAGGTTTACAACTCTGTTTTCTTCTAAGAGTTTTATAGTTTTAGCTCTTCAGGTCTTTGATCTATTTTGAGTTGATTTTTGCTCATCGAATTGTCTTGGCATTTGTGCTGAAAATCAATTGAGCATAGATGTAGAAGTTTATTTCTGAGCTCTCAATTCTATTACATATGGATTACGTCTATCCTTCTGCTCTACCACATAGTCTCGCTTACTATAGCTTTGTGGTAGTTTTGAAACTGAGCAGTGTGAGCCTTCTGACTTTATTCTTCTTTTTCCAGACTGTTCTGAGTATTCTGGGTCCCTCGCATTTCCATGTGCATCTAAAGATCAGGATAGGAATAGAGTAAGTTAAAATACACACGAGTTTCAGTGTCCTTGCTGATATTCAGTTGTTTTTCTTGAATAAATGCTCCCAAATATTGCAAGTCTTTGGTTAATTTCAAGTTCTTAAAAAGCTGCTTTTGACAATTGTTGCCAGTGCTTCCATCGCTTTTGTGGGGAGAGGATTTTCTGAAGTCCTTACTCTACCATTCCTACAGACACCACTCCCTTTCCCAACTCTTTTAACCATTGGAAGAGAAACAAGTAAGACAAAGGCAAAGGATGGCAGAAATCACATGTGGACAGGGCTGTTGATTGTGACGCATGGGGGCGAAGGGTCTGGGGGAGATTTAGTAGCCACAGTGTTAAAAACATGATGATAGGAAGAGAGGGAAGGATCTTTTTCAAACACAGCTACTTAGGTAATTTGATCTAATTTATGAGACAGTTATTGGAAATGAGAAAATCTTTATAAGGGGTCAGAAGAGGGCCATAAACTTCCAAATAGATTCTTAAAAAGTAGGACAGCAATTAAAACCAGTAATTAAACTATTTTGCCAAAATGGTTAGGTTCCATATGCCTCAAGGGTCTGAATGTGTCTTCTAGTCACATGCAGGCATTAGAAAACAAAAGAAAAGGCTTCTCGGTTTCAGTGAAGGCAGACTAAAGACCTGATTTTGAGGTTATGCCCCAAAGCTAGACATATCTGCATGGTTTGAGTTCAATGTATTATTAATGACTTCTAACAGCCAAGGCACAGTGTGATGGGTCTAAATCCCAGGCAATCACTATGGGAGACTTCTTGGTAACCCTTGCAGTTCTTTTTGCTAATGAATGTGCTGTCATTCAGATGTAAAGACCATGGTGGGGTGATCATATGGTACAGTGGACCCCACCCAGGATTTGCATAACTTTGGCTTAAAATTTCATCATGCATATGCTAACTGTATCATCAATTCTTTGTCTACAAAATGAGAATAATAAACAGGGAAGTCCTATTACATAGACATTCAATATTTGAGAAATCACTCAATCTACTTAGAAAAAGACAAACCAACAAAAAAAATCCAATCACTGCAATACATACTTACTTGTATGAAATAAGTTTTTTATATGAATAGCCACTAAGTGGAACTTATGTATTTCAACACAAAAAGGAAAATCAGCTGTGTTGTACATAAAAATGGTAATAATATATAGAAAATCATGTACACTACATTCCATCTGTAATTTAAGGAATTTTCAAGGGCAATTTTGATGGTATTTCATTTTTATTTTTAATGCTTACTTTAGAATACAACGGAGAAGGCAATGGCACCCACTCCAGTCCTCTTGCCTGGAAAATCCCATGGACGGAGGAGCCTGCTAGGCTGCAGTCCATGGGGTGGCTAAGAGTTGGACACGACTGAGCGACTTCACTTTCACTTTTCACTTTCATGCATTGAAGAAGGAAATGGCAACCCACTCCAGTGTTCTTGCCTGGAGAATCCCAGGGACAGGGGAGCCTGGTAGGCTGCCGTCTATGGGGTCACACAGAGTCGGACACGACTGAAGTGAATTAGCATAGCATAGCATTAGAATACAAAGCTCAGGTGAGAAATGACTTCATATCTACAGAGTTGTGAGAACCTGATGAAAATGGCATGTATAAAAATGCTTTGTAAAGTGTAATGTTAATTGTTAATTATTTCTCTTATTATCAGGAAGGAGTCCTTTAGTTGTTCCAGAGATAGAAATTTCTATTGTCTTCTTTTTTCCATTATGGTTCAGAGATGCTATTTATTCAGGTAACAGACCAGCAGCACATTCACAGTGCTGATGTGAGAACAATCTTCATTTACTTCATCTTAATTGACTTTTTGGTGCTGAAATCTATACCTTTGTCCTCTTGAGTACTGGGGTTCTTCCGGCTGCCCATCCTCAGCAGTTCCCTTCCTCGCAGCTAAGCCCCACCTTGCTCTCACCCAGGCTTAACCACCATCTGAAGTACTGATAGAATTCAATATATTTACCCCTAGTATGATTCTGGCTGAAACCTCTGGTGACCCAGGTTTGATAATGATGCCTACTTCTCTATTTGTTTAGCTCTCAGCATCTTGCATGTCTAAGGCAAGGACACTGCCTTCTTTTTGGCAGCTTCCTTCCCAGGGCTGAAGTCCAGTCCCTGACCTAAGGCAAGGATCTTCTTGCCAGATTTCCTGAATGCCTTACTGCCTGCCCATCTGGACTGGGCCCTGTCTGTGGAAGCAGAGTGCTTAACACTTGGTGGTTATCACCCCAGCCAGATGTTGGTTGAAATCCCAATTATACTACTTACAAATCATGTCACTTTCAGCCAGTCACATTTGCTGTCTGAGACACTTTCTTCACTGGTAAAATGAGGATGCTAAAATACTGACTTTGCAGAGTTTTACAAAAGATTATATAAGATAAGTAAAGCTCTTAGCACAGTGCCCAAGGGCATGTGATAAGTGTTTAATAAAATGTTAGGTCTTATTTTTCCAAATGTTTGACCAGCATGATTTTCCTGATGGCTAGCCCATCTCATTATCTCATATTGGACTTACTTGATATTAACTGCTACTAGCTCTGCCTGCTGCCCTTCGTCTTGCCCTTCTGACATCGGTTTCTGCCCACTATTCCAAAGATCTATATGCATCTGTATTCATTCTCCTTAGTGCCTGCTCTATTCCTCTGGGCACAACTTTTTCTACGTCCCAGCTCCTCCCAGTCTGTCCTGTCCCATTGCCGAACTATGCTATCTGTTGACAATCATCTTTATACTCCACCAGCTGATCAAAGCAGCCTGGACAATAATACATGCAAAGCATCTGGCAAATGCTCATAAAGTATTTTGCAAAGAACCCGATTCCTATCATGGTAAGAGGAGGCTTCCAAGTAATTGCATCCTCAATTATGTATAAGCCATCAGTTTATATTTTGAAGGAATCTTGCTTTCTTTGCACATCAAAGACTTTTCAAAAATTAAAAAGTATAGAAAATGCAATGGGCATAGGGGTTCCCCAAAACAGCTGATTGTGCTATTAGAAAATAGATGTCATAGCATTCACCAAATGTAGAAATCTGTATTAAATAGTTGTTAATCAATCAAATTGATAATAATTTATAAATGTACTGGTTACCTCTGGCAGAAGAATGTTTTGTTTTGAAAATCTCTAAGAAAAATCGCAAATTTCTATGACTACATAAAAATAGTCTTATCCTCTGTTTGAAGTTTCCAATTTTACTATTATCCTCTAGTTTATTTAGTAAATCACTATGAATATAATTTTGATCGTATGAAAATGAAGACAGCTTTCAAGAAATCATCTTAAATCATCTGTTAACAATCAAAGATTCAAAGGGAACTAATACTCATTGAGCTGTAGGCATTAGGTTCTCAACATAAGAGAGGTTCTTCTCTTTTAATCCTGATGAATGATCCTGTCACGTGGGAGTTACCACTTTACAGGGGAGGAAACAGATACTCACAAAGGCTAATTGAGCAGTCCAAGGTCACAGCTAGTAAATGAAGGTTTGGCCCCAAGTCTACTTGATTACCTCAGGTCCATACTGTTTCCAAATACTTTCTTGTATGCTCTATTAATTTATCTATTTACAATTGTATCAATCTTCCTACGGCAGGAGAGCAAAGTTTCCCTCCTTTTCCTTACTCCGAGATCCTGAAGGTGTGGATGCTTTTATATGGAAGCCTATAGGCAGGAGAAGAAGGGGATGACAGAGGATAAGTTGGTTGGATGACATCCCCAAATCAATGGACATAAGGTTGAGCAAGCTCGGGTAGTTGGTGATGGACTGTGAGACCTGGTGTACTGCAGTCCATGGGGTCGCAAAGAATCAGACACAACCGAGCGACTGAACTGAACTGAACTGATAGGCTTTTCTACACAACGGTTCCTGTCGATAACACAACAAGCAGATTCAATTTTCTATCACATTGCCTCACATCTGAAATAGTTATAAATACATACTTTTCTAAAATTTCTAAAATTAGGGTATGCCTTGTATTTGATCTGCAGTAGGGCCCCTTTCCCCTACCAAAAGGGTGTTAACAAATTAATGGTTAGAATTAATGCATACAGAGTAAGTTTTTGCGTCCATACTTTGGTTAGTGATGGTGGACAGAGACCCCACAGTCTTGGGCTCAGAGAACCCTAGGCCATATACCCTAGCAAGTACTGCTGGAAAGTGGGGAATGGGGCAACATGGAAATGAAGAGTTTTCAAGTCACTCAGAATGAGGGCAATACTGACAGATGAGAGAACTATAAGTACAAGGCACAGTCCAGAATTTCAACCCAGTGTCTTAATAAGTATTTACTAACTTGCCTGGAGCAGAAGGCACTGCATGTGCTTCTTATGGGTAATCCATTTCCAGGCTGGATTTGGACCCCTACGTGCCAGACACCAGGGTGCTCTGTGCTGTCCAACATAAAACAAATCCCCCAGATTCCCAATCTCCCTGCTGGGTTAGAAAGAATCTCTCTACAGAGTTTTGCAAGGCACATCTGCTTTCAGTAAATGTTTTGATGGGAATGGCTTCTTTTCTTCCTTCTTTTTTGCCATATGAGGTCCTTAATAATGACAGTTTCAAGAAATTTCTCATTCTCATTCAATAAAACTGAATGAACCCCCTGGATTTTGGTTAGCTTCCATGGATAAGGAGATGAATGAGATTTAAGAAGTATGAGCTTAAATCTAAATCCCCCCAGAAATCAATATACTGAGGGTGGTTGATGGGTAGCACAACTTTATAGGCAGGACCTGCTTCTGAAATGCAATGGAGAGAATAATTGAGAAGTGAGTGCATTTACAGTTCTGTTTTGGTTCCAAGGAGTAAGAAACCCCTCCCAGAATGAAACCTTTCATAGTGCAGTGAAGAGGCTCTCAAGTCGGGGAACATTTCAAATATCACCTTGCTTAAGGAAAAAGGAAAGCCTGCGTTTAAAGAGCAGCATAAAATTGCCACATACAGGCTTCAGTGACATCCTAGCACACAGGCCTGGGGCAGGGCGAACCCTATTCCTTGATGTGGAAACTGACTTTTCAGTTTTCCCAGTATTCGTGTATAAACAAGAATTTGCTCCTCTCACCAAGGGAGCCAGAGCAATGTTTTTTTGACTTCAAACTTTTGTAGCAACTTAACATGTGGGGCTGGAAGGAACCCTGATGTGCAATAGTGACCATGCAAGGCTTTTTCACTGAGGTCACTTTGGATTAAAATTGAAGAAAACTGTGAGGCCCAGTACAGACCCACTGCACTGTATCACTATCAGTCCTGTCTGTGCTGGTCATGGGAGAAGGCCAGTGGAGGGGGCAGTTAGGATCCCACTTTGTCCTTTAACTTACTCAGCAACTTCTCCCACATGTGGGGAATTTCCACAGGAAGCTTGTGGCTCTTTTTTCAAAGTGGCCCTTAATAAAATCACACTGGGGCAGCATTAACCTCTGGACCCTCCCTCGGTCTTAAAGCACTTTCTCCCTCTGAATTCCTTGACACCTGCTGAAGTAGTTCTGCCCCTACCTCTACTTTTGTGTCCTTTCTGTGGGGTCATCTAGCTTTGTCTGATCTTCAGAGTTTGTACTTCTCCGGGTCTGGGTCTGGTTTCTCTGCTCTGAGGAGTCTTCCTCATTGGGGCAGGAACTGCTAATTGCCCACCCAATATTCATTCTCTCCTTCTTCCTCTCTAGAGAACCATACTCTATGATGGGGCTGCCAATGTGCCCAGCCACGACACTGCTGTTGCCATTCACCCTTGAATGGAGAGGTGGCCAATGACAGTTTTAGAAGGAGATGTAAGAGAAAGTTGTCAGGTGGGGCTTCTGATAAAACTCCTTAAAGAGGGGCTCAGACAGCTGACCTGTCCCTTTTGTCCTCCTCTCTTTCTTCTTCCTGTCTGAAGTGTGGGTGCAAAGGGCTGGAGTGGCAGTGGCCATCGCAAAACCAGGAGGTGCAGAGGTAACCAACTCACCCCAGGTAGCCTGGGAATTTCCTGGTTTTCAAATGGAAAGTCTCATATCCTGAGAACCCCTTCAATCCCAGGCAAACCAACAGAGTTGGTCACCCTACCAGGCGACCCTGAGGATGGAAGCCATTGTAGTGGGCAGGGCAGAAACTCAGAATGAGCTGGATTACTACTCATGTTGCGGAGTCTTATAACCGGTTTAACTTCCTACCTCTGCACTGTTCATTGTGAAAGAGAAAAACAGATCCCAGTTGTAACCACTGTTATCTTTGTTTTTTGTTACAGGCTTCCAAACTACCTGATTCACCACCTCTATGTCTTCCAGAGTAATTTTTATATAAGTGATTCCCAAGTCTAGTTCACCAACTGGATCCCTTATTAACCTCCAGACCCATGCATCTAACTTCCTGTTGGTGTCTCTATTTGTACAAGTCATAAACACAAATGTCTCTCTTCCCTCAAAACCCTGCTCTTCTTCTGTGTTCCAAATTTAAGTGAATGGAGCTCTGACTATCCAATGACCTGACTATAGATGACTGTTGATATCTGACTATCCAATATCAAGAAATCTTAATATTTTCATTGACTCCTTCACCTCCTTCCTTCTCCAAAATTGTATGGATCTTGATGACTTAATTTTGTAAATTTCTCTCAAAGCCATCCATTCCACCAAGTTCCCTCCACTGCTTCAGTTTAGACCATCTTTTATCTAGATTGTTGCAAGAGATTCCCAATAGGTCTCCATGCTTCAGTCAATCTTGCCCCACTAGAATCTGATCTCCACACTGTGTCCAGAGTGTTACTTCCACTGTGCTAAACTGATCATATTACTTTCTGGCCTAAAACACTTGAGGGGTTCCCCACTGGCCTTGATTTACAAGGCCCTGTTTTTCTAACCCTCATATTTAACTACTACACTCTTTTCACAGTCTATACGGCAGACACAGGATTTCTTTTAGTTCCTCTATGCTAAGTTATCACATACTTTCTTGTTTCCAGGCCTCACATGCTTCTCCTTTACTTGCTATGCCTTCCTTCACATGTTCCACTCCATCACCTCCTGCCTCCTTTCCTAGGTCACTACGACGTGTCATTAAGGTCTTAACAGAGTCAAAAAGTATAGTTGTGCAATGTACCACCTAGACAACTGTACACAGTGGTCCTGTTCAATACTGCCTTTGCCAGTAGTCTTTGCTAACCTCCACCTCCAAACTTGTTTAAACGTCTCTTCTAAGTCTTTTTAGTATCAGTATTATAACTTTTATTCTTAATTTTCTGATCACTTGTTGATATTCCTTGCTAGGCTTTAAGCATCTAAGGACATATATCACATCTACCTGGCTCCCAGTAGCTACTTTCTATATTTGGAAATAAGGTAAACTCCTTCCCAGATTTAGTTATGTTTACACATCAAGGACACCTTAAAACTCGTTTTTATTATGGAGGTTTCTCATTAGGTTTGGATTTCATAAATGACTCAGTTTACTATTATTCTGGAAGCTGTGACATTTAATGAGAGTTGTAACTTTACTGGAAACTCCCAGGACACAATATTTTCACATATACTTCCACTGTTAACACTTTCTGAAACACAAATTCTCATTATGTCAAGGTATATAAAGGATTGTTAAAATGCATAATCCTTTGCCTTTCTAGAATGCAGAGTTTATGAGACACATTCAGGAAATGTTTCAGTGTGTACATTTCTAGATTAAAGAGAGCTATAATTTTATTAGCTTCACATTTCAAGGAGTTCCGTAAGTGCAGGGTTCAGCAATACATCAGGAAGTGATGAGGTCAGCATTGCTCAGATGTCTTGAATGCCATTTTGGTTTCCCGTGACAACGGGGAAATTATTCTTATACCCTGACTAACACTGCAAAAGTAGTCTTAAAAGATTACAGAGCATTAAGCCTAGCAAAAAGAAAACAAATGCCAGGAGGCAATCTGCAGTGTAAACAGTACACCCACATTTGAAACCACTACAGCAGATGTTCACTTCTCTGGTTTTCACAGGGTTTGGGAAGGGCATAGCTTTGAACCCTGTTGGCCCCAGTGGCAGTTTTAGAAGAAAAGTTTACCTTAGCAACTACCAATGCAAAAGCAAGTGATAAGTCCACAGTGAAAGGTCATGGAGTATTTGGAAAGGAAGCTACACTTTACATAGTAGTTAACAAAGTATGAAAATTAAAAAAAAAAAGGCTGCATTACCAGATAGTGTTTATTCTACCAAAGACCAGTTCTCAGAACATAGTTTCCACTACATGAACTGCCAGGTGGGGAAGACATTTCCTGGAAACTTGAAAGTGCCCCTCAATTTAAGATAAACAATGCAGAGGATGATGACATCAGGGGATGGTTATGCATAGGTAACTGAATTCTGTCTTTAGTTTCCCTGGGTGTACCTGGAGGGAAACAAGTACTGTTCTTCCATGGAATATGCATTCATTCACAAGGAAATTTTCTTTTTTTGACTTAGAAGAGACCCTAACTCTCTATCTTACCAGTTTTGCTAATAACACCACTGAGAGCATAGCTGAATATTTTTGCTTATGCATTATGCAAGGCACTTCCACTTCTGTCAAACAAGAGGAGTTATACACATTTCAGCTTCACTAGCTTCATTCAAATCAGAATAAAGTAGGAGTGCCTATGAAAATTTCACCATGTCACAGGTAAATAAATAAATCTGAATTTAAACAAACATCTATACACATGTATATATGTGTGTGTATAGATATATACATATATTACATTTATTTGCAAATTCTCATTTCAAATTCTGCATTTTATGCCTATTATACAGTATAAAAGCTAGTAGGAACAAGAATGTTCAACTTGAAAATATATCTAGAGAGATAAACACATTTTATTTTGTTGCCTTACAGAGAAGATATAACTTTTAACGGTGTGAGCATAATAATAGAAAGAGGAGTTTAGATAAAAGTAAACCCCATAAAATCTGTAAAATGACTGGTCTAGATTTGTGGCTTCTTCTGGTTTTTCTATCATAACTGAACACAGATGTCTATCTATTAACAGATCAAAGAAAAGAGGCTGTGACTGCCAGGTGGATTCAATAGTTTTATGCAGTTATTTGTGGTCCAGGGCAATTTTGCCTACCAAGTCTGTAACCTCCCAATCAACCTCCTTTCTGGGAGCTCTGAAGCTTACTCTCAGGACCAGATTTAGAAGTCTTGAGTCTCCCCAGTAGGGCAGTCTAAGTACACCACTGAACTGCCCACTCCAAGCTGGACTCTTGCTCCTTTCATGTCTGTTTTATCTAAATAACTAGGTGTTGGGTATAGTACATGCACTCACTCTCTACATGTCTATGTAAGTAACCACATTCTTATTGGCTGAGAAGTCCTCATTTGCCAAATAGACTCTACTGAGTTTGAGGGCCATCATGCTCTACACTCCTTCTAAGTCAGGCATTCTCAACTGTGGTACATCTTGAAATCACCGAAGGAGGCCTTGGTCTGCAGTGCAGACTTGACATCAGTCCACATTCTCAGGAATCCCTCCAAACTAGATGAATTGGCCTGGTTGGTCACCCTACTAATGGCAGAGTTTTCAGAATCCCTCCCCAGGTGATCTAAAGTCAAGCCAGGCTTGAGAGAAACACTCATCTTACCTATCAACCTTCTTTTTTGGGCCTACCATGGCTGAATCTCAGCCAGCCCATGCATTCAAGGAAGGCAGGATCTAGGTCTGTTTCCTCACTCCTTTCCTCTAACACCTGCCACATACTGGCAGGTGTTAGATATATGCTAACTGAATTAAGTCGTACACTATGCCACTCAACTTAGGGTAAAGGTGGTTTAAAATAAAGGCAAAAATTTTAAGTCCCCAAACAATAATAAAGTCCCTGTTAATGTATTTTAGAAATCTTTCTTGCACCTAATGAACAGCCAGGTTCTGGCTCCCACTAGGATAAATGAAATGTATAACTAAATGCCTGTGGCTTAGAAGAAATCACAGCAAAACTGGCAGAAAACAAAACACTGAGTTTCAATAAGTTGTCTACCATGGAGACTAGGGTTTTGATAACAATAACATAGAAAGCAGCTGTGTTCATTCTTTATAATTTTAGAACACTTAGTTATTCAACAAGCACTGGGGCATATTTAATCCTCAAAACAACCCCATGATAAAGCTGGAGAGTTATTATCCTTCATTTCACAGCTCACGAAAGGCAGGCTCAGAGAATACACGCAGACTGATGAGCATCTGGGTTCTGGATCCCACTAAAACTGCCAGATTAAGCAATTAAAAATACTTATTGTGTCCCAAATTCTGCAGGGGACATACTTATGCTAAAAAAAAAATTACCTTTTTATTTGAAATTCAGACTGAACTGGATTTCCTCTATTTACCTAGTAACCCTAGGCTCCAGGCCAATTTTTTTTTTTTTCTGTGAAAATAGAATATTTGATTGGAGGGTCACTGTGGACCCTCTCAGATAAAAGGGCTCAACTGTGGCTCTTTCCTCTCCCATTCTGACTCCTCTGGTATTAGGCCTTCCTGAAGGTTCCGTGCCTGCTGGCCTGAGACGTGTGCCTTACTCCAGTGCGGCAGGGAGCCAGAGCAGGCAAAAAGGACACGAACAATGCTCAGGACTCCAGGGCCACACTCTCCATGTGGACTCAATGCTTTATTATTATTTGAAAAGGTGATACTGAATGGTGTAAAACTTAAAGATATACGACAGTGAAGGGAATCTTCTTTCTTACTCTCAGTTTCTGGGACATCCTTCCAGAGACTTTATTAATATATTAATACATGTATGTATATTTAAACATAGCTTTTTGAGTTCTTATACAAATGGTTAACAAAAATATTCCTGTAACATGCTTTTTCTTTTTACTTAATAGACCTTGAAGATGATTATGATTATATTATTAATATCTATCAATCTATCTTTATATATCTAAAGCTGCCTCATATTTTTAAACTGTTCCACAGCTTTCCACTGTATGTGCGTGTGTGCTAAGTCACTTCAGTCATATCTGACTCTTTCCAACCCTATGGGGTATAGCCCGCCAGGCTCCTCTGTCCATGGGATTCTCCAGGCTAGAATACTGGAGTGGGTTGCCATGTCCTCCTCCAGGGGATCTTCCCGACCCAGGGATCAAACCACTTCTCTTCTGTCTCCTCCATTGGCAGGTGGGTTCTTTACCACTAGAGCCATTTGGGATTCCATTGTATAGCTATGTCATTAATTTAATTATTGGTGCCCTAGTGATATACATTCACATCCCTCCAATCTTTAGCTATTAAAGCAATGTGGCAATAAATCTCCTTGAACCTATGACTAATGCACATTTCTAGGTATAGCCCCTGAGAGAAAGTCCTAGAAAGGGAATTGCTAAATAAAAGGGAAAATGCACTTATACTTGATTTACATAATACCCAATTTCCTTCTTGAAGTACAAGTTGATGCTTCCAGCCATAATAAGTGAGAGTATTTTTCCTGTCCTCATTAATCAAGTGTATATTGCTGAACTTTTTGATATTTATCTCTTATAGAAAAAATAGGATGGCATTCTAGTGGTAATTTGAACTTTTCTCACTGTGAGTGAAGTTGAACATCTTTTTACATGCTTTAAAACCATTGATATTTCCTTTTTGTATTGTCCTTGTTGGTTCAGAGGTTAAAGTGTCTGCCTGCAATGCAGGAGACCTGGGTTCGATCCCTAGGTCGGGAAGATCCCCTGAAGAAGGAAATGGCACCCACTCCAGTATTCTTGCCTGGAGAATCCCATGGCCGGAGGAGCCTGGTGGGCTACAGTCCAAGGGGTTGCAAAGTCAGACACAATTGAGCGACTTCACTCACTTGGCCCATTTTTAGTTTTTCATTATTAATCTATAGAAATTCTTTATATAGTAAGACCATTAACCTGATACCTGTCATATGCATTGCAATGCTTCCCAGTTTACCATTTGTCCCTTGATTTATGACTCTTTTTAACAAAGAAATTAATGAGTTTTCAAACATATTTAAGGGAACATAAGATATATCAAGGTTAGAAAAAGATTTTCAATGGCACATGGTATGACACCACAACTATGGTTGCTACCATTTCCAGGAGGGATAATTATGGGTCAGGCCCTGCGCTGATCACTCAAACGTTTATCTCTTTATATCATAAGAGCAGACCTATGAGGAAGGCACAATCGAGTCATTGTACAAATGGTTCCTAAGATTTATTTTGGACCTAGAGGTAGACTGAGAAAAAATTATAGAACCAGGTGGGAGTTTGTCTTTGGCATCATCCCAAGTTTTTCATCAATCTTCTTCCTTCACCATGGGATTTCATTCCTCTCTCTCCCTCCACCATCCCCACTCCTCCCCTGACACCTCCTGTGTACACTCTGAGGAACTGCCTATTTATAATTCCCTGGGTTTTCCTGCCAGGTCTCAGCTGTTTCCTACTAGGGTATGAACTATATGGTAATCTCAAACTTGCAGAGCAGGGAGACAATTTTTTGAGATGTAAAAAATTCATATATATATATATATATATATAGAGAGAGAGAGAGAGAGAGAGTGCTATAATTATGAATTGATAGGATAGAGGGCAGAGAGTTATCACAGAGTCAGACAAAGTAGGAAGCTTCATATTCTGTCTGCTCACATGTCCAGCCTGCCCAGCCCTGCCCAGGCTGTAAAGAGCTTCAGAAAGCCCCTCCTGAATCTGAAGCAGTGAATTTTAGAGAAAAGTCTGCAAGGAGTTGAAGTCAGAAGATACAAGGTTCTGTCCTGGTTTTACTTTTCGATCAACTGAATCCTGAAGAGAAAGTGTGGCTAGTGGAAAGAGCATGGTTTTAGAATCAGCTAGTTCCTACTTAAATAACAACTCAGCCAACAACTTCCTGACTTCAGGAAATTAATCTCCTCCAAGCTTCAGTTCCTCAGGTGTAAAATGGGGATAAAAATATGTACTTTGAAGGATGTTTGTATAAATGGATAATCCCATGCATGGGAAGTACCTAGCATAGCAACACGTGTAATGTAGGTTCTCAACGTGTAGTCTCAGATGTCATATTTGTCAAATCATTATTATACTACTGTATCAAAATTTTTTTTATTTTTGAGGTTATGTATAGCAGAGTTTTCAAATTGTATAATTCACATACCATGTTTGGGGTTTTGCCATATCTGTGTACCAATGATACTAATATTTTTTTTTTCTTTAACTGTACTCATCTTTGAAAAAGATGGTTGGTTCAGGAATGAGCACATAGACCAACTTAGGTAAATGAGGCTCAATTATGAGAATGTTGATGTTGGGAGAAACTTTCTTTTCACAGGAACGATCTGCTATAAGAACACTGGAAGCTTCCATCTGCTGGAGTCCATGAAGGAGGCCCCTGGAAATGAAGCCAGCACAAGACAGGCTAGAACCAAAATATATGAAAAGAAGGAGACTGAACTGGATGCAATTTTAAAATCTTTATTTGTACCTGAAGTCAGATATCCCTGAACTTCTAATTTATATTAGGTAATAAAGTCCTTTCAGTTCAGTTCAGTTCAGTTCAGTCGCTCATTCGTGTCCGACTCTTTGCGACCCCATGAATTGCAGCATGCCAGGCCTCCCTGTCCGTCACCAACTCCCGGAGTTCACTCAAACTCACGTCCATCGAGTAAGTGATGCCATCCAGCCATCTCATCCTCTGTCGTCCCCTTCTCCTCCTGCCCCCAATCCCTCCCAGCATCAAAGTCTTTTCCAATGAGTCAACTCTTCGCATGAGGTGGCCAAAGTACTGGAGTTTCCGGTTCAGCATCATTCCCTCCGAAGAAATCCCAGGGCTGATCTCCTTCAGAATGGACTGGTTTGATCTTCTTGCAGTCCAAGGGACTCTCAAGAGTCTTCTCCAACACCACAGTTCAAAAGCATCAATTCTTCGGCACTCAGCTTTCTTCACAGTCCAACTCTCACATCCATACATGACCACTGGGAAAACCATAGCCTTGACTACATGGACCTTTGTTGGCAAAGTAATGTCTCTGCTTTTCAATATGCTATCTAGGTTGGTCATAACTTTTCTTCCAAGGAGTAAGCGTCTTTTAATTTCATGCCTGCAATCACCATCTGCAGTGATTTTGGAGACCAAAAATATAAAGTCTGACACTGTTTCCACTGTTTCCCCATCTATTTCCCATGAAGTGATGGGACCAGATGCCATGATCTTCGTTTTCTGAATGTTGAGCTTTAAGCCAACTTTTTCACTCTCTTCTTTCACTTTCATCAAGAGGCTTTTTGGTTCCTCTTCACTTTCTGCCATAAGGGTGGTGTCATCTGCGTATCTGAGGTTATTGATATTTCTCCTGGCAATCTTGATTCCAGCTTGTGCTTCTTCCAGCCCAGCATTTCTCATGATGTACTCTGCATATAAGTTAAATAAGCAGGGTGATAATATACAGCCTTGACGTACTCCTTTTCCTATTTGGAACCAGTCTGTTGTTCCATGTCCAGTTCTAACTGTTGCTGCCTGACCTGCATATAGGTTTCTCAAGAGGCAGTTCAGGTGGTCTGGTATTCCCATCTCTTTCAGAATTTTCCACAGTTTATTGTGATCCACACAGTCAAAGGCTTTGGCATAGTCAATAAAGCAGAAATAGATGTTTTTCTGGAACTCTCTTGCTTTTTCCATGATCCATTGGATGTTGGCAATTTGATCTCTGGTTCCTCTGCCTTTTATAAAACTAGCTTGAACATCTGGAGTTCACGGTTCATGTATTGCTGAAGCCTTTAATTGAGGCCAACTTAAATTAGAGTACTTTTTCAGTTCAGTTCAGTTGCTCAGTCATGTCCAACTATTTGTGACCCCATGAATCGCAGCACGCCAGGCCTCCCTGTCTATCACCAACTCCCTGAGTTTGCTCAAACTCATGTCCATCGAGTCGGTGATGCCATCCAGCCATTTCATCTTCTGTCGTCCCCTTCTCCTGCCCCCAATCCCTCCCAGCATCAGAGTCTTTTCCAATGAGTCAACTCTTCACATGAGGTGGCCAAAATATTGGAGTTTCAGCTTCAGCATCAGTCCTTCTAATGAATACCCAGGACTGATCGCCTTTAGAATGGACTGGTTTGATCTCCTTGCAGTCCAAGGGACTCTCAAGAGTCTTCTCCAACACCACAGTTCAAAAGCATCAATTCTTTAGCACTCAGCTTTCTTCACAGTCCAACTCTCACATCCATACATGACCACTGGGAAAACCATAGCCTTGACTACATGGACCTTTGTTGGCAAAGTAATGTCTCTGCTTTTTAATATTCTGCCCAGGTTGGTCATAACTTTCCTTCCAAGGAATAAACGTCTTTTAATTTCATGCCTGCAATCACCATCTGCAGTGATTTTGGAGCCCTCAAAAATAAAGTCTGACACTGTTTCCACTGTTTCCCCATCTATTTCCCATGAAGTGATGGGACCAGATGCCATGATCTTAGTTTTCTGAATAAGTTGAGAACAAAAAAGGCCTGTTAATACAAAAGGTAGAGTGCATGCATGATGTGTTGCTTTCAATCATAGGACTAAGGAAAATGGAAAGGAAGCAGGCAGAGGTTGAGTACTGGGCATAGAGGATGGTCAAGAGACAAATTTTTTGTCTCACCTTTACTCCTGCTTAGCAACGCAGCCTTGAACAGTGAGTTAATCTCTTCAAGCCTGAGTTTATCCATCTGTAAAGTAAAGGAACTGAATAATCAGCAGTTCTCAGAGCTTCATGGAGCCCTGCAGTGCCTCAGGTGATGGGATGGTAATGGGGACCCAAGTTCCCAGACATTCATTCTGTGGAATTCAGTCTCCTTTTATTGATATTATTTGCCAGGCTCTTTAATAAGGTTTTGGGCTTCCCTGATGGCTCAGCTGATAAAGAATCCCCCTACAATGCAGGAGACCTGGGTGTGATCCCTGGGTTGGGAAGATCCCCTGGAGAAGGGAACAGCTACCCACTCCAGTATTCTGGCCTGGAGAATTCCAGGGACTATACAGTCCACGGGGCTGCAAAGAGTTGGACACAAAAAGAGTTGGACACGACTGAGCGACTTTCACTTTCACTTTTTCTAATAAGCTTTTACTGGAAGAATAGGCTCTACTACTACAATGGATTAGTTGACCATTAGTTCTGTTTATACTGAAGTTTAAATTGAGTTAAGACTAACTCAGGGGGAGAAGGAATGTGGTCCCTCTTTGGTAAGAGTTGGTCAGAAGCCAAGAGCAAGAGCTCAGTCCCTGGAGGACTGATTAGCTTAATGCAGACATAAAAAAAAATTTAATAGCAATGATCTGCATCCCTAATCTTCAGAACTGTCTTAGAGATGTGGGTCATTTCTCACGCAGGGACTGGGAAAAGGAATGGGCATTGTTCCATATAGTCATTAGCTTTGCCTTAAAAGCCAATACAAACACCACTGGTAATACTCAAGGCAGACAATCTCTTCATAGCTAGAAAACAGAGGGTGTTGTGCTTGAGGGTTTGTTTTTCTTTCTCAAGACAGTGTGATCATTGTAGAAGAAGTGAAAGAAACACAGAGCAATTATTACACAATCAATTGCACAATACCTGACGTGTGTCCACAGTGCTCTAAGTTAATATTTGATTTTCCTTATAGAGACAACACACATATGTAGAGGAAATAAAAGGAAACAATAATTTTTATGAAATTTTTATAAAATAATTTTTATGGGAATATAAATCATTATTCTTATATTTAAAATATATTTACTTACAGTCAAATTTGACACTGCTAAATTTGGAGTGCTCCAAGTATTTTTAAAATGCATCTTAAAAATACATTTTAGTGCCAATTGCCAGAATGGGTTGTCTACTACTATAGTCAAAACAATTTTCTTTGTTTTATTTCACATAAAAACTGAAAATGTGACTAGAGTCTTTATAACAAATACATGTTCCTGGAATAGTATTTATTGCTCCTTGGAAGGAAAGCTATGACAAACCTAGACAGCATATTAAAAAGCAGAGACATTACTTTGCTGACAAAGGTCCATCTAGTCAAAGCCATAGTTTTTCCAGGAGTCATGTATGGATGTGAGAGTTGGACCATAAAGAAAGCTGAGCACTGAAGAATTGATGCTTTTGAACTGTGGTGTTGGAGGAGGCTAAGAGTCCCTTGGACTGCAAGGAGATCCAACTAGTCCATCCTGAAGGAAATCAATCCTGAATGTTCATTGGAAGGACTGATGCTGAAACTGAAGCTCCAATAGTTTGGCCAATACTTCCAATACTGATGCGAAGAACTGACTTATTTGAAAAGACCCTGATGTTGGGAAAGACTGAAAGCAGGAGGAGAAGGGGACGACAGAGGATGAGATGATTGAATGGCATCACCAACTCAATGGACATGAATTTGAGCAAGCTCCGGGAGTTAGTGATGGACAGGGAAGCCTTGTGTGCTGCAGTCCAGGGGTCTCAAAGAGTCAGACACAACTGAGAGACTGAACTGACTGACTGAGAATAGTATTGATCTTGTCCACAATAACTGAATATTGAATTTACTTTGGCAAACATGCTGGAAGATAATTAAGAATGAAAATTATTTTCAGTGTGTCCATCTAGTCTATACACTTGGAAGTTTTCTCATTAGGGAACTTTTTTCAACTGTAGGCAATTTATATTAATACAAAAATAAAAACATATACAACGGGGTTTAATTTCTCTTATCGACTAACTTCTGATTTATATTACTTTGCTTATATGTGCTATAGATACTGAAAGCCCAGATGGAGAACAGGGTGAGAGAGGACAAGTGCTAAGTCAGACTAGGCAGAGTCAAGACAAAATGCAGGCAAAGGGTTAGTTGAGGGCAGGCTATGAATGCGTCACAACATATCTCAGGATTTGGAAGCAAGTAGTGGTCAGGAAAGATCCAAATTGGGAAAGACAAATGGTTTCAGAATTAGACAAATGCAGAAGGGTGAGGCTCAAGAGAGGCAGAAATATATGTCCACGCTGGGACAAAACATTCAGATCTACCAGAAGACAAGGAGTTTCAGATAGCACCTTGGATAGCTCCCTGGGCAAGAGGTGCACTGACAAAGCTAAGACCCTAAGAAATGAAGGCTTTCATGCTCTCTGCCCCAGAATTCTCAACTGGTACCTTCAAAGATGGAATGAATTTGGTCCCTGGAGCCAATTGCAACACTCCACTGCAAGGTTTGGCTTAACGCTCTAGGGATGATGTCTGTGCCTTCTGGTAATAGTCTCTTTGGTTATGCGCCAGGCAGGCTGAAGGGGTGGGGAGCAGATGAAGTAGTGATGGAAAGTACTATCCTCTCAAAGTGCAGATAATTTATTTTCCAAGAGTCTATCCCACTTGATTTGGGAACAGAAGTTCATCCCAGTACTAACATTGGTCTGAATAACAAGAGGCTTTGCGGTGTAGTTTTAATGTGTTAATGTGTAACCTTTACATATTGATTCTTCTGGGCACCTATACTGTAGACGAGAGGAAGTAGGATATAGTATCTATAAGATGTTATAAAGTCTTTCATTAAAACAAGTTTAATTTTCCCCATTACTCCAACTTCATTTATAGTTTATAATAATAATGATTCCTCGGTGTGACTTTCACGCAGGCAACTGTTCCCAGACTATTTTCCCCTCTGACCAAGTACTATTAATAGCATAGAAAAATTTGCTTCAGTTGACTCTTTACTAGTAGAGCCCAAAGTCTCTTGGGTTCAAAGACAAGTAATATCAGTTCTCTCAAAGTTCTCTGGATGTATTCACTTTATGCAGCCAGCCAGTGGATCATAACAATAATTGGGAAACCAAATTCAATCCAAATGGCTTATTCATTAAATGAAAACATAACATTTCAATACTAAATTAAATGACTAGGAGATTTTTATAGATTAACCTAGGAAAAGAATCAGGTAGAAGGAAGAAAAAAAAAACAAGTTTTAAGTAGAGTGATGGTTGGGCATGGGATGGGGTGGTAACAGAGAAGAGACTGACTGGTGATACCCATCCAACGTGTGATTGTGACTATGTGGAGCCCAAGGCATTATTATGTGATGCTAGCTCTGAGTTTAACAATATTAAGATACTCTGTACAGACATGTTCTAAGATCCTGGAGATGTAGCTATAAACAAAATAGATGCTCAGAGCATTATTTACTCCTTTCTGATGGCCTTAAGTCCAGTCACTTTGATTGAGAGCTGTCTGAATGGCAACTCTTCAAAGACTATAGCCAAGATATAAAATAAGGAAGAGGCAAAATAAGGAATAGACCTGGATAAGAAATTTAGGAGCTGTAAGTCCCTCACAAAAAGCAGGCCATATTACATAAGTTGAGAGTGTGCAAAAAAAGAGAAGTAGGTTCCAGTTGGTATTTTGAGCTCAGGGGGATTTGACATACTAAAGGAAATGTCGATATCTGGTTGGGTTTCTTTATATGGTTTCTTTGAGATCACAAAATATTTGACATTAGGAAATGTTTTAATGACTTAAGATGTCATTGAGTTCAACCCCCTCTTCTCAACTCTTAAGTTTCTCAGCTAATTATCATTAAAGCCAAAATATGCTCATGTTTATTAAAACAGAATCAAGATGTTTAGCTGTATGACTTTTACATCTCAACTGTGTCTGGCTAAAGAATCTCCTTACTAACAATAACTAACTGAATCCACATTAATAAGTATAAACTTGAGGGAATACAAGGCAGTTGTCTCTGTTGCTTCCTCAGGTCCCTGGGAGGCTGGGCTTTGGGTTGTGATGAAGGTTGCAAGAAAGAAGAAATCATGGGTAAGGAGGGAAAGAGGAACAAAGTCATGGGAATAGGATGCAAGGTCTGACCTGGGGCTCACTGGCTTCTCTCACTGAGACAGATCATCCTTGTTTTTGGTTACAACTCCCTCTGGCCTGGTGATTGTTACAACTTTTTAACAAAATAGACTGTCATAAGGGATCTATCAGACATGACTTGCTTTGTCTTAGAAGACATATTATATCCATGTAGAAATCTGTCACTGAACTATGGAGCCCTTCATTACTTTGATTATAGAACAAACAACAGAAAATAAAAAACTGAAATGTGTACTATTTTCTAAAAACTCAGTCCAAAACAAATATAATATTGTAAGACTAAAATTAGAGAATCCCTTAGATATACACTTTTAAATGAATTGGACTAGAGAATTTATGGCTAAACCAATCGTACAACATGACTATAAAGAGAGAGGTGAGGGCAATAACAAACAAACCACCTGTTCATATCTGAAATTGTTCTGATTCTTGGGAAAAGACAACCCAGCCACTGCTCACTTTCATAGTTTTCAAAACTTGGTCACACTTGCTATTCTGGGGATTTTACTCATAAAATAAAATGCCTTATGTTTCCTTTTTGTTAATTCAATTCAATTCTTGGTGGAAGATGCTAGGAGCCAAAAAAACAAAACCATGCTTTGAAATTTCATGATGATAGTGTCACCTAGAATATTCCAATGGTAGTTTTAAATATAAATACTTAACATTTTCAACATTTCTCTGGTGCAAAAAGGCTGGCATTTATCAGAAAGTCCCAATTTGCAGGTAGTGTTGTATTAAATGCTAAAAGTAAATCAGGTAGAGGAAATTGCTTATTAGGTTTGCAAGTCTGAAAGAAGGGAATTCTCTCTCTTCAAAGAAAAGTAACTTCCATGATTGGCACTATTTCCTAAACAGGAATGACTAGGTTTATACTTGTAGTAGGCTCTTTAGATACATGGCTGCAGGAACACTTGAATTGCGTTTCAAAGAGAAGCCCAGCCACTTTGAATTTTTGGATTAAAAGACAGGATATACATATAGAGAAAAAAGTATACCCCAACATTTTTTGCAGAGATTAAAAGAAAACACTAAAAATCAGAAATAATTGAGGCAAAGGCATAAACAATCAGTGACATTAGATGAGAGAACATACTTTTCACCAAGTTTTCTCATATGTGGATAACAGACTCTCATGAGGAAATTACAGTAGACTGAAGCTAGGCTTTTGAAGACAGCTCTTTTTAGAATATTTTACCTAGTGAATTTTGCATTGTAGAACAAGTAATAAGTATAATTCACAGAGCTCTCCTTCTTCTTTTTTCACAGTTTTCTGAGTTTACAGAGAACTTCTGCCCACACTCTTTTATTTGAGTTTTGCAATACTCATTTGAAGTTTCTATCATTCCTTCATGTTTTTCATATATTAACTCTTCATGGTCTGTATCAAGGAGCAAGATGGAAAGTACTATTTATCTTTCTCTTTGCATTTTCCCCTAACTGTTAGGCTTAAGCCACACCTATCTCATGGGCCTCACCAAATCTGGGACAGCCTGGTATGTCCAGGTGTCCAGGCAGAATATCTTTAATTTTGCCTAGAAATTAAGTCATCACAAGTAAGAACATCCAGAACAGGCATAGTAGGACAGAGGCAAGTATTAGGCAAATCAGTTTTAGTTGGTCTTATATATTCCTGGGAGGAAGTGTTGGCCTATAAGGACCTCACCTCCAAAAAAAGAGAAAAAAGATGATCTTTGAAGCTTGGTAGTGAATTGAGTCTAAGGCTAGCTCATACAATGAGTTATATTAATAGCAGGGATCCCCAGCCTCTGGGATCTAATGCCTGATGATCTGAGATGGAGTTGATATAATAATAATAGAAATAAAGTGTACAATAGATATAATGTGCATGGAAAAATTGTCTTCCACAAAACCAGTTCCTGGCACCAAAAAGGTTAGGGACCACTGAATTATAGGATCTCCAATTTTCTGAATCTATCCACAAGTTCCACAGCCTTTGAGAGGCTGGCTAAAGTTTTGGAGGCCACCAAGAAACTCAGGAGGATTAAGGACTAGGAAGGAAGTTTCATCATTCTTGAAGGGTTTTTAAATTGTTCCCCAATTTAAAAATTATATTTTCAGATATAATATAAAATAAAAAATTTATAAAATTATATTAAAAATAAAAATTATATTTTTATTGACGCATTTGTGGAAATGAGTGGTTAGTATATACATATATAAAAATCAGACTACAGACCAATTCACAATATGAAAACTTAGAGTTTTGTTTCTATTGTTAGCAATATTCTTTGGTGTATAGAAACCTGGTAGAACAAGCTATAAAAATAAGGTATAACAAACTCATTCCATGCAACGGGCAGGAAAGAACAGTCCCAGGTCATCAATCATAATGACACATAAAAAGCCCCAGTCAGCTTCTCCACTCACTGATTCGGCCATTCCCTCCCCATCCCCATCCCCCCAGAAAGGTTCTTGTGGCTTTCCATTGCTCTCAGGCCCAAGATAAACATCCTCAAGATCTGATTTAGCATCTATCACTAGAGCAAACCGCATTACCTCATTTTCCTAGTCTCTCCTCCTACTCCCAAACAGAATCTTATGCCAGGGCTGGCCTTTCCCTACTGTCTTACTGTTTATGTCTCACATTACACAAAAATACATGAAGAGGCCTACCTTGGTAAGCTAACGGCCTAGTGCAGAAGCTCTATGTTAAAAACATTCTCAGTCTTTGCATGCAATGTAAAGACTTAAAGGGATTTTTTTTTTGAATTACGTGTTTCCAGGCTATGTTTCACAAAACAAAAACTAGACCTTTCTTGCAATTAAAACCTTCCTGACCATTTAGAAACTTTGCAATATTTTCCATTCCTTGACATCCAGTCTGCATTTGGCCACAAGACGTGGTTTAGGAAGAGCTATTGGCCGCCAAGTCACACAGATTGGCAATGACACACAGAAACCTAGGAAACGACCATGTAAACAAACAATACTCCCAAATGCGCACGCAACCAACCAACTACCCTGTAAGCTCTACCGTTGTACAGAAAGGCACTTTTCTCTTCCTCTTTTCTTAATAAACGGTACTAAGATGAAAATACACATATTTTTAAAAATCACCTGCCATGTGATGGAAAATCTAATTAAGAGGAGCTTAAAACAAACTAAAACTCAAAAGGAAGTACATGACAAAAAGTCATAACACCAAGATAACAACCTTTGCTTTTGTTCTTATCACTTAAGAATAGAGGAAAAACTAGAGCCAGCTCTGGGGAAATGATTAAACAAATTATGGACCACATTATAGACTATTAGGCAACTACTAAAAAGAACAAGGTATTGCTGTATTGACTTGGAAATATAAGTCTGTAAAAATATATGTATATATATACACACACATACATATATATATTTGTATATGCATATAGCCATAGCATATAAAGGCATATCAGTGCTTTCATAAACTATAAAAATAAGAATTTATATTTCTACACACATAGAGAGATTGTGAAAAGTTACCTGCAGTGCATTACATCAATAACATTGGTTACCTCAAGATGATTCAGTCATTTATACAATTCTGTACTACTTGAATTGTTCTGATCATTTAAAGCAAAAGCAGGAGACTGGGAAAATATCCTTTTTTCTAGAAAATGCATGATTAATTTTAAATGTTTTAACATATACAGAATAAATCAGGATAATATTTAGCAATAACACTTGTAATTGCATAACATTTAACCACCAAGAAATTCTGTTTGCAGACAAACATTCATTCGTTCTAATCTACTGCAGCTGCACACTTTCCCACTCAGCCAGATAAAGAGCAGGTGTGTTTTGCTTGTGTTGGGGAAGACGGAAGGCACACCTGGCCAAGACTTTCTCAAGGTCGTGCCGTGGGCTGTGGATCACAGGGAGGGCCTCTAATCTCACCCCAGAGTCCATTCGTATGTCCATGCCGGGGCTCTGATTTATAAAGGGCAGGTATATTATGACATCTGAGAATAAACAAGTAGCCATTTTCCTATCAAAAACCCAAAAGTGGCCATTAAATGTGCAGTTTAGGATCAATTAGTCAAGTGCTCACAAATAACATGTGGAGGTTGACCAAAGAACAAAATCTTTTGGCTTTGATTCATAACCCCCAGCAGACCACCCACACTGTAGGCACAAGGACCAAGTGTGCTCATCAACAAAACAATAAGATCTGAAATTCCAGGGCTGTTTATATTCATGGTATTCTGCTGGGTGGCTCACTCAGTAGGAGAGGAGAGTAGTTAATGTCATTGTTACAGCAGCTTGTAACGCATTATGAATTTGTTCCTTGAATAAGCCCTTTGGAGAATTTCTATGTCTCAGTGTCACAAAGTCATCTTAGGTCCATGAGACATACATAGCAGTCTATGCCAAGAGGATTCACTCTTTCAGGGGTTCTAACAACTGTAGTTGTTACTGGTCTAGAGTATTTCAAGACTTCCTCTTAGGGGAACAAGTAAAGCATGGTTTATTACCAATGGGCATGCATCAGAAGACAAGAGATGGTGGCCCAACACTGGGCCCTGACCATAAAGCACACAGGCTAAGTGGAGGCTGGAGAGAAGACTAGTTCTGGAGGATGGTTCCCTCTGGGCTAATCCTGAGGGTCTTGGGATTCCCACGACAATCTTAGGAACAAAGATCAATGGGACTAAGGACCTGAAGCAGACTGGGTTTGCTTTGGGCCATCCAACCTCCCCACTTCCTAAGGAAACAGAATTCCTAGGGAAAAAATGATTAGACTCATCTCTTAAAAATTCTGTAGTCTAGGCCTAGAGATGTGAGTGTATGGGGTTGAAGATGAAGATTTTATTGATAGGACCTCATGGATTACATGATGGGAGGCTCAACTATGCATTGTTTTTTAACCAAGCAGCATAAAACAAAATATTAGGTACCAGGTGATTTGGAAAATACCACCGATTAGACTACGATAAGGAGAAGGCAATGGAAACCCACTCCAGTACTCTTGCCTGGAGAATCCCATGGACGGAGGAGCCTGGTAGGCTTCAGGCCATGGAGTCGCAAAGAGTCGGACACGACTGAGCAACATCACTTTCACGCATTCGAAAAGGAAATGGCAACCCACTTCAGTGTTCTTGCCTGGAGAATCCCAGGGACAGGGGAGCCTGGTGGGCTGCCATCTATGGTGTCGCACAGAGTCAGACACAACTGAAGTGACTTAGCAGCAGCATCAGCAGCAGCAGCAGACTAAGATAAAACATGAATACTCTGAAGGGAGAAATAGGAAGTAGGAAAGAGTGATCAGACTGACTTAGGGTTAGCAGGATACACAAGACTGAATGGTGTTTGCTTTTACAAAGCCACCTTGGATATCTACTTTACATACAAGATGGTTTTATAACAATAAATTGGCCCCTAGTTGTTACAACCCCCAAAACTTTGCACTATGGCAATTAGTTCTTTTCTATTTCCTAGTAAAATTTATAAGCAAGAAATGGGTGGAGTTCAGTTTCATGTAAGGCAAGGTAAGTCCCTGAAATTAATGAACTGATTCTGCTTTGAAGGAATATACACACACAAAAGAAGAGTTCTCACTTGTGATTATCAGCTGCAGTGTTGTGATTTCATACCTTCTGCTGTTTGAGCATGCTTTCATACCAGTCTGCCTCTCTAGGACTGAATTTCTTGTTCAGTTCTTGCATAAGGACCAACACAGTCAAAGAATAGCTTGGCACTGCCATCTCTGGTTCACAGAACCCAATAAGGAAGTTGGGAAGGCCCACTCTTTTCAGAATATCCAAGTGGGGAGGCGAGGGTCAATTATATCTATTCTAGAAGATGAACAACGAATGCACAAGGCACAAATATGACAATACCATAATTTTAATTTGGCATCCAGACTGGTTCCAAATAGGAAAAGGAGTACGTCAAGGCTGTATATTGTCACCCTGCTTATTTAACTTATATGCAGAGTACATCATGAGAAACGCTGGGTTGGATGAAGCACAAGCTAGAATCAAGATTGCTGGGAGAAATATCAATAACCTCAGATATGCAGATGACACCACCCTTATGGCAGAAAGTGAAGAAGAACTAAAAAGCCTGTTGATGAAAGGGAAAGAGGAGAGTGAAAAAGTTGACTTAAAGCTGAACATCCAGAAAACTAAGATCATGGCATCTGATCCCATCACTTCATGGCAAATAGATGGGGAAACAATGGAAACAGTGACAGACTTTATTTTTCTGGGCTCCAAAATCACTGTAGATGGTGACTGTGGCCATGAAATTAAAAGACACTCCTTGGAAGAAAAGTTATGACCAACCTAGACAGCATATTAAAAAGCAGAGACATTACTTTGTCAACAAAGGTCCTTCTAGTCAAGGCTATGGTTTTTCCAGTAGTCATGTATGGGTGTGAGAGTTGGACTATAAGGAAAGCTGAGTGCCGAAGAATTGATGTTTTTGAACTGTGGTGCTGGAGAAGACTCTTGAGAGTCTCTTGGACTGCAAGGAGATCCAACCAGTCCATCCTAAAGGAAATCAGTCCTGAGTATTCATTGGAAGGACTGATGCTGAAGCTGAAACTCCAAAACTTTGGCCACCTGATGTGAAGGGAGGCCTGGTGTGCTGCAGTCCATAGGGTGGCAAAAAGTCAGACATGACTGAATGGCTGAACTGAACTGAACTAAAAGAGTTCAGAAATCATAATTCCTGACCCCTTTTCCAGGCTCTGGGAGGTATGCTATCCAAATGGTAGCCACTAGCCATTTAAATGAGACTATTTAAAGTAGTTGAAAGTGAAACTGAAAGTCGCTCAATCGTGTCCGACTCTTGGTGACCCCATGGGCTGTAGTCCATGGGATTCTCCAGGCCAGAATACTGGAGTGGGTAGCCTTTCCCTTCTCCAGGGATCTTCCCAACCCAGGGATCAAATCCAGGCCTCTTCTCATTGCAGGTGGATTCTTTACCAACTGAGCCACAAGAGCAGCCCAAAGTAGTTGAAATGAATCATCTACCAATTAGAGTGCCAAGGTGAAGCCTGAGGGGGTGGTGAAGGAGAGCTTTCCCTCTACTGTCCATCAGCTACCCCTTCACTCTTTGACACAGTCAGTTTATACTTCTTTGATCTTACATAAAGGGCCATGAAAATGCAGCTTCAAACTCTCCTATTCCACATTCTGAAACCACTACTGGCCATGACAGTACCCAGAAAAAATTAATCCAGGCCCCAAACACAGGAAGCAACAAAAATTTTATTGTGCTAACATATCTACTATTTATCTACTTCCTGATGGTAGAGTATTTTTTAATCCTTATATTTTAAGTAGAGAGAAAAAAAAATTGACCTGGCATTTGAGTTTCTCTCTGCTTAACTTGTGAAGACTTCCAAGTTCTGCCTTCCTGGGGTTTCACGGCCATATATGACAATCTCCAAGGGAACACTCTGTGCTGCTTTTCCTCTAATAAACTGCTCTAACTCTGAGCTTTGACACCTAGTTTAATAGCAAAAACTGAAGGGACTATTTTTAGAGAACAATCTGTTATTGAAACTCCCTTGTGTTTCTAGTCAAGAGTGTAAGCCTTCTCTTAGGTACAAAAGAAAACAACCTAACAGGAGAGAGCGGTCCAAATGCAAGAGGAAACGGGCATCGTACAGGGCTAGAAGAGCACCAATCATCCAAATGCTTTTAAAAAGTAAACACAAAATGTGTTCCCCCCAAAGGTCTGAGGCAGCAGCCTTTCCAGTGGGAAATGATGAAAACGTTAACACAGTCTAGGAATCATTCAACACTCAAGAGCTAGGTTTACTGTTTCCAAGAGATGTGACAGAATGGTTTTCTTTTGCCATGGAACTGATGAACAGGACCTGCTCTGCCTAGGGCAGAGAGGCCCTAAGTACCTCCGCTACTTCTAAAGACAGTTCTCAGGGCACCTTTAAGAATCTAAGGTTTACTAAGAGGGGCCACAGCTGATGGTACCGCCCCCATCTGCCATGCCAGCCCTGAGATCAGAGTCCGTAAAGAGGGAACTGTGGGAGCACTATCCCTGGTGAGAGCTGACTCTCTGACCTGTCTGTACTATGCACAGTTGGCACCGTGCTTTCTTCACCTCCCAAGATGTCCTGGAACCTTCCTACATCAGAACTCAGTGCTCTTCCTCATTCTGTGCCACCGTGTGGGTAGACTTGGCCACGTCTCCCCTGGATGCTCAGGCCGCTTCTACTATTTTCCTGTGATGAACAATGCCACCATGAACAATCTTGTACCTCTGCCATTTCATACATGTGTAGGTCTATTTGTAGGATAAATGTGAGGAATTGGGACTGCTATAACACAAGGCCAATGCATCTGTAGTCTCCATAGATATTGGCAAATTCCGTTTCATTAGGGTGTAATATTTTGCTTTCCTGCCACAATTTATTACTATGAGTATCCATTTCCTCAGCTTCCCTGGTGACTCAGTGGTAAAGAATCTGCCTACAATGCCGGAGACTCAGGAGACGTGGGTTTGATCCCTGGGTCAGGAAGATCCTCTAGAGAAGTAAATGGCAACCCACTCCAGTATTCTTCCCAGGGAAATCCCATGGACAGAGGAAGCTGGCAGGCTACAATCTATAGAGTCGCAGAGAATTGGACACGGCCATGTGACTAAACAGGCACACATACCCACATACACTTCCTAATTCCCACACAACACTTCTCTCAGGAAGTTTACAGCAACCTAAAATCTTTGAGCAACATTTCTTAAAGTTGCTAAGAATCACCTGGAGGAATTTGCTTAAAATGAAATTTCTTGTGACCCATCCTCAGATATTCTGGTTCAGTAGCCTGGATTAGAGCTCAGGAAGCTGCATTTTAAACAAACATTGCAGCAGTTCTGGTACAAGTGATCCTATGATCTAACTTTTTATAAGGCTGTTCACTGTCTTAGCAAACTAGACCATCCCTGCTGAGCCACAGAGGATGGTTTTTGCTGAACTGCAAGGGCAGTGCCACACAGAGATCCTCGACTCAAAACCCAGATTGCCCAGGTTTGAATCTTGGGTCCATCCCTTGTGAGACTGTTCTGGGGCAAGTGATTTCATCTCCAAGGGCTGCTGCTTTATCTGTAAACTGGAGCTAATAGCGCTACTGCCTTCAAGATTAAACGAGGTAAAATTTGTAGACATTTTCAATAATCCTTGATTCCCGGTAATTATTTTTAGTGTTAACTTACAGGCATTGGCACCCCACTCCAGTACTCTTGCCTGGAAAATCCCATGGATGGAGGAGCCTGGTAGACTGCAGTCCACGGGGTCGCTAGGAATCAAACACGACTGAACGACTTCACTTTCACTTTTCACTTTCACGCATTGGAGAAGGAAATGGCAACCCACTCCAGTGTTCTTGCCTGGAGAATCCCAGGGATGGGGGAGCCTGGTGGGCTGCCGTTTATGGGGTCGCACAGAGTCGGACACGACTGAAGCGACTTAGCAGTAGCAGTACAAGGTGGAAACTGCTAGTTATCTACCCCAATATCCATTATCCCCATCTTCCATGGTAACAGAACTCCTGATCTGGGACTGGGCACAGTCACCTAGAAAAAGACTGTATTTATCAGTCAGTCTTGCAGTTCTTTGTGGCTGGCCACTGAGACAGAGCAGGCTGACTACATAATTTGTAGGGTTTGGTGCAAAATTAAACTGCAGAGCCTCTTGTTGAAAAAGTAGGAAAGGGTGCTACTGGGGCTTCCCAGGTGGCACTAGTGATAAAGAATCCACCTACCAAAGTGGGAGCCATAAGAGATGCAGGATTGATCCCTGGATCTGGAAGATCCCCTGGAGGAGGGCATGGCAACCCACTCTAGTATTCTTGTCTGGAGAATCCCATGGACAGAGGAGCTAGGTGGGCTATATAGTCCATAGAGTCACAAAGAGTTAAAATGACTTAGCATGCATACAAAGGTATAAAAATAAAGCTTTTACTTTTCTTCCCAAATTTCTCTTGACCTGTCATAATGATTTTTATTTGCTGGTTAATGTTTCTCCTTTGGGCACACAGATATACTGGTGGGGAAGGGAAAATACTCACAGGCACCAGGACAGCCCAGGGGCTGCTGGGTCCCCCTTCCTGTTCAACACTGGGGGCTGGGAAGTCAGGCTAGACATCTGCTCTTTCTACAGTCCCGCTGCCTCACCCACTGCAGATGTGGAACTTCCAAGTGTGTTCCGACCTGTATGTACTGGGATGGTCTTGGTTTTTATGGTGAAGGTGAGTGAATTACTAAGTCCCCAGTGAGTCCTGCTTTGTGTGCTCTGACACTGGCACCTCAGGGTAGGGACCGCAGTAGCCAGGCCCTGCCCCAAGTTGCCTTGGGACATTTCACCTGACACCAGTCCTCCATGGGTGCACGGGCCACTGCAACTGTGCACAGAGCCGCTAGGTGGAACAGGCGATGGGGAAGCTGAGACGGCCCAGGGTACTGGGAGAGAGGGGCTAGCTGTGGAGACATAGTCCTGGGGAAATAAGAAGAGGCAGAAAGTGGACATTCTCCATTTTCCATTTGAACTTCACTTACAAAGCACAAATTCAAACATGAATTTAAGAAAGTCAAGATGGTGGCTATAGAGCACTAAACCCAAGCCAACAGGCCTCATGTAACTGTACTGGTTGCATGCTCATGGAGCCAGTCCTGCACAAAAGCATATGTGTTTAGGCAACTTTTGGGAGATGCCCTTAAAATTATCTTTCTCATCTGCCTTCTTGCCTGGGATGCACTTACAATGGCTGGAACATTTACTGCTATCTGAGACCATGAGGATAAGGGCTATAGCTGGGGATGGCAAAGTGTGAGCTAGGAGGAGCCTGGATCCCCAAATAAAATTTTTCATTTAAAGTTATCAGGGCCAGGATTCCTATCCTGGTTACAGGAATGGTTTCAGAAGTTCATGACACTGTAGACATCATTATATGCCTGGATATTTTTCTGGGAGAGAATCCATGACTTTCATCAGATTCTCAAGGAGGCCCATGACCCTAAGAGTTTAAGAATTGAGCTTTGAGCAGCTGCAGACAGAGTTCTCTTTAGCTGTTTACATGTTGAAGTAATACCAAGGCATTAACCAGAGCCATGCAAGATATTGAAGGGAGTAACATGGATAAGATATCAACAGGACTGGAATGATGAAAGAAGGGGATTGTGGCCAGGCCAGAAGAGAGATTCTAACCCCTTTGTTCCCAGCACTGTTTTGGTGAGACAAGATTCATGATTTACACCAGAAATATAAAGGACTTCCACTTGATCATGATCTGAAAATTGCCAGGTCCCTGTGTATAATTCATTATTCAAAAGCTGCTGCACACTGTCTATAAATCACTGCAAAGTAGTCACTCTTTCCAAGAAGTCTTTTCAATGTCCTTGGCCAAAGGCCAGGGTTTAAGAATCTCCCCTGTAAGTTCAGTGGCTGCATCTGAGCTGTAGGGACCATAGTGACACTTGGAGTGGCCAGCACAGCAACTGGACAAGTCCGTTGTCACCTCCCACAAGAATTTTCTGTTGCCTGGATGGAAGTCTTCCCTTTGGAATAAATCAGCCCTGACACCAACTCTTGGTTTTATTTTGGTTTTAAACCAACTAGGACACTTTATTACAAATAGTCAGTGCTGCTCAGGTACAAGATGTACAAGTACTACAAATTAAAACAAACTTGGCTTGTCAAAAGTACAGCCTTCTCCCTTCTAAGCCACATATTTGCACATACTTAAGCTTGGAAATGAGAGCTTCACCCTTTTTTAGCCGATTTTTCATTCCCTTACATAAATCTCTGTTGCATCTTAAATAGAGGTAATAAAAATGTTATCATCTTTCCCCTTAAAATGTGCCCCTCTTGACTTCAATATTTAGTGTACGTTTTTTTTTTATTCTTTGTTTCCCCCATCCTGAACTCCCTCCTAGCTCCCTCCCCATAGTGTACATTTTTGTCTCAGACTTGTCCATTATAACATGGCAGAGATAGGAAAAAATACTATCTTTTATTCTTCCAATATTTCAAAAGTTTGGGAATGCATCTATTTAGAGACAATAGTCTATAGGTCAAGAACTCAGTTGCCTAGATTCAAATCGAGTTTAGTATAATCAGGTTATTTAACTTTTTCACTGTGCCTCAATTTCCTCATCTGTAAGTGGGAATACTAACAGTACCAATATTTAGCTCATGGATTTGTTGTGAGGATTAAATCAGTTATAGCTGGTATGTAGAACATGTTTGGTAAGTATGAAACTACCACTATTATTCTAGCACATATATAATTCTAAAATGAAGACAATTTATAATCTACATTGGAAGGGACTGGAATTCAGGGTTTTTTATTGAGAGCTTATCCTGAGAAAGGGGGCCTCAGCTAAAAACAGACATTTTTCCCTGGGAACTTGGGATCCAGGCAGATGAGTCACACAATGGTGGGACCAGTAAAACTTAAGCCAGACTTCTTTGAGATTGGTTGTATATGGAGATGGTGCTGCTGGGCAGGTAATCTCGATACCTTGTTCCTCTCAAGAGAATTAAAAACAAGACAAACTAGATGAGTGTCAATATCTTCTACCCTCTCCAACTTACCACAGCACTAAAGACTTCCTAATAATAAATGATTCTTAAGCTATTATCATCAGTCATAATATTGATGGCATCTACTTAATGGGCAGCCAATCTGTAATATACTCTATAAGGTTTTAATCCCAAGCAGTTCCTAAAATAGTTGAAATGAGGGCTCTTTTAAATATTCCACATTTATATTTTAAATTCAAGCTTACAATATGACCTCCTTCATATTGCATAAGTTCTCTTTGAAATGTATCCCTGGGAATTTTTGGCAAATTAAAAGAAAAAGTGTCAATTTTATTTTGATCCCTTCTTTTGGCCTCTTTATTCATCGATTTATAACTAATCTTCTCTAAGCCCTTCTACTCCCTAACTTATTAGTTTCTTTAATATCATCACTTTGCTTTCCTTCTATAATTTCTGATTCTTAATTCCTTCCCCTATCTGCAGTTCCCTAGATGGAAATGATTTCAACTAATGCTGGAGCAAAAAATTACCCAAAGGTTATTCTTTCCTTGGCAAATAAAAAATAAAAATAGTAAGACCTCAAGTGTCTACAGAACATTTTATATCTCCATTGTCTCCATTTATTTCACAATAATCCTAGGAAGAAGGGAGGGCATATGATAATTCAGAAAAATTAAACAAGCAGGCATTTTGATCTTATAAAATTTGAGGGTCATAAAAAGAAAGAACATTTTCACCAAAGCCCTAGAATTATGACTCCTGTTAGATTCCTTAGCTAATTATTTCTACTTGAACGGAAAGAAAAATAGAGCAATCTCTTAATTCTGAAGCCCCTTGGATGTAGCATGGATCCCATCAATGGATTTTCTGGTTCATGAAAAGAACCAATGACATCTTGGGTAAATCTGGTAATGCTTTCCAGTTTTGCTTCATCTCACAGTTGGTCTTCATTTTGAGGAAGAATGGGTCAAAGTATATGGTAAAATACACACTATTAACCCAACATAATCCAAGTTAACTGTCAAAAGTAGTGTCAATAAAGGCCACTCACTCTGGTAAACCAGTGCTTTCCTTCTGCTGAAACTCACTATTTAGAGAAGAATTCTAGTAGGTTCTTTTTTCTTTCCTGCAGTTTTATAGCATTCTAGATTTGGGATATCTAGTGTTAAGAGATTAATAGAATTGATCATTGGTATTCAAACATTTAATTGGTCATGATTTTTTTGAACACCTTGCAACATTGTTTATTGAAAAAATATTTTACTGATATTACATATCAAATGTCAGAATATTTACCATAAAAAGGCAGGAGGAGACAATTGAGTCTGGAAATGGTAGAAGAATATATTCTGCTAAAATGGGCAAAAGAGAAAAGGGATAAGACAGTGAGTGTATTAGCCAAGGATCTATGGCAAATAAATGTCTATAAAAAGTCTAGAAATGGCCTGGAGTTTGAATATAATTTACTACTCAAGGTCTGAGCCAAAAGACCACATCATATGTGAAATATATCATTGGAAGATCTTCTTGTCTCTCTAATCAGTTAAACATGTGGTCAGCGGGAAGTTACTGGACATCTATGGTGTTCTCAGCTCCATACTTTCAGTGACTCAAGTCCTGGGTATCACTCAACACTTCCAGCTATTTATACCACACTAGCAGTGTGTGTGTGTGTGGGAAGGGTAGAGTTGAAGGTATAATCTCCTTACCTCTTACTTTCCTTATTCCAAAGGATTAATGAAAGTAAAGAGAAAGAAAGTCCACTCTCAAAAAAAAAAAAAAAGGGGGGCAGCTCCTCAAATTGACATTATATATCAAATGTCAGAGAATGACTGAGCTATAGTTTTTTAGTGGTGGAGCTTTCTAAAATCCATACACCCATATTGGCTTAGTCTTTCTTCTCTTTCTTCCCTATGCTGGTATTAGAAAAGATCTGGGCCCAGTCATCCATAGGATAAGTGTAGATTTTGTTTCCTTTTCTCCCAAGGAGCAGTCAGGTCAATGCCCACTGTGCACATATATGTTTCTCAGGAACCTCAAGAAGTCAAGTGGTCACTGGACGAGGAAGGATACAGTATTGGTGGATCTCCCAATCAGCATGACTATTTCTAACAACATACAATGAAACTATCACCCACCAGCAGCCCTCACACACCTGACATCATTTCTCAGCTTATCCCTTTTGAAACCACTCCCCTGTGAGGGACAGCAGAGCAGTCTCAGACATGGCTTCAAAAAGGTACAAGATGATTATTCTTAGTTGAGGAAAATGTTAAGAGGAATAAATTCTTTTTCAGCCAAGATCATGCTGACATGAAAATGTCCTAGGAAACGAGGTGGGAGTGACAAAAAGGACAAATGTTTCTGGCTAAAATTCTTCTCCAACTTTTCCTGTAACTCTTCAGGAACAAGAAGTTCTGGAAAGCAAAGCAGTTCCCTTCCAGGTGCTACAGTGTGGGTCAGTGTGCAAATGGTAAATATTCCTGATCATTTTCAAAAAGTTCCCCCCACCACAGGAATAAGAAATATTGTGCTAGCTACTCAGGAACAAACTAGTGTTCAATTTATATAAACTTGTCAGGTAACCTATTCTAAACAAATTACCAGAAGGCGTTGTAAATCCACAGTTTGCTTCTGACCCCATCATGTACGAAATGTTTACAAAGATATGTCCCAACTCTTTGACCCACAAAAGTATGGAGGATCCTGAGGTTTAGTTCAGCCTATTAGCCAAGAAAGAAGCTGGGATAAGCAAGAAAGCTGTGCTATGATTAGAAAAACACATTAAAAATACTTTTGGATATACTAAATATAATTTCTTACAATTACTTTCAGTAATTATATGAGTCTTTAACTTGACCAGTAAAATAACAGATACAGTAACAGAAAAAATAAATTCATAGGAACAATAAGAATAAAGATTTTTCTGGTGTGCATGGGAATAAAATGCCATATGAGACGGAACAAGTGTGGAAAAAGAGAAGGTAATGTCCAAGAGACTCTTACCCAAGAATGAATCTAGGGTTTATTTCATTCAGCTCATCCCTCTTACTCTTGCACTCACATTTCTTCCATCATTCCCTGCCCTTCCAGGCAAATATCAAATCCTACCCATTCTGTCTAAAGATGTCTCCAAAAGGGATCATCTGCATCCTAGCTCCGCCGGCCCTTGGCCCTTCCATAATTACTCCCTGAGAGATTAAGGCTGGAGTCCCAGCACTGATGCTGATCGTAGGTGGGCCTTTTTGGCCTCCCCTTTCCCTGGCTCTGCATTGCACGGACTGTGTTTCCTACTTCAGCCCATGGGAGGTGCCAGAGGGAGGAGGTTAGAGAGCTGGTGGAGGGAGAAGCAGGAGTATTTCTCCCTGTTCCTCTCTGCCTTAGCGTCTTCCCTGGGGGCTCAGAAGATAGAGTCCTCCTGCAGTGCGGGAAACCCAGATTTGATCCCTGGGTTGGGAAGATGCCCTGGAGAAAGAAATGGCAACCCACTCCAGTATTCTTGCCCAGAGAATTCTATGGACAGAGGCTGGCGAGCTACAGTCTATGGGGTCTCAAAGAGTTGGACACGACTGAGTGAGTAACAGTCTCACTCACTCACTTTGCCTTAAGTGATGTCACCTGTAGCTTCAATGTGATTGCAGTTTTGCCAGTGACCTTGATCCCTGGGGGTCGAGCATGACCTTTTCCCTTTATCCCTCTAGCCTATGGGTAGAAGCTGCTTCTGGAGCTGCTGCAGTATACCCACTCTGGCTCCTCAGCTCCTGTATCACCCTGGTAACCCAGGCACTCTCTCCACTAAATCTCCTTGCTGTAAAGACTTAGAAGGACTTCTGTCTTCTTGGCTGAATACTGACTGATAGAGTCGACTAAAACAGGACCCCACCTCTTTCACTGTTGGGCCCTTTAATCAATCCTAAACGTTGGGACATAATTAACTTCCCATAGAGGATGTTTGACCATTCTTATCTCTTTTCTAGAAACTTTAATTGCTTGCATCGCCCATCCAGTGCATCCTCAAATTTTAAACATTCAAATGCTACTTTCATGCTTTTTGACATATCTGTATATCAACTGTACTATTATTTACTTTTTAATAAATTTCTTTAATAAAGTTTTTCTTTGACCCAACTTAAAAAATATAGCATCATTCTAAGTAAAAATTTCCATGATCAAGGTTTTGACATGCAAAATGCATATTAAGATAAATACATAACTTCTTAAAACTAATGGGCAGTGTCTGAAGTATCATCTCACTCATAGCCTGTGTGCCAATTTGGGGGAACACTGGTCTTTGAAATAAGAGCACACTTGTACCTGCTCCTAATACTTGCATGTTAGTATAACCCCAGAGGAGATATTCAGCCTCATTTCATTCTCGTTTCAGCTTTTCACCTCTTAGAATCTGAGAATGCGACATAGCACAGTGGTATACAGTTTAGACTCCTGGATGACACTATTTGGAGTTCAAGTCTTGCTTCAGTCACTTACTAGCAGGGTAACTATGGGCAATTTACTCAGCCTGCCTGTGCCCCGCTTTGCTCATCCACTCAATGACATCACTGTCTGTCCCATGGGGTCACTATGATGATTCCTGAAGAAGCATGCCTAATGCCTTTAGGACAGCCTGACATGCAGTAAGCACTCAGAAAAGGTTCGCTGTTATAATTTTTCCATTCTGACCTTTGCTCCATTCACGTTGGACCACTCTTCAGTTCAGTTCAGTCGCTCAGTCATGTCCAACTCTTTACGATCCAATGGACTGCAGCACACCAGGCCTCCCTGTCCATCGCCAACTCCTGGAGTTTACTCAAACTCATCCATGCATTGGAGAAGGAAATGGCAACCCACTCCAGTGTTCTTGCCTGGAGAATCCCAGGGACGGTGGAGCCTGGTCTATGGGGTTGCACAGAGTCGGACACGACTGAATCGACTTAGCAGTAGCAGCAGCATGTCCATTGAGACAGTGATGCCATCCAACCATCTCATTCTCTGTTGTCCCCTTCTCCTCCTACCTTCAATCTTTCCCAACATCAGGGTCTTTTCAAATGAGTCTGTTCTTTGCATCAGGTGGCCAAAGTTTTGGAGTTTCAGCTTCAGCATCAGTCCTTCCAAAGAATACTCAGGACTTATATCCTTTAGGATGGACTGGTTGGATCTCCTTGCAGTCCAAGGGACTCTCAAGAGTCTTCTCCAACACCACAGTTCAAAAGCATTAATTCTTCCAGCACTCAGCTGTCTTTATAGTCCAACTCTCACATCCATACATTACTACAGAAAAACCATAGCCTTGACTAGATGGACCTTTGTTGGCAAAGTAATGTCTCTGCTTTTTAATATGCTATCTAGGTTGGTCATAACTTTCCTTCCAAGGAGTAAGTGTCTTTTAATTTCATGGCTGCAGTCACCATCTGCACCACTCTTATACTGGCATAAACTTTGCAACATACCTTTATATATTTGCCCTGTACCTGGCTTGCCTTACCTAACTTTCAGCATTATATTCATCCCTCACAGCACATCAGAAATCCCACTTCTTTAAGAAAACTCCTCTGCTGCCCTCTCTTACCTAACAAAACTGCTCCACTCTGGACTTTGTGAACCTTCATATCTCTTCTGCTACACATATCACATTCTGTCCTGGAATTTGGATATTTGCCTCCTAGTCTCTGTTGGTTTGACATCTTTCACAGGAAGGATCCTTGTCTCCACACTGGCTAAATCCTACCTAGCCCAAAGCCCCCCCACCCCCACCCCACCCCCACTTGCAGAAGAGATACACAATAAATGCTATTTCCCTTGATCCCCAGTTCCAGGTAGTGCCACAGAATACAGGCTTTCCTAGATGCAGAGTCTTTACTGTGCCTTTTAAGAAGTAGGCATGTGTGCCTTCACCTAATTCACAAGTTAACTACAGTAAATATTTTCCTTACTTTTATAGTCTCTCATACTTTTGAGATGTCAAATTGTCAAGCTTAATTTGGTTCTGGATTCTCTTTGTAAGTCTCATAACAGCTCACAATTGTATAATGTTTTACAGTTTATAATATGCATCCACTCAAATCAGTTCATGTGAGCCCCACACACTCTTTATGGAAATTCCCCTCCTTTTGTAGATGCTGAAAATAAGACTTGGGATAAATGCCTTATATAGACTACATGGCTAAGCATACCCAGATCCCGGATGGGGTGATGCCTGGTGGTAGGTTGAGATCTGGTTCTCTGATCCAGCTTCTGGTAAAGAACTGTCGCCATGGTGATACCATACTGGTGAGCCATATAGCCAGGCAGGTCTATTAGAGCCACAGAGGGAGGCTAAGTGGTGTTTTCCTCACACATAAAGTAGTTTTCTTAAGGTATCTGAAAGAGCTACATCTCCCACTTGAGTTTTCCACTTGTATTACCAAAGTGAAAAATCCTATCTTTAAGTAATAAACTCATATAAATACCATGCCAGTCAATGACCACCTGAGGACCACTTGAGTATCTTGTCAGATCAAAGATCTCTGAATCCATTATTCTTTTGCTCAATGTACGGTTTTCACCATTGTACATTGTAAGCTTGCTAAGGCTAGGAGCATTGGCAATTTCCATCCAAAACGTGTAAGACAAACAGGCTTCACTCCAGAGTCATGTGAGATGTTTATTGGTATCTGCCTGGAAATCTGCATGAGGCTGTATCTGAGCAAGCAAGAAAGAGTATCTTAGTAGTGTGCATGCCATAGACATGGGTCAGGGAGTGTTTTTCAGACTTTCATCAATGGAGTCTTCTGTAATATCCTAAAACATGACCAAATCTATGAAGCTGATTCCATTTGATAAGTACCATCTCAGATCAGAAGCAATCTAGAAGGTAGAATGCCTGTCTCAAGCTACCTGGGACCACTGTTCTAATATTATTCAATTGGGTGCATTTGGGAATGAGGGGTAGAGTTATACAAATCATAAGGGCTGCGTGTAGTGAAGCTGAAAGATTCCTGGATTCTACCCTGCCTCTATCATTCTACTTTTCCAAGCTTCTTGTTTCCTCATCAATAAAACAAAGGGGTTACCAACATCCTTACCTCTGGGCCCCTTCATGAGCCCCATAATTTCAAAATTAATAGTCAAATAAAAAATAAGTACACGTGAAGTCTTTTTTTTTTTAATGAAACAGAAGATACCCAAAACTGGTTAATTCTATACCAGAGAATGTAACCATTTTCAGTCTGCTTAACAGTAGAAGGAAATTGGTATATTTCTCTGTACTCCAAGAGATAAAAATTTACAAGTGACTTCATAGAGGGGTCATGAAACGTACCTTCAGCCAAAGGGAAACTACTCAAAACTGCTTTCTCTATTCTACTCAAGCTGTTCTTGCCAAGATCACCAAAAATGTTCAGTGTTCTCCAAATCCAATATTTTCTGTTTATCTTCATCTCATCTCTCCACTGCATTTAACACAGCTGGATATGCACACCTGGAAACTCTTTTCCTTTAGAGTCTACACATCCCTCTGTCTTGGCTTGCCTTCTGCTTACCTGTCCCTCTTCTTAGTCCTTCTGGTTGGCACCTTTTCCACATCTCCACTCTAAATTTTGGAACATCCTTAGGGCTTAGTCTTCTACCCTCTTGCTCCTCTTTATATTATTTCCCTAGATGACCATCTAGTCCTGGGCAATAAATACTAATTGCATGCTGACAATTCCCAAACTTTTGTCTCACCCTCAGACCTCTATTCTGAATTCCAGACACCTATATCAAATTTTCTGTTGGACATCTGCACTAAAAGCTCCATCAAGGGTCTCTCTCAAATGTAACATGTCAAATCAGAACTCTTGATTTTCCCTCCCCTCATTATGGCCCTCTCCCATCTTTCCCTCTCTCATTCTTCTCCATCTCTATAAATGGCACACCTCTACTCAGTTGCTCAAATCAATTACCTAGAACTTATTTTTGATTCCCCATACTCCCCACATCCATTGCATTAATTGACTGTTGACTTACTCCAAAATATATCCCCAGTCCACTCTTCAACTCCACAAGCTCTGCTGCTGCTGCTGCTGCTAAGTTGCTTCAGTCATGTCTGACTCTGTGCGACCCCATAGACGGCAGCCCACCAGACTCCCCATCCCTGGGATTCTCCAGGCAAGAACACTGGAGTGGGTTGCCATTTCCTTCCCCAATGCATGAAAGTGAAAAGTGAAAGTGAAGTCACTCAGTGTGTCCGACTCTTTGCGACCCCATGGACTGCAGCCTACCAGGCTCCTCCACCCATGGGATTTTCTAGGCAAGAGTAGTGGAGTGGAGTGCCATTGCCTTCTCAGCCACAAGCTCTACTAGTATTGAAATCACCATTATCTCTTGCATATATTACTGCAAAGGCTGGTGTCCTAATTTCCATTCTCACGGCACATGTATTCTCCACAAAGTAGAAGAGAGGCCCTTTTGCAATAGAATTCATACTTAAATACCTGCAGCGGCTGTCCATTTCAATTAGAATGAAATCCAAACTCCTCACTGTCACCTGAGTGTCTCTCCAGGGTCTGGCTCTGCCGCTTCTTGACCTCTGTCCCTAGTTCGCCCCCACCTCAGGGCATTTGCACTGCTGGCCACGCACCTGGTATATTCTGCACCCTCCCTCACTGGTGCATGATTGCTCTTCCTCCTTACTCTGTTCTCAGTTCAACATCACTTCTCTAGGGAAGCTTTCCTAACCATTAACTACAGCAGACAGTCCCATTCTTCCTGATTACCCATCACCCTCTTTCATTTTATTTAGAGTGTACCTGAACTGACTTTGTTTCTTTGTTTATGTGCCCATTGCCAAAATTCTCCATCAATTTATAAGCTCCACAAGGGCAAGATTATACCTGGCTTTGGGGTACCCAGGGTCAAAGCACTGGCTCTTCTCCACTTAAAAGTCAGAGTGATTTTTATAAAACATCATATCAGGTCATATCAGGTCATATATCATATCAGGTCATTACTTCTAAAAACCTCCAGAGGCTTCCCATCTCTCAGAATAGAGTCTTAAGTGCTCATGGCCTGCACTAGGCTGATGTGATCTGGCCCTCAGACTTCTGTGTGGCCTCATCTCCTCTCCCTACCCTCCTCTTTCACCAGGCTGCAGCTATACTGACCTCCTTGCCTTTCCCAAACACACCATTCCGGCCTTAGGTCACACGGTTCCTCTCCAGAGATTCTTTTTCTGCCCACTGGAGCCAAAACAGCTATCCTTGCCCTGACTCATTTCCCTCCATGAAGCTTACACCATCTGCCATATCACACTGTTGTTTGTTGCATCGTTTATCTCAAGCTCTCCCCACCAAGATGCACACTCCCTGGGACTATTATTTTGTTCACTACTGAATCCCCAGCACCTGGCATATGTAGGTCCTCAGTAGGCATTTGTTGAAATAATGAATGATCTGCTCTTCTGAAAACTGTGAAGTCTTTCTAAATTGAGCCTGTCTAGGTAGATTATACCTAAGCATAGAAAGATTTATTCTGATGGCAATTGTTCCTTTTTTTCAACAGTCTAGAGCCCAGAGCAACAACAGCCAAGCTACAGATCAGACAGCCACACTCGAGGGACAGAGCCACCTCTCCCGGTCCCTCACTGGCACAGCAGCAAGGGCACCTCTTTCCTCATTCCTAGTCAGTCTGACCATTTGGGACTTGAAGCTTGTTTTCAACATTTTAATTCTGACTTTGAGAGATAGGCCTTTGGAGACACTAAAGTTCCTCTGAAAGTGGTGATTCATTCTGTAATGGAGCCTGTTTACTGAGATGAGAAGCTGCCCAGTGGGCACTTCGACCCTAGATTTCTGTCTTATTAATCGCTACTGTGAATGACAATGCAACTGCATTCCATTTACACATTCCTTGTTTGGCTAAGTCTTCAATGTTCCTAACACAAACAATGAAGACAGCATAAAAGAATGGGCTTAACTGAAGTGAAAGCAAATTAGACCTGCTGGTCTTTTTGGAACAAAGCTTTTTGTCGGCTATAAAATGGTGACTTCAGATGAATCTAATATACTCAAAATTAAACTATTCTTTTCCTACAGTTCATGTCCTACAATCCAATTGATAAATTCACAAGTATTTACTGAGCTTCTAATTATTTACTGAGCCCTGGTGGAGCCCAATGGGAACAGTAAGAGAGAGATCGATACACACACACACAAAATCTATATATCTCACATATATACACACACACACATACATCTTACAATGTGTCTTTGAAAATAACTATTCCAATTTCTTTAAACAAGAAGAATAAGGAAAGTGGGAAGATAACAAAATGAAAGAGAAAAGGAACTTCAGTATCTTAGACAACCAAGGACAGTTTTTAATTTAGAGTTGTGAAGAAAACTCCCCCTGTTGGGTAGACTGCTGCTCAGGCTAGTACGGAAGCAGGACTATGGTGGTTTTTCCAGGCTGGGGTGAGCACTTGGCTCATGTAAGCCAAACACCAATTATACAATGCATTCATTCAGTATATTTTAAGAGCTCTTACAGGGCTGGGACTAAGCAAGGGAGGCCAAGTTCAAGATCAGGGCCTATCTTTACTTAAATTTTTAAAAAATTTCAAAATCTTTTATTGGCATAAAAATGAACAGAATTTTGTGGTTTTCTGTCATACATCAACAAGAATCAGCCATAGGTACACCCATGTCCCCTCCCTCCCGGACATCCATCCCATCTCCCTCCCCATCCCACCCTTCAGCCTGTCACAGAGCCCCTGTTTGAGTTTCCTGAATCATACAGCAAATTCCCATTGGCTATCTATTTTACATATGGTATTGTAAATTTCTATGTTACTCTCTCCATATATCTCCCCTTCTCCCTCCTCTCCTCCCCGCACCAGGTCCATAGGTCTGTTTCCTATTGCCTGTTTCTCCATTGCTGCCCTGAAAATAAATTCATCGGTGTCAGCTTTTTAGATTCCATATGTTTGTGTCAGTATACGATACTTATATTTCTCTTTCTGACTTACTTCACTCTGTATAATAGGCTCTATTTAAATTTTAATATTTTGTTCATCATGGAATTTTTGTATTAATTTTACATTTTCAAAATAGACATTTTTTTCCCAAAGAAGACATACAGATGGCCAACTGGTACATGAAAAGATGCTCAACATCATTAGTTATAAGGGAAATGAAAATCAAAACCATAAAGCACTATCACCTCACACCTATCAGAGTAGCTATAATCAAAAAGACCACAGATAACAAGTATCGACAAGGATGTGGAGAAAAAGGAACCCTTGTACACTACTGGTGAGAATGTAAATTGATATAGCTACTGTAGAAAACAGTATGGAGACTTCTAAAAAATTAAAAACAGAACTATAATCCATATGATCCAGCAGTTCCATATCTGTGTATTTATATAAAGAAAAATGAAAATAGTAACTTGAAAAGATACATGCAGGCCCACTTTCATGGCAGTACTCTTTACAAAAGCCAAGATTTGGATGCCCAGCAACGGGTTAATGGATTAGGATGATGTGGTGCATATATACACATATATTCATACACAATGGAACAGTATTCAGCCATAAAAAGAATATAATCTTGCCATTTGAAACAATACGAATAGACCTTGAGGGTATTATGTTAAGTAAGTCAGACAGAGAAAGACAAGTACCATACTATGTGATTGCTGTTATATATGAAATGTAAGGGGAAAAAAACAAGCTCACAGACTTAAAGAACAGATTGGTGATTGCCAGAAGTGGGGATGGAGAATTGGAGCAATGTGTAAAGCGCCAAAAGATAAAAACAGCTTTAAAAAATATATAAGTAAATAGTGTTTTGATGATTGTGTTTTTTGAGTGTTCCCTTAACTTTTACACTCAAAGTGAGTGCCTCATTAACTTCCCCCCAGTCCTGGTTTATTATGTGCAGAGCATTTCGTAAGGTATATAGAGGATTAAGAGAAGGAAGAGACATGGATGTTAATTTCTAGTGAAAGGTTTAGTCGTTCAGTTGTGTCCAATTCTTTGCAACCCCATGGGCTTTAGCCAGCCAGGTTCCTCTGTCTCTGGAATTCTCCAGGCAAGAATACTGGAGTGAGTAGCCATTCCCTTCTCCAGGGGATCTTCCTGACCCAAGAATGAAATCTGGGTCTCCTGCACTGCAGGCAGATTCTTTATGGTCTGAGGCACCAGGGAAGCATAACAGAAGGGAAAAGATAAATTCCTGAATAAAGCCAATGAAATGAGAATGATAGGTGCTTTGCCTGCAATGCAGGAGACCTGGGTTCAATCCCTGGGTGGGGAAGATCCCTAGGAGAAGGGAATAGCAACCCACTCCAGTAGTCTTGCCTGGAAAACCCCAGGGACAGAGGAGCCCAGAGGGCTACAGCCCATGCTGTTGCAAAGAGTTGGACATGTCTGAGCAACTAATGTTTTCACTTTCTTTTCAAGTGCTTGAAGAGAGGTTTGAAAATACTGCCAGGGCTATGGGAGTGCTATGACAGGGTAGATACCATACCTGCCCAGTCCTCCCACTTCTAGCTATGTGACATCAGGCAGACCACTTAGCCACTAGAGACTTCCATTTCCTCAACTGTGAACTAGAGGGAATGCCACCTACCTCAGAGGATGACTGTAAGATGAAATGAGTAAAGCACACACGGGCCCACAATAAATTACAAAGATCCATAGTCATGATTCCAAATGGGCCTGGAGAACACAAATGTAAAACTTTGGTTGTGATACTGGTTATCACATACCTCCAGAGAGAGAAGGTATAGAGATGCAACACGCTGTGTGCATTTTTACAAGAATATATGAGAGTTACAGGTAGACTTCATGTCCACTATTTATTCATTTCTTTTCAAACTACTTCAGGGGCTCCACAGTGAGGTTTGTGTTTGGGGATCTTAAAATAAAAATCTGTGATAAGGGAAAATCTTTTCCATGTTATCTGGAGTCTGATTACCATGATAGATTTCAGGTATCAGCTTGGCTGATCTTAGGGGAAGAGAAGAAAGTTACAACAGTTGCTTGAATAATTCACACACAGCCGGTACTAGGAGAAACTAGCTGGTTTTCTGAAAAGTTATTCTCACACCACAGACTAACTAAGGATTTATTGTTCACACATGGGCACATGCACGCTTCTTATTCCTATTTGGGCAATGTTTTAGAATTTAGTTTTTAAATGTTCTTCCATATCTTTTTTTGTTCCACAAATTGCTTACTACATTTGTTAAAAGAAGAAAATACTATCCTGTATATGGGTGAGAAATCTCTGTTCTCCCAGTAGAACACTCACTCTGATGGGCAGACAAAGAGAAAGTCGGTAGCTCTGTAAGAGCAGCACCAAAATGTAACTGAAAAATTCACCTGTTCTATGTGACATCTCTGCCTAGACACATCCTAGAGATAGTCGCATCACTTGCACAGAATGTCTCTGTGATGCCCAGGCTCATCTGGGATTTCTTTTCATTCAACAAATCCTGATAATGTGTTGGCCTTTGTACATTTCCAAGGCAGAAGTTCCACAGTGACTAAGATTGGTTCATCCACTTATCAAATATTTATAGAGTTTCTGTCTGGTCGTAGACACTGTGTTGGGCATGGGAGAATCCACAGTGACACAAGTGAGACAGTTTCCTTGCTATCGCAAAGCTTACAGTTTAACAGGGTTGGCAGACAATAAATATTTGATTAGATAAACAAGAAAAATATCAGAGCTAATGTGCTACAAAGTGAATTAAAATTGGACAATGTGGTAGTGACCATGAGGGAGGTCAAATGGGAACTGGGGTGCTCTGGGAAGAGGGTAACCTTTCAGCTGAGGCTGGGATGATGATAAGGAGACAGCTATATCAAGGTCTGAGGGAAGAGGGTTCCGGAATAGGAAATGGCACTACAGCACATTCCCACCTATTTTATTGATCAGTGCCCTGAGTACCAGTAAAGGATCTTGTGAATTGGTATTAGGTATGGGAGGGCAGGCTTCATGGGGACAGAACTGTTGAGGCTTGTAAGCATTTCTTTCAACTAACAGAACTATGAGTCATCACACTGTCCCTGGAGAAAGGATGAAGAAATCTGTTTTTAAGGATTGAGGACCAAAAGAACTAGTGGGCAAAAGCTTTCTCTCCACTTGAACTTCACCAAAGCTGGCTTTGGAAAGTGGGACATGATGTTGATTTGTGATAATGACACCAGGTTCCCTAAAAGACTGAATTTTAGGTTTGGAAGAGCAACATAAATGACTGAGAACCAGCAGGAGGGAGCAAAAACGGGAGAGGATCATGAAAGCTGAGCTTACAGGAAGGGAGGGAGAAAGATGAGTGGAACTGCTTCCTGATAACTCAGTTGGTAAAGAATCCATCTGCAATGCAGGAGACCCGGGTTTGATTCCTGGGTCAGGAAGAGCTGTTAGAGAAGGGATAGGCTACCCACTCCAGTATTCTTGGGCTTCCCTTGTGGCTCAGCTTATAAAGAATCTGCCTGCAATGTGGGAGACCTGGGTTTGACCCCTGGGTTGGGAAAATCCACTGAAGAAGAGAAAGGCTACCCACTCCAGTATTCTGGCCTACAGAATTCCATGGACTGTATAGTCCATGGGGTCACAAAGAGTCAGACGCAACTGAGTGACTTTCACTTTCACCGTTGAGTCTAATAAGCCCTCCCTAAATGTCTAACCATGATGAGGTCAGGTACTAGGGAGCACAAAGCAATCCCTGGTCCTAGTGGAGTTTGGGAGAGACGTTCATGATGGATGATGGCAAAGGCCAAGAGGTAGAGAGGCTGGTTTGGGAGAAGAAGTTGTCAAAACAGTCAACCTCGGAGAGGCTGGAATCCTACTCCTTCTAGAAGGCAGAAGTTAGGTGTTGCCCTTCTTTGGAAGCCCCTGCAGCATCAAATCCAGTGCCAGACACCCAATGGCAAGACGATGGAACAGACACTGGCTTTGGCACAGACAGACCTGGACCCTATCCTGCTGTGGCTGTGTGATCTGGGGCAGGCTGAGTCATCTTGCTGGTTCTCAGCAGCTGGGTCTTTAAAATGGAGATGGCCACATGGATCATATAAAATTATAATAGGATTTGGAGATAACATGGCCATAGTATCTTCAGCATAGAGACTAAATGGGCATCATTATTATTTCATGCCTGAGGATCTCATTGACAAGTAATTTTCCATACTATATATTATAGCACCACATAAATAACTGACCAATCATCCAAGAATTGAATACTGAGCCTCTTAGTATAATGTCCATCAGGCCCTTGCATTTTATAGATAGATATAAACTCATTGATCAACTGTCTAGGGCTATGTTTTCACTGCTGACTACTCATAAGTTTTTATATTTTCAGTCAAAACTCAAAACTGAATATCACTTGTATGTGGAATCTAGAATACAACACAAATCAACATATCTATGAAACAGTAACAGACTCACAGATATAGAGAACAGACTTGCGGTTGCCAAGGAATGGCAGCAGGTGGGGGAGCAGAGGGAAGGAGTGGGAGTTTGGGAGTAGCAGAGGCAAACTGTTATATACAGGATGGATAAACACCAGTATCCTACTGGATAGCACAGGCAACTGTATACAATATCCTGTGACAAACGGTAGTGGAAAAGAATATGAAAAAGAATCTATGTATCTCTCTCTACATATATATGTATAACTGAGTACTTTGCTGTACAGAAGAAATTAACACAACATTGTAAATCAACTGTACTTCAATAAAATTTTTTAAAAAGTAATTAGACATTAAAAAGTAAACAAATAAATATGTAGTCATGACTGAAAAGAAAAACAGAAAACCTCGGGACTGAGATGCATGTATTTCTTTAGCTAAGTTACAAAGTAAGTTTTATCAGGGGGCCATTTGTTGCCTTTGTTCCAAGGATGAGGGATTTCATTGTCTTTCTGCTTATATGGTGTCTCCTGCTTATATCCCTATTGATTTGGGCTCCTTGTTCCATAACCCAAGAAGACAAATATTACACTTCTATTTCTTTTTTTTTGTATGAGGCTACTTGACATATTTTCAAAACAAGACCATAAGATTATCAAGGAACTTAAGTTCTACTGGAATTTGTCCAGAGAATGCAGGGCAGTCATGGGGGTGCTTGGAGTATGAGACTCTCACAGGAGTTCCCATCGTAACCTCATTTAGAACTTGGAACCAGGCAGGAATTCTTCTGTTGTCCCAGGGTCCCATGCCATTTCTAAAGAAAAGAACTGATTAAAAATTTCTTCAGATTAGAATTTATTTGGTGATAGGGCCCTTGTGTATGAAAGAATCTGAAAGAATATCCTTACGTGGTTCTCTTAGTCATTCACATCAGAACTTAAGGAGAAAAGCTTCTCACTTCAAAGTGCAGTGGGAAAAAAAAGAATATTATAATTGCTATATCCTTCACAGAACACAGACTGGAGCCAGAAGACCTGTTACAAAATATAGTGTTGCCACCTGGGATCCCTGTGACCACAGGTATTTTATCTGTGGATACCTCACTTCCCTTAACCCTAAAATGAGAATGAAAATAAGACTCAACTCATTAAGCTGTTGGGACAATTAAATTAGTTAATAACATCAAACATAGAATAGTATATAGATGAGTATTTAAGAGTTAGCTATTTATAAGTATCATTATTATTTCTATCCCAAAGATCCTGTGAGGCTCCATGTTAAGGGAGAGTGTGGAAATAAACTGGCAGAATGATTCTTTTCCCAGTCTTTGGAGGGAAATGTAGGTTAAAATCCAGGCTCCATCATTTACCTGCTCTGTGACTTTGGGAATGTTTAAAAAAAAAAAAAAACCCTCTAAATCCCAGTTTCTTCATCTGCAGTGAGTATATCCTCATTGGGTCACTGTAAGAATTCAGTGAGATTATACATGCAAGGCATCTAGCAAGGTGCTTGGTATATAAGAACTGCCCAATAAGTGTTGGATAAAATAGTTGTCATTATTCATCTACTGGGTCTTCTGGCTCAATGCCAACACATTCACCCAGTGCTCAGTAAATGCTTGCAAATGGTCTTTGAGTTTTAGAAACTCCTTTTGAAAAGAGATCTATGGGTAAACATTAAAAAAAATGATCATTGATGAGTCCATTCTTCAAAATATTTAAATAAAATACACCAGTCATCATCCTCAGTGCCTGGCTAGGGAAACCTTGATGGCAAGTCATTCAGCTGGTGACTGGTGATCAAGGCTAAAAGAGATTGGAACTCTGAGTCTCTGCTGTTTACTCTCCTTTGTCCAATGTTTCTAAAGAAAGGTTCTTAAATCACTTGAGTCTCAAATTCAGTGGCTACTGTGCATGCCATGAGTCACTGCACATTTGGATAGAATGATGGTGAATGTTATCTATTTTTCCAAGACCCATTAATTTTCTAAGAAATCTTAGACTACTAGGCTAATATTATGCTCAGCAAGAGATCACCCATTAATGTCTCCAAACTTATTTTATGACAGAATATTGTCGCAAACTTGTGAATGACTTCCTGCTCGCCAAAATGACAAATGAATGGAATTAATCAAAAATATAAACCATTTCACACCCTTTTCATCTCCTAGCAATTTTTATTGTGAGTAGCTGAGTTCGTAGAAAGGCAAGAGGCATGAGAGATATTCTGAGAGACCGAGAAACTTTTTGACAACTAAGCTGTCCGTTTTCAGCTGTTATGAAGCAAATAGGTTGCCTTTATCCTCTCCCAAAAGTTGCTTAATGACATACTTGACAGACAAGAGGCCCATTTGGATCAAAATTGAACGTGACATCATTGATAATTACTGATATGCTTATGGGGGTGGTTTAAAAACCTGGGATTTATGCTCTATAGCTTTCAGAGTCTCATCTTACAGAACACTCTTTAGAGTTTATGTGTATGGAAAGCAAATAAATCCTATTTCACAAGTGCAAGATTAAAAATGAAACATGCATGCCTAGTAGCCAAGATATGGAAGCAACCTAAGTGCCCATCAATAGATTAATGGATAAAGGAGATGTGGTGTATACAGAACGGAATACTACTCGGTCATATAAAAGAATAAAATAATGCTATATGTGACAACATGGATGGACCTGGAAGATATTATACTAAGTGAAATAAAACAGAAAAATACTATATGATTTCACCTGTATGTGGAATCTAAAAAAAATGAATAAACCTAACAAAACAGAAACCAATTTATAGATACAAAGAACTAACAGGTGGTTGTCACAGGGGGGAGAGGTAGGAGAATGAGTGAAATAGGTGAGGGAGATTAAGAGGTACAAACTTTCAGTTACAAAACAAATAAGTCATGGGGATGAAATGCGGAGTGTAGAGTGCAGGCTAAGTCACTTCAGTCATGTCTGACTCTGCAACCCTAGGGACTGTAGCCCCCCAGGCTCCTCTGTCCATGGGATGGGATTCTCCAGGCAAGAATACTGGAGTGGGTTGCCTATCCCTTCTCCAGGGGATCTTCCTGACCTGTGTCTGTTGCACCTCCTGAATTGGTAGGCAGATTCTTTACCACTAGCACCACCTGGGAAGTACAGTGTACAGAACACAGTAAATAATACTGTAATACGTATGTATAGTGGCAGATGGTAACTAGACTTACGTTGGTGATCATTTTCTAATATAAAAAATATCAAATCACTATGTTGTGCAACAGGAAATCACATAGTGTTGCAGGTCAATTATACTTCAAAAAACAAACTCATAGAAAAGGAGACTAGATTTGCAGTCACCAGAGGTGGGGTTTGGAAGGGAGGGGGAGTTGGGTGAAGGTAGTCAAACCTAGGCAGTGTATTAATAGGCAAAGTCATCACTGCCACCAAAGGTTACGGTCTCTCCACTGGTCATGTACGAATGTGACAGTAGGACCATAAAGAAGCCAGAGTGCCAAAGAATTGATGCTTTTGAACTGCGGCTCTGGAGAAGACTCTGGAAGAGTCCCTTGGATAGCAAAGAGCAAAATGGTCAATCCTAAGGGCAACTTTCACTTTCACTTTCAAAGGCAATCAACCCTGAATATTCACTGCAAGGACTGATGCTGAAGCTGAAGCTCCAATACTTTGGCCACCTGATGCAAACAGCGGACTCAGTGGAAAAGACCCTGATGTTGGGAATGATTGAAGGCAAAAGGAGAAGGGGGTGACAGAGGATGAGATGGTTGGATGGCATCACCAATTCAATGGGCATGAACTTGGGCAAACTCTAAGAGATGGTGAGGGACATGGAGGCCTGGCATACTGCAGTCCATGGGGTCTCAAAGAGTTGGACATGACTTGGTGAATAAACACACACATGGTTAAAAGGTACAAACTTCAGTTACAAGATAAAGTACTAGGAATGTAATGCGCAGCATAGGTATAATTAGTGCTGTTGCTATGTTACACAGGAAAGTTAAAACAGTAAATCCTAAGTGTTCACATCACAAGGAAAAAATTTTTTTTCTTTACCTGTTATTTTGATTCGATATGAGATGATGAGTGTTTACTAACCTTACTGCGGTAATCATTTCATGATACATATGTAAGTCAAATCATTACACTATACACCTTAAACTGATATAGTACTGTATGTGAACTACACTTCAATGACAAAAAAAAAAAAAAAACAAATTAAAACCCATGACAGTACTATGCATCTTCAGGTATGTTATCTTCAATATAATTTCTCTTTTATTATACAATATTCAGAGCTGACTCATTTGAAAAGACTCTGATGCTCGGAAAGATTGAGGGTAGGAGGAGAAGGGGATGACAGAGGATGAGATGGTTGGATGGCATCACCGACTCAATGGACATGGGTTTGGGTGAACTCCAGGAGTTGGTGATGGACAGGGAGGCCTGGCGTGCTGCGGCTCATGGGGTCGCAATAGGACATGACTGAGTGACTGAACTGAACTGAACTGATTCAGTAAAGAACCACATGTAGGTAGGTTATTGATTATTTCATGTTGACAACGAAGATGAAAATCTTCAAAAATAACATGTAACCTATGATATATTAGAGCTTTTTAAATGTGAGTTCAAAAGGTTCTACTTTTCAGTGTTTTCTTAAAAAAAAAAAGTTACCAATGCATAACTTACATTTTCTGCAACAGAATTTGTGGAAAAGGAAAAAAGATTTTCATATGCTTATTCCCAATTTTCAGGATTTATAGTGGAAAACCAAAGGCTTTCCATAAAGCTTATATTTTAAAACGGGCTAATGCAGAGTCACAAAACAATTTAAACTCACTCTAGTCTATTACCCATTTTTTTCAAAATCAAAATTAGAAGAAATCTGCAGAAGCTTAAAAAAGAAAACATTAAGTTATGGTATCAGACAATATGGTTTTAGTCATAAAACATTGGTAAGCCAAGAATGCAGCTTCTCGGTGAAGTTAAAGCATATTAAAGTCATCTTCATTACAAGCATGGCCCCAAATAACACTTCAGCTCTCTTTGGCAGTGAGGCAAAAGTTTTTCAAATAAGGAATGGAAATTTTCCTGAGCGTAGAGCTAAGTTATATATCACAATATTGTATAATGTTGCTGGATAGCAATATTGCCATTCTGTTAAGAGTAATGGAATAAGTACCAAAGTGCTCGTGTAGTGGGGCAACTGGCTTGCAAAAACACATCTATCTGTGTACTCTTTTAATTTGTTCACAGTAGGAATAGATGAATTTGAAGTTGAGGAGTATTCCTTAAGACTGCCAAAGTATTTTAGGTCAAGTCGTAAATTTTCCCTGAAGTTCTCTGCCAAGATTATGCTGAGGACCAAGAAGAGAATCCTTCAAATGGTTCCAAAATTAAACTTTATAATCTATTATGGAAAAAATAAGTAAAAGTATATTTCCCTATCTTGGCTCGATTCCAAAGGCTTACTACCATATAGCAGGCATGCTGGCTGTAAGCTGGGCCTGAAACCCAGGGCAGAGTGTGAATGCTGGGACACCACGAGCATTTTTCAGAGGATTCCCACTGTCTCTAGGGAAGCATGAATCTTTCAGGTCTGACTTCCATGGTGGTGACCTCTGGAAGTATAAAGGTATCATCCTATTCTGATGGGAAGGTCCAGTGAGGCTCAAGTCTTTTGAGTTGGATGTGCTTGGGTCCACATCCTGACTCTGAATTGCGCTAGGCATGTTACTCCATGCTTCTGTGTCTCCTACTTCCACATCTGTAAAATGTTGATGATAACCACCTCCAGGATGGTTGGTTGTCATGATGGTTACAGACAATGACAATAAATGTACTAGACAGGCACCACGATACGCCACCTATGGGTCACAAACCATGGCGGCATAGGAAGCTATCGTGTAACCGTTTCACTAGGTATCGCTTCACACTTCTCACTGGGAACCATTCCTAATACAGAAATACAATATGCTATGCTGCTAAAGTTTCCTGATACCCAAACATTCTGTAACTTCTAAAGGTTTGGTTTTGCTTTTTATTAAGTAAGTTCCAGGATGCATCCTAACTACCACAGATTCAGCCCAGTTTCCTACATCCTCTACATTTACAATAGGAATAAAATTTCACACATTTTGAAGCGGATACAAATGTTATCAAGCCACTCATTGGAGGGTTCTTGGGTTATGCCAGTTGAAGAAATCTGTGTGTTCTTGGGACTTCCCTGGTGGTCCAGTGGTTAAGAATCCACCTTGCTTTGATCCCTGGTCAGGGAACTAAGATCCCACATACTGCGGGGCAGTTAAGACTGTGACAGAACTAGAGAAACCCGCGCACAGCAATGAAAGATCCTGCATGCTGCAACGGAGGCCTGATGCAGCCAAAAATAAATAAATAAATTTTTTTTTTTTTAGAAAAAGAAATATTCTTGAGGTTTCCAAATTGTCAAAGTGGAAACTGGGTCTAGTGTAGGGCTAGTGAGGAAGTCCTGCTCTCTTCTGAACCTTCTTTCTTGACTAATCCTTTCCTCTCTATAAACAAGCACAAGTCTTCCTAAGAAACAAAAACTCTTTCATCACAAGTTTCTTCGGAGGTATGGTTAAACCTCTTTCTAAGAAAGAGGGAACATTGAACTTCTTTGCTGAGAACTTCACTGTCAACATTCTCCCTTCATTCTTCTACCAGGGCATGTAGGGTCTGTCCTGAGCACTTTACTGACACTGCACTCATGCAAGCACCTAGCTGTCATTTTCAACAGACAAGTCGTAGAGCACCCACCTCTCTGCTTCCCTGGGCCCTGTTGATCACCTCCTCCTTTTGACACTACAAAGTCCTTTGGCTTCTGTGGCCCTGTATTTTCTTAATTCTCCTCCTCTATGTCTAGAGTTCCTTCTGTTTCCTTTTTTCCACCATCTCCTTCCTATGCCTGATCCTTAAACATGAATTTAAGGCTCCACCTTCAGCTTCCTGCTATCTTCACTTTCTACATTCTCTTTGGGGGAATCTTGTCTATACTCAAGGTTTCAACCACCATCTTCATACTGAAGATTCCCACAGCCATAGTGGGAATAGTCCTACCCAGACTGTACCTGACTTTCAGCTACTTACATCAAAGTCCTGCTCAACACCTCCACCTGGATGTTTCCCAGGTAACTCAGAATTGAACACACATTCTTCTACTCTATTACAATTTTTCCTTTTGAAATTCTTCAACAGTTGACACCCTCAAACATATGTCTGCCCAAACTAGAAATCTGGAAGTCACTCTCCACCTGACTCATTACTCCCACCCAATCAATAAGCAAGTCCTGCCAGATTAGTCCCTGTTCTGATGCTTTATTTACTCTCCCTTTTACCCCTACTCCCTTTTTCCTATTTCAAGCCTCATCATCTCTTAGCTGGACCACTGCATAGTTCCCTATCTAGCCTTCCCATTATCAACTTGTCTTCCTCAAATCAACCCTTTTCTCAGCTACTGAACTGGAGAGCAGGCTGCATCACACTGCTTCTTGTCTACAGGATAATGAACAGGCAGATCCAGAGGTGCAGTAGTAAACAATCATGGCAAAGTCACACAAATGGTTCCTTCAGTGGGATCTCACCAACACATTATACCTCTTTACTCTTGCCCAAATATAACTCAGATCTCTAGACTTCCTGCCAATTCTAGGAGCTAACTGATACCCTTCCAATAAACTTCTTTTGTGCTTAATTTAACAGTCTACTTATGCTGTTTGCAATGAAGATCCTGGGCTAGTATACAATTCCTTTTGGTCTCTACCATAATTACAGATTTGTGTTTCCTCCTGTTGGTCTAAGGTGACCGCAAATGGCAGGGATCATGACTGTGAATGCATTCCATATACTATCTGTACTCCAATAACCAACATAGTGCCTGATGGATAGTGGGTATGCAAATATGTGTTGACATAATGAATAGTGTTTAGAAGTGTTTTCTGTAAAACATATGATTCATTCATGATACTATGAAATTATGGCATGACACCACTTGTTTTATTTTATTCATAAACTCAGAACCCTCCCTAAAAACACAGATAAATGTCTCACAAGGTAGAAAAAGCAAACATCTTTGCAGATGTCATTGAATTTCTCCATAAGTCACATCAATATGGAAGATTCCTTTCTTCAGGGAACAGACAAATATCCCTGTATGCTTTTACCCATCAGGGTGGGTACTATTAATGTCTCCCACGTGAGTTCCTTAGAAACAACAGCTCTCAATAGCTAGTCCAAAGTTTGATCATCTTTTGCCAAAAATACTTTTTAGACCATCAGTGTCACTCTCAAGGTTGCACTGTGATTGTTTGTGATGGCAGAGGATCAGAGGACTCAGGCAGTCCTGATGGGTAAATAATCCAAGGGCTATTTGTCCATTGGTATGTCGGGATGAAACAGATCATGTATTGGTGAGGCAAAATGAAAGAAATACTGCTTCACTGTTATATTTGGAAATTGCAACAGAAGACTCCAAAGTCTTTGAAGTCTTATGGTAGGAAGGATTATTAAACACAACCTCTTTCTTTACAGGGGAAAATGTCAAGAACTTTTTTTTTTTTTAATTGATCTCAATAAGGGCTTTAGAGATTGATTAAATTCAAAATGTTTGTTGATACCACACATTTTCAGATGCTGTGGGAAGTATGTGATCCCTGTTCTCAAAGCATAACTCAGATGAGGTGAAGAAGTGGGGACTTCAATAAGGAGACACTAAGAAGAAGATTTACAAGGTGGAAAGTGAAGAGAGCCATGGGAAGGGGAAACAAAGAGGAAAGGGAGAAGTTTATTTACTTGGGAAACTCAAGGACTGTTTCAAAAAAGAGCCATACATTAAAGCACAAATAGATTTAAATAGGCCAGGATGGAGCCAGGGAATGAAAAAGCAGGATAACAGGGATGTAGAGAACGGCACAAATAGAGCAAGGAGGCGAGAAATTAAAGAGCTCATTGAGTGAACAGCATGTTGGGAATTAACGGGAGGGAGGAATAAAAATATAATTGAGGGTAAATTACAAAGGACCCTGAATGCCAAGCTAGGCAGTTTGTACTTTATTCTATTGGCAATTGGTAATCATTAAAGCATCCTTAGTAACAGCATGTTTCTTCTTTCTACATCTGGCTGGGGAGAGGAAGGAGGAGTTGGCCATTCTTCTGGTCACTGTCCTCAACCCTGGCCACGTATCAGAATCACCTAGGGAGTTTGTTCATCTATTAATGTCTGTTTGTTAACAGTGCCAGGTCTGGCCCTGTATGTGGTCAAGTAAATCAGAATCTCTTGTGGTAGAGCCTGCGTATGACTATTTTTAAAGAAAAATTTAGGTGATTTTAATGTCCAGTCAGAGCTGAGAACCGTTGGCATAGGTGTAAGAATTTCTCTATAAATTTCTATTTTTGTCAGGAGTGCTTTGTTGATATTAGGTATGACATTATGCTTTATTTAATTAGGTATGGCCTAAAGGATATGATAGGCTTCCCAGGTGGCTCAGTGATAAAGAGTCCACCTGCCAATGCAGGAGACACAAGAGATGCAGGCTCAATCCCTGGGTCCAGAAGATCCCTGAAGTAGGAAATAGCAACCCACTCCAGTGCTCTTGCCTGGAAAATTCCTTGGACAAAGGAAACTAGCAGGCTACAGTCCACGGGGTTGCAAAGAGTTGGACAAGACTAAGCAGCTGAATACACACACACAATGGATATGATAGAAATTTCTGATATACTGTGAAAGTTCTTTGCTCTTAAATAACTTCCTCATTTATCACCAGTACCATCTTCTCTCTCTAGGTATTTCACATACATACCTACATATGTATAAAATTAAACATATAATCAAACACTCCAAGAGCCTAGATCTGAATGCATGAATACACTTATATGACTGAGTTGATTAAGACACACACAAGAGAAATTGAGGGAGAGTGGTGGGATAATTGGCAGAGGTGAAAATCAGGGTTGACCAACCAAAATGCTCAGTTCAGTTCAGTTTAGTCACTCAGTTGCATTCGACTCTGTGACCCCATGGACTGCAGCATGCCAGGCTTCCCTGTCTATCACCAACTCCCGGAGCTTGCTCAAACTTATGTCCATCGAGTCGGTGATGCCATGTCAAAATGCCCAAGACACATTCAACTATCTGCTGATCTTATGCATCGAGATACTCACCACTTCTATGAACATAAATGCATTTTAATAAACGTCTTAAAAATCAAATGCTATTTAATAAGACAGAATTAGGACTGTTACTGAGATGACCTACCAAAAAGGGTCTGTTAGTTTAAGAACCAGGATTTTTTATGAATACCGTATCCCAAAATGCAAGTCATAAAACATGGGGGTTGCTTGCATGCTAAGAGATTTGAAGATGACAATAAAACCAGAAAGTCCTATGACAAGAGATTACTTTTTCCTCCCAATATATTGTGACCAGAGCTGACTTCTGTGATTATGAGAAAGTAAACATCCCAAATCCAGGACACCCTGTTAGGGAGTAGGCCAGGAACTGGGTAGCAACTTCCCATTCAGCAATTCTAATCTGAGTAGAGAAGACCCAGACTGGGTGTTGGCCTTGATAGGAAGAAGGCTGCCTAGACAGCCTATTTCAGAGAAGTGAGTCATGGTAGGGAGGAGCAGGCAGAGATTACCAGTCCAGGTAGGTTAAGTCCCAAATGGAGGAGCCATGTAAGACAACCTGGGAACTCAGATTGATATGGAGGCCAAGGGTTAGGGACATGCCCCAAAACTGAGAGGTTGAGAGCTCAGGGGCCTCCTAGAAGGCACCAGCAGCATCAATATGGAGCCTGATTAATGCTGAGCCTTTCTGGGCCCCAGTGTGTTCCTCCATAAAATGAGGAGGTTGTACTGGGTGAACTCTATGGCTCAGCCCTAGGATCTAGGATGGTGGGCAGAGCCAGGGCAGAACTAAGGCCATGCTTAGGCACAGCTCACAAGAGCCAGGTTCGACTGGACATCAGTAGTAGCCTGGGTGGGCCCAGGAATCCCTTGTGGCACTGCAGGAAGAATGTGGCCTGGGGTCGACTGTTTCTCCAAGAGGCATACAGGGAACACCACAGACTTGTGCTGCTCCCAGCCTTTTCACAACGTGGGGGCTGTGCTTCAGCAGAGAGGGTGTCAAGAGAACAACCAGCAGAGGTGATGCAGGTTCAAGCAGGTCCAGAGGGTGGGAATGGCCTGGATGAACTCAGGGTGATGTCAGACTGGGAAGCTGAGCCATTCCCCCAGCATCAGGAAAAGAGCTATAACCTGCAGAAAGGGAGGACTGATCCTTCTCCTTCAGGAAGGTCTTTGGGATCCTGACCAGACTTTGGCTTTAGCTGGGCCTCAAGAAATATCCGGCAGGATTTATCACTATTAATAATAACTAGCACATGACTGAGTAAAGAACTGAAACTCAGCTGACCAAGTGACTGTAAGTGTCCTTAAGAGAGAAGTAAGGGGTTTGGTGAAGAAAGGAGGGTGACAGGAAGAGAAACAGGCATGTACTTACATTGAGATTCTAGCACACTCTACCACCACCCCACCACCCTACTCTCACCCCCTTGGTTATGGCAAACGTCTAGCTGGCCAGCCTGCCACAGATACTATCACTTGCTCCAAGGTACAAATACTACCCAAATTCTTCCTGTATTAGGCATTTCCTCCAACCTTGACCCCCACTGTTGTAGGAAAAAACCACCTCTACAACAAGTGTTTTGAATTTCCTTTTTTACCTCCTCATAACCTGGCATATGTCCACATCTGCCTTACTCTCTGGGGTGCTTTAGTGCCCCAAACTTCTAATAAAGGAGTAGTACCTGAATTTGGATTTTATTCTCTTCCTCCTGCAGTTCCTCCAATGACTTCCTCAGCTTAAAGATACTAAACCCAGGTGCCCAAAAATCAGAACAAAGCCAAAATCCATCCAATGACTAATGTGAATCATGACTATTCTGATGTGAGGCCAACTTTACAGTCTCCAAGAATCCTCAGCCGAAGGGCTTCAGCCCCCACAGCTGGCACTGGGTAAGTGGAACTGACAATCTTGATTTCTGCTGAGGACGACTGTTAAAGGGGTTCCAATATTCTCTGAACTGTGAATAAATAAAGATTTTTTGAGATAATGAATGAATGAAGATTTTTATAAGATAAAATAGATTTCTTCTTTCCAGGATTTAATTCAAACCTAAAACTTAGAAGCAATTTCAAAGTTTGATTCTGATACAATCTCACTTGCCTTGACAAGTGAGAGAAAATGAAAATATTCTACCAAAAACATGGAGGTAAATCAAGAAAACAAGGCCACATTGCCAAAACTGAAAAGTAGATGAGACTAGGTTCCAGTACTACTGGAACCTACTACTGCTCAGCTACTCTAGTGCCATCCTCTGTTCCCCGGTGGCGCCCTCCATGGTGGAGCGCAATCAAGTCAACACATTGCCTCGTCAAAACTCATCCATTCTGTGAGTGGAGATCAAGCATATTTCAAAATGGCCATGAGCTAGGGACACTGGAATTGTAACTGGAAAGGCTTAGAGACCCAATACACTAAATAAATCAAAGGCGTGGACCTCACATACGATTTTGGGCAGTTGGGAGGTATTTTGAGACAACTCCTGGTGTGAATCTCCTGTCCTAAAAAGGCAAAGGCATTAGTCGCTCTGTGGTGTCTGACTCTTTGCGACCCCATGGACTGCAGCTCACCAGGCTTCTCTGTCCATGGGATTCCCTAGGCAAGAATACTGGAGTAGGTTGCCATTCCCTTCTCCAGGGTATCTTCCCGACCCAGGAATCAAACCCAGGTCTCCTGTATTGTAGGCAGATTCTTTACCAACTGAGCTATCAGGGAATGAAATTCTAATTGGCAGATTTGTTTCTCCACTTAACCCTCTTCACTGGGCTTTAGCATTGATTGCTCCACCATAAATTAACCTACTGACCAAGGACATCAAAGAAAGTGCTATTTGCATTCCAAATTCTTGTGGGCATAAGTCACTGAAACTTACAGCTTTCTATGCTACCATGCAACACACAGAGGTGGATGGAACTAGTTTCAAAGGGTTTTTACAGCCAGAGGAAGTAAATTTGCAGAAAGGCTGGCAAAAACAGCTTGCCAAATTTCAGCTTGGAACAATTTCATTATCTTTAATTTACCAACCTAGCAATGGGTTTATAATAGAAATTCTTAGTGATGGCTTCTCAGGAGGCAACCACAGCAGCTGGCACACACCTACCTCACTGCACCTCTGGAGTGGACTGCTACGTCCAAGTTCTGGCCACTGAAAAACACGGGACAGAAGCCTAATGGGCCTGCTCCCATAGTAATGCTCAGAGGCGACTGAATTACCTTCCCCCAGCCAAGCCAGGAGTCCCAGCCTTGAGCCAGAAAGCAGTGACTGTTAGATGATAGAAAGAAAGCAAAGAGGAAAGCAACAGTGCCGTCATTATATGCTGTAAACCGCAATCACCTTTCCCTATAAGCATCTTCCTGTTTTCCTGGAGGGGCACTGTTTAACTGCCACTGGTGCAGAGGTGCCAGCTCAGCAGAGAGCACTTCCTGTGGGTCTGGACAGCAGTCAAGTGTGGCGGGATGTGGCCTGCCCACTGACCCAGGAGCAGGCTACCAGGGGGCCACCATCCTGACAGAGGCCTGGCAATTGGGGGCATAGGACTGAGGCTCCTGGATTAAGGGGTGATGCTGATTTCCTTTTCTCAGCGCCAGACTAGGGTGAAGCAAAAGGGGTGTCTAGGGCACACGATTGAAGGAGGTTTTCACTCTCAGGGTCATGCAAGTGGCTCTTTTACGCTGGTCCTAGCCCTGCGCAGAGCCACCAGTAGAGGTAGGGGGTTGTGTAAGGTCAGTGGTTCAAAGCGTGATCTCCTGACCAGCAACATCACCTGAGTACTTACTAGGTAAGCAAATTCTCAGCACCCTTCCAGACCCACAGACTCTGAAACTCAGAGGTGGGGCCCAGCAATCTGTGTTTTAATACCACCCCCACCCCAGATAATTCTGATGCAGCTAAAGCACTGTGCTAGAGAATAATGCTCTCCAAAGACCCTGTGTGGCCCAGGCCATTGTTCGACATGCTTCACACACAATCAGAACAGGGAAAGGAGTAGGGTGATGAGATGAAAGAGATTTCCCTAAGGCAATCAGCAAGGTGGGAATGCCTCAAATAATAAATCAGGAATTGATTTTTTTCCAGCTATCCTTAAGTATTTGGTACTGAAGACTTAGCAAGTGTTGGCAATAAATAACGTTTACTACTGAGTAGTTTCCTCCTGTTTTTTCCCTGATCAAGTCAGTTCAGAGTTGGCCACTGACTGATTACCTTGGTACATGGGCCAGTCGTCTGAACATTCTAAGACTGAGATTCCCTCCTCTGGAAACTGGGGTTAACATCACCTCCCTGCCAACATCAGAGAAGCTAAAATATGCAAAGCTTAGGAGAAGCCTGAGGCAGAAAAGCTGTGATGACAGTTTATACACCCTGAGCAGGCGTTCTGGGCCCCCACCTTCTCCAGCAAGGTTAGATAATCTGGGGGCCTGAAGACAACTGAGAGGGGAAGGAGATTATGCTCTCTTTTATGCTGCGGTGTTTTTTAAAGGAGGCTATTTTCCAGTCCTGGTGACCTGGGACATCAGGCTTCTGAATGGGGTGGCACAAGCAAAAGAAAGGAAAGAAGTAGAAAAAAAAAAATATATATATATATATATATATTTACTAAATAAATAAAGGGCAAAAAACTGTATCACATTTAAGATCCCACATTTAAACTTTGTCACTAGAACCCAAACAGTATGAGCGCTGAGGCAACGACCAATGCAAGCCAGCTGAGTGACCTCAGACACTCAGCCATAGACTTGGTTTCCTCTTTTGCCAAGTGCTGAATATAATCAACAATAATATGAGGATGATGTCATGCAACAAAACGCTGTCAAGCACAATACAAATGTGAGGTTCACACTGAGGTCCCATCACAGAGGAACAGCACCACCGTTTCTGCAGGGTGAAAGGAAAACATCTCACCCAACTTGCCCAGCTCATAAAGGTGTCTACTGAGGACGAGAGAGCCTGTTGACCTGCAGAGGGCACATAGCTGGTGGGAGACAAGCATCAGCTGTGTCCCCATTCTCCCTTTCATTAGGGAGTAGAGGGGAGGGGCGAAATCTCAGCGCTTCTCGCCAAGGGCCAGGTAAACAAAGGACGCCCCACCCAACCCCCATCTCGTTATTGGCCATTCATGCAGCACAGCTGAGAACTGGAAAGATGATCCATGACACACTTTTTCTCCCGAGAGTATGTAACTCCAAGATGATAACATTATCCATGCGAAAGGGCTTCCCTTGTGGCTCCGCTGGTAAAGAATCCGCCTGCAACGCGGGAGACCTGGGTTTGATCCCTGGGTTGGGAAAATCCCCTGGAGAAGGGAAAGGCTACTCACTCCAGTATTCTGGTCTAGAGAATTCCATGGACTATATAGTTCATGGGGTCACAAAGAGTCGGATACGATTGAGCAACTTTCACTTTCACGCAAAAGAGCCACCCAGCCAAAAAAGTTCAGGTTGGGCCCCTGTGCACGAGCCCCTTACCTTCCTCATTCAAAATCCACGGCAGGAACTCGAACACCGAGTCAAAGCCGCAGGTGTTCTCCTCGAAGGTGCAGGACCCAGCGGGCAGGTCCAGGGCACCGGCAAGCTGCAGGGCTGTGGGTACAAAGCGGGTTTCAATTCGGGCTGGGTCTCGGGAGCGTTGGCAGCAACTCAGGGCACCCCGGGGAACTACCTGGTGAAAGTGGAGGAAGGCGTCCGAGATGGGGCGGGAGAGGGATGAGCTACTGCCGCCCCCGCCCCTGGAGCTTCCACTGCAGGACCTGTGCGCAGCCGCTGGGCTGGGGAGGGACGTTAACGGCCGCTGAGACGCTATCCGTAGGCACCCTTAGATGGCCCAGCCCAGGACCGCAAGCTGGACTACCAAGGCTGCAGGATTGGGAGAGGGTTACGAGAACGCCCCGCGGGGATAGCCCCCGGGTCCAGGCCTTACCTTGCACTGCCAGGAGGACGCTCCTGAGCAGCATTGTCGGGAAGGAGGACTGGACAGAGGAGCGAACCGCCAGCCCGCCGGGACAGGCTGCTCCGGGTGGAAGGAGCGTGGGAAGCAGGGGCAACTCGAACCGGGGGAGGGAGAAATCAGAGGCAAAGCGCACTTGAAGCTGCCCAACTTTGCAACGCGGCTCGGGAGCCGAATGGAATGCTGAAGGTGCCTGAACTGGGAGCGGCGCTTGCTGAGCTGCAGCCGCGAGGCAGCTCGCGTCCCAAGTGAAGCCGGCCGCACAGCTGGTCCTGCGCGAGGATGGGGCTGGGCGGGGAGGAGACAACTGCACACTTTTGAAAAGCCAGCCAGGACTGGCTGGGACAGGAGAGGTCGGGAGGCAGTGACACGGTTCGGATTCTTAACGCTTGGGACCAAAGTCAGCCGCTGGAGAGGGCAGGCGTCCCAGGAGCCCCTCGGGATGAGTTGGGGCTGGAGGCGCCCCGCCCCTCCCATCCGTAGTGGGAACCAGCTTATTTCTGGGTACAGCCTCTCTCTATCTGGAATGCCAGTCCTGCAGCGCTGGCCATAATTTTAACCTTTTTTCCTCAGGATGGAAAAGGATGGAATTCTCTTAGGAAAACCTAGAGGAAAATTTGGAAAGTTTTGTTGCGTGGAATAAGGTTTATATCTATCGAGGAGTTCAGCATTTATGGCCCATTAATGCTAACCTTGGAATACCCACCCCCCATACACACACTTTTATTTAGCCGTGGAATGTCTGGCATGCCTGGTGCTCAGCATTGCCTCGGTCCCTAAAATGGGGGCATTCCTCCTCTCCAAAGAGCCATGATAAATTAGTAGAAAGTTTCTAAATTGGGACGTGAGAGTTGGGAGTAGTGATGTTAGGGAGGGGGTTACTCCCTCCCTAATACCCACTGGCTACACATTTCCCTTAAGCACTAAGTGGGTCTTTAAAAATATTTTCTTCCAGCAAAGAAAGTGGTGATGGTGGGATGAGGGTCTTCTTAATGCTGTTTATAATATTGGGCAGGCAACTATATGGCTAGGGCAATGGTTCTTAAATCTTAAGGTAAATCAGAAACCCAGCATCAGAGTTTCTGATTCAGTAGATTAAGCTTAGGGTGCTAAAGTCTGCACATCCCTCACAAGTTTCTATGTGTTGACACTTAAGTCTGGGACTGCACTTTGAAGACCACTGGCCTAACAAACTCTTGTTTAACCACCAGAGCCCTGCTCACATGCTTCCACTTGTTTCCAGACTCTCCTTGTTCTTCAGTCTTCGTGCTATTTCTTTCTTTCTCTCTCTGACCCCTTGGATATTAGGTTGCCTCCAAGTTCTGTTATTTCAACTCCTGTTGCCCTCTCTCCTCACTTCCTCAGTGATTTCATCCGGTCTCATAGTTTGAAACACCACCTATAGCCCGATATCTCCCCAACAGACATTTCTAGTCCACATGGCCCACTAACTCCTCTGCATCTTCCTCATCTCAGTTAAAGGAAACTTTTCCCTTCAGTTGCTCAGAAAAAATATTTAAGAGTTATCCTTGACTCTTCTCTTCTTCTCAGGACATTCACCAAATTCTGTCAGTTCAGGATTCAAAACGTAGTAGGTATTGACCATTTTCCATTCCCATGGTGACTGAAGCTGCCATTGCTGTTTGCCAGAGACGCTACAGTAGCTTCTGGTAGGTGGTCCTCTTGCTTCTTCCGCCTCATGCACCTCCATTCCATTTTTAACACAGTTGTCAGGGCATCTCTTTAATACAGAAATTGGGCCATGTCACTCTGTGGCCCCAGACTCCTAACAAGTCCATCAATTACTTAGCAAACCCCAAAATCTTCACAAGGGCCTACCAGGTCTACAGAACCTGTCCCTATCCCTTTATATCTCTAACTTCATCTGCCATGCTTAGTCCCCTCCAGCCACATGAATCTCCTGGCTGGTCCTTAAACACAGTCTAGCTGTCCTCTAATAATTTTGCACTGCAGATGGTGATTGCAGCCATGAAATTAAAAGACACTTACTCCTTGGAAGGAAAGTTATGACCAACCTAGACAGCATATTAAAAAGCAGAGACATTACTTGGCCAACAAAGGTCCATCTAGTCAAGGCTATGGTTTTTCCAGTGGTCATGTATGGATGTGAGAGTTGGACTGTGAAGAAAGCTGAGAGCTGAAGAATTGATGCTTTTGAACTGTGGTGTTGGAGAAGACTCTTGAGAGTCCCTTGGACTGCAAGGAGACCCAACCAGTCTATCCTAAAGGAGATCAGTCCTGGGTGTTCATTGGAAGGACTGATGCTAAAGCTGAAACTCCAATACTTTGGCCACCTCACGTGAAGAATTGACTTATTGGAAAAGACCCTGATGCTGGGAGGGATTGGGGGCAGGAGGAGAAGGGGACGACAGAGGATGAGATGGCTGGATGGCATCACTGACTCGATGGATGTGAGTCTTAATGAACTCCAGGAGTTGGTGATGGACAGGGAGGCCTGGTGTGCTGCAATTCATGGGGTCACCAAGAGTCGGACACGACTGAGTGACTGAACTGAATTGATTCCTTCTGTTTGAAATGATCTTCCTGGGATAGCCACATGACTCACACCTGCACAACCTCAAGGTCTTGACGCAAATGTCACCTGGAGAAGAAAACTTAAAAGCCTTCTCTCTAATAAGAAAAACCCTTTAAAAATATGTTTAGACAAGTTTTTTTGTTTGTTTTGAGCTTTCTGTAGGCAGTGGCATAAATGATCTAAAATTTGCTTGGTGTGTGTATTTATATGCTTTATGTCAGGAAGTACCTAATAATAATAAATTACAGTGATCATGCTTACTAGCATAAATATTTTAGATAGATAATCTTATCTAATTTTCTCCAAAACTCTATGGGGGTATGCGTCATTATTATCACCATTAATAGATGAGGAAACTGAGGTGCAGAGTTCAGTGACAGCGAGTGGTAGAGACAAGACTCAAACTCAGATAGATTTATTCCAAAAGTCTATCTTCTCAATCTGTACAGTAACCTGTCTCCTTTGTCCTTCTTTTTTTATTTCTTGCTCACAGATGGTGATAAATATCAGTTTCATCAAGTTACTTAAACATTTAAAGATGGATATGAATCCAGTTGAAACTTCAAACCACTATTTTCAACTAAATAAATTTTCAGCAACTATCAAAATAGTGTTCTTTTCCCCCAAGTACATATGGAATCTTTTAAAGCTTTAGGATTGCCTTATATTCATCTGCATGCCCTCAGTGTTAACAAAATGAAAAACTGCAAAGCCCTAAAAATATCTCCAAAAAATTTAAAAATATTATATATTATACTTAAAGGTGACATAATTTATTGCCACCTACAGAAACTGAATCATTACATACAAGTGCAAAATTAGTTGGAGTAAAGTTTCTATTTCACATATAACTGCATGATCCCAAGAACAAATGACCCTTTGACATGGGCACAGCCTGAGAACTGAGCAGCAAGGATCTGACTTGGAGTTTAGTGCAGAGAATGTTCACTAGGGGGCGCCTTTGGGCTCCACGTCTGTGGAAAGCGGAAGAAGGATTTGGCTCAGGGAGAAGTGACAACGAAATCCAAGTCCCTTGAAGCCCTTCTGGTCCCACAAGAAATTTTGGGGTTTAAATGCCCCATTTGACTTACCCTACATTAGGTTAAAAGGGCGCGGCTCTTTGTACCACAGCCTCCATCTGTCACTCTATGTGCCCACATTGGGACAGTGAACTCCAATGAGGCAGCCCTCCTCATGGAGGCCAACCTGAAGGTGCTAACAGGTGAAGGCTGTTTGATGATAACACTCCCAGCAGCCGGGACAAGTCCTTTCTGGAAGACATTTTACAGAGAAGGGAAAAGATATTGTACATGGAGAGGGCCAAGGAGGGAGTCTGGAAAAATCTAGAAATTACGTGTGTCAACCCACTTTCTTCTGTCACTAATCACGAAGCCATAGGGCCATTCACTGCCACATGACTTGGGAAAACAGCATAAGGCCCCAAGTAAAGAACTTTCTGGGCCTCTCTCTCCAAGATATAGCTTAATTGAATAATCAAATATCGCACATAAAGCTCTGATTTTAGAAAGCACTCAAACATTAGGTAGGATAGGGGGTTGAATGATAGCCCCCTAAAAAGACATGTTTACATCCTAGAAAGTGTGGATGTGACCTTATCTGGAAAGAGGGCCATATGGATGTAATTAAGTTAGGGCTCTTGAGACATGATAATCCTGGATAATGGGGTGGGCCTAAATTAATGGCAAGTGTCCATATAAGATGGGGCTTCCCAGGAGGCTCAGTGGTAAAGAATACGCCTGCCAATGCAAGAAGACACAGGAGTCACAAGTGGTTTTTATATATATATATATACCCATAAAAAATTTTTCTTTTCTGTTTTTTTTTGTTTTTTCTTTTTCACTTTACAATATTGTATTGGTTTTGCCATGGGTGTACATTGTTCCCCATCCTGAACCCCCCTCCCACCTCCCTCCCCATCCCATTCCTCTGGGTCATCCCAGTGCACCAGCCCCTATAATATACATGTTTCAATGCCATTCTCCCAAATCATCGCACCCTCACCCTCTTCCACAGAGTCCAAAAGATTGTTCTATACATCTGTGTCTCTTTTGCTGTCTCGCATACAGGGTTATTGTTACCATCTTTCTAAATTCCATGTATATGCGTTAGTATACTGTATTGGTGTTTTTCTTTCTGGCTTACTTCACTCTGTATAATAGGCTCCAGTTTCATCTACCTCATTAGAACTGATTCATATGTATTCTTTTTAATAGCTGAGTAATACTCCATTGTGTATATGTACCACAGCTTTCTTATCCATTCATCTGCTGATGGACATCTAGGTTGCTTCCATGTCCTGGCTATTATAAACAGTGCTGCGATGAACATTGGGGTACATGTGTCTCTTTCCCTTCTGGTTTCCTTGGTGTGTATGCCCAGCAGTGGGATTGCTGGGTCATATGGCAGCTCTATTTCCAGTTTTTTAAGGAATCTCCACACTGTTCTCCATAGTGGCTGTACTAGTTTGCATTCCCACCAACAGTGTAAGAGAGTTCCCTTTTCTCCACACCCTCTCCAGCATTTATCCCTTGTAGACTTTTGGATCGCAGCCATTCTGACTGGCATGAAATGGTATCTCATTGTGGATTTGATTTGCATTTCTCTGATAATGAGTGACGTTGAGCATCTTTTCATGTGTTTGTTAGCCATCTGTATGTCTTCTTTGGAGAAATGTCTATTTAGTTCTTTGGCCCATTTTTTGATTGAGTCGTTTATTTTTCTAGAATTGAGATGTAGGAGTTGCTTGTATATTTTTGAGGTTAATTCTTTGTCAGTTGCTTCATTTGCTATTATTTTCTCCCATTCCAAAGGCTGTCTTTTCACCTTGCTTATAGTTTCCTTTGTTGTGCAGAAACTTTTAATTTTAATTAGGTCCCGTTTGTTTATTTTTGCTTTTGTTTCCAATATTCTGGGAGGTGGGTCATAGAGATCCTGCCGTGATTTATGTCAGAGACTGTTTTGCCTATGTTCTCCTCTAGGAGTTTTATAGTTTCTGGTCTTACGTTTAGATCTTTAATCCATTTTGAGTTTATTTTTGTGTATGGTGTTACAAAGTGTTCTAGTTTCATTCTTTTACAAGTGGTTGACCAGTTTTCCCAGCACCACTTGTTAAAGAGATTGTCTTTTCTCCATTGTATATTCTTGCCTCCTTTGTCAAAGATAAGGTGTCCATAGGTGCATGGATTTATCTCTGGGCTTTCTATTTTGTTCCATTGATCTATATTTCTGTTTTTGTGCCAGTACCATACTGTCTTGATGACTGTGGCTTTGTAGTAGAGCCTGAAGTCAGGCAGGTTGATTCCTCCAGTTCCATTTTTCTTTCTCAAGATTGCTTTGGCTATTCAAGGTTTTTTGTATTTTCATACAAGTTGTGAAATTATTTGTTCTAGCTCTGTGAAGAATACCATTGGTAGCTTGATAGCGATTGCATTGAATCTATAGATTGCTTTGGGTAGTATACTCATTTTCATATATTGATTCTTTTGATCCATGAACATGGTATATTTCTCCATCTATTAGTGTCCTCTTTGATTTCTTTCACCAGTGTTTTATAGTTTTCTATATATAGGTCTTTGTTTCTTTAGGTAGATTTATTCCTAAGTATTTTATTCTTTTTGTTGCAATGGTGAATGGAATTGTTTCCTTAGTTTCTCTTTCTATTTTCTCATTATTAGTGTATAGGAATGCAAGGGATTTCTGTGTGTTGATTTTATATCCTGCAACTTTACTATATTCATTGATTAGCTCTAGTAATTTCCTGGTGAAGTCTTTAGGGTTTTCTATGTAGAGGATCATGTTATCTGCAAACAGTGCGAGTTTTACTTCTTCTTTTCCAATTTGGATTCCTTTTATTTCCTTTTCTGCTCTGATTGCTGTGGCCAAAATTTCCAAAACTATGTTGAATAGTAGTGGTGAGAGTGGGCACCCTTATCTTCTTCCTGACTTTAGGGGAAATGCTTTCAATTTTTCACCATTGAGGATAATGTTTGCTGTGGGTTTGTCATATATAGCTTTTATTATGTTGAGATAAAAAAAGGATTATTATTATTATCCTTTATATTATAATATTATCCTTCTATTCCTGCTTTCTGGAGGGTTTTTATCATAAATGTATGTTGAATTTTGTCAAAGGCTTTCTCTGCATCTATTGAGATAATCATATGGTTTTTATTTTTCAATTTGTTAATGTGGTGTATTACATTGATTGATTTGCAGATATTGAAGAATCCTTGCATCCCTGGGATAGAGCCCACTTGGTCATGATGTATGATCTTTGTAATGTGTTGTTGGATTCTGTTTGCTAGAATTTTGTTAAGGATTTTTGCATCTATGTTCATCAGTGATATTGGCCCGTAGTTTTCTTTTTTGTGGCATCTTTGTCAGGTTTTGGTATTAGGGTGATGGTGGACTCATAGAATGAGTTTGGAAGTTTACCTTCCTCTGCAATTTTCTGGAAGAGTTTGAGTAGGATAGGTGTTAGCTCTTCTCTAAATTTTTGGTAGAATTCAGCTGTGAAGGTGTCTGGACCTGGGCTTTTGTTTGCTGGAAGATTTTTGATTACAGTTTCAATTTCCATGCTTGTGATGGGTCTGTTAAGATTTTCTGTTTCTTCCTGGTTCAGTTTTGAAAAGTTGTACTTTTCTAAGCATTTGTCCATTTCTTCCAAGTTGTCCATTTTATTGGCATATAGTTGCTGATAGTAGTCTCTTATGATCCTTTGTATTTCTGTGTTGTCTGTTGTGATCACTCCATTTTCATTTCTAATTTTATTGATTTGATTTTTCTCCCTTTGTTTCATGATGAGTTTGGCTAATGGTTTGTCAATTTTATTTATCTTCTCAAAGAACCAGCTTTTGGCTTTGTTGATTTTTGCTATGGTCCCTTTTTGTTTCTTTTGCATTTATTTCTGCCCTAATTTTTAAGATTTCTTTCCTTCTACTAACCCTGGGGTTCTTCATTTCTTCCTTTTCTAGTTGCTTTAGGTGTAGAGTTAGGTTATTTATTTGACTTTTTTCTTGTTTCTTGAGGTATGCCTGTATTGCTATGAACATTCCCCTTAGCACTGCTTTTACCGTGTCCCACAGGTTTTGGGTTGTTGTGTTTTCATTTTCATTCATTCATGCATATTTTGATTTCTTCTGTGATTTATTGGTTATTCAGCAGCATGTTGTTCAGCCTCCATATGTTAGAATTTTTAATAGTTTTTCTCCTGTAATTGAGATCTAATCTTACTGCATTGTGGTCAGAAAAGATGCTTGGAATGATTTCAATTTTTTTGAATTTACCAAGGCTAGATTTATGGCCCAGGATGTGATCTATCCTGGAGAAGATTTTGTGTGCACTTGAGAAAAAGGTGAAATTCATTGTTTGGGGGTGAAATGTCCTATAGATATCAATTAGGTCTAACTGGTCTATTGTATCATTTAAAGTTTGTGTTTCCTTGTTAATTTTCTGTTTAGTTGATCTATCCATAGATGTGAGTGGGGTATTAAAGTCTCCCACTATTATTGTGTTATTGTTAATTTCCCCTTTCATACTTGTTAGCATTTTTCTTACATATTGCAGTGCTCCTATGTTGAGTGCATATATATTTATAATTGTTATATCTTCTTCTAGAGTTGATCCCTTGATCATTATGTAGTGTCCTTCTTTGTCTCTTTTCACAGCCTTTGTTTTAAAGTCTATTTTATCTTATATGAGTATTGCTACTCCTGCTTTCTTTTGGTCTCTATTTGTGTGGAATATCTTTTTCCAGCCCTTCACCTTCAGTCAGTATGTGTCCCTTGTTTTGAGGTGGGTCTCTTGTTGACAACATATATAGGGGTTTTGTTTTTGTATCCATTCAGCCAGTCTTTGTCTTTTGGTTGGGGCATTCAACCCATTTACATTTAAGGTAATTATTGATAAGTATGATCCCGTTGCCATTTACTTTATTGTTTTGGGTTCGAGTTTATACACCCTTTCTGTGTTTGCTGTCTAGAGAAGATCCTTAAGCATTTGTTGGAGAGCTGGTTTGGTGGTGCTGAATTCTCTCAGCTTTTGCTTGTCTGTAAAGCTTTTGATTTCTCCTTCATATTTGAATGAGATCCTTGCTGGGTACAGTAATCTGTGCTGTAGGTTATTTTCTTTCATCACTTTAAGTATGTCCTGCCATTCCCTCCTGGCCTGAAGAGCTTCTATTGAAAGATCAGTTGTTATCCTTATGGGAATCCCCTTGTGTGTTATTTGTTGTTTTCCCCTTGCTGCTTTTAATATTTGTTCTTTGTGTTTGATCTTTGTTAATTTGATTAATATGTGTCTTGGGGTGTTTCGCCTTGGGTTTCTCCTGTTTGGGACTCTCTGGGTTTCTTGGACTTGGGTGATTATTTCCTTCCCCATTTTAGGGAAGTTTTCAACTATTATCTCCTCAAGTATTTTCTCATGGTCTTTCTTTTTGTCTTCTTCTTCTGGGACTCCTATGATTCAAATGTTGGGGTGTTTAACATTGTCCCAGAGGTCTCTGAGGTTGTCCTCATTTCTTTTCATTCATTTTTCTTTTTCCTCTCTGTGTCATTTATTTCTACCATTCTATCTTCTACCTCACTTATCCTATATCTTGCCTCCGTTATTCTACTGTTGGTTCCCTCCAGAGTGTTTTTGATCTCATTTATTGCATTATTCATTATATATTGACTCTTTTTTATTTCTTCTAGGTCCTTGTTAAACCTTTCTTGCATCTTCTCAATCCTTGTCTCCAGGCTATTTATCTGTAACTCCATTTTGTTTTCAAGATTTTGGATCATTTTCACTATCATTATTTGGAATTCTTTATTAGGTAGATTCCCTATCTCCTCCTCTTTTGTTTGGCTTGGTGGGCATTTATCCTGTTCCTTTACCTGCTGCATATTTCTCTGCCTTTTCATCTTGTTTATATTGCTGTGTTTGGAGTGGCCTTTCTGTATTCTGGCAGTTTGTGGTTCCTCTTTATTGTGGAGGTTCCTCACTGTGGGTGGGGTTGGACGGGTGGCTTGTCAAGGTTTCCTGGTTAGGGAACCTTGTGTCGGTGTTCTGGTGGGTGGAGCTGGATTTCTTCTCTCTGGAGTGCAATGAAGTGTCCAATAATGAGTTAGGATATCAGTGGGTTTGGTGTGACTTTGGGCAGCCTGTATATTAAAGCTCAGGGCTATGTTCGTGTGTTGCTGGAGAATTTGCATGATATGTCTTGCTCTGGAACTTGTTGGCCCTTGGGTGGTGCTTGGTTTCAGTGTAGGTATGGAGGCATTTGATGAGCTCCTATCGATTAATGTTCCCTGGAGTCAGGAGTTCTCTGGTGTTCTCAGGATTTGGACTTAAGCCTCCTGCCTCTGGTTTTCAGTCTTATTCTTACAGTAGCCTCAAGACTTCTCGATCCGTCACTTCCAAGGCAGTTCCCTCTGTTTGTTTTAGCTTCTTTTGTTTGCTGGTCTCTTCAGTGTCTAATTTCCACCCTGACACAAGGGGGCGATGGTGGACACATTTTTAGGCTCCCTTGTTCAGTCGTGCTGTGGGGAGGGAGAAACACTGCAAACAAATAACACTGGCGTGTGCTCGCAGTGTCTCGGCCACACTGGGTTTGCCCCTGCTCACTGTGTGTGTGCTTTCCCTGTCTACACTGCTTAGGCTCTAGGTTGCTCTGCCGGGAACCGTCTGAGGCCGGCCCTGAGTGGTATGCACTTCCCAGGTCTAAGCCGCCCAGCTTCAGGTACTCGGGTAGTCCTCAGAGGCGCAGACTCGGTTGGGCCTGCATTTTGTGCCCTTCCCAGGTCCGAGCAGCTCAGGTGACCAGGTGCTTGGCAAGTGCGGTCGCTGTGACTTTTTGCCTCCCCCCTCCCTGCCGCTCAGTTTTCTGGGTGTACAACCAGCACACCTTCTCAGGTGTGCCGTGTGTCTCTTCTGGGGAGCTGATCTCTGGCTGCGACCCTCCCGGCGGATGTCGACCGTCCAGAATCCCAAGAAGTCTTGGTTAGCAATGAAGTCTGCTTGGAGTTTGGTATAGGATGCCTCTCTGGGGCCACGATTGCCCCCTTCTGGCTCTGGCTGCCCTCGCCTGCCTGTCTCCAGTGGGGGATGGGCCGGTCCACCGCCGGCTAGCTCTGCTCAGTCCTTTGTTTTGTGAGTGGGCCTGGCAGTGTCTTAGGTTAGGGCTTTTCGTGCGATAGCTATCCCACAGTCTTGTTTGCTATCTCAAGTTAGTTTCCTCAGATTGCCCTCAGGGCATTCAGGCCTGGTCCTTACTCTAAGCAATGCAGCCTGCGCCTCCCTGCCCAGCCCCTGCTTGCTAGTGGTGGATGTGGGTGTCTCCGCTGCTTCTCCGCTGGGAGTTACCATTGGGCATGTAATCTGTGGGTTTTAATTATTTATTTATTTTTCCTCCCGGTTATGTTGTCCTCTGAGGTTCCAAGGCTTGCCACAGACTCACTAGTAAGAGTGTTTCCTGGTGTTTGGAAACTTCTCTCTTTTTTAAGACTCCCTTCCCCGGGCCGGATCTGTCCCTACCTTTTGTCTCTCTTTTTATCATTTATATTTTTTCCTACTTCCTTTCAAAGACAATGGGCTGCTTTTCTGGGTGCCTGATGTCCTCTACCAGCATTCAGAAGTTGTTTTGTGGAACTCACTCAGCGTTCAAATGTTCTTTTGATGAATTTGTGGGGGGAGAAAGCGGTCTCCCCGTCCTATCCCTCCGCCATCTTAGGACCGCCCCCGAGATACGGGTCTTATTCTTGGTTTAGGAAGATCCTGTGGATGAGGAAATGGCAACCCACTGCAGTATTCTTGCCTGGAAAATCCCATGGACAGAGCCTGACAGGCTACTGAGCACATACACACATCTTTATAAGAGATAGTAGAACAGTAACAGACACATGTAAACATAGAGACTGAGACTGGAGTGATGCATCCCCAAACAAAGAACGTCTTGAAGCTGGAAGAAGAAAAGAACATTCTCTCCTAGAGCCCCAGAGAAGTGCAGCCCTACAAACACCTGGATTTGTTTTAAACCACCCAGTTTGTTGTAGTGTATTCCAACAGCTGTAGGAAACTAAGAGAATTATACATCAAGCAAGCACATGCCAGGCACTCAGTGCATTATCTCATATAATCCACACAACATTCCTATGAGATGAAGACCACTGTTATCTCCACTTACAGACAAAGAAATAGGACCAGGAGGGTCATTTATCATCGTGTTCAAGGTCACACATCCAGGCAGTGTGAAGTTGGAATCTGATGTCATACACTGCACTGCCCCTAAAATCTTCTTTACAAAGGCCTCCCTCCTACAAGGGCTGCTTAGACCACAGGCCGGCAAAGCGACCTGACCTGCGGGATCTGTGGGCACAAGCCTCACCTCACACAGAGCCTCAGGCATCCTCCTGCTCTTTGCTACCCTGTCTGCATCTCTGTCTCTGGGGTCTCCAAATAGGCTGGCCTCTGCCTCTCACACCCATTTGACACTCAGCATTTTGCTACCTTACTTTCACATTGTCTCTCTCTCTGCACACACATACATGCCCCCGCTCATTGAACACCATCAGGTTGAAAATGAGCTGATAAAATAATTCCAGGCTCTGTGGCTTGTCCTGCCAGTGACCTTCATTGCATTCCAGCAGGAGGTGTCTGGGGGCTCTGCCCCGAGGCTGGTTGGCAGTATCATTGCTTCCTGCCCAGCACCAGCTGCCTCTCACCACGACAAGCAGTCACGTGCCTGCTATGGGTCTGAATCATCCCCTGTGAGGGATCAAGGCCCAAAGTTAACCAGTTATTACAAATGTCCTCTTATTACAAAACATATATCCCACTTAAATTGCCACACTCAAATGAACTGAACTGTAAAGCAGATATTTCTTTCAGAGTAAGCATTTAAAAGGAAATAGATACTGAAATAAATACTTTATCTCCATCATTAATCTTTAATTCACCAACTTACTCTAAATCCTAGCTTGGAGTCAGACATCCTTCACTGTGATTTGAATGCAACCTTTCTTTCTTTATTTTATTTTTTTTGAGTCAAAGTTCCTTGGGCTGACTTGTGACAGTGATTATACTAACAGTTTTTGTTGAGTGCTTGTGATGTGCCAGGTGGTTTCATGCTTATTTTATGGAGGAAGAAACTATACCCAAAGGGTTTAAGTGACTTGCCCAAGGGTAGGGGGCTGAATGTGAGCTCACGTCTAGCTATCAGCAAAGCTCTCTTGATCTCTCTAATCTTCCAACCCTGGGGAGGTGTGAGCAGACACTTTGAAATGTCCTGTTCTCAGATACCTGCCTCCTTCCTCAACCCTAAGCTGGGCTGAGGCCAGGAAGGCAAGTTTCTCCCTGCCCTAGTGAAGTGTCTATGCAGAGTCCTGATAGAAAAACCCCTTGTGATCAGAGTTGAACCTACCTCTCCACCCCTGCGCATCCCACCTCAACACCCACCCCCCACTTGTCTTTCCCAGACTGTGTCCTCTTTGCCCTCTCTTCACACACACTCCTTTTTGTTGAGAATCAGAAAGCCTTCCTCCTCTTCTCTTCTTGGTAAACTCCTTGTTATGGGTTGAATCGTGTCCCCCACTCCCATGTTCATCTGTTCAAGTCCTAGCCCCCAGTACTTCAGAATGTGACGTTATTTGGGAATAGGGCTACTGAGGATGTAATTAGTTAGGATGAGGCCACATTGGAATATAGTGGGCCCTAATCTTAAATGACTGATGTCCTTATAAAAAAGGAGAAATTTGGACACACACACAAGGAGAATGCCATGTGAATGAAGATGACGGCAGAGATCAGGGTGATGCTTCTACAAGCCAAAATAAGGGCATGATAACCAGTAACCAACAGGCCTGGAACTGACTCTCCCACATAGCCCTCTGAGGGAACCAACCCTGCAAACACTTTGATCTGGGATTTCCGGCTTCCAGAAGTGAAATTTCTATTGGTTACACCATCCAGTTTGTGGTACTTTGTATGCAGCCCTAGGAAACTCATGTGCTCCTCTTCATTTAAGACCCAGTTTCAATGTCCCTTCTCCATGCCTGTGCTTCCTTGTCCCCCCCTCAAGCTGTGGCATGTATTGCACTATATTGCAGTGACTTTGTCTGTGTCTCTGTTCTGCAATGGAAGCTGAGATTTCGAGAGTGGAGAATAAGTTTGCTTTATCTTTGTGTCTACTCCTGTGCCATGTCTGTGCACTGCGGATTGTAGATGCTCAATAAATGCTTGTTGAAGAAAAGGCTAAGGAACAGCATAGCTCACTGGTCCACATAGCCTGGAGGCCTGCCTAAGCTCTCATCCTGTGGTTAGAAAAAAAAGAACTAAATCTAAACCATAGGTCATTCTGGGGGACGTTTATAGAAATGAAACAGCTACACAGATGTGCACTTCCACACAGTCTGAATCGGGAGTCAGAGCAGGCCTTGTTGGTGTCACAGCAGCACAGCTGGTGAGCTGGGGGTGGGGAGGCTCCCAGAGGCCTACTTTCACGAGAGGGAGGCGCCAGGGAGAGGGCTTGGCCCCTGGAAGGGGCCCTTGGTGTTGAAGGGAAATTGAGATGATGCAACAGCCTGCTTCCTGCTTCCTGAGTTGTCCCAGCGCCCACCCTGTGGACTCCTGTCTGGGTCCAGGAGGAAGGCTAGGCTATTGGGAAAGCCAGGAAGATCTCTTTTCTACCAAACACTGGGCCCCAAAGAGCTCTAGACTCCTGTGGCCGTATTTACAAAAAGAGCAGGTGAGCAGTGTCACAACTCACTTTGCTGCTGATCCCAGCCCTTTGGCATTTTGGGGTTCAGTGCAGTGAGAATGGGTGCAGGCTGGTTTGTGCACATGTATGTTCTCCCCTGGGAATCCCCTCAGTCCCGGGAGTTGAAGTTCTATATCAACTGTTGGGGCTAAGAGGGAGGTGAAGAACACTGGAATTTAACTTATTATAGCTAATGGTGACTCCAGAGACTGAGGAGGCCTGTGGGTAAGTTGGGCTAAACCCAGGTGACGTGCTTTCTCCTCTACAAATTTTGTCTGAGTGCTGTGGCATGGGGGAAAAAGAGAAAGAATAAAGCATTCTGCAGCCAAAAATATTTCCAACAAAGAGCAGTGAAGTCCCAGCTTAGCCCCTGACCTTATTAACGTGCTATATTAGAGATCCACACATTAGGTGATTTGATCTAAACTGAACAAGGACAAGATGACATTCACAACTACTAAGTCCTGGCCACTGAGACACAGAACAGCACCAAATGGGGAGGTAACAGGCAGCGAATACTAGCTCTAAAGAGGCATATGAACTGTGTGCATGCATGCATGAGTGCACGCTGTGCAAAGATACATTAACCATGAAAAGCCAAGTCACACTATTACTACTAATCTGGATGATCAAAATGCAAAGGACTGAAACACTGAGGATTTAGAGGCCCAAGTAATTGGTTAGAATGAAGAAATTCTACCACCAGACATCACAAGGTGCTTCGGTGAGCTAATCCAGTGCATCACAGTTTCAGATGCACAACAGAACCATCTGGTGAGTTGATTCTTTTAATGCAGAGATTAGGCTCCACCTGACCAATGAAATCATGATTTCTGGGATAGGACCAAAGCACTGCTATTTCCTTAAAGCTCTCCAAGGTGATTCTATTGAGCCAGGGTTAAGAATGCACTGACTTAATCTTTTCATCATCAACAAAATTAAATACCATTAGTGTTAACAGGGGGAAAAAAACTGTTTAAAAGAACAAGAGAGTGTTGTATCAGAACAGGGAATATAATTCTATCATTGAGACTATGGACTCTGGAGCCAGACCACTAAAGTTCAACTTGTCTTGGGTCACTTACTATCTGTTAACCTTTTGTGCTTGGTTGCTCAGGCATGTACAACTCTTTAGACTGTAGCCCACCAGGCTTCTCTGTCCATGGGATTTTTCAGGCAAGAATACTGGAGTGGGTTGCTATTTTCCTCCTCCAGGGGAATCTTCCTAACCAAGGGATTGAACCCATGTCTCCTGGGTCTGCTGCATTGCAGGCAGATTCGTTACTCACTGATCCATCTACAGTACATCATTTTCCCTCTCTGTGCTCCAGTACTCTTGCCTGGCAAATCCCATGGATGGAGGAGCCTGGTAGGCTGCAGTCCATGGGGTCGCTAAGAGTCGGACATGACTGGGCGACTTCACTTCCACTTTTCACTTTCATGCAAAGGAAATGGCAACCCACTCCAGTGTTCTTGCCTGGAGAATCCCAGGGACAGGGGAGCCTGGTGGGCTGCCGTCTCTGGGGTCGCACAGAGTCGGACACGACTGAAGTGACTTAGCAGCAGGAGCAGCAGAGGCAGTGCCTCAGTTTTCTGTAAAACGAAAACAATAACACATCTCACAAGGTGATCATGAACACTGAAAGTGAAAGTTGCTCAGTCGTGTCTGACTCTGCAACCCTGAATTCTCCAGGCCGGAATACTGGAGTGGATAACCTTCCCCTTCTCCAGGAGATCTTTCCAACCCAGATATCGAACCCAGGTCTCCCACATTGCAGGCAGATTCTTTACCAGCTGAGCCACAAGAGAACCCAAGAATACTGGAATGGTTAGCCTATCCCTTCTCCAGTGGATCTTTCCAACCCAGGAATCGAACTGGGGTCTTCTGCTTTGCAGGAGATTCTTTACCAACTGAGCTATCAGGGAAGCCTGATCCTGAGCGCTAGGAGTTTATATTGTTAGGATACTTTAAAAAGTACCTGGCACTCTGTCAGCACTACATAAATATTTACTATTAATTGTCTACAAACAAGTTTTTCACAGGTCTAGGCTTGTGGTTGAAACTGAAGATGTAGTCTGTCCATCAAGATAGCCTTTCCTATAGTGTCCTGCTTTTGGAAGTCGAGTATAGGGGGTACAGAAACTAGAAATGTAAACTGGACTATTGGTAAACTGTAGCTTTGAAATTCTATCAAATAGAAGAAAAGTCTAATCTATTGGTTGAATTCCATTACAATTACCAACAACTAGAACATTAAAAACAGTAATATAGAAAACAGTTTTAGTCTAAGAAGGCAAGAATATACATTGGGGAGGGAGGAGCTAAGATGGCGGAGGAGTAGGACGGGGAGAACACTTTCTCCCCCACAAATTCATCAAAAGAACATTTAAACGCCGAGTAAATTCCACAAAACAACTTCTGAATGCCGGCAGAGGACATCAGGCACCCAGAAAAGCAACCCAAGTCTTTGAAAGGAGGTAGGGAAAAATATAAAAGACAAAAAAAGGGACAAAAGAGGGAGGGACGGAGTTCCATCCCGGGAAGGGAGTCTTAAAAAGAGAGAAGTTTCCAAACACCAGAAAACCTTCTCACTGCTGAATCTGTGCCGAGCCTTGGAAGCACAGAGGGCAACATAACAGGGAGGAAAAATAAACAATTAAAATCCACACATTGCGAGCCCTATGGTAACTCCCCCAGCGGAGAAGCAGCGCAGATGCCTGCATACGCCATTAGCAAGCAGGGGCTGGGCAGGGAGGCGCGGCGCGGGCTGCATCGCAAGGATCTGGCCTGAATACCCCGAGCACTATCTGAGCGAAATAATTTGGGCTAGCAAACCAGACTGTGGGATATCTACCACGTGAAAAGCCAGCCCTAACCTATGACACCGCCAGGCCCGCGCACGGAACAAAGAACTGAACAGAGATAGCCGGCGGCAGACCATCCCCCTCCGGTGATAGGCAGCCAGAGCCGGAAGGGGACAATCGCAGCCCCAGAGAGACATTATCTATGAAACTGTAAGGAGGCTTCTTTGCTAACTAAAACTTCTTGGGGGTCTGGATGGTCAACATCTGCCTGAGAAGGTGTGCCGGTGCGCAACTAGATAACCGAGCGGCGGGGAGGCGATAAATCGCAGCAATCGCGCGCGCAAAACACCTCATCACCTGAGCTGCTCGGATCTGGGAAGGGCACAAAACGCAGGCCCAACCGAGAGTCTGCGCCTCTGAGGACTACCCGAGTGCCTGAACCTGAGCGGCTTGGACCTGGGAAGTACAGGTAGCCCAGGGCCGGCCGCGGATGGTTCATGGCGGAGCAACCTAGAGCCTGAGCAGCGTGGGCAGAGAGGCTACAAGCGCTGTGAACTGGGGGCAGACCCAGCGTGGCTGAGGCACTGCGAGCACACGCCAGTGTTATTTGTTTGCGGCATCCCTCCCTACCTCCCCTCAGTGCGACTGAACAAGTGAGCCTATAAAAAAAAAAAAAAATTTAAGTCCTCTATTATTCCTTTAATTTCCACTTTTATAACCAATTACTTTGCAAAAAAAAAAAAAAAGAAGACCCTTTTTTTAAAAAGCAAACTTCATATATATATAATTTTTTAAAATAATTTTTTGACATTTTTTTTTCTTTTTCCTTCTTTTCTTTAACATTGTATTTTTGAAATTCCAAACTCTACTCTAGATTTTTAATTTTAACTTTTTAGTATTTGTTATCAATTTTGTACCTATAGTTTTTTTTTGTTTTTATATAATTTCTGGGACCCTTTTTTCTTTTTTCTTTTTCTTTTTCTCTGTTTCTTTCTCTTCTTCTTTTAAATAACATTGTATATCTGAAATTCCAAACTCTATTCTAGATTTTTAATTTATGCTTTTTGGTATTTGTTATCAATTTTGTACCTGTATTCTTTTTTTAAATAATTTATGCGACCTTGTTTGTTCTTGTTTGTTTTTTTTTCCTCTCTCTTTCTTTTTCTTCTTCTTTTTTTTTTAACATTGTATTTTTGAAATTCCAAACTCTACTCTAGATTTTTAACTTTTGCTTTTTGGTATTAGTTATCAATTTTGTACCTATATTTTCTTTATAATTTTTGAGACCTTGTTTGTTTTTGTTTGTTCATTTTTTCTCTTTCTTTTCCTTCTTCTTTTCTTTAACATCGTATTTTTGAAATTCCAAATTCTACTCTAGATTTTAAATTTCTGTTTTTATGTATTTGTTACCAATTTTGTACCTTAAGAACCCAATCTTCAGTACCCATTTTTCACTAGGGAGCGAGATTACTGGCTTAACTGCTCTCTCTCCCTTTGGACTCTCCTTTTTCTCCACTAGGTCGCCTGTGTCTCCTTCTTAACCCCTCTCTACTCTACCCAACTCTGTGAATTTCTGTGTGTTCCAGACGGTGGAGAACACTTAGGGAACTGATTATTGGCTGGATCTGTCTCCCTCCTTTTCATTCCCCCCATTTACCCTCCTGGCCACCTCTGCCACCTTCTTCCTTCTTCTCTTCTCTGTATAACTCTGTGAACAACTATGAGTGGTCGAGTTGTGGAGTGCACATAAGGAAGAGATTACTGAATAGCCCACTCTCTCCTCTATTGATTCCACCGCATCTCATTTGGGTCACCTCTAACTCTCTCCTCACTCTTCTCTTCTCCATATAACCCTGTAAACCTCTCTGGGCGAAACAAGTTTCAGGGCAAGACATACCAAGCAAATTCTCCAGCAGCAAGGAATCCAGCCCTGAGCTCCAAGATACAGGCAGCCCAAAGTCACCCCAAAACCATAGACATCCCATAACTCATTACTGGACATTTTATTGCACTCCAGAGAGAAGAAATACAGCTCCACTCACCAGAACACTGACACAAGCTTCCCTAACCAAGAAACCTTGACAAGCCACCTGTACAAACCCACACAGAGCGAGGAAACGCCACAATAAATAAACTCCACAAACTGCCAGAATACAGAAAGGACACCCCAAACGCAGCAATTTAAACAAGATGAAGAGACAGAGGAATACCCAGCAGATAAAGGAACAGGATAAATGCCCACCAAACCAAACAAAAGAGGAAGAGATAGGGAATCTACCTGATAAAGAATTCCGAATAATGATAGTGAAATTGATCCAAAATCTTGAAATCAAAATGGAATCACAGATAAATAGCTTGGAGACAAAGATTGAGAAGATGCAAGAAAGGTTTAACAAGGACCTAGAAGCAATAAAAGAGAGTCAATATAAAATGAATAATGCAATAAGTGAAATTAAAAACACTCTGGAGGCAACAAATAGTAGAATAACAGAGGCAGAAGATAGGATTAGTGAATTAGAAGATAGAATGGTAGAAATAAATGAATCAGAGAGGATAAAAGAAAAACGAATTAAAAGAAATGAGGACAATCTCAGAGACCTCCAGGACAATATTAAACGCTACAACATTCGAATCATAGGGGTCCCAGAAGAAGAAGACAAAAAGAAGGACCATGAGAAAATACTTGAGGAGATAATAGTTGAAAACTTCCCTAAAATGGGGAAGGAAATAATCACCCAAGACCAAGAAACCCAGAGAGTCCCAAACAGGATAAACCCAAGGCAAAACACCCCAAGACACATATTAATCAAATTAACAAAGATCAAACACAAAGAACAAATATTAAAAGCAGCAAGGGAAAAACAACAAATAACACACAAGGGAATTCCCATTAGGATAACAGCTGATCTTTCAATAGAAACTCTTCAAGCCAGGAGGGAATGGCAAGACATACTTAAAGTGATGAAAGAAAATAACCTACAGCCCAGATTATTGTACCCAGCAAGGATCTCATTCAAATATGAAGGAGAAATCAAAAGCTTTACAGACAAGCAAAAGCTGAGAGAATTCAGCACCACCAAACCAGCTCTCCAACAAATACTAAAGGATTTTCTCTAGACAGAAAACACAAAAACAGTGTATAAACTCGAACCCAAAACAATAAAGTGAATGGCAACGGGATCATACTTATCAGTAATTACCTTAAATGTAAATGGGTTGAATGCCCCAACCAAAAGACAAAGACTGGCTGAATGGATACAAAAACAAGACCCCTACATATGTTGTCTACAAGAGACCCACCTCAAAACAGGGGACACATAGAGACTGAAAGTGAAGGGCTGGAAAAAGATTTTTCATGCAAATAGGGACCAAAAGAAAGCAGGAGTAGCAATACTTATATCAGATAAAATAGACTTTAAAACAAAGGCTGTGAAAAGAGACAAAGATGGTCAGTACATAATGATCAAAGGATCAATCCAAGAAGAAGATATAACAATTATAAATATATATGCACCCAACACGGGAGCGCCGCAATATGTAAGACAAATGCTAACAAGTATGAAAGGAGAAATTAACAATAACACAATAATAGTGGGAGACTTTAATACCCTACTCACATCTATGGATAGATCAACTAAACAGAAAATTAACAAGGAAACACAAACTTTAAACGATACAATAGACCAGTTAGACCTAATTGATATCTATAGGACATTTCATCCCCAAACAGTGAATTTCACCTTTTTCTCAAGCGCACATGGAACCTTCTCCAGGATAGATCACATCCTGGGCCATAAATCTAGCCTTGGTAAATTCAAAAAAATAGAAATCATTCCAAGCATCTTTTCTGACCACAATGCAGTAAGATTAGATCTCAATTACAGGAGAAAAACGATTAAAAATTCCAACATATGGAGGATGAACAACACCCTGCTGAATAACCAACAAATCACAGAAGAAATCAAAAAAGAAATCAAAATTTACATAGAAACTAATGAAAATGAAAACACAACAACTCAAAACCTGTGGGACACTTTAAAAGCAGTCCTAAGGGGAAAGTTCATAGCAATGCAGGCATACCTAAAGAAACAAGAAAAAAGTCAAATAAATAACCTAACCCTACACCTAAAGCAACTGGAAAAGGAAGAAATGAAGAACCCCAGGGTTAGTAGAAGGAAAGAAATCTTAAAAATTAGGGCAGAAATAAATACAAAAGAAACAAAAGAGACCATAGCAAAAATCAACAAAGCCAAAAGCTGGTTCTTTGAAAGGATAAATAAAATTGACAAACCATTAGCCAGACTCATCAAGAAACAAAGGGAGAAAAATCAAATCAATAAAATTAGAAATGAAACTGGAGAGATCACAACAGACAACACAGAAATACAAAGGATCATAAGAGACTACTATCAACAATTATATGCCAATAAAATGGACAACGTGGAAGAAATGGACTAATTCTTAGAAAAGTACAACTTTCCAAAACTCGACCAGGAAGAAATAGAAAATCTTAACTGACCCATCACAAGCACGGAAATTGAAACTGTAATCAAAAATCTTTCAGCAAACAAAAGCCCAGGTCCAGACAGCTTCACAGCTGAATTCTACCAAAAATTTAGAGAAGAGCTAACACCTATCCTGCTCAAACTCTTCCAGAAAATTGCAGAGGAAGGTAAACTTCCAAACTCATTCTATGAGGCCACCATCACCCTAATACCAAAACCTGACAAAGATCCCACAAAAAAAGAAAACTACAGACCAATATCACTGATGAACATAGATGCAAAAATCCTTAACAAAATTCTAGCAATCAGAATCCAACAACACATTAAAAAGATCATACACCATGACCAAGTGGGCTTTATCCCAGGGATGCAAGGATTCTTCAATATCCGCAAATCAATCAATGTTATACATCACATTAACAAATTGAAAAACAAAAACCATATGATTATCTCAATAGATGCAGAGAAAGCCTTTGACAAAATTCAACATCCATTTATGATAAGAACTCTCCAGAAAGCAGGAATAGAAGGAATATATCTCAACATAATAAAAGCTATATATGACAAACCCACAGCAAACATTATCCTCAATGGTGAAAAATTGAAAGCATTTCCTCTAAAGTCAGGAACAAGACAAGGGTGCCCACTTTCACCATTAGTATTCAACATAGTTTTGGAAGTTTTAGCCACAGCAATCAGAGCAGAAAAAGAAATAAAAGGAATCCAAATTGGAAAAGAAGAAGTAAAACTCTCACTGTTTGCAGATGACATGATCCTCTACATAGAAAACCCTAAAGACTTCACCAGGAAATTACTATAACTAATCAATGATTATAGTAAAGTTGCAGTATATAAAATCAACACACAGAAATCCCTTGCATTCCTATACACTAATAATGAGAAAACTGAAAGAGAAATTAAGGAAACAATTCCATTCACCATTGCAACGGAAAAAATAAAATACTTAGGAATATATCTACCTAAAGAAACCAAAGACCTATATATAGAAAACTATAAAACACTGGTGAAAGAAATCAAAATGGACACTAATAGATGGAGAAATATACCATGTTCATGGATCAAAAGAATCAATATAGTGAAAATGCGTATACTACCCAAAGCAATTTATAGATTCAATGCAATCCCTATCAAGCTACCAACGGTATTCTTCACAGAGCTAGAACAAAGAATTTCACAATTTGTATGGAAATACAAAAAACCTCGAATAGCCAAAGCTATCTTGAGAAAGAAGAATGGAACTGGAGGAATCAACCTGCCTGACTTCAGGCTCTACTACAAAGCCACAGTTATCAAGACAGTATGGTACTGGCACAAAGACAGAAATATTGATCAATGGAACAAAATAGAAAGCCCAGAGATAAATCCACGCACATATGGACACCTTATCTTTGACAAAGGAGGCAAGAATATACAATGGATTAAAGACAACCTCTTTGACAAAGAAGGCAAGAATATACAATGGATTAAAGACAACCTCTTTAACAAGTGGTGCTGGGAAAACTGGTCAACCACTTGTAAAAGAATGAAACTAGACCACTTTCTAACACCATACACAAAAATAAACTCAAAATGGATTAAAGATCTCAATGTAAGACCAGAAACTATAAAACTCCTAGAGGAGAACATAGGCAAAACACTCTCCGACATACATCACAGCAGGATCCTCTATGACCCACCTCCCAGAATATTGGAAACAAAAGCAAACATAAACAAATGGAACCTAATTAAACTTAAAAGCTTCTGCACAACAAAGGAAGCTATTAGCAAGGTGAAAAGGCAGCCTTCAGGATGGGAGAAAATAATAGCAAATGAAGCAACTGACAAACAACTAATCTCAAAAATATACAAGCAACTCCTACAGCTCAACTCCAGAAAAATAAATGACCCAATCAAAAAATGGGCCAAAGAACTAAATAGACATTTCTCCAAAGAAGACATACAGATGGCTAACAAACACATGAAAAGATGCTCAACATCACTCATTATCAGAGAAATGCAAATCAAAACCACTATGAGGTACCATTTCACGCCAGTCAGAATGGCTGCAATCCGTAAGTCTACAAGCAATAAATGCTGGAGAGGGTGTGGGGAGAAGGGAACTCTCTTACACTGTTGGTGGGAATGCAAATTAGTACAGCCACTATGGAGAACAGTGTGGAGATTCCTTAAAAAACTGGAAATAGAACTGCCTTATGATCCAGCAATCCCACTGCTGGGCATACACACTGAGGAAACCAGAAGGGAAAGAGACACGTGTACCCCAATGTTCATTGCAGCACTGTTTATAATAGCCAGGACATGGAAGCAACCTAGATGTCCATCAGCAGATGAATGGATAAGAAAGCTGTGGTACATACACACAATGGAGTATTACTCAGCCATTAAAAAGAATACATTTGAATCAGTTCTAATGAGATGGATGAAACTGGAACCTATTATACAGAGTGAAGTAAGCCAGAAAGAAAAACACCAATACAGTATACTAACGCATATATATGGAATTTAGAAAGATGGAAACAATAACCCTGTGTACGAGACAGCAAAAGAGACACCGATGTATAGATCAGTCTTATGGACTCTGTGGGAGAGGGAGAGGGTGGGAGATTTGGGAAAATAGCATTGAAACATGTATAATATCACGTATGAAACGAGTCGCCAGTCCAGGTTCGATGCACAATACTGGATGCTTGGGGCTGGTCCACTGGGACGACCCAGAGGGAGGGGAGGGGAGGGAGGAGGGTGGAGGGTTCAGGATGGGGAACTCAGGTATACCTGTGGCAGATTCATTTCGATATTTGGCAAAACTAATACAATATTGTAAAGCTTAAAAATAAAATAAAATAAAGAAACCAAAAAAAAAAAAAAGCATATATAATGGAGAAAAGACAATCTCTTCAACAGATGATTCTGGGAAAACTGGACAGCTACATGTAAGGATGAGATTAAAACATTTTCTCACACCACATATACAAATAAACTCAAAATGGATTAAAGACCTAAATGTAAGACCTGAAACCATTAAAACCCTAGAAAAGAAACATAGGCATAACACTCTTTGACATAAATTATAAAAATAATTATGTTTTATAAATGTAATTTCCCTAAGGCAAAATAAATAAGATCAAAAATAAACAAATAGGACCTAATTAAACTTAAAAGCTTTTGCACAGCAAGGGAAACCATTGACAAAATGAAAAGACAACCTACAGAATGGGAGAAAATACTGTGATTGACAAATAATATGATTGACAAGCAGTTAATATAAAAAAAAAACAAAAACAAAAAACCAGCTCACACAACTCAATGTCAAAAACCAAACAACCCAGTCAAAAAAATGGGCAAAAGGGAGAACAAGATGTGACTAGGGAGATAGATCAGAGTGATGTAGCTACAAGCCAAGGATTGCCCTCAGCTACCAGAAATTAGCAGAGGCAAAGAAAGGATACATTCCTAGTCCCTCAGAAGGGTGTTTTGGTCCTAGTTTTGGACTTCTGGCCTCTAGAACTATGAAAGAATAAATTTCTTTTCTTTTAAGCATAAAAAATAACCAGCAAAACAAAACCTTCAAAATGGGCAAAAGACTTGAAGAGACATTTTTCCAAAGAAGATATACAGGTGGCTAACCGGCACATGAAAAGATGCTTAACTCTGCTAATTATTAGAGAAATGCAAATCAAAACAAGAATGATGTATCACACCTGTCAGAATGGCTATCATCAAAAAGTATAAAAATAACAAACTTTTGAGAAAGATGTAGAGAAAAGAGAATCCTTCTATACTATTGGCAAGAATGTAAATTTGTGCAGTCCCTACGGAAAACAGTATTGAGTCTCCTCAAACAACTAAGAATAGAACTACCATATGATCCAACAATTCCACTCCCGGGTACATGTCTGGAAAAAAAAATGAAAACACTAATTTGAAAAGATACGTGTACCCTACCATTCATAGCAGCGCTACTTATAATAGCCAAGATATGGAAGCAACCCAAATGCTCATCAACGGAAGAATGGATAAAGATGATGTGATATATATATATATATATATATGCATGTATGTATACACCCTTTTGGAAGAAAGTGAAGAAGAACTAAAGAGCCTCTTGATGAAAGTGAAAGAGAAGAGTGAAAAAGTTGGCTTAAAGTTCAACATTCAGAAAACTAAGATCATGGCATCTGGTCCCATCACTGCATGGCAGATAGATGGGGAAACAGTGGAAACAGTGGCTGGCTTAATTTTTCTGGGCTCCAAAATCACTGCAGATGGTGATTGCAGCCATGAAATTAAAAGATGCTTACTCCTCGGAAGGAAAGTTATGACCAACCTAGACAGCATGAAAAGCAGAGACATTACTTTGCCAACAAAGATCCATCTAGTCAAGGCTATGGTTTTTCCAGTGGTCATGTATGGATGTGAGAGTTGGACTATAAAGAAAGCTGAACGCTGAAGAATTGATGCTTTTGAACTGTGGTGTTGGAGAAGATTCTTGAGAGTCCCTTGGACTGCAAGGCGACCCAACCAGTCCATTCTAAAGGGGATCAGTCCTGGGTGTTCATTGGTAGGACTGATGTTGAACCTGAAACTCCAATACTTTGGCCACCTGATTTGAAGAGTTGACTCATTGGAAAAGACCCTGATGCTGGGAAAGATTGAGGGCAGGAGGAGAAGGGGACAACAGAGGATGAGATGGTTGGATGGCATCATCGACTCGATGGACATGGGTTTGGGTAGACTCCAGGAGTTGGTGATGGACAGGGAGGCCTGGCATGCTGTGGTTCATGGGGTCGCAAAGAGTGGGACACGACTGAGTGACTGAACTGAACTAAACTGAACTGAATGTATATAAAATGAAATGTTACTCAGTCATTAAAAAGAATGAAATTCTGCCATTTGCAGCAACATGGATAGAGATAGAGAATATTATGCTTAGTGCAATAAATCAGACAAAGACAAATGCTGTATGATATCGCTTATATGGAAAATATAAAAAATGATACAAATGAATATATATGCAAAACAGAAGCAGACTCACAGATGTAGAAAATCAACTACTGGTTACCAAAGAGGAGAGGGAAGAGGGGAGGTGCAAATTAGGGGTATGGAAGTAAGAGATACAAGCTACTATGTATAAAATAGATAAGCAATAAGGATACATTATATAGCACAGGGAATTATAGATTTTTTTTACAATTACCTTTAATGGAGTATAATCTGTAAAAATACTGAATCACTATGCTATACCTGACACTAATGTAAAATTTAAGTCATCTGTATACTTAAATTTAAAAAAGAAATAAAGAAGATAGTTTTAGGATTAAAATAGAAATCTTTGACAATTCTTGAGGTGGAGAAAACAAGATGGAATCATCTATACCAAAAGGTATCTTACAGGACTTTGTTTCTAGAGGCTAAAGGAAGTATCTTGGGCCCTGGTCATAGTAGAGCCTGAGTGACAGTCTGTCTGTATCCAGTAAATATGTCTTCTGAGAAAAAGAAACACAGAGAAACTTTTAAGGGAGATACTTTGTTTCTGAATCACTGGAAGCCCCCAAACTCTTTCCAAAGTGAAAAGGTGATTTTTTTTCATGACCAATTTGACAACTTTATATACACATTTTAAACTTATTTTGTTATGAGGAAGTTTTATTTATTCACTCACCCAGGTTCAAATTAGACTTCTGGATATCTAACTCATTGAGTGCAGAATTTCTCTAGTGATAGTGGGAGATGGGGATGTTCCATGGGGAAACTGATTCCTTCACCTCTAGGCTTCATTCCAGAATCAGACAATGGACCAGAATGGCTTCCCTCACTCTAGTTTTGGAAATGCTTTAGAGTGGGGGTGCCTTCTGTATGCCTTCTGTATCTTTTCTAAGTTTCCATACTGGGCCAAAAACATCCCCACATTCTTCCAGAAGATGGGATACATATATACAATAAAATATTAGTCATATAAAAGGAGAAAATAATGCCATTTGCAGCAACATGAATATAACTAGAGATTATCGTACTAAATGAGGAAGTTAGAAAGAGATAGACAAATACCAGTGATATCACCTACATGTGGAATCTAAAATATAAAACAAATGAACCTATCTACAAAACATAAGCAGACTTGCAGACATAGAGAACAGACTTGTGATTGCCAAGAGAGAGTTGGAGAGGGAGACGGATTGATTGAGAGTTTGGCGTTGGATGCAAGCTATTACATTTAGAATGCATAGAAAACAAGGGCCTGCTGTATAACACAGGGAACTATATCCAAATTTCCAGGATAAATCAAAATGAAAAAGAATGTGTATGTGTGTGTGTGTGTGTGTGTGTATAAGTTGTACATATATATACAACTGAGTCAAGTTGCTGTACAGCAGAAATTAATACAACATTGTAAATCAGCTATACTTTAATAAAAATAAGTAATTCAAAAAATAAAGAAAGACATCCCCATATTCTTCCAGAAGGGAATAACTTCCCCACAGGTGGCATCTACCTGGATCTCACCAGGTTCCCAAGTGTATTTATTCTTGCATTCTGTGCTTTATTTCAAGGTTCAGTTTCTTGACTTTTGAAATATATCCTAAAGCAAACTTTTCCAGCAAAGATCTAGAGAGGTCAATTCTCCAAACCCTTGAAAACATCTGTCATAAAAAATAGTTCAGTTGGATGTAGGCTTTTAGATTAAAGTTCTGGGTAAAGATGGAGGCTTGAACATACTCATCCAAATTTTACTTCTCTTAAAACCATATAAAAACCACAATGAGTAGACAGATATTATTCAGAAATATATAAACACTAAAATAATCTAAATAATATTATTTAGAAATATACAAACACTATAATAATCTTCCCTGGTGGCTCAGATGGTAAAGCATCTGCCTGGGTGGGAGACCCAGGTTCAGTCCCTGGATTAGGACAATCCCCTGGAGAAGGAAATGGCAACCCACTCCAATACTCTTGCCTGGAAAATTCCATGGACTGAGGAGCCTGGTAGGCTACAGTCCATGGGGTTGCAAAGAGTCGGACACGACTGAGTGACTTCACTTTCACTTTCAAACACTGCTGCTGCTACACTAAAAATATGGAAAATGGAGAAGAGACAACAACACACTTTTGGAAGCTAGAAAGAAGATGGATAAATAAAAACTGACTAAACAGATCAATGAAAGTCAGATTTGAAGCTGGCCTGGTTAATTCTGCAGTACCATCAAGAGTTCAGGAGATGGTGACACCATGTAAGGTTAGAAATAGGCATGAGGAGAGCAGTTTAAAATAAGGAGGACTTATTTGGGGACTTATTTAAAGCCATTTGGGAAGCACTAGCTTCCTAGATCCCCTCCATACTCCATGCTATGGACGACCTGTCCTCCCTACCTGTATTAGTCAGTTCTCCAAAGAACAGAACCAAAAATATATATAGAAAGAGATTTATTATAAGGAAATGGCTTATGCAATTATGAAGGCTAAGAGGTCCCATGACCCGCTGTCTGTAAGCTGAAGGTCCCAGAGAGCCAGTGGTGGAGTTCCAGTCCAAACCTGAAAGCCTGAGAACCAGGGAAGCCAATGGAGCTACCTGATGCAAGTCCGTGGGCCTAAGAACCAGAATGCTGATGGCCAAGAGCAGGAGAAGATGGGTGTCCCAGCTCAAGCAAAGAGTAAATTCACCCTTTCTCCACATTTTTTCTCTATTCAGGCCCTCAGTGAATTGGATGATGCCCACCTAGCATTGGTGAGGGTGACCTTTTTCACTCAGTTCAATTCAAATGCTAATCTCTTTCAGGTGCACCCTTACAGACACATCTAAACATAATGTTTTACCAGTTATCTGAATTTCTCTTAGTCCAGTCAAGTTACATGCAAAATTAACCATCACACCCCCCTAGCAACGTATGGATGTTTACTCTCTATAAAGGGAAAGCAGAAGTATACTGGACTTGGAAGACACAGACTGGGTTAAGAGCAGGAGTACCATACTGAAAACTGGGTGAGTAAAGGAGTATGCAGACACTGTGAGCTGAGTGGGATCCCACCTCCAAGCCCTGTTCACCCACCTAGATTCCAGAATGGTTGTCACCAAACCTTTTCTCTTCAGGTGGAAGAATTAGAAGACTAGAAGAATTATCTCTGGGGTATCCGATCAGCCCAAGAGAGAAGACTTAAGATAATGATATTGAGGTTCCCCCCAACAAATAGTCCAGACATATTACCCTCCAATGAAATCCACTCAGATCTTCCAATCAGCTTTTTCATTCACCCAAAATTAAACATAAGCAGATTCCTAACTATTGCCAGACAACTGAAGAATGCCTCTAATACGTAAGATAAAGACTGAACAAACCAACCACAAACAGAGAAAAACAACTTGGAAGAAAATTACACTATGAAGGAAAGAGAAAACTTCAAAATAAAACTATTAGTAATATCTTCAAAGAGATAAGCAATGATGCTGAATCCCAGAAACAAAGTCAGAATGTTATTTAAAAAGGAACATTCAGAGAACATAAAAGAGCCCTTAGAAATTAATAACATGATAATCCATTGCTCTAAGGTGACCTAAATGGGAAGGAAATCCAAAAAAAGGGCGTATGTGTATATGCATAGCTGATTCACTTTGCTGAACAGTAGAAACTAACAGTGTAAAGCAACCATACTCCTACTATACAACTATACTCCAATTATACTCCAACTATGCAAACTAACAGTGTAAAGCAACTATACTCCAATAAATATTAACGTAAAAGAAAGAAATTAGTAGCATGATAGCAGAACTGAAACACTCAATAGAAAGTTTGACAGTTCAGGTAAGTCAACCTTCCCAAAAGTTGAGCATAAACCAAATAAAAGAAAACATGAGAAATATACAAAATATAACATATGATATTATATAAATCTATATTTGTATATGTATAATTTTATATAGAAAATATAAACCCTTACATTATTTTATAAAGCATTGTATAAAATGGAAGAGGAAGGCCAATATTTGAATATTGAAAGTTTTGGAAAGAGAAAACAGAGAAAATGAATGTGAAAAAAAAATCAAAGAAATAATTTGAGGAAAAATATTCAGGTGAAAGTGAAAAGTGAAAGGGGAAATCTCTCAGTTGTGTCCGACTCTTTGCGACCCCATGGACTATACAGTCCATGCAATTCTCCAGGCCTGGATACTGGAGTGGGTAGCCTTTTCCTTCTCCAGGGGATCTTCCTAACCCAGGGATTGAACCCAGGTCTCCCACACTGCAGGTGGATTCTCTACCAGCTGAGCCATGGAATGGATATAATAGATTGCTAAATGGAACGTGAACAATTGTCCAGAGATTACAAGAATATCCAGGGAATGGGTGTAATAGCATGTTGATGGGACACAACCAAGTGCTCAGAGAAAAAGGAGGTATGAAATGCCCCAGATTTGAAAGAGAAAAAAGACCAAGTGGCAGTTCTTCCAGGGTTCTTAAGAAGTGGCCAAGTGGACTCTGGAACCATCAAGTTCTGCCCCACATGTCCTTCCACATCCAGATTCTATCAAAAGATTAGGGAGAGAAAGGAGAAACCTGAGAGTGGGGTGCTGCTGAAGGATGCAGGCACTGTGGCTTTTTCCTCCTTTCCCCCAGGAGAGAAAAGGGAAGCTGCTTTTGTTCAAATCCCTACGTTGTAAAAAGGACTTCAAGTGGAAACTCTCAGAGTGTCTTACTGAGATTTTATTTCTTAGTTTGGGTTCTGTTCATACAATGTGCTTGCTGATCTGTGCCCTGTACCTATATAAATAAATGGAAAAAGCTGTCTTGGCAGAAGATGCAAGAGTGCAACAGTCTGTTTCTCACTATTTGGTGGGGCCAAAGCTGTGTCAGTTGCCTGTGAGTTGACAAGTAGCCAGGCTTGAGCTGCCTTGTTAGCACCACAACCAAGACAGTGACCCATCAAGCAAGGACCCCAGTAGCTAGAGTCTATGAGGTGTTCTATCATGGATTATGCTGGGGCCCAGGGTGGGGTGATAGAGTCAAGTCTGAGTGGATCTCTCAGGTCAGGAGATGGGTTCAGGCGATGTGAAGAGTTGGAAGCGAGACCCGCATATATGCACAGGGCCCTCTAATGGAGGCACCTTCAGTAACTACCATGTTAGACAACCTGAATTCAGAGAGGCATAAATGCGTAGACTGGTTTGATATTTTTTTCCCCATTTACTGCCTTCAACTTGGTTTTAGTTATTCTCCCTTGGCTATTCTTTAATGACATCTTGTGCACATTCCACAGTACTTTCTGGTCACTTGCATATATGGAAAAGTTCACCAACAGAGAACCAATATTTACACCCAGGCAACAGAGAGGCAACCTGAGAGGGAACTGCAAGGCACCAGTTTACCAGGTGAACATTCTTTTTTTTTCTTTTATCTTCATCCATCATCCCTGCTCCTCTACTGCAAGAAATTAGAGGAAAAAACCAGAAGGAAGTGTGAATGTGTGGATGCTAAGTTGCTTCATTCATGTCCAACTCTTTGTGACCCCATGGACTACAGCCCTCAACGCTCCTCTGTCCATGGGATTTCTCCAGGCAAGAATACTGGAGTAGGTTGCCCTGCCCTCATCCAGGAGATCTTCCTGACCCAGGGTTTGAACCTGAATCTCTTACTTCTCCTACATTAGCAGGTGGGTACTGCAAGAAATTAAATTAGAGGAAAAAGACAGAAGGAAGTGTGAATGTGTAGACAATGCCTTTTCCTTACTCCAAGGTCCCCAGGTGGAAGCATAGCTGGTAGCAAGGGGCAGGGTGAAGATGTGTATTCAACTGGCTATGAAACTGAAGTTTTAAATTAGATTGTAGAAGAATTTTTTGGTTTCAGGAAAATGGTTGATACTGGGCTTCCAGGAACAATGCCTCAAATCATGCCACAGAAATAGTTTGATGAGGAAATTTCACTTTCATCCTAGATTTCAAAAACTTGACAGCATTAGACCTATTGCCACTGTGAATGCCCCCCAAAGCCAGGCTCCATTGCCACCACCCAGGCCAACAAAATGGAAACACTAAACTGAGTTTATGTTTTTATTAGTCGTTTAGAAATTAAAATCTTGCATATGTACATCTACTTAGAGAATCATGCAGGGTCCATTTAGCTGCAAAAGAACTTGGGGATTTGAACTCTGAGCTCTTTGTTGAAGAGGCAGAATTTGTAGAAACTCTCCATATTTAGAAAAGCTATTCAGAAAATGGGTCTTCCCAGGTGGCTCAGTGGTAAAGAATCCACCTGCCAATGCAGAAAACGCAAGAGACATGGGTTTGATCCCTGGGTTGAGAAGATCCCCTGGAGAAGGAAATGACCATCCACTCCAGTATTCTTGCCTGTAAAATCCCATGGACAGAGGAGTCTACAGCCAGTGTGGTCACAAAGAGTCAGCCATGACTGAGCACAGCAGCACAGCACACTGAAGACAGGTCACTACAAATGTGACACATGTCCACTATAGCTAATATTGTTTAAAATCAAACTGATTAACCACTTCATACCCACTAGGATGGCTATTATCAAAAAAACAAGGTCATGGATGTTGTTGAGGATGTGGAGAAATTAGAACCATTGTGTATTGCTGCTGGGAATAAAAAATGGTGCAGTTGCTGTGGAAAACAGTACTGTCTTTAACAATATATATTATATGTGTGTATATATATTGTATATACACATATATATGTGCATATATATGTGTATATATAATGGAATATATATTATATATATGTATTATATATATAATATATATGCACATATATATAATATATATGTGTATATATAATGGAATTACTCAGTCTCAAAAAGAAATTAAATTCTGGCTCATATTACAACATGGAAGAACCTTGAAAACATTAAAGTAAGTGAAATAAGCCAGACACAAAGGGACAAATATTACATGATCCCACTTATATGAGGTACCTAGAACACTCAGATTCATAGACACAAAAATAGAATAGTATTCACCAGGGACAGTTCTTGAGCAATGAAAAAAGATTTAAAAGGCATGAAATCAAGACTAGGAGAATGAGCTTATTGATAAGAAAAATATGAAAAGCTGGTTTTCTTTTGTAAAAGGTCTTCAGACTCATTTTCTCCAGCTTTAAAGAAAACCAATTATTAATATATGCATAAATCAGAGAGAGAGAGAATAACTGAATAATAATTAGCCCAGGAAGTTTGGAGCCAAATATTCCCTGATTGCCAATTGACCTTGAGCAAAGCACTTAAACTCTCCGCTCTTCGGCCTCCCTGACTCCACAATGAAAAATACAGCTTCTTCAGAGAGGTGTTAGGAAATTTCCTGAATTCACTGTTGTCAAGTAAATCCATGGCATGCAGAAACCCAGGGGAGGCATTTTGCTCCTTTCAAATTTATAGAAAATCTAAAAACAGTATATTCAGTGAGAATCATCAAGTGTTCATTTTGGATACATAAATGCTCCAAATAAGAAAATAGAAGCTTTATATATAATTGTTAGTTTTGTTGTGCCAATCAGAAGTCCACACACGTTCGCTGACAGCTGCAGTGCAATTCCACCTCTGTCCCTTTGCCTTTGTCTTGGTGACTTGTGGTTGTGGTATCAAACCCTCAGGACAAGTAGTTGAACCAAGGGTCAAAAGTGCCAATCTTTTCCTTTCTTACCAGCACTCTTTCTTTGCTTTTGTTTTTTCCCCTAATTTTGTTCATCCTAGTGCAATTACGGTGTGACCCTAAATCCAAGCATGTGTTCACAAGAACCTCTCAGATTTACAGAGCTGAAGCAAGCTGCTGTGCTGTGCTTAGTTGCTTAGTCATGTCTGACTCTTTGAGACCCCATGGACTGTAGCCCACCAGGCTCCTCCAACCATGGGAATTCTCCAGGCAAGAATATTGGAATGGGTTGCCATGCCCTCCTCCAGGGGATCTTCCCAACCCAGGGATTGAACCCAGGTCTCCTGCATTGCAGGTGGATTCTTTGTCTGAGCCACCAGGGAAGCCCAAGGATACTAGCGTGGGTAGCCTACCTCTTCTCCAGAGGAACTTCCTGACCCAGGGTCTCCTGCATTGCAGGTGGATTCTTTACCAGCTGAGCTACCAGGGAAGCCTAAAGCAGGCTACCTTGATGCTTTAAATAGAAGTGGCATTTTTACTTTAAAAGGAAAATAATAAAACTATCAAAAGGACTTTTAGGCTTAAATTCTTCTTTGAGGATACTAAGTTAATTAAAAAGGACAATATACAAAAGAAGGTGATCTTTTTTATAAAAACTATAAACATGCCATCATTAATGAATTGCATTACAGGCAAGAAAAGAAAATGAGCAGTTCTGGTTAAGGTCAGCATTTAACTTAAGATGATGGAATGGCAGACAGCGTAGTTAATGTTTTAAGTAGTTAAGATATTTTTACAAACCATTCTTTAGAAATAGATGTGAACATTAAAAATAAATGAATATACTCTGAGGCAATAAACTTTTGTTTAGACTTTGGGATCATATTAGCAATTCATCTTTCTTGTGTCAGCTAAAGATAATTCAAAAATATTAATCAGAAAGAATTATGGCGCTGACTACATCTGACTTACAACATCCTTTCTTGCAGTTAGGTGGCTTTTTATTATATTACCTTGGTGAAGGGAAATTTGTTTTACTTTAATGGCAAAGCAAAACAAATTCAGCTTCTGTGGTGAAGGGAAAATGCTGTATTTCTTGAGCAAAATCATATTATAATGTGCTGACAAATTCAAAACAACTGTTCTGAGTAATGAATGCATAGGGAAACTCCAGACCAAAGGGATTGGAACAGTAATGACAGAAAGGAAATACCCTGATTTTTTTTTTCCACTAAAAACTGAGCTGAAGTTCCAAGTGCTTTTCACTCTTCAGTTCCAAATATCTTTCAACAGTGTCACTACAAAAATGAAATAAGGGGAAAGAAAGAACCATCTGTACGCCCAATCTGTTTGCCTTAGAAATACATAGTTGATTTTCACGATTAACAAGTCTTCTTTCGTTAAGCCCAACTGCGTCCCATCCAGACTGGGGGTAGGGGAGTATGGAACTCCACGCCAGAAGCACCGCTGAAATGTTACTGTACTCTAGTTTCAGTACCATGGTGCTTGCTGTCAGATGCCTGGGTTAGCATCCCAGCTCCACCACTTAACAGCTCTGTGACATAAGAGCTGCTTAAGTCCTTTAATCTCTCTGAACCTCATTTTCTTCTGTAAATGAGAGATAGTAACAGTTACTGTGCTAAGATGAAATGAGGTGATGCTTGTGAAGCACTCAGCACAGGCCTGACACAAAATAAGCAGTTAATAAATGCTTATTCTTATTTTTGCTATAAGCTTGGACTTCCGTGGTGGCTTAGATGGTAAAGCATTTGCCTACAATGCAGGAGACCCAGGTTCAATCCCTGGGTCAGAAAGATCTCCTGGAGAAGGAAATGGCAACCCACTCCAGTACTCTTGCCTGGAAAATCCCATGGACTGAGAAACCTGGTAGGCTACAGTCCATGGGGTCGCAAAGAGTCGGACATGACTGAGCGACTTTACTTACTTACTCTGGATGACTTAACAACTCCCAAATGCACAACTCACTATTCAAAAAGTATTTAGGCAGGGGATACCCTTATAACCAAATTAATAGAATTCATGATATCTTTCAGGTGCCAGGGTTACTTTCTGGCATAAATTAGAAGCACAGGCACAGAAGTTTCAAAGAAGGAGACAGCATAGCAGAGTCCATACTACATTGATCTTGGAATCAGAAAGAACCTGGATTCAGTTCTTAGCTTGTTCACTACAGTGGGTTGAATTTGGCCTTCAAAAGATATGTCCAGTTCCTAACCTTTGGTACTTGTGAATGTGATCCTTATTTATAAATACTATATGGTCTTTGTAGGTGTAATCAAGTTAAAAATCTTGAGATTAGATCACCCCAGATTCAGGGTGGGCCCTAAATTCAATGATGAGTGTTCTTATAAGAGATAGGAAAGAAGACAGGCATACACAGAGGGGAAGCCCACATAAAGATGGAGGCAGAGTTGGAGTGATGCATCTACAAGCCAAGCGACCCCAAGAACTGTGGGCAGCCGTCAGAAGCTAGGAGAGAGACACTGCATGGATTCTCCCCAGAACCTCTAGAAGGAATCAACACTGCTAACACCTTAATTTTGGACTTCTAGTCTCCAGAACTGTATAAATATATGTTTCTGTTGTTGTAAGCCACCTTCTTATGGTAATTTGTTACGGCAGCCCTAAGAAAATAATACCATCAGTAAGTTGGAAAGTTACTGGACCTCCCTGAGGACTAATGAGATCAAGAATACAAAGACATCTGGAGATGAGAGGCATTCAATAAATGTTAGCTGAAAACATTTTTTCTCTTCATCTCCACAACAACCCGGCTTTGTAAGTTAAGCATTCTCCTCATTTTCTTATGAATAAGAGGATTCTCTGAAAAAGTTGACCAACCAGCACATGGCCAGGTGAGTGAGTGAAAGGTTTTCTGGTTCCGGTACTAGTCAACCGCGCCAATTTGTCCTCTTTCATGTCTCCAGAATTTTGCCAAAATTCTGTTTGTTACTTATTACATTATGTTACTGTGCCAGACTAAACTGCTATGTATCTCATGAATCCAAAAATATAAAATATTAGCTAAGGAGGGAGAGGAAGAGACAGTAAAAGTAGAGTGTAAAGAGGAAGCTGAGGGAAAGTACACAAAATCCAAAGGCAGATTGCTTATCTCAAATAAAGATGTTAGAAAAAGGTACACAGAAATAACAAAAGTTTTATAGTAAGCCCTAAGAGATAGAGAGGAAGTCTTTCTTAAATTAACAATTTTCCTGATAAAGACTGAAAGTGAAGATCACTCAGTCATGTCCGACTCTTTGCGACCCCAATTCGCCAGGCCAGAATACTAGAGTGGGTAGTCATTCCCTTCACCAGGGGGAAGGGGATCTTCCCAATCCAAGTCTCCTGCATTGCAGGTGGATTCTTTACCAGATGAGTCATCAGGGAAGCCCAAGAATACTGGAGTGGGTAGTCTATCCCTTCTCCAGCAGATCTTCCCAACCCAGGAATTGACCAAGGGTCTCCTGCATTGCAGGCAGATTCTTTACCAGCTGAGCTACCAGGGAAGCACAATGCAAAGAGGGCTGTGGAAACTGCAGGCTGATGAGGATGGGATAAAGAGTGGTTATCATCTAGTTACAATGTCTCAAAGCCATTACTACTCACCTGGAAATTTCAGGCTGGGTTTGAGAGACTCCAAGAATCACAAAGGGACTAAATCCTCATAGCTTACTCATTTACAGAAGGCAGGAAAATAGCACCTTTTGAATGACTGAAAGGTCTTTAGGTTTACCTGAAATGTGTGTTATCTCACTTCACTCATCTCAAACATTTGTTTTGTATTAACTTTTTTTCAGGAGTTGAGAAAAATACACGTATTTCTTAAACATAGAAAAATAAGTGCTCAAATTCACTCATAAAAAGAAGGCAGATTAAAACCACACTAAATGAAAACTAAGTTTTTACTTAGCAAAACCCAAAACATTTGGGAAAATTCTGTTTTGTAAGGATGTGAGGTAGTAGACTGTCTCATGGTGGAAGTAAAAATATTTGCATTCCATATAAAGGACACTGTGGCAATATTTATCACAATTTAAAATATTCATATCATTTTAACCCTGTAATTCTATATCTAGGAATTTATAGTGCAAATAGGCTTATATATATCCAAGATGACATATGTATACCCAAAGTAATTCATATTGTTTGTAATATTAAAAGGTTAGAAATGACCTGAATATGCATTAACAAGAATATGGTTAAATCATTATGGTACATCTACGTAATGCAATACTGTAAGGGTATTTTAAAAATAAAGATACTTTTTATGGACTGATTTGAATAATCTTCATGAAATATTGTTAAGAATAAAACAAGACACAGAACACTGCATACATTATGCTAAGTGAGAAGAATATGTATGCTTATCTTGTCAGCATACAAGGTAATCTTGCTTCACAAGAAACTGGTGACATTGGTTGCACTGGTAAAAGTAAACTGTGTGACTGGGGAAAAAGAGCATGAGAGGGTGCATGATGATTTTGAAGCATCAAATTCTTTGACCCTCCTCTCATCAGGAGGTAGAATCCATGACCCTTCTCTTGGCACCAGGTGGGCCTCTGGGACTGCCATGATGAGTAAAATGCAATAGAAGTGATGCTGCTGCATGATATCCAAGGCAATATTTGAAGAGTCTGCAACATCTGCAGGATCCCCTAGGGAGAGTCACTCCAGGAGGGAGAGAGAAAGAGAGAGAGAGAGAGAGAGAGAGAGAGAGAGAGAGAGAGAGAGAAATACCCCAGAAGCCCCAGCTTCTTGAGTCTTCCTGACTCCAGAATCAAACACATAAGTGAAAAAACCTTTGGGATGACCCTGGCTCTAGCCACTTTCTGACAGTAACATTAGAAGAGATCCTAAAGGAGAACTGACCCATTGACCCCTAGCTTCCTTGCCAACTAATGACATACTGTTTTAAGCCACTATTTTGGAGTGGTTTTTGTTGTTGTTCAGTCATGTCCAACTCTTTGTGACTCCATGGACTGTAGTACATCAGGCTTCCCTGTCCTTCACTGTCTCCTGGAGTTTGTTCAAACTCATGTCTATTGAGTTGGTGATGCCCTCCAACCATCTCATCCTCTGTCATCCTCTTATCCTGCCCTCAATCTTCCCCAGCATCAGGGTCTTTTGCTCTTCACATCATGTGGCCAAAGTATTGGAGCTTCATCTTTAGCATCAGTCCTTCCAATGAATATTCAGGGTTGATTTCCTTTAGGATTGACCGGTTTGATCTTCTTGCTGTCCAAAGAACTCTCAAGAGTCCTCCAGTACCACAGTCCAAAAGCATAATTCTTTGATGCTCAGCCTTCTTTACGATCCAACTCTCACATCCGTAATGACTACTGGAAAAACCATAGCTTTGACTATATGGATCTTTGTTGGTGAAGTAATATCTCTGCTTTTTAATACACTGCCTAGGTTTGTCATAACTTTTCTTCCAAGGAGCAAGTGTCTTTTAATTTCAAGGCTGTAGTCGCCATCTGCAGTGATTTTGGAGTCCAAGAAAATTAAGTCTGTCACTGTTTCCATTTTTTTCCCCACCTATTTGCCATGAAGTGATTTGCTTCATGGTTTGCTAGGCAGTAAAAGAAAACTGGAAGAGAGGCCTTTCACTGTTAACCCTTTATACATTTTGAACATTGACTCACATGAATATATTTCCTATTTAAAAAGTAAGTAAAACTGAAATTATCCCCCCAGTTTCCCAGCTTAATATTTTTCCTATGCTAACTGCTAAGTCACTTCAGTTGTGTCCGACTCTGTGCGACCCCACAGACGGCAGCCCACCAGGTTCCCCCATCCCTGGGATTCTCCAGGCAAGAACACTGGAGTGGGTTGCCATTTCCTTCTCCAATGCATGAAAGTGAAAAGTGAAAGTGAAGTCATTCAGTCGTGTTCAACTCTTAGCAACCCCATGGACTGCAGCCTACCAGGCTCCTCCGCCCATGGGATTTTCCAGGCAAGAGTACTAGAGTGGGGTGCCATTGCCTTCTCCATCTTTTTCCTATATTTAACCCTTAAAATGATTTTAATCGTGAAATTGTCTAAGATTTCTTTGGCCTGATTATCCTCAAGGACTTACTGATAAGTAGGAGTCTGCCTGGTGTGAATTGAGAAGAGCTGGAATCCCCCATACCTGCTCCAGGCAGACAAACAAAAATCTTTGCTTCCTCAACAATGGAAGTTAATTCCTTAGACAATAACATATGCAGATACGATTAATACTCTTAACATTAAATAAATGCATTCTATCAATTACCTTCTAATTGTGAAGTGAAAAGTGTACTTTTACAATGGAGGGTACCATCTGAACTGAGCATTATGAATAGAGGGTAACATGGCAGGATGTGCCCAGGATGCAATGCAACACGAAGTATACAGCATCACCTATGAACTGTTTGCTCCAAGAATGTTAAACCTGAAACTGCTCAGGCTTTTAGATCTAACTTCAAGTTTATGGGAAGTACAAGTGATAGAGAAACAAATTAAACACCTCCATGAGAAAACAATCAGACAAATTCAGAATATGGAACATTCTACAAGATAATTGGCCTGGTCTCTTCTAAATGGCATTGTTGAAGAGATGGGGAAACATGCATTCTTATGCATTATTGTTGTAACTCTAGATTTATCTCCAAGGCCATGTACATACATCCCTGGCTTAGAAAAATCCCTCTATCCACCCTAAATGCCAACACACATTCACAAATAAAATTTGTGTTCATCAGGATATACAACAAGAGGACTAATCATCTAAGAACTGACAAAGCAGATGTCATTTAGGACAAAACATTAAATATTTGATGAAATTAAATTTATTTCAAGTATACCATGTAATATCACTTGAGGTAGAAGGTATTAGTGCCTAGATTATAACTTAGCTACTGTGAATATTTGTAAAATAAAGAGAGAATTTAATCAATATCTTTATGCTTCTCTCAAACTAGAGTCTTTTTTAAATTTATTAATCTTTCAGGCTCATGTAGAATTCCTATAACAGTGCCAAATTGTTTTATGTACTTAAAGCAGCCTAAGACTAAGTTACAATTGCTACGCTAAGATAGCTAGTAGTTGCACTCAAATAAGTTAATTATATCCAAAAAAGCTCTTCATCTATCTACCGCCCACGGTTGTTCTGAGATTTACTATGCCATCAAAAGTGGGACTCAAGCAACCTAATGAAATTCACTATTTATGTGTATAATCACAGCAGTGATATTTCAAGGCAGTCTCATTAGCAGAAATATTTGTAGTCAACTCATTTGGGATGCCCTTGGAAAAGAAATATGCGAAGCATATCAAAAGGGCATTGTTCCCTTTGAGAACAGGGATTTATTTACTAAAACCTTGGAGTAAATACCAAGATTAGATTAGTGCAACTGTTTCATTCTTTTCCCAGACAACAATAGAAGATGTCAGGCAAGCTACGAAAGTGCTGAATTTAGAGTAATGCAAAGTTGTAAACAGTACTTTGCAGTGAGAGAGAATAAACATTTAGGAGAAATTAGAAGCCAAGATTATTGCCTCTATTTTTTTAATCTAGTGGCTTCCAATCAGTTAACACAGTGCCATCCACAAACCTATTTAGCTGTATTACTAAATTTTAATTTAAGAAATTAGGATCTATAAATTGTGTGCTGCCCCATGGCTTCTGAAAATAATGGTTTAGGATCCATTAGCCAGAGAAGAGTCTCATTCCTGGGATAATGAGAGTGAATTCAGATTCAAGCACCTCAATAAACATTGTATCTTACTCCTTCTGTGACACAATCAAATGACATGCTCAGTGCCTCCCGAATCTAAGACCAGTTTATCTACTCAAAACACTAAGACTTGGTCTTCATGGGCTTAAATTCTCTCTCTTACCATTTACTTCAATTAAACAGGCAAATCACTCTGGAGGCCATGGTTTCTTAATTTGTAAAATGAGAATAATAATACTAATGACCTCATAGAACTGTGAGGACAAAATGAGGAAAACCATGTAAAGCACTTAGAACTCTGATGAGCACATAATACCCACTCCTCTTATGCTCAGCATTTACTTTAGAAGGCACCATATGAGGCACTGGTATTCAGTGATGGATAAGACATCTTCCCCTCAGCGATCTCACAGTCCAGTGGAGGAGCAGACATGGAAGTAAATCATTACAATGTTATCACTGAGACATAGCAGTGTAGAGGATGTACATAATCCTCCCTGATTTGCTGTGGATTATGCCAGGACCCCAGAAGTGTTGTAGAACCCCACATGACAGAGGTAGTTCAGCAGGCCCTTAAAAGATGAATAAACCTTTCCCATGAGTTGAATGACCTAAAATTATACACATTCAGTAATTTAGCATTATTTTCAATTAAACTACACTGCATAATGCTGCTACAAGTAAGAGTCAGGGGCAGGCTTGCATTGCTCTCTAAAGCCCTCATTTTGGATAAAGAACATTTGGTACATATAACAATGGAATATTACTCGGCCCTAAAAAAGAATGAAATACTGCTATTTGCAGCAACACTGATAGACCTAAAGATTATCATACTAAGCCAAGTAAGTTAGAAAGAGAAAGGTAAATACCGTGTGATATCACTTATATGTGGAATCTAAAATACAACATAAATGAACGTATCTGCCAAACAGAAACAGACTCACAGAGAGAACAGATGTGGTTGCCCAGACAAAAGAGAAGCAAAGGAGAGAAAGATTGGAAGTTTGGGATTGGCAGATACTATTAAGTATATAATAGATAAACAATAAGATCCTATTGTATAGCACAAAGAACTATATTTAATATCCTATGACAAGCCATAGTAGAAAAATATGAAAAAAGAAAGTGCATATATATATATATGTATACCTCTATTACATTGCTGTAAAATAGAAATTAACACAACACTGTAAACAATTATCAGTTCAGTTCAGTCACTCAGTCATTTCTGACTCTTTGCAACCCCATGGACTACAGCAAGCCAGGCTTCCCTGTCCATTACCAACTCCCAGAGCTTGCTCAAACTCATGTCCATTGAGTCGGTGATGCCATCCAACCATCTCATCCTCTGCCGCCCCCTCCTGCCTTCAATCTTTTCCAGCACCAGGGTCTTTTCCAATGAGTCAGTTCTTCACAAAGTATTGGAGCTTCAGCTTCAGCATCAGTCTTTCCAGTGAATATTCAAGGTTGATTTCCTTTGAAAATGAAAGTGAAATTTGTTCAGTCATGTCCAACTGTTTGTGACCCCATGGACTATACAGTCCATGGAATTCTCCAGGCCAGAATACTGGAGTGGGTAGCTATTCCCTTCTCCAGGTGATCTTCCCAACCCAGAGATTTAAGCTAGGTCTCCCGGATTTCAGGGGGATTCTTTACCAGCTGAGCCACAAGGGAAGCCCAAGAATACTAGAGTGGGTAGCCTATCCCTTCTCCAGGGGATCTTCCTAACCCAGGAATCAAACTGGGGTATCCTCCATTGCAGGTGGATTCTTTGCCAACTGAGCTATCAGGGAAGCCCTTTAGGATTTACTGTTTTGATCCCCTTGCTGTCCAAGGGACTCTCAAGAGTTTTCTCCAACACCACAGTTCAAAAGCATAAATTCTTCAACACTCAGCCTTCTTTATGATCCAACTCTCACATCCATACGTGACTACTGGAAAAACCATGGCTTTGACTAAGCGGACTTTGTCAGCAAAGTAATGTCTCTGCTTTTAATATGCTATCTAGGTTGGTCAAAACTTTTCTTCCAAGGAGGAAGTGTCTTTTAATTTCACGGCTGAAGTCACCATCTGTAGTGATTTTGGAGCCCAAGAAAATAAAGTCTCTCACTGTTTTCAGTGTTTCCCCATCTATTTGCCATGAAGTGATGGGACCACATATCATGATCTTAGTTTTCTGAATGCTGAGTTTTAAGCCAGCTTTTTCACTCTCCTCTTTCACTTTCATCAAGAGGCTCTCTAGTAGTTCTTCACTTTCTGCCATAAGGGTGGTGTCATCTGCCTATATGAGGTTATTGATATTTCTCCTGGCAATCTTGATTCCAGCTTGGATTTCACCCAATCTAGCATTTCACATGATGTACCCTGCATATAAGTTAAACAAGCAAGGTGACAATATATAGCCTTGAAGTATTCCTTTCTCAATTTTGAACCAGTCTGTTGTTCCATGTCTAGTTCTAACTGTTGCTTCTTGACCTGCATACAGATTTCTCAGAAGGTAGGTAAGGTATTCTGGTATTCCCATCTCTTTAAGAATTTTTCAGTTTGTTGTGATCCACATAGTCAAAGGCTTTAGTGTAGTCAATGAAGCAGAAGCAGATATTATTCTTGAATTCTCTTGATTTTTCTATGCTCCAATGGATGCAGCAATTTGATCTCTGGTTCCTTTGCCTTTTCTAAATCCAGCTTGAATATCTGGAAATTCTTAGTTCAGGTACTATTGAAGCCTAGCTTGGAGAATTTTGAGCATTACTTTGCTAGCATGTGAGATGAATGCAACTGTGTAGTAGTTTGAACATTCTTTGACATTGCCTTTCTGTGGGATTGAAATGAAAACTGACTTCTTCAGTCCTGTGGCCACTGCTGAGTTTTCCAAATTTGCTGGCATATTGAGTGCAGCACTTTAACAACATCATCTTTTAGAATTTGAAATAGCTCAATGGAATTCCATCACCTCCACTAGCTTTGTTCATAGTGGTGTTTCCTAAGGCCCACTTGACTTTGCACTCCAGGATGTCTGGCTCTAGGTGGGTGATCACACGATCTATACTTTAGTTTAAAAAAAAAAAAAAAAGCCCTCATTCTTATGTCCACACATAGGAGATCACACATTATAGCTTTGTTCCATTCATACACATGTGAAAACTGCCACAGAGTTTTCCTAGGCCCAGGACAGCTAAAAAACTGCCCCAAAGATTTTGCATTGTCTAGCAATTCAGGTCAAGCTAGCACTTTGAGACTCATTGCTTTTCTTAGGGAACGGTCGTACAGAATTCCCTGTTGGCTTGAGAAAAATTTAGATTTGTATTATCAATCTGTATCAGTTAAAACTAAGGGAGTTTTCCTCTTTGCTTTGGTTACTGGGAAGCTTGGAAACAAACTGGCTAACTGACAACCTTGACTACATAGGGCCAGGTGGTACTCTTTCCTCTTGTTTTGAATTCTTACCAATATCTGACATCTTTGCAATTTCTTTAATTTATACGGCATGTATTTTTTGAGACATGTTCAAATCCTCTCTTGATTATAAGGAAACTACTATGTTTTTAGAACTCTCAAATTATGACTAAGTCATAAAGTAGCACCTCAAAGAGGTAACACCCTGCCCAAGGGCTTTATTAATTCCCTGGGAATTTATTCATTGATGAGAGATCAAGCATAAAGTTCCAAACCATCAAACATCAAGGGGATATTTTTCTGGGGAAAAGAAGAGTACCTTAACAAAACTTTTCTGGCAAAAGAAAGCATTCAGATGCATTTGCTACAGCAAACAGGCCATCTAGCACTATACTAGCTAAGGGCATATCTGAAGGAGAATGGCTGTTTGAGGCCAATGGAAATTCTGAAATCAGTGAGTTGGAACAGCTCCACTGGCCAGACTAGTTGGACAGCCACCAGGACTTCTAACAGAGATTTCCAGAAGACAAACTGAGAGTGGAAAGAACTGGAAAATTAAGGTACACACACACACACACACACACACACATATACAACAAGCCTGATAACCCCATGGTGTCTAAAAAGAAGGCCATTAAATTTTTTTAATGGGCAATTCACTCTAGAATTACCCCTGGATCAGCATCAAATTCCAAATGATCCCTGTGATTAGAGAAAGATATTTATATCAAATGGCCCACCAAAGGAGGGAGGATATTAAGTGACAGCATTACATAGACCCATATAGACACAGGACACATACCATTCTTGAAGATACCTGTACACACATCACACACTCATAGCTCAACTTTGTGCTAGTATGTTACGTATATTTACTCCTTTAACTCTCCCAAGAGGTAGGTTTTAGGTCTTATGCTTTGTTGTCAGGAGCTATAGAAATTAACAAACTTTGTTTGGTACACACACAGGGTGTCAGTGTTTGAGCTGGACTTCTATCTCAGGTCTGGTAACCCCTCTGTAGATCATGCAATCTCTACTCCATCATGTGAATTGAGGAGGAGTGGGTAGAAGGAAGACTTGGAGATTCCTTGGAGGCCACTGAGGGAAAAGTTATTTGACAGAGCATGTTTCTTTCCTCACATGAAAGAGAGTAAATGTGACACTGTCTTATTACTAAAATCTACTTAAAACCCTGGTGAAAACTTTACATGGTCCAATGTTGTCACTAGTCTGAAAATACCTCTTTGGCTGCTTATTTAGAAAAGGTGTATTTCATCAGAGATGATTCCTATGTCTGTGCTGTGAGAGATCCTGCTGTTAATTTGCATGAGTCAAAGGCTGTGCCTGCATGATGCCACATCAGGAGGAAAAGTTAACAATTCACTCAGGAACAGGAATTTGCCACATGATCAAAACTTCTGGGTTTGGGGAAACATCTGGAGGTCTGACATTGAGAGACACAGTCTAACCTAAGCCTCAATTGCTATTTTGTTTGGTACATGCCCCTGTATGAATCATAAGAGAGCTAAAAGCCATATATAAAAATAAAGTCAAAATGGATTAAAGACCTAAATGTAAGACTGGAAACCATAAACACCTAGAGAAAAACATAGGCAGAACATTCTTTGACATAAATCGTAGCAATAATGTTTTGGATCTGTCTCCTAAAGCAAAGGAAATAAAAGCAAAAATAAACAAATGAGACACAGCAGAGGGAAACCATCAATAAAAAGAAAAGACAACCTACTGAATGAGACAAAATATTTGCAAAAGACAATGGGTTAATATCCAACACATATAAACAGCTCATGCAACTCAACATCAAACAAGCAAACAACCTGGTTTGAAAATGGGCAGAAAACTGAACATTTTTCCAAAGAGGAAATGCAAATGGCCAACAGGTATATGAAAAGATGCTTGATATCATTAATTATCAGGGAAATGCAAATAAAAACCACAATGATCTATCACTTCACACCTGTCAGAAGAGTCATCATGAAAAAGAACCCAAATGACAAATGTTGGCAAGGATGTGGAGAAAAGGGAACCCTTGTGTACTGTTGATGGGAATGCAAAAAGGTGCAGCCACAGTGGAAAACAGTATGGAGGTTCCTCACAAAATTAAAAATAGAACTATCATATGATCTAGCAATTCTACTCCTTGGTATATACCCAAAAACAAAAACACTAATTTGAAAAGATACATCTACCCCAATTTTCATAGCAGCATTATTTACCATTGCTAAGATATGGAAGCAACCTCAGTGTCTATCAACAGATAAATGGATAAAGAGGATGTGGTATATATATATACAACAGAGAACTACTCAGTCATTTTTTAAAAAATGAAATTTTGCCATTTGCAGCAACATGGATGGACTTGGAGGGTATTGCTGTAAGTGAAATAAGTCAGACAGAGCAAGACGAATACCGTATGATTTCACTTATATGTGGAATCTAAAAAATACAATGAACTACTGAATATAATGAGAAAGAAGCAGACTTACAGATATAGTGTACACACTGGTGGTTACTAGTGGGGACGTGAATATGGGAGGGGCAATCCAGAGGCAGGGGATTAAGGGGTACAGATTATTATATATATAAAATAAGCTCCAAGGATATACTGTACAACATGGGCAATATAGCCAGTATTTTATGATAACTACAAATGGAGTATAATCTTTAAAAATTGTGATGTATTGTACACTTAAAATTTATAATATTGTACATCAACTGTACTTCAATAAAAAATAAAATAATTCCCTCCACAAAAAAAAAAAAATCAAAAGCAAGAGCTAGAAATAGGGAGCAGCAGAAGGCAAAGCAGCACAAGCCTGGGGAAAAGCAATGCATCTCCACCATAAATTACAAAGGGGTAGGACCCTATGGACCTTAGTTGGACCTGAAGTTTGGGTCTGAGACCAAAGTGATCACGAGAGCCAGAGGTTCCACTAAAACAGAGGTGATAAGGGAGTTCTGGGGTCCAATAGCAAAAGAAAGAGGGTGAATAGTATTCCAGAGAAGCAGAGGTGAGAGGAGTTGAGAGTTCAGAGCCAAGAAACAGGCAAAAAACAAAAGAAAGCTGGGATGAAAGGCAGGAGGGGTGGATGCTCAGAACCCTCATGAGGGCCAGCAGGCCATGGACATGGCAGGACAGGGCACTGGCCATGATTTATTGAAGTCCTATGTGTTGCCATTCATTCAGTTTGAAGAACAAAGAGCCTTAAGTACATGTTCTACTCATACCAAAAAATGTTCTTGTTAAAAATTGATATTAGTAATCAGCTTTCCTTCTGGCTTTTGCTTTCCAGTGGGAATAAGAAGTAAATAGAAGATGGCATGTGTAAGTTGAGGAGAGCGTATGAGCATTATTTTCTCTAATTTAGAACCAGTAACTTAAATCATCCTCCCAACAATACTAGCAGTAACAAACACCTACGGGGAACAACCATGCCAAGCACTGTGCCCTGGGCTTTACATGTGCAATTCCATTCTATTCCCAGGATAATCCCAGGAGGTAGATACTCTTAGCATCTCCAGAGGAAAAAACTGTGGCTGGAGAGGGTGAGTAACTCGCCTGACACCCAGCCAGGACTCCAGTGATAAAATCCTCTGCTTTTGAATCACTCTGGTTTGCAGTCTCTAGATTTTGGTGTTCAAAGCCCTTCCACATACAATATAGTGGTCTGTTCAACAACTCTGAAAACAGGCCTGATTTCAAATGTGAGTTTGCCCCTTCTCAACTGTGTCACCTTGGTCTCCTAAGCACTCTGAGCTGGGAGTTGACCATCTGTAGCGTGAGGAAAGCAATAGTGTTTAACCACCCACTGAGACACCTTGAGGAATAAGTACGCTACTTGATGCATGAGTGTGCCCATCGAAGAGCAGAAGCTAAAGAAATTACAGCTCTATTGATGGGGCAGGAGTTGGGGTCTATTTACTGACAAGCAGGGTGGAGCTTAAGGAGGCAGAGCTTACCCGAGGCCACTTGCCAGGAAAGAGTAGCTGCTGCTGCTAAGTCACTTTAGTTACGTCCGACTCTGTGTGACCCCATAGACAGCAGCCCACCAGGCTCTTCTGTCCCTGGGATTCTCCAGGCAAGAATACTGGCGTGGGTTGCCATTTCCTTCTCCAATGCATGCATGCATGCTAAGTCGCTTCAGTCGTGTCCGATTCTGTGTGACCCTATGGACAGCAGCCCACCAGGCTCCTCTGTCCATGGGATTCTCTAGGCAAGAATACTGGAGTGGGTTGCCATTTCCTTCTCCAGGAAAGAGTAGCATGAGAAGTTAAAGTCAGATCCAAAATCCAGCATCCTTTCCCCTGAGACTTGGCCCCAAGTTGTCCATGACACCATTTCGTGGCTCTCAGTCTGGCTTGCCTTCCCGAGGGATACTGCAGCTGCGGTTACAAGCAGCCTCTACTGCAGGTGCACTTCAGCTCAGTGGGAACATCTGGATGCTCTTCATGGCAGTGCTGAAAGGAAATTTCCCCTGTTCTGTTGGCACAAGTGGACAACAGGTTTTGAAAAGTGCAGTTCAGAGCACTCCTATTCCCGACTCCCCCGGAATAAGGACATGTGTTTGAAATGCTGCCTCTGGCAGGCCCAATGATGTGTGAACTACAGGCAATGCTGTTGAAATGATTGAGATTTAACTGACGATACCTGGCGCCAGTGACAATTGGGAGAATCTGTTTCTACCCAGTATGAAGGTTTGGAGAGAGAGAGAGGGAGAGGGAAAGGGTGGTGAGGGGAAAAAGAGAGAAAGAGGGGCATGGGGAGAGAGAAAGCGTGGGCAGTGATGACTGCAGGAGGGAAAGGATTCTTAGATTAAAGACCAAATCTTTAAATCTTTGACCTTTAAAAGACAGGGTCAAATTTCTTCCAAAGAATTTATACTGAGCTTGATAATGAATCATCTAAAAGTAAGCCCATTTCCCTCACATTTGAATCTAGCAGTATCAGCTGTAAGCAAACTTGTGAAGTAGGCGCTGTTTGCTACTCTCATCAATCTTTTAAATTCTTATTCTACCTTCCCTCTCCCTGTCCTCACTCTGTGCAGTGAGGCCACGCTCCCCATTCCAACTCCTGGCCCACGATTCTTCTTTTCCTTTGCCTCATTCTTCTCCAAATGTGATTGATCTCAACTCACGGGGAGGAGGAAAGCAAACCCAGGGAGAGGAATCCATATTAAGTTGTGAATGGCTGATGGCCTTCCCAAGGTGCTCGTGGTTTAAGAACTGGTATACTCTATATTGGAGAAGGCAATGGCACCCAACTCCAGTACTCTTGCATGGAAATTCCCATGGGCAGAGGAGCCTGGTAGGCTGCAGTCCATGGGGTCACTAAGAGTTGGACAGGACTGAGTGACTTCACATTCACTTTTCACTTTCATGCATTGGAGAAGGAAATGGCAACCCACTCCAGTGTTCTTGCCTGGAGAATCCCAGGGACAGGGGAGCCTGGTGGGCTGCCGTCTATGGGGTCGCACAGAGTTGGACACAACTGAAGCGACTTAGCAGCAGTAGCAGCGTACTCTATATGGTGAATTTCAGATAAATTTCATCAAGCTCTGAACCAGTTTATTTTCACAAAAGTAAATGATTACATTGAATTCAAAATTCTAACTTCAATACATATTTAATCACTGACCCACTGAAAAAAATATATATTGACTGACAGATATTGTGCTTGGGATTAACTGGTGAGAAAGAATCCTTGTAAATATTACAGTAAAAGAATCTACAGCTTCCACTAGGGATAAACTGGTCACCCAGCCTGCACTGTCCTGTCGGTCCAACGCTTTGTAAATAGCAGAGGAGGAGGTTATGGAGGAGGAAGGGGAGCTGAAAGATGAGGATGGGGAGGAAGGGACTTGAAGGCTTACCAGCAAGGCTTACAGCTCCAGTTTGCGAGAAACCCCTCTACTCTATTGACTCTATACCTCATTACTTTCCTGTCTCCAGAGTTTACTACTTGGAATAGGAAGATATTCCTATAATACAAATTAGTACATATTAGTACCAAGGTTATTTTATAATGTGAAAATTTTTGTTAAATATCAAATTTAGTGATAAAACTTTAAATACAAAGTTAGAAAATAGGCTTCCTTAGAACATAAAGTTACCACGAAGTTATTTGTTTCATTTGCTCTATCTCCTTCCCATACTCTCCCACCCCTGCTAAAATATGCATGCTAAAAATTAGGAGAACTGGATTCTGGCTCTCATTTTGTGTTACTTGTTAGCTGTGTGACCTCAGACAAGTCACACCTCTCTGAGCTCTTTCTTTATCTGTAAAGACAGTGGATTGGATTTTACAAAGTTTCTTTCAGGTCAAATAATGTTGTAATGCTGTGGTTCTTCACTGATCTCACAAACTTCAGTGAGATTTTAATAAAAGAACTTGGCAGAGTTCACTGGTTACATGACTCAGGAATCTACCTCAAAGAAACACAAAATAAAGATTGTCAGAGAAAACAGCAGACTTTCATTTCCTGGGAAAAATGCTTCCTCTGGGACTAAAGAATGTCCATGTATTAATTCCTGTTACACAGAAAGCTCAAGGAACTATAGAAGAGTAAAAATCAACAGAAAGCATAGCTGATCATAAGTCAGATACATCTACAAGTAAAGATTTATATATAATGGATGCTTTTTGGAACCAAAGATGAAATCTAAAATTCAAAATTAGTTTTATAGTAACCTTTGTGTTTCAAATCACAAAACAGAAATACAGCTTGTCTCATCAGGCTGTGTTAGCAGGTCTGAAAGTGGACTATTTTCTTCATGCAGAGAAAGGAAGAATCCTCGTACCAGACTCTGTCTTACTAGTGGCAGAGAGACAATGGCTAGGGAGAAAGACCTGCTTCTTATAAATGGATGGTTTCTGCAAGAGAAAAGAGAACTGATGAGCAGGGACAGCACAGAATGGTATATCTGGTGAACCAGTTGTAAATGGGCCAGTGTTTAATCCCCAGGCACTGGCCAGCTCACAGTATACCTGTCCACATGCTGCTTGCAGTGAACCATGTATGGAGGGAAAAGAGTAAAATAAATAAATAGGCCTGTAAAATACGAATTAGAATGTTAGAACCAAAAGAAAATCTAGAGGCATGCTAATTTCATTGTCTCATTACACACATGAGGAAATGAGACCCAAAGAGGGAAAGTGACTTGGCCAAATATGAGCAACTCACGACACACCCCTGCCCCCATTCAAGTCAATCTAAATAAAACACTAATTGGTATCAATTAATTCATTCCTTCCTTCCTCAGCAGACTCTTTGTCTGAGGAATGCTATTATCATTCACTGCTGTAATACTCAAGGTTTTATTTAACGTACTTACTCTTATTTAGCCCTAAAATGTCTGGACTGGGAATTGAGCCCTAGAGACAGTTGCAAAACTAAATGGGTGCAAGTGATATACTGTGGTGGGTCTGCATGTGACTAAGGGTTGTGGGAGTTAATACCACAGCAGGAAAGGGTGTAGTTGTCGTGGCCAGTGGGTCAACTGGTGAAGAGACAGAATTGAGGCACTCTGAGCTGGTTCTGAGACCAAGGTGACCACCATCAATTTCCAAGTGGTCTTGAGTCTCAGTTTATGGAAATCTCAACAGTGTCCAAGGTTACTAGAATAAGATTCCCTACAGCTATGAGGAAAGGTATTCCTAACAAACGTTCACCCTTCCTTTTCCCCCACCTCCTGATTTCTACCAACTCCCATTTCCCAAGTCTCTTTGTCTTGACAAATATAGCTATTCATGTGTGTGAAGTAGCTCAGTCGTGTCCGACTCTTTGAAACCCTGTGGACTGTAGCCCGCCAGGCTCCTCTGTCCATGGGATTCTCCAGGGAAGAATACTGGAGTGGGTTGCCATTTCCTTCTCCAGGGGATCTTCCCAACCCAGGGATCGAACCCGGGTCTCCTTCTTTGCAGGCAGATGCTTTATCCTCTGAGCCACCAGGGAAGCCATAGCTATTCAGAGTGGGGATGAAAAAGGAGGATTCTTTGTTATATGACAAGGGGTCTACGTTGGGTTTTGCTTCTTGATCAGTTTGACCAGTTATATCCCATTGAGTCCTAGTTCTAAATGTGCTTGTTGCATGATCGAACAAAGCAATCTCTGTAAGCCTCAGTTTCTTCACCCATAAAATAGACTAGGAAGCTCCAGATTCCTAATTCTAAAATTCCCAAATTTAATAACATTTTCCTGATATTACAAGTAGGCAACCAGCTTGCAAAAAACTTGTCATTGTTTATTAGATATAAAGTTGTAAATAGAATGAAAGATTAAAAAGCTGCATGTTTTAAAAAGCCAATTCCATTCCTGCAACATACCCTAAACATTTCATTTTATTCCACCCTCACCATCAATTACAGACATGAGGACATAAGAAACATCTGAGATTATGGGTCCTTAACCAGAAGAGAACAAGCTCTGACATAAGGTGAAATCAATACTGAGTTCACTATCAATCACCAGATATAGCTCCTTTTACTAGACAAAACCTGAATGAAACTAAAACCAAGATGGGCCAGATTTGCATGACAGAACAAATCATGGTTCAGCCACAGATGGCAGAGGCTGTTGTTGTTGGCCCTTCATCCATCTGTCTATTCATCTTTCCATTCATTCTTTTATTTTTTTAATAACTTAAGGTAGCTTATCTAAGGTATTAACCAAACCCTCAAAATGCTCAAAGGTGTCTGCTATTAAGACGTGTTACTAGAGGATACATAGTAACAAGGAAAAACATTGCAACACAAGGTGTGACATTCTTTCCTTTTGGATAGTTATAACTCTGCCTACTCTTGGAGCTCAACCATGCATAGCCAGTAATCAAGATAAGGGAAATTCCCATGAAGAAACAGGTCTAAGTGAAAATACTGTCCAAAGTAGACACCTGTGTGCAGCTGTGCACTAATTTCTCTTCCCAGGGAAGAGGAAAAAGGAAGAATAAGAGCCATTAAGCTGTCCTCTCAGTTTGGAACATTTATAATCCTCTCATTAGAACAGTTTTCGTATTTGTCTTGTACGCAACTGCATACATTGTTCTGTGGACTTGGAGTATTCACAAACATACAGGCAAAGGACCTCCTTAAGCTCAGAGTCACATTTCAGTACAAATACAAAGCTCACAGAACTAAACAGTCTGGAGTTGAGCATTTCATACACTACAAGAATGGCCAGTTTTGTCTCTTTGCCAAGGTCAATGGGCCAAGCTCTCCCCTAGTACTAGAGGAAGCTGAATCTATCTTAGAAACATGAGCAAATTGGAAAATCTGAACAGAAGTTATTTGTTCCACAAAAAGCAGCAAATGTGGTACAACTTTAAAATTCTAATGATTTCACCACAGCCCTGAACTTCTGTAGCCTTAGGAAGGCTGCTGCCTCACGCTTCCTAGCAGAGCATAACATCACCCCCTCCTCTCCCCAACGCCCTCCCCTGCCCCCTACACACACTGCTAGCAGGGAGGCCGCCCTCTAGATAAACCCTTCCAGGTCTGTAGTTTGCTGACTGGAAGAATGCAGCCCTTCTCTTGTCATTTCCTTTGTCTCAGTTAACGTGGTATCTGTAAAACTGTAAAAGCTGAGTGCTCCCAATTGAATTTACTGTACATTTATTGAACAATTACTATGTGTCCAGCTTGATAGCTAGCTTAGCAAATGCCAGCCTTAGCCAAACAGTACAATCACCTGGGAAGGTTTAAAAAACAACCTGCCAATGCCCAGTCCCTAAAAGATTCTGATTTAATTGGTCTGGAGACTTGGACAGCAGTATTTGCAAGGCTCCATGGTGTTTGTAATGCAGTCAGAGTTGAGAACCCCAAGCTAGGAACTGGAGATACAGAAACCAATGCAGCACAGTCTCTCCCTTGTAACAGATCCTGTGTCTTTGGCTAACTTATAACTGGCACTGACGTTTCACCTTGAGTAAAACAATCCTCAGTTTGGGCTTTGTTGACACTATGTGCACAGGACATCAATCACTTTGTGGAGAAGTATTCACTATCTGCTAGCCAAATGAATGGGCTGCATGGTTATTTTAAAATGTCTGCAATTTATTTCAGTGATTATTTCTCACAGGCACAATTTCCTCTCACAGCTGAAGAAGTCCATTAAAAACTGATAGCTGCTCTCTCCTGCTCAAAATTCTCCCAGTGCCTAGCATAAAAATCGGCACAAAGACAACACACCATCAGTCTTGGTTCAGCCAAAGTCACCCAGCAGAGCCAATCACAGACAGAATATAAATTTTGTCACAGGAGACATGCCTAGCGAGGTGCTTATGACTAAACTGTTTATAAAAACTGCCACAAATACTATTCTTAATCCCATGGGATAGGTTAAAATATCCCCCCCCCCCTTTTTTTTTGTCTCTTATCCTTTTAAGCAGGAGTCAATGATGTTTTCCACCAGCTCAGAGTCTGGCCAATTGTGACCAGTGTAGGAGGCATCCCAGGAGTCTGGGCCCAACTGGCCAGTGGGGGCCTGTATCCAAGGGGTGCCGGTGTTCTGCTGGACCTCCGGGGGGGGATATGGCAGGCATCTCCTGTCCTCTCCTCTCCCTCAACCACCGCCATCACGACCCCCAACCATGTCCAGCTGGACAGATGTCTGCCTTAGTGTCCCTATTTGCCCTTAAATTCTTTGTTGATTGGAATCCTGACCCCCAGGCCAAGTTTGCTTACCCTTGACCTCCACCACAGAACCACTGGTTGGTGAGAGCAAATCCCACACCAGAGCCATAACCAGAAATCTTGGGAACAGATGTTTTGAAATCAGTCTTCCTATATTCCCCGCCTCACCCTGCCCTGTCTGGACACAACACACACATAAGACCCTCTCTCAAATGGGGAGGAGATTTTGTCTCCGTTCCTCTCAACCAGACCCACCGCTAATGTTCATGGGGTCCAGAGCAAGGATAGAGTTGATGACTGCCACATCATAAGTGTAACTATTTAAAAGTTACAAATCAAGTTAACTGTTAAATAAAACACATCTTACCCTCCTGCCTTGACAAATACATCTTCATAATGATGTTTAGTTTTTCCTCTTTGGCTACTTAATGGAACTATATTTTGGTATGTTTATTATGCTTGCTTTTATTTTGTCATGATTGAATTCTCATGATAATGATTGGTAACCTGTACTCATTTATCATGATTACAACCTGTAGTCACTCCCAATGATGTAAAATATTAAAACATAATTTATTCAAAGTACAAAATCTTTAATATATTTTTATTGAAAATGTAAATGCTAAAAAATAAATTTTTTTCATGGCTTTGGAATTTTATTTCTTCTGACATCCAAAATTATATATTAAAATTAAAAGGTGAATGCAAATAATAACTAAATGACCATCAGTGTTAAATTAAAAAATTTTAATAATGCTGAAATTGTAAAAATTTCTCTTTTGAAAATTTATTTAAATCTTAATTTTTAAAGAAAACCTATTCCAAATTCTAGAATTAAACATTGGTCTAGCTGGTGAGGTTAAAACTCAGTATCACACCTTACACATGATATACCTACATCTATGCTGTGTGCACAGTCACTCAGTCATGTCTGACTCTTTGCGACCCCATTGTCTGTTACCCACCAGGCTCCTCCATCCATGGGGATTCTCCAGGCAAGAATACTGGAGTGGGTTGCCATGCCCTCCTCCAGGGGATCTTCCCGACCCAGGGATCAAACCCAGGTATCTCACATTGTAGGCAGATTCTTTACCATCTGAGCCACCAGGGAAGCACATCTATATACATACAAATTTAACATAAATATTAACATTTTACTATTTCCAAGCATTCTTCAGCTGCCATGTGCAACTGATGCAAATACCACAACAATTTGTGAGTAAATCTGGTACAATAAATTATAATACAAAGAGAGGCAAGAAAATGAACATTTGGTACTTTTGGCATGTGATAAGAATTTATTGCATTCATGCTGTATAAGAAGAACTTGACAAGTTAATTTGTCTTTTCTCTCAAAGTGCTTCTGCCATTCAAATCCTCGCAGCTCCCTAAACCAGTGTTTGCCCCTGAAACCATCAGTGGTACAACCCACAAACCTTTCTGACATTCAAATGTAGTCATATTTGGAAACATTTTGATCCAAGGATATAGGGAGAAAGGCGTAAAGAAGCAGTGTCCTGCGCCCTAAACAGTGTAAGTCACTTGAAATCAGATCTCAGCTGCCAAAGGCACCACTGTCCAGGTACTAGTAAATTCATCTGTGTACATGTTTCTTTACTCCTCTAAAGGGAGTCCAGAGGAGATATCCCTCTTGCCTAGGTCTCTTGCCAGTTATCAAATGGGGCTGGCTCATAGTTGGAATAGCTCTCAACCACATTTGGAGAACAGTTGAATAACTTTAAAATATTTAACTGGATATTCTAACCATGGTAAAATAGTTGGAACTCAGAAAAATATACAAATAACATTTTTAGATATTGAACAACAGGCAGGATAGGACTGTAATCATTTTGAGAAAAAGGAAAAAAAATGAAGAGAGTCTTACGATTGCCCTGACTTTTCTGTATGGACTAATTGTCAGGAAAGTGGTGCAGGGAGGCGGTTCACAGCAAGTACAATAAAATCACCGAGTCCAAGAGACAAAGTTTGAAGTTCAGGACGGTGAAGGCAGCTGGAATCCATGTGGCAGAAAACGAGCTCCAGATATTTGCACAGAGTTCCTCTTGAGTCTATTGCCAGTATTAAGCTTGAGTGCAAAGGCTGAAATTCTTCTATGTCAGGCAAAGAATGATGGGGAAACTGCAGACTGGAAAACTCCCAAGAGCTCACACAGGACATCCTCAGCGCATTCAGCAGAAACTCCAGGAGGGTCACACTTATTGATAAGAAAAACTAGCCCTAGATTAAAACTTACTCCAAACTACCTTAACAGAGATTTTAAACAAATCTTGAAAGGATAAAGCTGATCAGCAAATATTGCTACCTAACAGCCCAGTGGGCTGCTGTCTCTGGGGTCTCACAGAGTCGGACACGACTGAAGCAACTTAGCAGCAGCAGCGGCAATAGAACAAAGTATAAATAGAGAAAACAAATTCAGTATTCAATACCCTAAAATTCACAATATCCAGCATTCAATAAAAATTACAAGGCATGAAAAGAAGCAAATTGTGACCCACAACTTGGGGGGAAATCAGTCAATCAAAATAGACCCCCAGTTGAAAAAAATAATGGAGATGACAAAGATATTGAAATATCTATTTTAAATATTTTCAAGTATATAAAGGAAAATATAATGAGTAGAGAAATTGAAAATATAAAAAGAACGCATAGAAATTCCGGAAGTAAAAATATTCACTGTGTAGAAAGAAAAAAATTCACTGGGTGGGATTAATAGCTGACTGGATACAGCAATAGAGAAGATCAATGAGTTTGAAGATAGAGCAATTGAAACTATCCAAACTGAAATACACAGAGAAAAAAAGACTGAAACCATGACCACAAGTTCAGTAATCTGGGGAAAATATGAAGCATTCTAATATGTTTGTGTGTGTGTGTGTGTGTGTATGTTAGTCACTCAGTCATGTCTGACTCTTTGTGACCCTACAGACTGTAGCCTGCCAAGTTCCTCTGTCCATGGAATTTTCCAGGCAAAAACAGTGGAGCTGGTTGCCATTTGCTCCTCCAGGGGATCTTCCCAACCCTTGGATCAAACCCAGGTCTCCTGTATTGCAGGTGGTTTCCTTACTGTCGGAGTCACCAGGGAAGCCTATATATCTATATATACTTTTATTCCAAGAAGGACAGGGAACAATTAAAATATTTGAAGACTAAGAGAATACAAAGACAAGCCATGGACTGGGAAAAATTACTTGCAAAATGCACATGTGGTAGGATTGCTATAAAAAACATACGAACAAAAACACTTTTAAAGCTCAGTTCAGTTCAGTATAGTTCAGTAGCTCAGTCGTGTCTGACTCTTTGTGACCCCATGAATCACAGCATGCCAGGCCTCGCTGTCCATCACCAACTCCCGGAGTTCAATCAAACTCACGTCCATCGAGTCAGTGATGCTATCCAGCCATCTCATCCTCTGTCGTCCCCTTCTTCTCCTGCCCCCAATCCCTCCCAGCATTAGTCTTTTCCAGTGAGTCAAGTCTTCACATGAGGTGGCAAAAGTACTGGAGTTTCAGCTTCAGCATCAGTCCTTCCAATGAACACCCAGGACTGATCTCCTTTAGGATGGACTGGTTGGATCTCCTTGCAGTCCAAGGGACTCTCAAGAATCTTCTCCAACACCACAGTTCAAAAGCATCAATTCTCCGGCACTCAGCTTTCTTCACAGTCCAAATCTCACATCCATACATGACCACTGGAAAAACCATAGCCTTGACTAGACAGACCTTTGTTGGCAAAGTGATGTCTGCTTTTGAATATGCTATCTAGGTTGGTCATAACTTTCCTTTCAAGGAGTAAGTGTCTTTTAATTTCATGGCTGCAATCACCATCAGCAGTGATTTTGGAGCCCCCAAAATAAAGTCTGACACTGTTTCCACTGTTTCCCCATCTATTTCCCATGAAGTGATGGGATCAGATGCCATGATCTTCATTTTCTGAATGTTGAGCTTTAAGCCAACTTTTTCACTCTCCACTTTCACTTTCATCAAGAGGCTTTTTAGTTCCTGTTCACTTTCGGCCATAAGGGTGGTGTCATCTGCGTGTCTGAGGTTATTGATATTTCTTCGGGCAATCTTGATTCCAGCTTGTGCTTCTTCCAGTCCAGCGTTTCTCATGATGTACTCTGCATAGAAGTTAAATAAGCAGGGTGACAATATACAGCCTTGACATACTCCTTTTCCTATTTGGAACCAGTCTGTTGTTTCACGTCCAGTTCTAACTGTTGCTTCCTGACCTGCATATAGGTTTCTCAAGAGGCAGGTCAGGTGGTCTGGTATTCCCATCTCTTTCAGAATTTTCCACAGTTTATTGTGATCCACACAGTCGAAGGCTTTGGCGTAGTCAATAAAGCAGAAATAGATGTTTTTCTGGAACTCTCTTGCTTTTTCGATGATCCAGCGGGTGTTGGCAATTTGATCTCTGGTTCCTCTGCCTTTTCTAAAACCAGCTTGAACATCTGGAATTTCACGGTTCACATACTGCTGAAGCCTGGCTTTTAAAGCTCAATAAGCTTTAAACAAACAACCTGGTATTACAATGGGCTAAGACTTTAACAGACATCTCACCAACAGACTTGCAAATGGCACATAGGCATAAGAAAGGATGCTTAACACCATATTAGGAAATTGCAAATTAAAATAACAATGTGATACCACTACACACCTATTGTGGTTTAGTTACTAAGTCGTGTCCAATTCTGTAACCCCATGAACTATAGCTCACCAGGCTCCTCTGTCCATGGAATTCTCCAGGCAAGAATACTGGAGTGGATTCTTCCAGACCCAGGGATTAAACCCAGGTCTCCTGCACTGTAGGCTGATTCTTTACCACCACACCTATTGAAGTGACTAAAATCTAGCAAATGACAACACCAATAATGTGGAGTAACAAGAACTCTCACTTATTCCTGGAGAGACTGCAAATTGGTACAGTCACTTTGGAAGACAACTTTGCAATTTCTTAACAATTAATCATCAATTGGATCATCCATTAAACCTCCGTTGGAAAAGCAAGAGAGTTCCAGAAAAATATTTATTTCTGCTTTATTGACTATGCCAAAGCCTTCGTCTGTGCAGACCACAACAAACTCTGGAAAATTCTGAAAGAGATGGGAATACCAGACCACCTGACCTGCCTCTTGAGAAATCTATCTGCAGGTCAGGAAGCAACAGTTAGAACTGGACATGGAACAACAGACTGGTTCCAAATAGGAAAAGGAGTATGTCAAGGCTGTATATTGTCACCCTGCTTATTTAACTTCTATGCAGAGTACATCATGAGAAACGCTCGGCTGGAAGAAGCACAAGCTGGAATCAAGATTGCCAGGAGAAATATCAATAACCTCAGATATGCAGATGACACCACCCTTATGGCAGAAAGTGAAGAGGAACTAAAAAGCCTCTTGATGAAAGTGAAGGAAGAGAGTGAAAAAGTTGGCTTAAAGCTCAACATTCAGAAAACAAAGATCATGGCATCTGATCCCATCACTTCATGGGAAATAGATGGGGAAACAGTGTCAGACTTTATTTTTGGGGGCTCCAAAATCACTGCTGATGGTGACTGCAGCCATGAAATTAAAAGACGCTTACTCCTTGGAAGGAAAGTTATGACCAACCTAGATAGCATATTCAAAAGCAGAGACATTACTTTGTCAACTAAGGTCTGTCTAGTCAAGGCTATGGTTTTTCCAGTGGTCATGTATGGATGTGAGTATTGTACTATAAAGAAAGCTGAGCACAGAAGAACTGATGCTTTTGAACTGTGGTGTTGGAGAAGATTCTTGAGAGTCCCTTGGACTGTAAGGAGATCCAACCCGTCCATCCTAAAGGAGATCAGTCCTGGGTGTTCATTGGAAGGACTGATGTTGAAGCTGAAATTCCAATACTTTGGCTACCTGATTCAAAGAGCTGACTCATTGGAAAAGACCCTGATGCTGGGAAGGATTGGGGGCAGGAGGAGAAGGGGACAACAGAGGATGAGATGGCTGGATGGCATCACCAACTTGATGCACATGAGTTTGAGTGAACTCCGGGAGTTGATGATGGATAGGGAGGCCTTGCATGCTGTGATTCATGGAGTCACAGAGTTGGACATGACTGAGTGACTGAACTCAACTGAACTGATGCTGGAAAGACTGAAGGCTGGAGAAGAAGGGGACGACAGAGGATGAGATGGTTGGATGGCATCACTGACTTAATGGACACGAGTTTGAGTAAATTCCTGGAGTTGGTGATGGACAGGGAGGCCTGGCCTGCTGCAGTCCATGGGGTCACAAAGAGTCAGATGTGACTGAGCGACTGAACTGAACTGAACAATTAATTAATCATAGTCTTCCCACGTGATCCAGCAATCATACTCTTAGGTATTTACACAAATAAGTTGAAAAACAAAAACCTACACCCAAATGTTTATAAGAATTTTATTCATAATTTTCAGTAACTGGAAATAACCATGATGTTCTTCAAAAGGAAATGGATAAATTGTGTTTCATTCATACAATGGAATTTTATTCTGAAAAAAAAAATAAGCTATCAAAAATACAGAGGGATCTTAAATGGATATTGATCTCTGAAATAAAACATTTGTAAAAGGTTATATAGTGTATGATTCTAACTATATGACATTCTGGGAAAGGCAAAACTGTAGTGACAGTAAAGAGATCAGTAATTGCCAGGGGGAGATGGGTGAATAGATGTTGCAGGAGGGGTTTACAGGGCAGCGAGACTACTCTTTCTGTATGATGCTGTAATGGTGAATTCAGGACACTATGCATTTGTTAAAATCCATAGAATGGTACAGTGCAGAGTGAACTCTAAGGTAAACTATGGATTTTAATTAATAATAATGTATCAATATCAGTTATCAATTATAACAAGTGCATCACTAATGCAAGATGCTAATAATAGGGAAACTATGATTAAGGAAGAGAATATGTACAGGAACTCTCTGTACTGTCTGCACAGTTTTATTTAAACATAAGAAGGCTCTAAAAAAGTCAAGTAAAATAATAAAACAAAACCCTGGGGGTCAGCAAGGGTTTTTCAGCACCACACAGCTGATGACTGTCATGGTCCAAGCTACAATTCTAATGTCTTAACCCCAATTCAGGCAAAAATGCTCATTTCTGAGAAGAAGGGAGAGAGATAGAGGGGAGAAATCTTTCTTAATCCTGGAGCTGTCCAAAAAGTTACAGAAGGGAGCTATACCAGGCAGCTTGATTCTTATTAGCTAGGGTGACTATCGGAGAAGGCAATGGCACCCAACTCCAGTACTCTTACCTGGAAAATCCCATGGACAGAGGAGACTGGTAGGCTGTAGTCTGTGGGGTCACTGAGAGTAGGACATGACTGAGTGACTTCACTTTCACTTTTCACTTTCATGCATTGGAGAAGGAAATGGCAACACACTACATTGTTCTTGCCTGGATAATCCCAGGGACCGGGGAGCCTAACGGGCTGCCGTCTATGGGGTCTCACAGAGTCGGACATGACTAAAGCAACTTAGCAGTAGTAGCAGGGTGACTATACGTGCTGGTTTGCCTGGAATAGTCTTGGCTTATGCCTGTGGCCAGCATAAATATTAATCAGTTCAGTTCAGTCACTCAGTCGTGTCCGACTGTTTGTGACCCCATGAATTGCAGCACGCCAGGCCTCCCTGTCCATCACTAACTCCCGGAGTTCACTAAGACTCACGTCCATCGACTTGGTGATGCCATCCAGCCATCTCATACTCTGTTGTCCCCTTCTCCTCCTGCCCCTAAACCCTCCCAGCAACAGAGTCTTTTCCAATGAGTCAACTCTTCGCATGAGGTGGCCAAAGTACTGGAGTTTCAGCTTTAGCATCATTCCTTCCAAAGAACACCCAGGACTGATCTCCTTTAGGATGGACTGGTTGGATCTCCTTTCAGTCCAAGGGACTCTCAAGAATCTTCTCCAACACCACAGTTCAAAAGCATCAATTCTTCGGCACTCAGCTTTCTTCACAGTCCAACTCTCACATCCATACATGACCACTGGAAAAACCATAGCCTTGACTAGACGGACCTTTGTTGGCAAAGTAATGTCTCTGCTTTTGAATATGCTATCTAGGTTGGTCATAACTTTCCTTCCAAGGAGTAAACGTCTTTTAATTTCATGGCTGCAATCACCATCTGCAGTGATTCTGGAGTGCCAAAAAATAAAGTCTGACACTGTTTCCACTGTTTCCCCATCTACTTCCCATGAAGTGATGGGATCAGATGCCATGATCTTCGTTTTCTGAATGTTGAGCTTTAAGCCAACTTTTTTTACTCTCCTCTTTCACTTTCATCAAGAGGTTTTTGGGTTCCTCTTCACTTTCTGCCATAAGGGTGGTGTCATCTGCATGTCTGAGGTTATTGATATTTCTCCTGGCAATCTTGATTCTAGCTTGTGCTTCTTCCAGCCCAGCGTTTCTCATGATGTACTCTGCATAGAAGTTAAATAAGCAGGGTGACAATATACAGCCTTGACATACCCCTTTTCTTATTTGGAACCAGTCTGTTGTTTCATGTCCAGTTCTAACTGTTGCTTCCTGACCTGCATACAGGTTTCTCAAGAGGCAGGTCAGGTGGTCTGGTATTCCCATCTCTTTCAGAATTTTCCACAGTTTATTGTGATCCACACAGTCAAAGGCTTTGGTGTAGTCAATAAAACAGAAATAGATGTTTTTCTGGAACTCTCTTGCTTTTTCGATGATCCAGCGGGTGTTGGCAATTTGATCTCTGGTTCCTCTGCCTTTTCTAAAACCAGCTTGAACATCTGGAAGTTCACAGTTCATCTATTGCTGAAGCCTGGCTTGGAGAATTTTAAGCAATACTTTACTAGCGTGTGAGATGAGTGCAATTGTGCAGTAGTTTGAGCATTCTATGGCATTGCCTTTCTTTGGGATTGGAATGAAACTGACCTTTTCCAGTCCTGTGGCCACTGCTGAGTTTTTCAAATTTGCTGGCATATTGAGTGCAGTACTTTCACAGCATCATCTTTCAGGATTTGAAATAGCTCAACTGGAATTCCATCACCTCCACTAGCTTTGTTTGTAGTGATGCTTCCTCAGGCCCACTTGACTTCACATTCCAGGATGTCTGGCTCTAGGTGAGTGATCACACCATCGTGATTATCTTGGTCGTGAAGATCTTTTTTGTACTGTTCTTCTGTGTATTCTTCCCACCTCTTCTTAATATCTTCTGCTTCTGTTAGATCCATACCATTTCTGTCCTTTATCGAGCCCATCTTTGCATGAAATGTTCCCTTGGTATCTCTAATTTTCTTGAAGAGATCTCTAGTCTTTCCCATTGTGTTGTTTTCCTCTATTTCTTTGCATTGGTCACTGGGGAAGGCTTTCTTATCTCTTCTTGCTATTCTTTGGAACTCTGCATTCAGATGCTTATATCTTTCCTTTTCTCCTTTGCTTTTCACTTCTCTTCTTTTCATAGCTATTTGTAAGGCCTCCCCAGACAGCCATTTTGCTTTCATGCATTTCATTTCCATGGGGATGGTCTTGATCCCTGTCTCCTGTACAATGGCACAAACCTCCATCCATAATTCATCAGGTACTCTATCAGATCCCGTCCCTTAAATCTATATCTCACTTCCACTGTATAATCATAAGGGATTTTCTTTAGGTCATACCTGAATGATATAGTGGTTTTCCCCACTTTCTTCAATTTAAGTCTGAATTTGGCAATAAGGAGTTCAAGATCTGAGCCACAGTCAGCTCCAGGCCTTGTTTTTGCTGACTGTATAGAGCTTCTCCATCTTTGGCTGCAAAGAATATAATCAATCTGAAATCGGTGTTGACCATCTGGTGATGTCCATGTGTAGAGTCTTCTCTTGTGTTGTTGGAAGAGGGTGTTTGCTATGATCAGTGCATTTTCTTGGCAAAACTCTATTAGTCTTTGCCCTGCTTCATTCCATATTCCAAGGCCAAATTTGCCTGTTACTCCAGGTGTTTGTTGACTTCCTGCTTTTGCATTCCAGTTCCCTATAATGAAAAGGACATCTTTTTTGGGTGTTAGTTGTAAAAGGTCTTGTAGGTTTTCATAGAACCGTTCAACTTCAGCTTCTTCAGCATTACTGGTTGGGGGATAGACTTGGATTACTGTGATATTGAATGGTTTGCCTTGGAAACGAACAGAGATCATTCTGTCGTTTTTGAGATTGCATCCAAGTACTGCGTTTCGGACTCTTTTGTTGACCATGATGGCTACTCCATTTCTTCTGAGGGATTCCTGTGATATAATGGTCATCTGAGTTAAATTCACCCATTCCAGTCCATTTTAGTTCGCTGATTCCTAGAAAGTAGATGTTCACTCTTGCCATCTCCTGTTTGACCCCTTCCATTTTGCCTTGATTCATGGACCTAACATTCCAGATTCCTATGCAATCTTGCTCTTTACAGCATTGGACCTTGCTTCTATCACCAGTCACATCCACAACTGGGTATTGTTTTTGCTTTGGCTCCATCCCTTCATTCTTTCTGGAGTTATTTCTCCACTGATCTCCAGTAGCATATTGGGCACCTACCGACCTGGGGAGTTCCTCTTTCAGTATCCTATCATTTTGCCTTTTCATACTGTTCATGGGGTTCTCAAGGGAAGAATACTGAAGTGGTTTGCCATTCCCTTCTCCAGTGGACCACATTCTGTCAGACCTCTCCACCATGACCTGCCTGTCTCGGGTGGCCCCACAGGGCATGGCTTAGTTTCACTGAGTTAGACAAGGCTGTGGTCCATGTGATCAGATTGGCTAGTTTTCTGTGATTATGGTTTCAGTGTGTCTGCACTCTGATGCCTTCTCGCAACACCTACCATCTTACTTGGGTTTCTCTTACCTTGGATGTGGGGTTTAGTGCCCCTCTTGACATGGAAACAACCTATGTGCTCATCAACAGATGAATGGATAAAGAAGATATGGCAGATAGACAGAGAGATAGATAGATAGAAGGGAAGGGAGAGAAAGATATTTCAGTCATAACAGAGAAGGAAATTCTGCCATTTGATAGAACAGAGATAGACTTCAAGGCTTCCCAGGTAGCACTAGTGGTAAAGAACTCACCTATCAATGCAGGAGGACATAAGACACACATGTTTGACTCCTGGGTTGGAAAGATCCCCCGGAGGAGGGCATGGCAACCCACTCCAATATTCTTCCTTGGAGAATCCCATGGACAGAGGAGACTGGCAGGCTACAGTCCATAGAGTTGCACAGAGTCAGACACAACAAGCAACTTAGCAAGCAGGGATGGACTTTAAAGGCATTATGCTAAGTGAAATAAGTCACATACAGAAAGACAAATGCTGTATTATCTCATTTATATATGCAATCTTAAAAAACTGAACTCATAAACAGAACAGATTGGTGGTTGCCAGAAGTGAGGGAGGCGGGGTGGGTAAGAGGTGGGGAAAATGAGAGAAGGTGATCAAAAGGTACAAACTTCCAGCTATAAGATAAATAAATCCTGGAGATGAAAGGTACAACACAATAAATTTAGTGAGCAATAAATATTAAATTATACATTTGAAAGTTGCTAAGAGAGTAGATCTTAAAAGTTCTCATCACAAGAAAAAAAATTGCAAGTATGTGAAGTGATGGATGTTAACTAAACTTGAAAGTGAAGTGAAAGTGTTAGTTGCTCAGTCATGACCGAATCTTTGCGATCCCATGGACTATAGCCCGCCAGGCTCCTCTGTCCATGGAGTTCTCCAGGGAAGAATGCTGGAGTGTGTAGCCACTCCCTTCTCCAGGGAATCTTCCCGACCCAGGGATTGAACCTATGTCTCCTCCATTGCAGGAAGAGTCTCTACCATCTGAGCCACCAGGTAAGCCCTATGGTAATAATTTCACAAAATTTACAAATATCAAACCACTATGTTGTACACCTTAAACTGATACAAAATTACATGTCATTTATATCTCAATAAAACTGGAAAATATAGTATCCCTTTCCAGTCTCAAAATTGTCCAGTTTTATACAATTCATTATATGACATTCTATTGGAAGCAGACTTTTAGTACCTTCAATAATTACTTTATAAAATATGTATACACTGTTATTGTTTCCATCTCATAGATGAAAACTGAGGCACTAAAAATATTTGAAGATATAATGGCCAAAAAAATGTTCAAATTTGACCAAACCCATAAACCCATAGATTCAAGGAACTCATTGAATCCAAAAGAGTATCAATATCCATACACAACCCACACCAAAGTATCTCATAATCAAATTGCACGTCAGTGAGACAAAATCTTGAAAGTGACCAGAGGAGAAAGATAGACTTCAAAGATAGTGAAACATAGTGAAACAAAAGAAAGATGGTGAAACATAGAAAGATAGTGAAATAAAGAATGATTACATTATCAGAAACTATGCCAGTGAGGTAATCATAAAACACCATTTTAAAGAGCTAAATAAAAAAACTGTTGGAATTGTATATATAATGGAGATACCCTTCTGTGTTCTGGAAAAGCCCATGCTTATCTATTGTGACAGAAAGTAACCGAGTGGTTGGCTTACACCAGGAATGGTGGATGGAGAATGACTGCAAAAGAGGCATGAGAGAATTTTGGGGATGACAGAAAATTTTTATCTTGATCATGGTAATAGCTGCACATCTGTATATTTGTCCAAAATTATTGCAATATACACTCAAAACAGGTGTGTTTAATTAAATTGAATTAATTTTTACCTCAAGTTGATTTTTTTTTTAAATTATTTGACAACTGCAACACTTTAAATTTCTGAACAAATCCTTGGCTGCTCTATTCTAGTTAAAACTCAGCTCTTTATCTTCCAGCTGAATAGACACTTGTGAACGACCTGGAGTTAAGCCTTTGAAAGTTGCCTTACAGTCACCCCATTCTGTCTTTCAACAAGCCACTATGCTCTATGAAAAGTAGTACCCAATACCCCACCAGAGATCCAAACAATACTCAGAACTATTCCAGATGTGGTCAAGAGTTCTCTGATTTCTGAAGCCTAGTGAGATTCAGGTGAACTCTATCCCAGTCACCCGGTCACCGAGAGCAAGTTGAAGCCCCAGTATCATCACCAACAGGAATAAATGCATTTTCTATGTTGGTTTTGTCATAAATTACAAATATCTCTAACCATTATATAACAACTGATTCCACAGGAAATTTCAAAACACTTGTCACTGTTTCTCTTCAGTACATTCCCCAGATTCTGAGTAAAAGATTTTCAAATGTTAGTGGGTGATTGTTTATAACACAGGTTCTGTCCCCTATGACTCTACTTCTCCACCTGAAAGTAGGCTGGAGCCTGTTATCTGAGTGTTAAAGAAGCACTTGGTTCAGGGAGTCTGAGGACCACATCTTAAAAACTATTTGTGAACTGGAGGAGCCTCAGGAGTGCTAAAGACTCACAGGAAAGTCATCTGGAAGCAGGAGCACAAGAAATTCCTAGAATCCCCTGAAGGTAGGAATGGCTGAAAGGCTTTGGAGGTTGTCAGAAAGAGGATTGAAAGGGTAAAAGTGTTCTAGGTGAAAAGTGCTAGAAATAAAGGTTCAGATGTGACTGCCTTAAGCTGATGACTAATCCTGGCTTCTCATCCTACCGCCCTTCAGGGAGTCCAGGTCTTGGTGGACTTTTACTTATCGAGATGTGACATTCTACATCTTCTTGGATCCTGTAATATTTAGTTATCCCTCTGTCCCTCAGGAGAATGCACTGATATAGAGATTGGTGTGCAGGAAATTTAGTAGAGAGTGTTCTGGAATCAACAGACATGGAAAGAGATGGAAGCAGGACTGGGTGGAGGAAGAAGCTGGGCTGTGATGCAGAGGACTCAGCCAGTCCCTGGGGGAGCTCTGAGATAGGAGTGAGCCCTTCAGCACTGTCTCAACCTGGGGCACCTCCAGCTGGCCTGTTATTGCCTGTGCCCCAGAGAAAGGAGGAGAAGATCGGAAAGAGAACTCCTTTCAGGTGAGTCCTCCTGGAGAAGGCTGATAGCTGATCCCCGCATCACTCTCAGCAACTGGGGAATAAGTCCATAATGTCCAAAGCAGGATCTGAGTGGTGCATTGTTGCGGCCATGATACTTCCTCACTTCTTTTGCTGATGTTTTTCAAGAATAATATTTAGCTGAACATTTCATCAGAATAAGTTTCTCAATCTTCTAGGCTATGATTGCATTGTAGATGATTCCATTGAACCCATGATCTCTCAGTTCCCCTTTCTTGCCGTCTTCCACCTGATAAACTCCTACTTACTCTTCAATCATCAATCCAATGTAATCTCTGTGAAGTCTCTCAATTTCTACTAGTGGACACAGGCTTTCCACCCTCTGTGTTCCTAAGGACCTCCAGCTATCTCTGCAAAGACCTAGTCTGTGGTATTTTCATGTCTGCATATGTTTCTCATGATTAGAACATAAGATCCTGGGGAAAGGAACTGGGTCACTATTTTATTTGTATGACCCCACTGCCTGGAGAATCCCAGGGACAGGGGAGCCTGGTGGGCTGCTGTCTATGGGGTAGCACAGAGTCGGACACGACTGAAGCGACTTAGCAGCAGCAGCAGTAGCACTCTGATGCAGGAACAGTACCAATATTTAATTATATCAGTTGATATGAATGTAGTAATGGCTCCATGATCTTGGAAAAGCCTCTCCTAAGTATTGTGGGAATCTAAGGAAAGCTAATGACTTGGCACTTGGTCAAACATTATTTTTTCATGCTTGTTAGTTTTTAAGATTAGAGAGAATTTGAATTTGAAAGCCTTTGCTTTCAGAAATAAATTTAATTAATGATGTATTTTCTCACATGCTAGTTAAAGTAATGCTCAAAATTCTCCAAGCCAGCCTTCAACAGTGCATGAACCGTGAACTTCCAGGTGTTCAAGCTGGATTGAGAAAAGGCAGAGGAACCAGAGATCAAATTGCCAACATCCGCTGGATCATCGAAAAAGCAAGAGAGTTCCAGAAAAACATCTATTTCTGCTTTATTGACTATGCCAAAGCCTTTGACTATGTGGATCACAACAAACTGTGGAAAATTCTTAAAGAGGTGGGAATCCCAGACCACCTGACCTGCCTCTTGAGAAACATGTATGCAGGTCAGGAAGCAACAGTTAGAACTGGACATGGAACAACAGACTGGTTCCAAATAGGAAAAGGAGTATGTCAAAGCTGTATATTGTCACCCTGCTTATTTAGCTTATATGCAGAGTACATCATGAGAAATGCTGGGTTGGATGAAGCACAAGCTGGAATTAAGAGTGCTGGGAGAAATATCAATAACCTCAGCTATGCAGATGACACCACCCTTATGGCAGAAAGTGAAAAAGAACTAAAGAGCCTCTTGATGAAAGTCAAAGAGAGTGAAAAAGTTGGCTTAAAATTCAACATTCAGTAAAAACTAAGATCATGGCATCTGGCCCCATCTCTTCATGGCAAATAGAAGGGGAAACAGTGGAAACAGTGACAGACTTTATTTTTGGGGGCTCCAAAATCACTGCAGAAGGTGATTGCAGCCATGAAATTAAAAGATGCTTGCTCTTTCGAAGAAAAATTATGACCAACCTAGACAGCATATTAAAAAGCAGAGACATTACTTGGCCAACAAAGGTCCGTCTAGTCAAGTCTGTGGTTTTTCCATTAGTCATGTATGGATGTGAGAGCTGGACTATAAAGAAAGCTGAGTGCCGAAGAATTGATGCTTTTGAACTGTGGTTTTGGAGAAGACTCTTGAGAGTCCCTTGGACTACAAAGAGATCCAACCAATCCATCCTAAAGGAAATCAGTCCTGAATATTCATTGGAAGGACTGATGCTGAAGCTGAAACTCCAATACTATGGCCACCTGATATGAAGAACTGACTCATTTGAAAAGACACTGATGCTAGGAAAGATTGAAGGTGGGAGAAGAAGGGGATGACAGAGAATGAGATGGTTGTATGACATCACCAACTCAATGGATATGAGTTTGAGTAAACTCTAGGAGTTGGCAACGGACAGGGAGGCCTGGTATGCTGCAGTCCATGGAGTCGCAAAGAGTCGGACATGACTGAGTGACTGAACTGAACTGAACTGAACTGTATTTTCTATTGATCAAAATAAGATCATTGTTGTAAAAGCTCTAAGAATACACTATCATGTGTGAAACAGATAGCTAGTGGGAAGTTGTTTTATAACACAGGGAGCTCAGTTTGTTGCTCTGTGGTGACCTAGAAGGGTGGGAAGCTCAAAAGGGAGGGATATATATATACTTATAGCTGATCCATGTTGATGTACAGCAGAAACCAATACAACATTGTAAAGTAAATACCCTCCAATTAAAAATAAATTTAAAAAACAAATAGCTCTAAGAATGTGTCACCCATTCTTCTGTACTTCTTCTTCTCATTTCTTCTGTGAATTTAAAAATTAGTGTGTTTGCAGGCAGATTGAGGAAACTGAAATCAGATAACTGGTCACTTATACTTGGTTAACATATTATAACAAGCACTCTGTAGTTCCAGATTTTTTTAGCAGACTCTCAACTTCCGGCTGTCTGTATCAATAGAGAGCTGTATGTGAGCACCCGAGTTATCTGGTTCTGATTTCTCATTTACCTTGGTGATGGTTTAGTGCTCTTTTTAGATTGGCAGCTGAGGCAAAGCTATTGATAGCTAGCCGTCCTCCTAATCGGCTTGTGTTCTACTTCGGTTTCCTCATCTGTAAAATGAGAAAAGTTCCCCCAGAAATTCTAATATTTCTTCCAGTTCTAATATTCTTTATTTTACGTTCTGTCTATATTGAAGCATAGAAATACTAATTCTTAAATGTTTTGATATTTACATACAATTTAAAACTTAGACAATGTTGCCCTCATAGGACATGATTTCTGTTTAAAGGTAGTTAAGTTTTGGAACCCTTTTTCAGAATAATCATTCCTATTTTTCTTTGGATAATCTACCAAATGTTGCCAAATTAAAAATTTCCTATGAATACATAATAACCTAAAATATTTTTAGAGCAGTTTTTTGTTTGTTCATTTTTTTGACCATGCCACGCGGCGTGTAGGATCTTAGTTTCCTGACCAGGGATCAGATCTGCGGCCCCTGCAGTGGAAGCATGGAGTCTTAACCACTGGACTGAAAGGGAAGTCCCATCCTAAAATATTTTTATCAAGAAATACATATATGAGACAAGGGGAAAGGGAGATCAGAATGGGAAATAGGTGATATAAGGCTGCTACTTAGAAATAACATAATTTCCAAGCCCTGAGACTAAAATTAGAACCCTTACTCATGGATCATGTCTATGGCACTTGGCAGAGGACAGAAAAGTGGGTGCTTGAGGATGGTATTTAATCTCTCTGTGTGTATCTCTGTCTCCCTCCTGAATTCTCACATAATGCATTTTATGCAATTACAAATAAAAGGCTCATTTCTGGGAAACTAGACATACATGAAGAATCTCTGAAAAGAAATGACAAGAAGTTAAGTTAAATGGTGTGTGCAGAAGAGAAAGTTGGAACAAAACGATGTGTTTTTGGAGATGTATGGCATTGTCAAAAACATCACACTAGCGGTTTCCTGGTATCTGTGAAACTTGGACCAATTTAAGGTGTCATATTTGATAGATTATTGGAGAAGGAAATGGCAACCCACTCCAGTATTCTTGCCTGGATAATCCCAGGGACAGAGGAGCCTAGTGGGCTGCTGTCTATGGGGTCACAACAGAGTTGGACACAACTGAAGCAACTTAGCAGCAGCAGCAGCAGCAGCAGCATTTGATAAATTCTGGCAGAACTGAAGAGAAACTGGAGTGGTGTATTTTTTTTTTTTAAGCTTTATTGCTTTCTGAAAGATAAATTTCTTCTTTGAACATTATCTATGTCCTTCTATGAGATATATTATTATACTCCCTGGCCAGTTGGGAGTCAATAACAGTTAATTTCTTTTTTTGGCTGCCTCCTGATCTTACAATGAATTTTTTAGGTAATGGTCTTAAAACACAAGAGATGCAAGGATGATATAGAATCATAGAATTTTGAAGTTGGAAAGGGCCCCTGAGGACAAAATTTCACAGCTGCTCTGTGACTTTGTTTCATTCCCTGTACATAATAAACCATCTAGTCCAAGTGAGATGCAGAGACTGAGGTCTGTGTGGGAAGCAGGGCTACTGAGTCTTAGCTCTCAGTTTTTGGCACAAATCACTTAACATTTGGTTAACTCTCAGTGAACCCCTGGTTGACCTTGAGCAAAACATTTAATCTTCAGTTTTATTAATCAGAGAATAGAGTTGAATTAGAAAATTGCAAGAGCCTCTTTCAGTTGGGAACATTCAGTCCCTTCTTGATGCCACACCCAAAGCTAAGCGATATGTATTTCCCTCTCAACTGCCCAAGTCGGTTGCCCACTGCCCTAAGAAAACTTAATACACACAAAAAACAATATTCAAAGAAGCTAGGGGATTGCATTCATATTACAAAAGCACTCTCTCCTTTAGAGGCATAAATTTCCTTTAAATAGTTGACTACTAAATACATTTTTATTTCATGACAATTACATTTTTATACTTTCGGTAATGCATGTTTGATGAAAAGGCAAATGTAGCCTCCGATAATCAGCACCCTCAAGTCTGTCATGTCCCTCCCACTCTGACCTCATGTTTATAGCCTGAGCACTATCTTGCCATAGCTTCCATATTATCTACAATTCCTCATATACCTTCCATCCCCATTCTTTTCTCTAAGCCACATCCCTCAGCACCATTCTCTCTTGCACTAACTGATTCCTTTTCTCATCATTCATCATCTTTTTCTCCCATTTCTCCTGCTTCAGCTGACTCTTATAGTTCACCCAGAGCTCACTCCTTATGCCTGGTTCAAGTTCAACATCAAAACAAGCTCTGCTCCTTAAATCTGTGTTGTTGTGGTTATGGATGTTTTGAAAATCAAGAGGAGTTCCCTTCCCTATTCTAACACTGAAGCTCACCCCATTTCTTGCTTCTCTCTGATTTTCAACTGACTAAAATAAACACTCTCTGTGATCTGTAAGTTACACGTATTTTTACATTATCACTGAGACAAGTCAAATTAGAAATTTTATGAACAAAAAAAAGAGAATTTCTGACTTGAATAAACTAAATTCTTTTGAGAAAGGTACCATAAAACTCTAGGATGTTATTACTGATTTGTTGGTTAACAAGGAAGCAATGCTCTTCTTAATCAACGTTTTTTTTTTTAAAGAAATACGCAGCATTCTTCATTCACCTAGAGCCAGACATCCTGGATGTGAAGTCAAGTGGGCCTTAGGAAGCATCACTATGAACAAAGCTAATGGAGGTGATGGAATTCCAGTTGAGCTATTTCAAATCCTAAAAGATGATGCTGTGAAAGTGCTGCTCTATATGCCAGCAAATTTGGAACACTCAGCAGTGGCCACAGGACTGGAAAAGGTCAGTAGTCATTCTAATCCCAAAGAAAAGCAATGCTAAAGAATGCTCAAACTACCACACAATTGCACTCATCTCACACACTAGTAAAGTAATGCTCAAAATTCTCCAAGCCAGGCTTCAGCAATACATGAACCATGAACTTCCAGATGTTCAAGCTGGATTGAGAAAAGGCAGAGCAACCAGAAATCAAATTGCTAACATCCGCTGGATCATCAAAAAAGCAAGAGAGTTCCAGAAAAACATCTATTTCTGCTTTATTGACTATGCCAAAGCCTTTGACTATGTGGATCACAATAAACTGTGGAAAATTCTGAAAGAGATGGGAATCCCAGACCACCTGACCTGCCTCTTGAGAAATCTGTATGCAGGTCAGGAAGCAACAGTTAGAACTGGACATGGAACAACAGACTGGTTCCCAATAGGAAAAGGAGTACGCCAAGGCTGTATATTGTCACCCTGCTTATTTAACTTCTATGCAGAGTACATCATGGGAAACGCTGGGTTGGATGAAGCACAAGCTGAAATTAAGAGTGCTGGGAGAAATATTAATAACCTCAGATATGCAGATGACACCACCCTTATGGCAGAAAGTGAAGAACTAAAGAGCCTCTTGATGAAAGTGAAAGAGGAGAGTGAAAAAGTTGGCTTAAAACTCAACGTTCAGAAAACTAAGATCATGGCATCTGGTCCCATAACTTCATGGCAAATAGATGGGGAAACAGTGGCTGATTTTATTTTGGGGGGCTCCAAAATCACTGCAGATGGTGACCGCAACCATGAAATTAAAAGACACTTGCTCCTTGGAAGGAAAGTTATGACCAACCTAGACAGCATGTTAAAAAGCAGAGACATTACTTTGCCAACAAAGGTCTGTCTAGTCAAGGCCATGGTTTTTCCTGTGGTCATGTATGGACGTGAGAGTTGGACTATAAAGAAAGCTGAGTGCTGAAGAATTGATGCTTTTGAACTGTGGTGTTGGAGAAGACTCTTGAGAGTCCCTTGGACTGCAAGGAGATCCAACCAGTCCATCCTGAAGAAGATCAGTCCTGGGTGTTCATTGGAAGGACTGATGTTGAAGCTGAAACTCCAGTACTTTGGCCACCTGATGAGAGAAGCTGACTCATTGGAAAAGACCCTGATGATGGGAAAGATTGAATGCAGGAGGAGAAGGGGATTTCAGAGGATGAGATGGTTGGATGGCATCACCAACTCAATGGACAAGAGTTTGAGCAAGTTCTGGGAATTGGTGATGGACAGGGAGGTCTGGCGTGCTGCAGTCCCTGGGGTCACAAAGAGTCAGACATGACAGAGCGACTGAACTGATTCTACATTTTACCATTATAGATTAAGAATCTCAGGAATTTTCCCATCTATTCTGTATGGGATTTAGCGTTTATATTCCTGTACCACAGTGTCAGGCCACATCTTAACAAAAATCACATTTTAAGACAGGAAGTTGATCCAACACGGGAACAAAATGCATCACTTTTTCCATAAAAAGTGGACATCTACTTCCAGCATTTGTTTACATTGGAATAAAGCTGAAATCTGTGGTGTCATTCCTGGTAGGACACTTTAGCATTTTCCTAAAGTTACTAAGCTTTAAAGCTTTTTATAAAATATTAATTTCAAATACAGAAAAACTCATCTCCAGAGAGTTAAATTGACTTGCCTAAATTGACAGCTAGCTGGTGACAGGAAAAAAAATGGGCTTTCAGATTTTTTGATGTAGTTTCAAAGTCACACAAACAGGGAAAACAGGAAAAATGAATACTCATTTTTCTATTTTAGTTCCTATCATTTTGGCCATGCTTACTGTTTTAGCTCAGCTCAGACTAATCCTCCAATGCAATCTTGTTCATTTTAATATTTTTCTGTTTCCATTTCTACAAGTTCAATTTTCAAAGAAGTTTTAAGGTGCTCACTGATATATGTTCTATGATAACCTCAAGTTTTAAAGTTACGTATTTTATTTTTAATTTACTCTGTTGGTTTAACTACATTAAAGCTGAAATTAGCACTCATTTTTAATTCAGAATGACAGTTTTCCTGTTATTTTACTAAGTTCATATGTGGGTAGTATAAGTATTCTATTTACTTTAGCACCTCTAAAAATCATTACAAATATGTTAAGTTTTAATTGTTCATGGAAATCAACTAATGTGTAAATAACTTAAAGTCTATTTTCATTTCTTACAATTTTCATTTTTATACTCCAGATACGCTTGTGCAGGAAGATATGAAGTCTGATTACTAATTGCTTAAATACATAAGGTAGTTTCAAGAGGCACAGAACAAATCTGCATTAGAAGGAGCCTGTTCAATGGAGAAAGCAATGGCACCCCACTCCAGTACTCTTGCCTGGAGAATCCCATGGATGGAGGAGCCTGGTAGGCTGCAGTCCATGGGGTCACGAAGAGTCGGACACGACTGAGCGACTTCACTTTCATCCACTGGAGAAGGAAATGGTAACCCACTCCAGTGTTCTTGCCTGGAGAATCCCAGGGATGGTGGAGCCTGGTGGGCTGCCGTCTATGGGGTTGCACAGAGTTGGACACGACTGGAGCAACTTAGCAGCAGCAGCAGCAGTTCAATGAATATAGGAAGGCATACCTAAGAAGGCCAGTGTTCACTGGGGCTTATTCAAAGGCCCATAATGACAGCTGATGAAAAGGTGGCATATTGATAGCTGGTGATTCATTCTTTTCATTTGGTTCCCCCTATAACCCATGGCTATCATTTTGTTGCCTATATATGTACATAAAAGGTAAATAAGAAGGTGATATGAAATTGCATTGATTCTCTCCACTTACCTTCAGAATATAGTTTCAGAATAGCCCCTAAGAGGTGAACTCTTTCAGGTAAATTTGATGATATCCTAAGGAGTAGTCAGTGTGAGACTCTGATGCCTCATACCAGCTTTCAAGCTTGGGATCATAGAATTTTTTTTTTTTTCAAATTATTTATATTCAGCTTTATTTTTATTTATTTATTTTTTTTACTAATATTCTTTAGTTTAGACTGTAATGACTGTTTATTTGCTTGAATTTTTAAATGACCCCGAATCTCTCTGTGCTACAAAAGGTACTGAGGAACTAATACATCTTTCATATTTTGCAACTTTCATTCAATTGCCAAGCCTCTTACACATTTCGTGAAATGTTTAACAATAAACTACTCTTCACATCTCAAAAACTGTTTTATGAAGAAATTGGAAAATCAAGACATTCTTTCCATGTATAAAAAATTCAATAAGTGGCTCAGTAAGTCAGTATCACACCTTATTTCAAATTGAGATGACATTAGGAATATTTAGTGCCATCTTCTGAATACTTGCTAACAAGGCTTGTTTCACCAAATCATCCTCACATCATGATTTATACACCTTCTCCATTCACATCGACTGCATCTTCACTCACCCTCTTCAATGAGAAATTTTCCATTTTCCAGTTGTTTATTTCCTTCTTTTTTTTTTTTTTTTAATTTTTTAGCACTTTATTATTTTTTTTATTTGATAAATTTAACGCCTTTTATTGCCATACCTCATTTTACTGTGCTTTGCTTTAGTGAACTTTATAGATACATGTTTTTTTTTTTTTTTTCCTTGTTAATTTTCTGTTTAGTTGATCTATCCATAAGTGTGAGTGGGGTATTAAAGTCTCCCACTATTATTGTGTTATTGTTAATTTCTCCTTTCATACTTGTTAGGATTTGTCTTACATGCTGCGGTGCTCCCATGTTGGGTGGATATATATTTATAATTGTTATATCTTCTTCTTGGATTGATCCTTTGATCATTATGTAGTGACCTTCTTTGTCTCTTTTCACAGCCTTTGTTTTAAAGTCTAATTTATCTGATACGAGTATTGTGACTCCTGCTTTCTTTTGGTCCCTATTTGCATGGAAAATCTTTTTCCAGCCCTTCACTTTCAGTCTGTATGTGTCCCCTGTTTTGAGGTGGGTCTCTTGTAGACAACATATGTAGGGGTCTTGTTTTTGTATCCATTCAGCCAGTCTTTGTCTTTTGGTTGGGGCATCCAACCCATTTACGTTTAAGGTAATTACTAATAAGTATGATCCCGTTGCCATTTACTTTATTGTTTTGGGTTCGAGTTTATACACCATTTTTGTGTTTCCTGTCTAGAGAATATCCTTTAGTATTTGTTGGAGAGCTGGTTTGGTGGTGCAGAATTCTCTCAGCTTTTGCTTGTCTGAAAAGCTTTTGATTTCTCCTTCATACTTGAATGAGATCCTTGCTAGGTACAATAATCTGGGCTGTAGGTTATTTTCTTTCATCATTTTAAGTATGTCTTGCCATTCCCTCCTGGCTTGAAGAGTTTCTATTGAAAGATCAGCTGTTATCCTTATGGGAATTCCCTTGTGTGTTATTTGTTGTTTTTCCCTTGCTGCTTTTAATATTTGTTCTTTGTGTTTGATCTTTGTTAATTTGATTAATATGTGTCTTGGGGTGTTTCTCCTTGGGTTTATCCTGTTTGAGACTCTCTGGGTTTCTTGGACTTGGGTGATTATTTCCTTCCCCATTTTAGGGAAGTTTTCAACTATTATCTCCTCAAGTATTTTCTCATGGTCTTTCTTTTTGTCTTCTTCTTCTGGAACCCCTATGATTCGAATGTTGTAGCGTTTAATATTGTCCTGGAGGTCTCTGAGATTGTCCTCATTTCTTTTAATTCGTTTTTCTTTTATCCTCTCTGATTCATTTATTTCTACCATTCTATCTTCTAATTCACTAATCCTATCTTCTGCCTCTGTTATTCTACTATTTGTTGCCTCCAGAGTGTTTTTAATTTCATTTATTGCATTATTCATTATATATTGACTCTTTTTTATTTCTTCTAGGTCCTTGTTAAACCTTTCTTGCATCTTCTCAATCCTTATCTCCAGGCTATTTATCTGTGATTCCATTTTAATTTCAAGATTTTGGATCAATTTCACTATCATTTGGAATTCTTTATCAGGTAGATTCCCTATCTCTTCCTCTTTTGTTTGGTTTGGTGGGCATTTATCCTGTTCCTTTATCTGCTGGGTATTCCTCTGTCTCTTCATCTTGTTTAAATTGCTGAGTTTGGGAGTCCTTTCTGTATTCTGGCAGTTTGTGGAGTTCTCTTTATTGTGGCGTTTCCTCGCTGTGTGTGGGTATGTAGAGGTGGCTTGTCAAGGTTTCCTGGTTAGGGAAGCTTGTGTCAGTGTTCTGGTGGGTGGAGCTGTATTTCTTCTCTTTGTTCAGTCGCGCTATGGGGAGGGAGGGAGGGATGCTGCAAACAAATGACACTGGCGTGCGCTCGCAGTGCCTCAGCCACACTGGGTCTGCCTCCGCTCACCGCGCGTGTAGCCTCCCTGCCCACACTGCTCAGGCTCTAGGTTGTTCCGCCGGGAACAATCCGAGGCTGGCCCTGGGTTGCATGCACCTCCCAGGTCCAAGCCGCTCAGGTTCAGGCACTCAGGTAGTCCTCAGAGGCGCAGACTCAGTTGGGGCTGCGTTTTGTGCTCTTCCCAGGTCCGAGCAGCTCAGGTGATGAGGCGTTTGGCGAGCGCCAATGCTGCGACTTATCGCCTCCCCGCCACTTGGTTATCTGGGTGTAAAACTGGCGCACCTTCTCAGGCAGATGTTGACCGTCCAGACCCCCAATAAGTTTTAGTTAGCAAAGAAGCCAGTTTTATAGATAATGTCTCTCTGGGGCTGCGATTGCCCCCTTCCGGCTCTGGCTGCCTGTCACCGGAGGGGGAAGGTTTGCAGCCGGCTACCTCTGTTTAGTCCTTTGTTCCGTGCGCGGGCTGGCGGTGTCTTAGGTTAGGGCTGACTTTTCGCATGGTAGATATCCCACAGTCTGGTTTGCTAGCCCAAATTATTTCGCTCAGATAGTGCTCAGGGTATTCAGGCCAGATTCTTACTCTCAGCGATGCAGCCCACGCCACGCCTCCCTGCCCAGCCCCCGCTTGCTAATGGCGGATGCAGGCGTCTGCGCTGCTTCTCCGCTGGAGGAGTTACCGTAGGGCTCGCAATCTGCGAGTTTTAATTGTTTATTTATTTTTTCTCCCTGTTATGTTGTCCTCTGTACTTCCAAAGCTCGGCACGGATTCGGCAGTGAGAAGGTTTCCTGGTGTTTGGAAACTTCTCTCTTTTTAAGACTCCCTTCCCGGGACGGAACTCCGTCCCTCCCTCTTTTGTCTCTTTTATTGTCTTTAATATTTTTTCCTACCTCCTTTCGAGGAGTTGGGTTGCTTTTCTGGGTGCCTGATGTCCTCTGCCGGCATTCAGAAGTTGTTTCGTGGAATTTACTCGATGTTTAAATGCTCTTTTGATGAATTTGTGGGGGAGAAAGTGTTTTCCCCGTCCTACTCCTCCGCCATCTTGGCGCCTTCCCCCGGGATCATAGAATTTAAAGTTGGAAGGGCCCTGGGCTGTCCTGGTGGTCCAATGGTTAAGAGTCCACCCGTCAATGCAGGAGACATGGGTTCAGTCTCTGCTCCAGGAAGATCCTACATGCTCTGGAGCAATTAAGCCCATGTGCCACAACTACTGAGCCCAAGAACCACAGCAAGAGAAGCCACTGCAATCAGCAGCTCACGCACCTCAGCTGGAGGAAACCCTCGCACAACAACCAACACCCAGGGCAGCTGAAAATAAATTAATAAACAAAAATTAAAGTTGGCAGACCCCTAAAAACCCATCCAGTCACTCTCACTCATCGTCTACCTGAGAAAGCTAAGCCCAGAGAGACTAAGTGACATACTCAATGTCACACAGATGGTTAGTAACAAAAGTAAGAAAGAGAACCCGAGTGTCTGGGTTCCCAGACCAGTGCTTCTTCCCTCAATTCCACTCTGGAATTGATTGATTTCTGTCTCAGCTGTATCTTTTATGTACAAGGATATCTTTGTACAACTCAAAGATACCTACATTCTCATATGATAGCCTAGCAGATGTTGTAGAAACAAAGCAAGATAATGGTCAAAAGTTTAAAGAGGCAGCACCCTGACACAGAGCCAAGAACGATAAGTTATGTTTCTGAAGTTCAGGATTCTTTCTATTCATCATTCACTATGATCAAATACTTCAGCCTTGCTGAGCTTCTTATTTCCTCAGTTATGAAATAGAAAGGTAAGGGGATGATCAGTGATCATCAGTGTAGCTGGAAGCAGCTGACACATAATGATGTTCAATAATAATTGTCCAGTATGGACTGATTGAATAATTCAGGCACCCAAATAAATGGCAGCATAGGGCTCATGAAATCACTTTAGACATATTCTTTGGACAAATTATACCAAGGTACCCATTTTGTCAAGAAATATTTGTTGAGTGCCAGTCAGGCACTGTGCTAGGTACAAGAGGTAAAATGGCAACATAAAGACATGGTCTCTATTCTCAAAATTCTATGGACTAATGGAGGAGGCAGTGACTCGCTGTGATGACACAACACAGAGGAGTGAACCTTAATCTAGAGCACGGGGATTTGAGAAGGCTCCCCAGAGGAGGCCACTTGTGAGCAGAGATCTGACGAATAAGAAGGAATTACCGAGATCAAAGTTAATGGGTAGAGTGTTCCAGGAAGAAACAAACATAACATGAAGCCCTAGAGGTGAAAAAGGTTCATGCTCTGGAGGAAATGAAAGAAACTGAATGTGCTCTGGTGGGAGTGTGAGGTTTGAGTCTGCAGCAGAGGCAGGGGCCAGTGCATCTAGATCCGATAGACCAATTTAATGTACTTAACTGAAAAATTTTAAGTACTAAATTGAAACAATCACAGAAATGGCTTTCTTGATGAAGAATCAAAAACATTTTTTTTAACTTTGAGGGCTTTTTCTCCAGTGGCATGAACATACCTATGCCTGCTCATTTCAATATTTAAATAGCTCATTCTCTTTTGCCCAGAATCTATATAAATCATTATTCAAATAATAACCACCCCCACCAGGCCTACATCTTTAAAATAAATAACATAAGCAAATTTGATTGATTTTACTCAAAATGATAGCAGTGACCACAATCACAAGTGACGAATAAGGTTAAAAGAATATGGGATAAATACATGCATTGTAAAATTATAGTTAAAATTTCCAGCATTTGATATAAGGAGAAAAGACAAGAGCAACTAGGGTAAAAAACCAGAGTAAATAAGCAAAAGGAAATGTGAAAATACACTCTAAGCTGTGAGCTTATTAAAATTGCCACACCCACCCTATTTACGGGATATGGGCAGCTCTGGAAAGCTACACCACCACTAACTAACTTTGCTGGATAAACCAAATTGGGGCTTCAGTGGAAAAAAAGACTTACTTGGGTTTGCCAGAAGTGATGCCATGACCAACTTTTCCTGAACCTCAGCCTAAAAACAGGCTCTGCCTATGCACTCAATGGCTAGGTCCTGGGCAGAGAGCTGGTGAGTCGGGGTCCATCTCCTATGCATATGGGGGCCTGGAAGGGCACCAGGCTTTTATATCAGAGGCCCTCTTGTGAATAGGAGACTTGTACTGTTCAAAGGTACCCCAAATACTGTGGGCTTTGTTTCTCTTGATAAAATACATGAGCTACTTTCTTGTCAGCTTTGCTTGAACATCTTTTATGTACTTAAGATCTATAAAGCAAATAGAAACAGCAATAATTTACATTTATTGAGTATTTTTCCTTCTAAAGGGCTTCTCTTGAGGCTCAGCTGGTAAAAGCCTGAAGCTTCAGAGTTTGAGCACAATGTTGTTTGGGGAAAGCAATACCCTCAAGCTGAAGATTTTATTTTATGGAATAAAAAGATTTATTGACCACAAGCAAGTGGTAGGTGGGTGGTAGCAGCCATTCGGGAAAGTTGAACATCAAGAGGCCCTCAGGTGGAAACAAGAATAACAACAACAACCAAGCCTTCAGGTTAGAGATGTGACAACTATCTAGGAGATGGAAGTAGGGAAGGGCTCTTTGCAATTTTTGTTAAGTTCTAACTTTTAGTACTTAGTTGTTTAACTGCACACATTATACACAACTTTCCAAATATTATGTATAAAACATAAGTTTATTGTCCCTAAACTTGGAAAATACAGATAAACAAAATGAGAAAGGATAATTCTGGCACTGAAATACAATCACAGTTAACATTCTGTATCTCTCTTTCCAGATTTCTGTTGCTCTAGCTCTCTCACTTTCTCTTTAAGTGTAATTATACACACTTGATCTCATTTTTTAATGTATTAATTTATATATTCAAATATATGTAAAAATGTATCATATTGTACATGCCATTCAGAATATTTTTCTTCTTAACAATCATGTACATTACTCCCTGAAATATAAATTTGATAATGGTAGAGACTTTGCTTGTTCATGGTTCTGTCTTTAGCATCTAGAATAGTACCTTCATGTAGGCATCCAATAATACCTACTGACAGAATGAATAGTGCATGAATATTGTTCCAGGGAAATCAAGTATAGCTATGTATGCACGTAGCATATTAATATATAATATACATAATTGAATATAGGTATACAATGAACGTCCCAGCATCATCATCTGTATGCACTGATCCTGCCTGCCCCAGGTCAAATGCTACCTCTATCAAACCCACCTCACCTTCCCCTGACTCTCTCCTTCCAGCTATTCCTCCTTTGACTACCATGGGTTGTTTCTTTACCTTTCATTGGCACTTAACATTTTCTATCTTGTTTTATAGTTATTTCAGTCTGTGTTTCTTCATCTGAACTCAGAGTAGTTTCAGTATAGTATCTAAGTCTAGTTTATTTTTGTAATAATAATAATAGCAAAAATAATTCTATGCATGTATTCATCATCTTATGCGTCAGGGATTGTATGGTTACATGTGCATTCTTATAATCACAGAAAGTACATGTATTAGTTTACTATGACTGCCATAATAAAATACCACAACTAGCTAACTTAAACAACAGAAATTTATTTTCTCACAGTTTTGGAGGCTTCGAAGTCCAAGATCAAGGTGCCGGCAGTGCTGAATTCCTCTGGCCTACAGATGGTCACCCTCTTGCTGCTTCTTCACATGGTCATTTCTATACACACATGCACCCCTGTGTCTCTTCCTCTTCTTAAAAGGACACTAGTCATACTAGTCAATGGCCTCATTTTAACATAATTATCACTTTGAAGACCTTATCTCAGAACTTCCCTGGTGGCCCAGTGGCTATGACTCCATGCTTCCCATGCAGGGGGCCTGGGTTTGATCCCTGGCCAGGGAACTAGGTTCCACATGCTGCAACTAAGAGTTTGCGTGCCACAACTAAAGATTCCACATGCCACAACTAAGACCCAGCCCATACGCACTTGATCAGCCATTTCTGAATCTTTGCCATCCCATGGGCTGTAGCCCACCAGGCTCCTCTGTCCATGGGATTCTCCAGGCAAGAATACTGGAGTGGCTTGCCATTTCCTTCTCCAGGGTATCTTCCAGTCCAGGGATGGAACCCAGGTCTCTTGCATTGCAGGTGGATTCTTTATCATCTGAGCCACCAGGGAAGATTAAGATCTGGCACTGCCAAATAAACAAATGTTTCTTTAAAAGACCTTAGTTTGGGACTTAACATATGACTCTTAATAATAATTCTACCTATAAGAGAGGTATTATGATTTTTCACATTTCATAGATGAGCTATCTGAGCTTCAGAAAGACAAAATGACTTGCCTGAAGTAGAAATGAGCCTTTCACTCAAGCCCATCTCTCCAGAATCTGTTCCCTGGAACCACTGTTCCCCTCACCGTTACCTCTCACCGTTTGCTCCCAGATCATTTGCAGTAGTGCCTGTGTACATGGTAGCTGCTCAAAGAGTTCATGTTGAGTAAGTAAATGAAACACTGATTGTAAGCTGGCTAATGATGAAAGAATAGGCCCTGAGATTGGGATGTCCAAGCAGCTTGACCTGAGGGCTGGGAGGGAATTGAAAGCATAGATTTAGGGAAATAGTTCAAAGTGGCCCATCTAATATTCTCCTCTTCAGTAGTCAGAAGGCATGAGGACAATCAACCTTTCTCCAGAAAAAATAATTCAGGCACTTTAGAAAGGAGATTCCAGCCCAACAAAAGCAGGAACTTGACAGTAACAACTGTGTGTCTTCAGAAGGGCTAAGATATTGTTTGGTGTAAAAAGCAGATGAATAAAAATCTGAGACCTAGATTGGCTGCTGCTGCTGCTAAGTCACTTCAGTCATGTCTGACTCTGTGTGACCCTATAGACGACAGCCCACGAGGTACCCCATCCCTGGGGTTCTCCAGGCAAGAACACTGGAGTGGGTTGCCATTTCCTTCTCCAATGCATGAAAGTGAAAAGTGAAAGTGAAAGTGAAGTCAGTCCTGTCTGACTCTTAGTGACCCCATGGACTACAGCCCACCAGGCCCTCCATCCATGGGATTTTCCACGCAAGAGTACTGGAGTAGGGTGCCATTGCCTTCTCCGGAGACCTAGATTTAGGTGAATGCAAAAGATGAAAGTTAAATCGGCAAATAATGGGAAACAGATCATTGGGATATTGTCTAAAAGAAGGGAAGTACAGGTAAAATTCTAGAATCTTGACACAGTAAACAGTAAGGTGCCACTCTATCAGAAAGTCTACCTTCACAATAAACAATAGATTTTAAAAGTAACAATGTTCTCTCCAGCTTTCTCAGCTTCCAAACTGTAGCAGACACTTTCAAGTGCCCCATCCTTACCCGCCTGGTCCCTAACCAGTCATCCTGACTTCCAGATGCCAACCCCTGAGTACCTCTGCCAGCTTTCTTCAGCCCCTGGAGTCTGCTCTGTTAATGTGGGTGAAAGACAAGAAGTGCCAGAGAATTAAAAGAAGCAGCCCTCAACTAGTTACTGGCAGGAGTTGGTGGACAAATGCCCCAAATCCCTTGGCACTTTGGTAGAATATGTAGATACCGAGTCTATACTACCTCCCAGAGGTCCCCAAGCCTCGGGTGTCCCTAGTGAAAAATCACTTTAGAACACAGTATTTATCCACCCCCTTACCTTCTTTGCTTTACTTTCTCACTTCACCATGAATGTTTCCTGGGATCACTTCCCAAGTAAATTACTTGCACTTAAATCTTTGTCTCAGAGACCTGCTTCTGGAAGTAGAGGAAGGAAGTAGGGCATGTTTTAGGGGCAGAGCATGTACATAGATTCCTAATCCAGCTGCCCTCTACATTATAGCTTTCTCCTCTATGACATCTCCCCCTGTGGGAGAGTTAGCAGAAGGTGGCAGTTAAGGAACCAGTCTTGAAAGATCCCCTCCCAGAAAAATTTCCTCATGTTTTAAAAGATGAAACAAAAATTAAATGTGCCCTATATTCCAGGGTCCCAGACTTAACACAGATTTTCCAAAGTGATTTTTAAATATGTATTGTAGTTCTGCCACTAAAGAATATATACCCAAAGGACGAGACTGATGGATGGCATCCCTGACTCAATGCACATGAGTCTGAGCAAGCTTGGGGAGTTGATGATGGACAGGGAAACCTGGCCTGCTGCAGTTTATGGGTTTGCGAAGACCTGGACATGACTAAGCAACTGAACTGAACTGAACTGAAAAGAATTCAAACTTATAGAAACAGAAAAGACTGGTGGTTCCCAGGGCCGGGGTGTGGGGGGAAGGAAATGGATGAGGGTGATCAGTGGGGACACACTTCCAGTTTTAAGCTGAATAACTTCTGGAGATGTATATCATGGTGAGTATAATTAACAAATACTCTATTATGCATTTGTAAGTTGCCAAGGGAGTAAGTCTTAAAAGCTCTCAACCCACCACATCATACACATACACAGATTGTAACTGCATCAGTTGATGGATGTGCTAACTAACCTTACTGTGGTAATCATTTTGCAGTATATAGTCAGCCCTCCTTATCTTTAGGTTCCACATCCTTGGATAAAAGCAGCCCTAGATTGAGGACTGGGGCCATGGAACTCAAGCACTGGTGAATTTTGGTATCTATGTGAGCTCCTCCCAGCATCAATTCAATACCTCATGGATAATGAAGACTGTGTGTGTGTGTGTATAATCATTACCTTGTACATCTTAAATTTATACAATTTTATGTTAATTATATCTCAGTCATGCTATATAAAAATAAATTAAATAAACACTATTAAAAAAAAAACAAAACAAACAAAAAAAGAATATATACCCAAAAAAGTTCCATGGATATGTATTTGAGAAATGCTGAGTTAAAGTCAATTGGGATTTTTAAAGCAGGAATTCTTCTAACATTTTTATGCTAAGGGATACTCAAAATACCCAAGAAGGGGATAGAATGTGGAACATCTCCCAGGTTACTTCCCCAAGAGCCTCTTTTGGGGCTAGTGGTCCACAGAACATGTAGAGGGAAACACTGCCTATTTCTAAAAGAATCCTTAGGAAGCCCTTCTACAGTCAAGTCTTGGTCTCCTTATTTAGCACCATATCCTATCACTCTTTTGTCTGCACCCCTCTGCTGCCCAGACTTCAACACAAAGGTGTTTCTCAGAATCTTCTATACATATCAGGCCTGTTCATGACTCTGGGATTTTGTGCATGCTACTTCTCAGCCTGGAAAGGCATCATTCACTTTCCCACCTGGTGAATTCCTCAGTTGATCTTTCCAGACAGGCCCAGAAATTACTTCCTGTGGACAAGCTCCTCTGGCAACCTACATCTTATTTGGTTTTCTGTTCCCAGCATTTTCAAGGGGCCTAGAACCCTCATGGCAGAGACTTGTATGAATGAATGCAAGAAACATATGAGTGAAGTGAGGTATAAGGCAGTTAAATGATGCTGGACAAGTCATACTTCTTTGAGTCCAAAGCCAGAAATAGAATGAGGGCTTCTTACTCATAGTCTGGGCTCATCCCACTACCTCTGTCCATATTCCAGAAATCAGTGATATTCTTCAGGGAATTTTATTATTTTAAAAAATGGTGATAAAATATACATAGTGTAAACTTTACCTTCTCAACCATTTTCTAGTGTATAGTTCAGTAGTGTTGAGTACATTCACATTGCTGGGCCATCAGTCTCTAGGTCTCTCTCTTCATCTTTCAAAACTGAAATTGTATACCCATTAAATAATAACTCCCCATTCACCCCTCCCCTAGCCCTTGCACCCACCATTCTACTTTCTATCTCTATGAATGTAACTACTCTAGGTACCTCATGTAAATGGAATCCTACTGTATTTGTCTTTTTGTGATTCGCTTTATTAGCATAATGTCCTCTAGTCTCGTCTATTGTAGCATGTGACAGATTTCTTTCCTTGTTAAGGCTAACATTCCACTGTATGTTTATATCATGTTCTGTTTATCCATTCCTTTGTGATGCTTGCTTTGGTGGCTTCCCCCTTTTTGATATTGTGAATAATACTTGTTGGGGGCCAGAGTGAGGTACTCCACCTGTGACAAAGGTCATGAGGAAGGAGGCTCGACATACGCAAAGGCGGGATCGAGCCTCAGGAGTCCCCCTGGAAACCCTCAAGCATCTACCCCCATAACCAGAGCCTGCCTACTTTACTACTTTGTGCTCTCACCTACATCTCTGACTTTACGGGGGGCTGTCCCCCACCACCTCTTTCGGAGAAGGAGTTAACCTAGAGCTCCAGTTAATAATAATTCCTGGGTGTGATAAGAGTGTTTTAACCTACAAACTCCTCTGAAGGTTCTCTAGCCTGCCTGACAGGCTCGTCCGGCCACATGTGATTGCTCACAGCCTCCCAACCGTGAGAGGCACGAGATGCTTTAAACTTCTAAAAACAGGTTCTTTAGAGAAGTTAGAAAACTATAAGTATAAGTATAGTGGGCTGATTAGAAATTGTATTGGTGAAGGGTTTTTCATTTGTTGAGCCAATGTTTGTTGCTACGTCTCCACATCCCCTGCCCTTACACACATTAATGAATGTATAGAAGAAATAAGTATTAACCTTTGATATTAATCACGTTAGACCTTAGGCTAAGTAAATTCTTTCCTTAACTAAAACCCACTACACCGTCACCCTATAGGAATGTAACTTTATTTGGGTGGTGTCTGTTTTAAGAATAATCACCCCTGGAGAAATAAGTGTCCTGGTTGACTGACTGTTGTCACAAGGAGAGGGTCATAAATTGTCAGCAGGCCCCCCTGGCCAGAAGATGATGTAACACCCCTAAGACCTCTGTATACATTTGTATGAAGCACCTGACTTTGATAAAAGTCAGGACTGCTGACCCCGCGTGACTTTTGCATAACATCTCAGTGTATAAAAGTAGACCATGGAAAATAAAGAATTGGGATCAGTTTCTCGAAATACTGGTCTCCCCATGTCTCTTTCTCTCTCACTCTGGCTGAGTCTCCATCTGGAGCGCGGAACCCACCATGCTTACTAATTATGCCTGGGCTTCTAAGATCCGACCGGGGAGGCCTCAGTGTCTCCTCTCCTTCGGGAGAACGAAGGACGCCTGTGGCCTACGTAAGTGGTGCAAGCTTCTTGTCTTGAAGTTTTATTGGTCTTCCGCGTAAACCAAGCTACTCAGCCTCTTTTCTCCACTGAATTTCCCTACTGAGCTATCCTCATTCTATTACTCTTTATATCCTTAATTAACATTTAATTAAGCAATTGTTTCCTGATCTTCGCCTACGCTGTCTCTCCTTTGAATACCCTGGATCAGCTGGGGCTGGTCCCCGGCAGGTGGCGCCCAAACAGGGACGATTCGAAGGTAAGCTCCCCAAAGCAATCAGGGCCATCAGCCCTATTGCTCCCCGTTCTCGGAACAACTGGGTCACCAGCCCTCTTGTTCCCCCACGGAGCAGTTTGGGTCACCAGCCCTACTGCTCCTCCCTCGGAACAGTTCGGGTCACCAGCCTACTGTTCCTCCCCCGGAACAATCTGGGTCACCAGCCCTATTGTTCTTCCAGTGTTCGGGACGGCTAGGAGCCCACTCGAGGGTGCCGCGGACCCCCCTGTAGGATAGACAGGGCGAGTAGGAGTGGGAAGTGTTGAAAGTGTTAAAGAGTTAGAGTTAGAGAGAAAAAATGGTTTCTGAAGTTAAAAGGCCAAAGAAAAGCCTGATCTTTTGAAAGCTAAAAGCTTTATCTTCTATTATATTTAACTTTCTGACATGGATAACACTGAAACTAAGAATGGCAACTCTTTATACAAGTAATCTGAAACTGTTAAAGAGGCTACTGTTAATTTAGATACTTGGGTGAAGGTAAAAAAAACAACTAAACACTTATCCTATAAATATGATTTAAAATGTTCTGGATCCTCGTCATGAGGCTGTGGGATAGCCTATGGGAGAGGCTATAGCGGTGGATGGTAGTGGGTCTCCACCTTCTGCGCAGATCATATTTTCTGCCATTGACGAAGAAAAGGAGGGACACTGTGCTCTACCTCCTGAGGAGTGAGAGGGCTTACAGGACGCTGCGGCCGGGCGCCCTGGCGAGCCCCCTCCCCCTCTACACAAACCTTTAAAAATCTATCCAACAATTTCTGATTTAAGGTGACTATTTCACCTCCGCTTGCACCTCCCAGGGCCTAAAAATTCCCCAGTTTACATCCAAAGCCTCCCAGAGCATTGCCTAAGGCTGAAAAAGATAAAAAAGTTTTCTTTTAAACAAAGGAGCTTTTAAAGAATACACAATATACAGAGCCTGTTCCTGGCAGAAAAACCCCCTCAGGGGGGCTTCACCCAAGCAAAAAAAGAGAGAAAAATAAAAAGAAAAAAGTGAAAAAGAAAAAAGGAAATAAAATAGAGAAAGATCTAAAGATAGAGAAAAAGCTAAAGAGTGAAAAGGAGAGAGGAACGGAGGAGGAAGGAATCAGGGAATGCAGCAAGATAGAAAAAGGAAAAAAGGAAGTTAGAAAAAGAGATACAGAGAGAAAGAGAGGGAGGAGGAAAGAAAAAGTTAGAGAGAAAGAGGGTAAAGGAAAAGAAATGAAAGAAAGAGAAGACAGTAAGAAGGAAGAAGGGAGAATGAAAGAGGGAAACAAGAAGGAAATGATAGAAAGTAAAAGAGAAGAGAAGAGGAAGGAAAAAAGATAGAGTGAGGGAAAGAAAACTTAAGAAAGATTTAAAGAGAAGAAGGAAGAAAAAATCAGCAGAGGAGAGAACTTACAGGACACTGTGGCCAGACGACCTGGCGAGCTACCTCCCCCTCTGCGCAAACTTTAAAAAAAAACAAAAACTTATCCACCACTTTCTGATTTGGGGCGATAGCCGCCGCCTCCGTTTGCGCCTTCCAGGGCCCAAGAATTCTCCACTTTGCCCCCAAGGCCTCTCAAAGTGTTGCCTAAGCCTGAAAAAGATAAAAAGTTTTTTAAATAGTGGAGCTTTTAAAACAGACTGCTTACACAATATGCAGCGTGCTCCTTGGAGAAAACCCCCTCAGGGGGGTCTCACCCAGGCTAAGAGAAAAGCCAAAAAGCAACAATACTAACCCTTGACGAGGTTACTCCAATTCCAACGGGAGTGGCTGGCCCCCTACCTGAGGGCATTGTAGGACTTGTGCTAGGGCTAGCTCGCTTTCTTAAAAAAAGAAAAAAGAAAAGAAAAATTTCGGTGGTGCATGGTGTAGTAGATTCTGATTATATTGAGCAATTAAAGTTTTGTTCTCACCGCCTACTAAATCTGTGCAAATTAATAAAGGTCAAAGAGTAACACAGCTATCAGACAGGAAAAAACCTTGACTTCTCAGGCTAGGAGCCACAGAACATTTGGATTTAGTGATCTAGCCTTTTGGGTGCAGGAAATTACAGCTCCAAGGCCTTTAAAAGATCTTTTAATTCAAGAAAATAAACTGTCAGGGCTATTAGACACAGGAACAGACGTCTCTTAACATTGCTGGGAAAGACTGGCCTAGTTCCTGGCCCACGTATAATACTGAAAATGAGTTGGTGGGATTAGAGAAAGTGATATGCGGGGTGAGAATGCTGTAGAAAAAAAAAAAAAAGGTGAGGGAGAGTTTAAAACCTTGAAGAGTAGTGAGTTTCCTGTTGTTGGAAGTATTCAAGCAAAGATTAGATGGTTACTTGTCATCTAAAAAGCTATAGACCAGATTTGGTTTACAAAACTAACTGGAGAAGCTTATAAACATGTTGTGCAACACCTCTTTACTTGCTTCTCATATTTAGGTGTGCCAAAAGTTTTAAAAACTGATAATGCCCCTTTGAAGCTGTGGAGAGATTGTTTACTAACTTTAAATGATTTCCAAAAATTATTAGGGGACATTAATTGGATACGCCCTCATTTAAAACTGACTACTGCAGATTTAAAGCCTTTATTTGATTGCTTAAAAATTGATCCTAATTCCAGTTCTAAGAGAAAGTTGACTAATGAGACAGAGTTAGCTCTTGTTGAAGTGTATGAGACTTTAAATGATCAGTTAATTAGGATTAATACTACCAAAAGATGAGATTAAATTATTCTTGCCATAAAACATACACCTACAGGGTGATTGTGACAAAAAGGCCCATTGGTTCCATCTACCAGTGACCCCAAGAAAAATAGTTTTATCTTATCCCAACTTGGTGGCACAATTAATTATAAAAAGAGGAAAAAAGAAGTGTGGAACTTTTTAGAAAAGAAGTAGCAAATATAGTAATTCCATTCAATAAGGATCAACTGCAAGTCTTTTACAAAATAGTGATGATTGGCAAGTTGCCCTGATAGATTTCAGGGGTCAAATTTTGTTTCATTTGCCCTCAAGCCCCCACAGTAGTTAAAAGTTCAAAAATGTTAGATTGGCAGTTTGAAGATACCTGTGGAACTTTCCAACCCTACGTAGTTCCTACGCTCCCCTTTACCCTATGGGGGAGGGACATGCTGTCTCAAATAGGAGGTACTCAGAGAAGGGTTTTCTCAATTTCTTAGTTATCAACAGGCGGTACAATTAATAATACTATATATATTATTATAAATACATAATATAAATATATTTGCCTAATTGCAGTTTGCCTAATTAGGTATGGGTATAAATAAAATATAATAAAGGTATACCTAATTCTATTTATAGATCTATACTTAATTAACTTGTATATAATTAATATGTATACTATATATGCATATTATACATATACTGTATAATTAAATGTATATTGCAGTAATATAATGTGCGTGTGGCTGGTATTAATTGGTATGGTTTGATGTGCTGTGATGATATATGCTCTATATACTGTATAATTATATTATATATGTGTGACATGTATTATTACAGTACATTGGTTTGTGTTGGCTGGTATTAGCTGTGTACGTGTTGTATTGCTGTAATATATATTAATTAACATATTAATTATGAAGATTAATTCAAGTATATTGATTATGTCAATAAGTTTATACTTGTTGCCATGTATAAATACATATATAAATACATTTTGCATTTAGATATATCTGTATACCAAAATGAGATAAGGAGGTTATACATTTATTATTTAAATTTATACAGAGACCTAAACTAAACATTAGACCTAAATTAACATATCCCAAAATTTATGCTGTTAAAATGTAAATTTTAAAAATTTAAAAAATTAAATTGACAACTGCTTGACAGTTCCTTTGCCATAGAACCCCCATAGGTGTAATTGGGGTAGCCAGACAAAAAATTGGTTTTATGGCAAAACAGCCCCCCGTAAAGTCACAGCAGGGGAGACAAGATAAACATCGAGATCCTGGCGCGACTGACAGGGCTGCTGCAGCATGAACTCCAACCAGAAAATAATTCTACTTATTCTGTTTTAGCTTGTCCACCCTCGCCTTATGTTTTCCTTTTTACTAATGACTCCAACAAACTTAATGTAGGCATGAATTATTCAGGTGGACCTAACGTAGTGACTTGTGAACAATGTATGCTTTCATCTTATTTAAACCCTCAATGTAATGTTTGCTCCTTTGTAGTGTTACAACGCCCACCCTATCTTATGGTGCCTATATGATAGCTATGGTCTTACTGTGTTACAACAACTGCAGGATTTAATGTGATCGTGACGGTTTGTGGTCTTGTTTATCCTAGGAATATCAGCTTTGATAGCAACAATTATTTCTGTTACTGTGGCAGCAATATCATTGACTCAACAAGTGCATACTGCCCAATATGTTGATACCATGTCTAAAATTGTTTCTTTAACTCTAGCAACTCAGGAAGCTATAGATAGAAAATTGGAGATGAGAGTAGACGCCTTAGAAGAAGCAATTATGCATATTGGGATTGAGTTACAGGCTTTAAAGGTGAAGATGGCTTTGACATGCCATGCTGATTACAGGTGGATATGCATGGCATCTTTGAAGGTAAACGAGACAGATTATGAATGGGAAAAGACTAAAAATCATATCTCAGGTGTTTGGAACAGTTCTGATATTGGCCTGGACTTAGGGAAACTTCATAATCAAATACAGACCTTGGAACACTCTCGACTGGATTTTACCACCACTGGAGCAGCTAAGGATTTTTTTAACACCTTCTCTAACTTTATTTCTGGAAAAAATATTCTGTCTAATATCCCTAGTCTCTAATTCTACTTCTCATAATCATTCTTCCTTGTATTGTCAGGATTCTCTGGCAGAGCATTCGGAAGCTCGCGACTGAGCTGCATCTGGTTGTTTTAAGAAATAAAAAAGGGGGAGATGTTGGGGGCCAGAGTGAGGTACTCCGCCCGTGACAAAGGTCATGAGGAAGGAGGCTCGACATACGCAAAGGCGGGAATCGAGCCTCAGGAGTCCCCCTGGAAATCTTCAAGCATCTACCCCCATAACCAGAGCCTGCCTACTTTACTACTTTGTGCTCTCACCTACATCTCTGACTTTACGGGGGGCTGTCCCCCACCACCTCTTTCGGAGAAGGAGTTAACCTAGAGCTCCAGTTAATAATAATTCCTGGGCGTGATAAGAGTGTTTTAACCTACAAACTCCTCTGAAGGTTCTCTAGCCTGCCTGACAGGCTCGTCCGGCCACATGTGATTGCTCACAGCCTCCCAACCGTGAGAGGCACGAGATGCTTTAAACCCTCTAAAAACAGGTTCTTTAGAGAAGTTAGAAAACTATAAGTATAGTGGGCTGATTAGAAATTGTATTGGTGAAGGGTTTTTCATTTGTTGAGCCAATGTTTGTTGCTATGTCTCCACATCCCCTGCCCTTACACACATTAATGAATGTATAGAAGAAATAAGTATTAACCTTTGATATTAATCACGTTAGACCTTAGGCTAAGTAAATTCTTTCCTTAACTAAAACCCACTACACCGTCACCCTATAGGAATGTAACTTTATTTGGGTGGTGTCTGTTTTAAGAATAATCACCCCTGGAGAAATAAGTGTCCTGGTTGACTGACTGTTGTCACAAGGAGAGGGTCATAAATTGTCAGCAGGCCCCCCTGGCCAGAAGATGATGTAACACCCCTAAGACCTCTGTATACATTTGTATGGAGCACCTGACTTTGATAAAAGTCAGGACTGCTGACCCCGCGTGACTTTTGCATAACATCTCAGTGTATAAAAGTAGACCATGGAAAATAAAGAATTGGGATCAGTTTCTCGAAATACTGGTCTCCCCATGTCTCTCTCTCTCTCACTCTGGCTGAGTCTCCATCTGGAGCGTGGAACCCACCATGCTTACTAATTATGCCTGGGCTTCTAAGATCCGACCGGGGAGGCCTCAGTGTCTCCTCTCCTTCGGGAGAACGAAGGACGCCTGTGGCCTACGTAAGTGGTGCAAGCTTCTTGTCTTGAAGTTTTATTGGTCTCCTGCGTAAACCAAGCTACTCAGCCTCTTTTCTCCACTGAATTTCCCTACTGAGCTATCCTCATTCTATTACTCTTTATATCCTTAATTAACATTTAATTAAGCAATTGTTTCCTGATCTTCGCCTACGCTGTCTCTCCTTCAAATACCCTGGATCAGCTGGGGCTGGTCCCCGGCAAATACTGCTATGAACATGAGTATATAGATATCTCTTTAGGACTCTGCTTTCAATTCTTTGGGTATATCTAATGCATCTTTGACTCACATTTAAGTTTAACATTTTCCTTTATGGTCAGAAAGGTACTGAATAATGATCTCAACCTTTCTCTTGTTAGCTATCACCAGCAGCATGAAACAAGCAATTTGATAAAGAACAACACTGTGTCAATTAGGACACTTTGATTAGCTGTAAAAGAAACCAATTTCTACTAGTCTAAGCCAACATGGCATCTGGTCCCATCACTTCATGGGAAATAGATGGGGAAACAGTGGAAACAGTGTCAGACTTTACTTTGGGGGGCTCCAAAATCACTGCAGATGGTGATTGCAGCCATGAAATTAAAAGACGCTTACTTCTTGGAAGGAAAGTTATGACCAACCTAGATAGCATATTCAAAAGCAGAGACATTACTTTGCCAACAAAGGTCCATCTAGTCAGGCTATGGTTTTTCCAGTGGTCATGTATAGATGTGAGAGTTGGACTGTGAAGAAAGCTGAGCACTGAAGAATTGATGCTTTTGAACTGTGGTGTTGGAGAAGACTCTTGAGAGTCCCTTGGACTGTAAAGCGATCCAACTGGCCCATTCTAAAGGAGATCAGTCTTGGGTGCTCTTTGGAAGGAATGATGCTAAAGCTGAATCTCCAGTACTTTGGCCACCTCATGCGAAGACTCATGACTCATGACTCATTGGAAAAGACTCTGATGCTGGGAGGGACTGGGGACAGGAGGAGAAGGGGACGACAGAGGATGAGATGGCTGGATGGCATCACTGACTCGATGGATGTGAGTTTGAGTGAACTCCAGGAGTTGGTGATGGACAGGGAGGCTTGGCATGCTGCAATTCATGGGGTCGCAAAGAGTCGGACACAACTGAGCGACTGAATTGAAGTGAACTGAAGCAATGCGGAGATTTATTGGAAAGATGTGAGGATATCTGAGTTACCCAATGAAGAGTCAACCTCACACAAGAAAAGGCAGTACTAGGCTGCAGGAACTAGGAGGACCAGACCTCCAAGTTGCCCTTGGGACTCTCCATCTCTGTCTCCTCTCTCCTCTTCCTGCATGCCTGCTCTAATTTTTTTCCCCCTCATTGAGCTCTGGTTCCACCTGGAAGAAAAATGGAATATGAATCCCCTTGTAACCAAAAATGAGGTCTGGCTGCTCTGTGTCCAAAGCTGATGAAGAGGCAAGATTGGTGGAAAGGAGGAGGGGTGTGTTGAGGGTGGGATCCTGTCCAAAGTCTGACTCCCCCTACCCCCCATCCCCAACATTAAGAGGCAAGAGCTTTTATAGACAGAGGGAGACAGCTGCATGGGGCTACATGCAGAAACAGCACAGTCAACTCTGATAGTTATCTTGAAATTGGTCATCAGTGGTCTGACCATTGTCATGTTAATTGTATGTTTTACAATTAACTGTAAAAGTACAGTTAATCTTCAGTTCCATGGTCAGTTTGTTCCTATTTCTCTGAGGTCAATTCTTGAAATTTTGACAGCTTATGTCACGGCTACAGCTTGGTCATCATGTAGCTAACTTCTTCCACCTGGTGGGGGTTTCAGTATCTATAAGACAGCTCACAGGACATGGCTCAGAATGTTAACTATAGCCCTTGAGGAACTAAAAGGTCCTTGACTTTGCTTAATGACTAAATTATTTTTATTTGGTCTCCTTTGACTGTTTTCCTTAATTTCTGCATTTTCTCACTTCTCTGATTAAACTTATTCTTTGGCTAAAGTTTCTCCACAGACGAAAGGCAGGCTGAGGACATGGAGGGGAAGGACCATGGAGTCCTGCTCTGTTTCACTCTTGCTTTCACATCCATGGCTTTAGCCCCTGTAAAGACACTGGCTTAATTTAGTCTCAAACTCAGCATCCCAAATCCAATACCCCAAAATCTCAGTCCCAGATCCAATATCCCAGGGAAGACTGTTTTTGTTGAGCCCCCAGCCTCTGATAAAGTATGGCTAGGAAGGCACAGTCAAGTTGTATAACATGGCTGCTTTCAGTGCAACAATGTGAATATATACATTGGAGAAAAGCAGACAGTTACCAAAATATCCGGAAGGTCCAGAATGACAATATGTCTGCTAACACCTTAGTACACCGAGCTGAGAGTGAAAGCAATGGAATGAGAAAACATTCAACCACACCTACCCCTGACAAATGAAGTCTCTCATGGAGCCAAGGGGACGGTACTGTTTAGGAAGCCATGAGCTCCAGAGTGGAAAAACACTTTAATCAAAATTCTGCTTCAGCAACCAAATGAATCCACAGATAATGAGGCAGGAAAAATGCCTGCAAGCCCTGAGAACTCTTTATATAAGTGTTTGTGTCATAGGGCAATTCTAACAAGAGACTCATGAGAGGAAAAGAAAAAAAAAAAAAAGGTTTTCTATGGTATCAAACAAGTCCAGAGGCCAAGATTAAAAGGAACTAATAACAAGACCAGAGAGATCCTGGACTATAACATTTCCAGGAGAGAAAGTCCACATTCAGGTACCTCCAAGGCATCTTATTTGATAATTAGATGCAGAAATGCAGTTAGCTATAGGAAGCAGAAAGAAGAGTAGAAAACTATGACTAAGAATCAAAGCTAAAGCTCACATCCCCTGTGGCCTGTCTCTGGGAAAATGTTTCTCCTGTTTGTTCATTGATTCTGAATGTTAAGTAAGTCTTTCCAGCAGTGGTTCCAGAGTGCTGGAGCAATGCATCTCAGACAGCAAATGAAAAATGAGGGCTGCAAAGTTCAGAGAATAATAGAAAATTAAATCTTAACTGAGCTGCTGTAAATATCACAGCCAGCAAACAGAGCGCATCAGCAAACTCTACAGGCAGGGAGGATAATAAATTTCTCCCCTCCACACAAAAATTACCAGGGGTACATAATAGGGTATTCTAGGTTTGGGGGTAAGGAGGTAGTAATGAGGAGAGAGAAAGAAAGGAAAACAAGTGAGATTTGTAAATTAAAAGAGCTCCTTAGTAAAGAGCTCCTTTTCTCAGCCAAAGCCAACAACCCAGCTTAAATGACCCTCTTGTCCAGCTTAAATGACCCTCACCAACTGCAAACTCCCACAGCCCATTAGCTCTTTCACAGCACTCATCATTTTAGGGCATCTGTTTGTGCACATGTCATATCTCCACAGCAAGATTGTAAACCCCTGGAAGTCAAAAGAAAGAGAGGGCTTGTCTCCTTTGTTCATCTTTGTATGCCCCACAGTATCCAGAGAACTGATATTCACTGCCTCCAACATGCCGTGTTCTGGGTGATACCTTATGGTATGGTATCCCCCTTGGGCCTGCCAAGCACCCTGCAAGGGAAGGAGGGCTAGCACATATGGCTGAAGAAGAGACCAAAGCTCAGAGCAGTAACCTGCCTAAATCCACACCACGATGGAGCTGAGATTGGAGCTCAGCTCAGTTCAGTTCAGTCGCTCAGTTGTGTCCCACTCTTTGCAACCCCATGAATCGCAGCACACCAGGCCTCCCTGTTCATCACCAACTCCCAGAGTTCAATCAAACTCACGTCCACCGAGTCGGTGATGCCATCCAGCCATCTCATCCTCTGTCATCCCCTTCTCCTCCTGCCCCCAATCCCTACCAGCATCAGAGTATTTTCCAATGAGTCAACTCTTTGCGTGAGGTGGTCGAAGTCCTGGAGTTTCAGCTTTAGCATCATTCCTTCCAAAGAACACCCAGGACCAATCTCCTTCAGAATGGACCAGTTGGATCTCCTTGCAGTCCAAATGACTCTCAAGAGTCTTCTCCAACACCACAGTTCAAAAGCATCAATTCTTCGGCCCTCAGCTTTCTTCATAGTCCAACTCTCACATCCATACATGACCTCTGGAAAAACCATAGCCTTGACTAGACGGACCTTTGTTGGCAAAGTAATGTCTCTGCTTTTGAATATGCTATCTAGGTTGGTCATAACTTTCCTTCCAAGGAGTAAGTGCTCAGATCTACTTAATTCCAAAGCCTAAACTTTTTCCTCCTTGCTACATTGCTACTTAGCAAATAGCCATCATATTTTTTCTAATAATCTTGCAGATTACAGGAAAAATAGCTAATATGAAAGACTTTCTCTAAACCAGGTCCTGGGGTAGATGCTTTCCATGAATTATCACATTTAATTATCACATATAATTATTTATTATCACATTTAATCCTTACCACAGCCCAAGGGTTTTGTAGTATTGTTGTTCCTGTCTAATAAACAAGAAAACTGAGGCACAGAGAGGTTAATAAAATCATCTAAATCTTATAGTGTGTGCTTTCAATCATTATCCTACATTGATTTCAAAATAAAAATAAATAAATAAACACATATACACAAAACAGCCAGCATGTTTGGAGTAATTACTCGGCATCAGGCTTTGTGAATTTTCTAACTTAGTCCTCGTTACAGTCCTTGGGGCAAAGCAGTTGTTCAGTAAATCAGGGAATGAAGAACAACTGAGGGTAAAAACAGAGCCACAACTATCACTGGTTGTTAAGGTAGAAAAATCCAGAAACTCATCTATGTTTGCATTGGTAAACCACAGGTCCCGAGCTATGAAGGGTCAGCGAATGAGTATGAGAAGCATAAGAGCAATCAGACAGTAGAAAGGATTTTAGTTTGAAAAATGAGTGCTGTATAAGATCAATAACAACCTACCCGGTATGAACAGGCCTCTGTTATTACTGTAGCATCTTAAATGAACTGTGCCAGAAAATCAGCATTTACAAAAAAGACAAACAGAAGCCTTCAACTTTGTCTTGATTATATTTCAGAAATTCAGCCTTCCCAAGCTGATAACAAATCTGTGGGATACACCAAGAAGAATTAGATTATTCTGTAGTTGCCTTGGGAGTGTAGAGAGCACTGGACAAAAAATAAAAACGCTGGGGGTTCTACTTCTGGCCCTCCCAGCTTTCTTCATCATTTGCACTATCCACCAATGCTTCTGTACCACACTTGAGGTTAGGAATGGCCGTATGTCTTGCTTTGGTCAATGAAATATGAACAGCAATGATGTGCTCCTTTCAGAGGGAAGCTTTAGAATCAGTACATTGTTCACAATGCTCTCTCTTCCTCTGTCATGATGACACATGATGTTCTAGATGACATCCGTCTAGATGTATGCCAAAGTAAAAATTATATGGAGCAGAGCACCTAGTTCACTTACAGCAGGAACATAGCATGGATGAGAAATAAATGTGTTGTTTTAAGACATGGTCATTTTGCTGTTCGTTACTGTAGCATAACTTAGCCCAACCTGATTGACACACCAACTAATGATGCGTGTGACCTTAGGCCGGCTGGTCATTTACTGCACTTTACTGACTGGGTATCAGCTTCATTTGTGCAAACCTAAGGAATGAGCCTAGGATAAGGAGGTTTAACATGGGGGGGCCAATGAGTGGGCTTCAGGATACAATGAACCCTTAAATCATAGGTAATATTCTCTGTGTGTGTGTGAGAGAGAGAGAGAATTTGCAATTTTAAGGGAAGAGGGTTCACAGATTTTCAAATTTTAAGAGGGTTTTATGTTACTCAAAATGAGGTTAAGAATCTGGATAATCTCTAAGGCCATTTCCAACTCTAATGTGTTTTGTAGCATCTAGAGTAGAAAAAAATACCTAATTAGGCTCCTCTCTGATCTGGTATTTCAGGAGTTGCCTTGAGTCAGATTTTATTAAGGTTGTTTCAAATAATTAAGTTTAAGAGTTCTGCTTAATAGGATTGTAAATATTGAAATCTCAGGAGGTATTCCTTAGTGAAAAGAGGGAATTCACAGTAATTCTTTTTAAACTAAAGAAGGAAACGTTCTTCATAAACTGAAAATAAGGTCCCAGGTCACATGTGGTGGGTGGAGCAGAGTGGGACCTACTTCTGGTGGAAAGAAAAAAGGGTTTCTCTTCCAAAAATACATCCCCAAATATGAGTTAAGGCCTGAAAGTCCAGTGTAATACTTTAGCTAAAGAAAACAAGCTCTCTTAAATATGAAGATGGTTGAATATACAAGGTTAGAAGAGAGTCTGAGATTTGTAGACAGAGAAGGAAATGGCAACCCACTACAGTGTTCTTGCCTGGAGAATCCCAGGGACAGCGGAGCCTGGTGGGCTGCCGTCTATGGGGTCGCACAGAGTCGGACACGACTGAAGCGACTTAGCAGCAGCAGCAGCAGCAACCTGATTTCAACACTGTTGGGCCACAGTTTTTCACCTACATAATAGGGATAGTAATACTTAGCTGGAACAGGGAGAGTCTCAGCAGCAAAGAGATAACACACTGAAACAGGGTCACTGAGGAGGTTACATGAGGGACTGACTACAAAGCTGAGTTAGGAGTTCAGAGAAACCAACAAGACATATTGAAGTACTGGGGGAAGGGACAGAGCAGTAAGCCCTTATCACTCCTAGGTCTGAAGGGACAAGGAGAAAGGACAATTATCATGAGAGGAGAGAGCTACAGCTATAATTAAAGGAAAGGGGTACAAAGCAGGAGCTGGGGCCTTTCAAGAGAAACACAGATGGTATTAATCCCTGGTCCAGCATCGAGGGAGCCAGAGGAAAATGTTCCTTTGTCTTTTCCTCTTGCCCACTTCTATCCTTCTGGGGCCTCCCATTGGCCAAACCCAAGAATTATAAAACACATGGGCAAGGGAGTCTGTGATACAGTCCACAGAAAGTCCATCTCCTGGGGACAGACAGGATAGAGAAAGTTAGAGAGAGAATATGAAGGGGAAAATGATCATTCCAGCTCTTGGGGTCATTGTAAAGATTCAAAGAGATAACATTTAGAAGCATCAGATCAGTTGCTCAGTCGTGTCCGACTCTTTGCGACCCCATGAATAGCAGCACACCAGGCTTCCCTGTCCATCACCAACTCCCAGAGTTCACTGAGACTCACATCCATCCAGTTAGTGATGCCATCCAGCCATCTCATCCTCTGTCGTCCCCTTCTCCTCTTGCCCCCAATCCCTCCCAGTATCAGAGTCTTTTCCAATGAGTCAACTCTTCGAATGAGGTGGCCAAAGTCCTGGAGTTTCAGCTTTAGCATCATTCCTTCCAAAGAACACCCAGGACGAATCTCCTTCAGAATGGACTGGTTGGATCTCCTTTCAGTCCAAGGGACTCTCAAGAGTCTTCTCCAACACCACAGTTCAAAAGCATCAATTCTTCAGCACTCAGCCTTCTTCACAGTCCAACTCTCACATCCATACATGACCACTGGAAAAACCATAGCCTTGACTAGATGCACCTTTGTTGGCAAAGTAATCTCTGCTTTTGAATATGCTATCTAGGTTGGTCATAACTTTTCTCCCAAGGAGTAAGTGTCCTTTAATTTCATGGCTGCAATCACCATCTGCAGTGATTTTGGAGCCCCAAAAAATAAAGTCTGAAACTGTTTCCACTCTTTCCCCATCTATTTCCCAAGAAGTGATGGGACCAGATGCCATGATCTTCGTTTTCTGAATGTTGAGTTTTAAGCCAACTATTTCATTCTCCTCTTTCACCTTCATCAAGAGGCTTTTTAGCTCCTCTTCACTTTCTGCCATAAGGGTGGTGTCATTTGCATATCTGAGGTTATTGATATTTCTCTGGGCAATCTTGATTCCAGCTTGTGCTTCTTCCAGCCCAGCGTTTCTTATGATGTACTCTGCATAGAAGTTAAATAAGCAGGGTGACAATATACAGCCTTGATGTACTCCTTTTCCTATTTGGAACCAGTCTGTTGTTCCATGTCCAGTTCTAACTGTTGCTTCCTGACCTGCATAGAAATTTCTCAAGAGGCAGGTCAGGTGGTCTGATATTCCCATCTCTTTCAGAATTTTCCACAGTTTATTGTGATCCACACAGTCAAAGGCTTTGGCATAGTTAATAAAGCAGAAATAGATGCTTTTCTGGAACTCTCTTGCTTTTTCCATGATCCAGCGGATGTTGGCAATTTGATCTCTGGTTCCTCTGCCTTTTCTAAAACCAGCTTGAACATCAGGAAGTTCACGGTTCACATATTGCTGAAACCTGGCTTGGAGAATTTTGAGCATTACTTTACTAGCATGTGAGATGAGTGAAATTGTGTGGTAGTTTGAGCATTCTTTGGCATTGCCTTTCTTTGGGATTGGAATGAAAACTGACCTTTTCCAGTCCTGTGGCCACTGCTGAGTTTTTCAAATTTGCTGGCATATTGAGTGCAGCACTTTCACAGCATCATCTTTCAGGATTTGGAATAGCTCGACTAGAATTCCATCACCTCCACTAGCTTTGTTCGTAGTGATGCTTTCTAAGGCCCACTTGACTTCACATTCCAGGATGTCTGGCTCTAGGTCAGTGATCAACACCATCGTGATTATCTGGGTCATGAAGATCTTTTTTATACAGTTCTTCTGTGTATTCTTTCCATCTCTTCTTAATATCTTCTACTTCTGTTAGGTCCATACCATTTCTGTCCTTTATCAAGCCCATCTTTGCATGAAATGTTCCCTTGGTATCTCTGATTTTCTTGAAGAGATCCCTAGTCTTTCCCATTCTGTTGTTTTCCTCTATTTCTTTGCATTGGTCACTGAAGAAGGCTTTCTTATCTCTTCTTGCTATTCTTTGGAACTCTGCATTCAGATGCTTATATCTTTCCTTTTCTCCTTTGCTTTTCACTTCTCTTTTTTTCACAGCTATTTGTAAGGCCTCCCCAGACAGCCATTTTGCTTTTTTGCATTTCTTTTCCATGGGGATGGTCTGATCCCTGTCTCCTGTACAATGCCACGAACCTCATTCCACAGCTCATCAGGCACTCTATCTATCACATCTAGGCCCTTAAATCTATTTCTCACTTCCACTGTATAATCATAAGGGATTTGATTTAGGTCATACCTGAATGGTCTAGTGGTTTTCCCTACTTTCTTCAATTTAAGTCTGAATTTGGCAATAAAGAGTTCAAGATCTGAGCCACAGTCAGCTCCTGGTCTTGTTTTTGCTGACTGTATAGAGCTTCTCCATCTTTGGCTGCAAAGAATATAATCAATCTGATTTTGGTATTGACCATCTGGTGATGTCCATGTATAGAGTCTTCTCTTGTGTTGTTTGAAGAGGGTGTTTGTTATGACCAGTGCATTTTCTTGGCAAAAGTCTATTAGTCTTTGCCCTGCTTCATTCCGTATTCCAAGGCCAAATATGCCTGTTACCCCAGGTGTTTCTTGACTTCCTACTTTTGCATTCCAGTCCCCTATAATGAAAAGGACATCTTTTTTGGGTGCATAGGAAGCATTATATAATCATATGAGCTATTGTTTACCCTTTTCATGAATGAATATTTCACACCTTTTGCTAAAAGCAGATTCTGCTAAGGCTGTGTAGGGAGACAGTCCTTGGCTCTGAGAATGTAGACGAGGGGACGGGGATAGACATCCAGGCCTCAGAGTGCAGCCACTTTGCTTAGGGAGGTGGGTTGGAGGTTGAAGAGCTGTTTCTGAATGCTTTGTCTCAGGATGAACCAGAATATTGCACTGCAGGAATGGAACTGCTGAGACTTGTCTGCCATCCCCAGAACACTGTTTACGGTGGCCAAGACACCAGCCCTTCTGTGATTCTTCCTGCTGCAATCCCTAATAGCTCCTGTTTTCCGGTTGCTTAGAAGAGATACCTTTCTAAGCAATCCGGTTGCTTAGAAGAGATACCTTTCTAAGCAACAAGACCTAGAATCAAAAAAGCTTCTTGTTTACAGATCAGGACATGTATTTCCAGATACGTGCATAGATGCCAAAATACTGACTTCTTGTTCAAAATGTGGTCCTGCAATGTTTGGGCTGTGTGAGACTCAGTAGCAGCTTTCAGATTAGATTACTCTGAAGCGTGTTCCCTCACTAACAGGCACACATGTACTTAACTCAGGAGTGATATGCCAAACGTGGACAGGTTTTGGTGAATCATTCTTTCACCGTACTCGGTAAAGGCAGCTTCCTCCAAAAACTGTGGGGCAATAGCATCAGAAGATCATGACTTTTGTACTGAGAGTCCTAACCTGAGGAGAGACAGTCAACCTTTTGATCTACTCAGTTTCCCTTCTTCCTTCTTGAAGAAAACACCCCTCCTTCATTGCATGGGGTCTGAGTGAGACTGTGAACATGTGACCTAAACTGGACAAGTCAGAATTGTTTCCCCAAGGATGTTCCCAAGTTTGGGAAGATCATTGAAATTTATCAATTCGTTGGTGGAACCCCCAAAAGACTGCTCAGTCATTTCTGCCTCCTGTAGATCTCAAATAAGCCTAGACTCTCTTCTGTCGGGGCTTCCCTGGTGGCTCAGTGGTAAAGCAGGAGATGTGGGTTCGATCCCTGGGTCAGCAAGATCTCCCAGAGAAGGAAATGGCAACCCATTCCAGTATTCTGGCCTGGAAAATCCCATGGACAGAGGAGCCTGACAGGCTACAGTGCATGACGTTTCAAAAGAGTTGGACACTATTTAGCAACTAAACCATCACTGCTGCCCTTCTATGGTTGCTCAACGTTTCTTCTCATCCTCTGACATACTCTGTATTTTTAATTCATTATTCTTTGGTTTACATTAGTTACCTAGGCCAGACACACAGGGATGGTCCAAGTGTGAGGACTGACAAGAATGATAACTTGGATGAGGTTTTAACAACACTTTAACTGCAGTTGATTCCCAAACCAGCCAATAAGCGAATTATAGACACAGGAGAGGATACATATGAGTGAGTGGGTCCTAGCTCTTTGTAGAGGTATGTCTGAGGTTCAGAGGACAAGGCATCCCACGTAAAGTAAAACCCCTGCCTTTTATACTTTGAGGCTAAAGTAAGGACCAAGTTGAGTTCAAGAGTCTAATGATGGCCTCAAAAAGAATGACATAATGCCATTGGCAGCAACATGGATAGACCTAAAGATTATCACACTAAATCAGAAAGACAAATACCATACATCACTTATATGTGGAACCTAAGATATAACACACATGAACTTATCTATGAAACAAATAGACTCAAAGATGTAGAGAACAAACTGTGGTTGACAAGGGGGAGAGGTGAGTGGGGGAGGGATGGATTGGGAATTTGGGATTAGAAGATGCAAACTACTTTGTAGAGAATGGATAAACAACAAGGTCCTACTGTGTAGCACAGGGAACTACAATATATTCAATAGCCTGTGATAAACCATAATAGAAAAGAATACAAAAAAGAATGTGTGTGTGTGTATGTGTGTATATATATATATATGTATATACATATATATACATGCTCAGTTGCTCAGTCATGTCTGACTCTTTGTGACCCCATGACCTATAGCCCACCACATTCCTCTGCTCATGGGGTTTTCCAGGCAAGAATACTGGAGTGGGCTGTCATTTCCTACTCCATAGGATCTTTCCAACCCACGGATCAAACCCACGTCTCTTGCGTCACCTGCATTGGCAGGTGAGTTCTTTTCCACTGCGCCACCCGGGAAGCCATAGGTACACATATACATGCATGTATAACTGAATCACTTTCCTATACAGTAGAAATTAACACAACATTGTAAATCAACTGTATGTCAGTCAAAGAAATTTTAAAGAATAAAAATAAAAGAGTCTAATAGTAAAAACTTTGTTGTTCTAAAGTGTTATATTTTCTACGAGCTTCCACTGAGCTAACAATAGGGTTGGTTAGGCCATTATCACTGTTGGTCAAAGCCCGTCTATATCCCTGTAGCCAAACATTTTTGCAGGTAGGGCTGATAATATACAACTCCTCCATAATCTGAGTCCAACTTCCTTTCTGTCTTATAACTCACTGTTCCCTTTCACCTACTCTATAGAATTATTATGGGGAAAATACACTTATGTACATTATCAGTAATTCTCTTAACATATCAGCAAGGTAAGAATTATTTAACCATTTTATAGATAAAGGAATGAAAGCTCAGATAAAAGATCTAAGTTCTTACACTGTGCAGGAATTCAAACTCAGATCTTTTTACCTTCAAAATCCACACTCCTGCTTTATCCTATCCTGCCCAGTTTTTGATCCAAGTTCTGATTCTAATTATTTCATTCCCTTGAACAAGCACTTCTCCAGGCTCTGTTGTGAGGAAGCTCATCACCACATCTCTTTACAAAATTGCTGGGACAGGGTGGAGAGGAAACAGAGGAGAGTATAGGGTTACATGACCAAGGGATTTCTGATTAACTATGAAACTATGTAGCTGTTTCTATTCTTTTTGCATTTTTCAATGGCTACTTCTTAAAAAAAATGAGACACAAATATTCTATCTTTGATTTGGAATTAGAAATTCTCCTACCCACCCTAAGAAAATGAAAAGCCCCAGAGGAAAGTGTTTCAGGCTATTTTATCTCTCTCTGCGTGTATTTCTTTCTATATTTGCTTTCCAAGGCTTAGACGTTCTCAGTGGCAGGTTCTCTTTTCAAATTACCCACCAAGGGACTTCCCTGGTGCTTCAGTGGCTAAGACTCCTTATTCCCAGTGCAGGGGCCTGGTTTCGATTCCTGGCCAGGGAACTAGACCCTGCATGCTGCAACTAAAAAGATTCCACATGCCACAACTAAAGGTCCCACAAGCTGCAACGAAGACTGAAGATCCTGTGTGCCGCAACTGAGACCTGGGACAGCCAAAAAAATATTTAAAAAGAAAATAACCCCCAAGTATCTCCTACACTGACAGTAGTAGTTGCTGGGATCACCATCATCATTGTCCTAGGATATTTAATGCTAGTTTAACCACTCATCTTAAGCCCTAAAGGAGCCAGAAACTTAGACTAAAGGGTTCTTTCATCCTGTTTCCTGAATCCCAAGTGTGTTCAGGTGGTCAACACCAAGCAGGACAAAAAAGGGAGCTTCTGTGATCCAGGAATCAGGTTGCATCTGAGAACCTGTCCGTTCTAGAACAAATTCTTAAAGCTGCAGAAGCCCTTCCCCCAACTCCAAAGTATTGGTTTTCATCTCAGACAAAGGAAATAATTGGATTTCTGCACAGAGTTCTGTGATATACTGCTGCCAGCTGCATGGCCGTAAAACCATTAATTCCTTGCAGAGCATTTTATCTCTGCAAGAGAAAGAAGAGGGAGAAACACTTAGCCCAAGTGAAAGGGAAACATTTTCTAAGTGGCACAATGTGAGTTCTATTAACACAGAATCCATCTCAAATGGACTGAAATTCTGGTCAACATTTGAGAATAAAAGCCAGAGAAATTGGAACAGAACAGAGTTCTACCTTCAAGAGCAACCATGTCCGTCATGCAGCAGTTTCTGGCAAAGAGTGTAGAATTCCAGTTCAAGCTGTGTCTTTCTCTCCTTCTAACTCTTGGCTTTGACATCCGTCTCCAACACATCATCACCCACCAAGTGAGAAACAAGCCAGTCTCTCCACTTCCTCTGCCTAGGTTTGCTTTCAACTCAGTGGGGCTTAAAATGTTCATGAGATGCTCCCAGGTCAAATATTTGTGAATCAAATATACTCCAGAAAATGTTGCTTAGTTGCTATGTCCAACTCTTCTGTGACCCCTTGGACTGTAGCCCACCAGGCTCCTCTCTTCATGGGATTTCCCAGGCAAGAATACTGAAATGGTTGCCATTTCTGTCTCCAGGGGATCTTCTCGACCCAGGAATTGAACACGCATCTCCTGCTTGGCAGGCAGATTCTTTAACACTGAGCCACCTGGGAAGCCCCCAGAGAAAAAGCAGGGGCTGGAGAAACACAAAGGCATATATGCAACGCAGCCTTTGCCCCAGGAAGCCTCCAGAAGAGCACACTGAATTAGTTATTTAAATTTATGGGGAAGTGGAAAACACGATTGATAAACAGTGGAACACTGAATACACCCCCACTGAGGGAACAATGTAACAAGGACCCTCACCAGGCATCTCATTGCAGTTATCTGTAATATTCTTACCTATGCAAATAAGGTTCAATGAAAATTAACTCCGCATTCTGTTTAATTTTTTAAGATTCAGTCATATTTCAGGCTGATGAGAAAACTTTCAAGGGTGTGACTAGTTATGGGTATCACTCCAAATTTTTTTTTTTAGTCTCCCCAGTGTTACCTACGCAATAAAAACTTGAGCTCATGGAAGCCAGTACTTCTCTCTCTAATGGGACTAACCCTCTGCAGGCAAGAGACCAAACAAAAGTTAAAGTTTGAGCAAAATAGCTTTAGTTAAGGAGTATCCTCTGGTCCAACCTTTGCTGCATAATCCTTCAAACTTAGAGATAAATTCTTGTCACTTGTTTTAAACATTATTTTTTCAACCACTTTTAGTTAAGACAATTGAGGTTAGCACCTCTGTTTGAACAGCTGCTCACCATTAGCAGAGTAACTACTCTCTGCACCTGGGGGGATCCTAAAAAAGGGGCAAACAGACTGACATCCTTTTCCCTTCAGTCAGAGCTCACTGACCTTGGCCTTGCATCCTTTTGCTCAACTCTTTCTTCTCACCTTCTAAAAGAGTTTTCAAAGCAGATCTCCTTGGGAGATTTTCACAAGGAACATGGATTTGCCTTGCCATCCTCTTGGAGTTTTAATAGTTGAATTTAAGGGATTTTGGAGGAGCGGGCTTGTAGCTGGAAAAGAACTCAAAGCTAGCCTACAAAGGATGGTCCTACATTATGTTAACTGAGCACCAGACACCATTAGGGAGTTTTCATATAATTACTGTGAAAAGAAAGAACCACAAATGTTGAATGTCAGCCAGGAAATAAGTAGGTTACATTTGTGCAGATGGTTAATATTAGGGGGAAGGATATCCAGATTCATGATTTTATTTTTCCTTAACAGCAATATCAACAAAACAAGGCAATTCTTTTCGGGCATTTGAGGTGAAGAACTCAAGTTGTTCATATTTAGGCTTCATTCATGGCTAATTTCTATTAGTCAGTTGTCATCTATTGACCATCACTGCACGGCTAGATTATTCCTAGGATGAGATGCCTAAAGGGTTGTTTTATTCAATTGCTGGCTTCCACATTCATCAGGATTGTTAAAATTGTTTAAGTCTAGCTAAATAAAACACTGCACTTGGACTTGCCCATTTCCCTCCAAAGTTAATTATGTTTTAAAAATGTCCCCTCTGAATTATAATTGTGAATGGTTACACACAGTATTGGGTTGATAGTCTTTTTATCCCAAACAGTCTACTATTGTGCTGATTGGTGCAATAGTACACATCTGCTGAAGGAATGAAGAGCATTTCCTGAATATTCTTTGCTTTCTCCTCCTGTATGGGTATATTTGAGATAGTGAAGAAAGTAGAGGAACAACTATGGGGAGAAGAAGGGAAGATTTAAATGTATGGAGGGGATTCACCCTCCCTTTCACCTCCACATCAACTTCCAAGCCCAACTCTGAGTGAAAGGCATATTTAATGCCATTTGTTTATTTAGATTTTCCAAATGATAGGCCATTTACCCCTTCTGTTGTTGTTCAGTCGACTCTTCATGTCTGATTCTTTGCAATCCCACAGACTGCAGCGTGCCAGGCTTCCCTGTCCTTCACTATCTCCCAAAGTTTGCTCAAATTCATGTGCATTTGAGTCAGTGATGCTTTCTAACCAGCTCATCCTCTGCTGCCCACTTCTCCTTTTGCCTTCAATCTTTCCCAGCATCAGGGTCTTTTCTGATGAATCAACTCTTAAAGTATTGGAGCTTCATCTTTAGTATCAGTCCTTCCAATGAATATTCAGGGTTAATTTCCTTTAGGACTGGTTTGATCTCCTTGCAGTCCAAGGGACTCTCAAGAGTCTTCTCCAGCACCACAGCTTGAGAGCATCAGTTCTGTGGTGCTTAGCCTTTTTTATGATCAAACTCTCACATACATAACATCCATACATGACTACTGGAAAAACCATAGCTTTGACTCCACAGACCTTTGTCAGCAAAGTGATGTCTCTGCTTTTTAATACGCTGTCTAGATTGTTATAGATTTTCTTCCAAGGAGCAAGTGTCTTTGAATTTCATGGCTGCAGTCACCATCCACTGTGATTTTGGAACTCAAGAAATAAAATCTGTCACAGCTTCCACTTTTTCCCCATCTATTTGCCATGAAGTGATGGTACCGGATACCATGATTTTAGTTTTTTGAATGTTGAGTTTTAAGCCAGCTTTTTCACTCTCCTCTTTTGCCCTCATCAAGAGGCTCTTTAATTCCTCTTCACTTTCTGCCACTGCAGTGATGTCATCTGCATATCTGAGGTTATTAATATTTCTTCTGGAAATCTTGATTCCAGTTTATGTTTCAGCCAGCCTAGCATTTTGCATGATGTACTCCACACAGAAGTTAAATAAGCAGGGTGACAATATACAGCCTTAACAAACTCCTTTCCCAATTTTGAAGCAGTCCCTTGTTCCCTGTCCAGTTCTAACTGTTCCTTCTTGATCTGCATAGAGGTTTCTCAGGAGACAGGTAAGGTGGTCTGGTGTTCCCTTCTCTTTAAGAATTTTTCACAGTTCATTGTGATCCACAGTCAAAGGCTTTGGCATAGTCAATAAAGCAGAAATAGATGTTCTTCTGGAACTCTCTTGATTTTTCAATGATCCAGCGGATGTTGGCAATTTGATCTCTGGTTCCTCTGCCTTTACCTCTTTCAGATCAGATCAGATCAGATCAGTCGCTCAGTCATGTCCGACTCTTTGCGACCCCATGAATCGCAGCACGCCAGGCCTCCCTGTCCATCACCAACTCCCAGAGTTCACTCAGACTCACGTCCATTGAGTCAGTGATGCCATCCAGCCATCTCATCCTCTGTCGTCCCCTTCTCCTCTTGCCCCCAATCCCTCCCAACATCAGAGTCTTTTCCAATGAGTCAACTCTTCGCATGAAGTGGCCAAAGTCCTGGAGTTTCAGCTTTCGCATCATTCCTTCCAAAGAAATCCCAGGGCTGATCTCCTTCAGAATGGACTGGTTGGATCTCCTTGCAGTCCAAGGGACTCTCAAGAGTCTTCTCCAACACCACAGTTCAAAAGCATCAATTCTTCGGCACTCAGCCTTCTTCACAGTCCAACTCTCACATCCATACATGACCACAGGAAAAACCATAGCCTTGACTAGACGGACCTTTGTTGGCAAAGTAATGTCTCTGCTTTTGAATTTACCTCTTTAGGTGACATTAAAAGGGCTGATCCATGTCAATGTATGGCAAAAACCACTACAATATTGTAAAGTAATTAGCCTCCAATTAAATAAATTAAAAATTTTAAAGGTTATCAACCAGTAACAAACAAGGACCTACTGTATAACACATGGAACTCTGCTCAATGTTATGTGGCAACCTGAATGGGAGGAGAATTTGGGGGAGAAGGAATATATGTATATGTGTGGCTGAGTCCCTTCACTCACTGTTCTCTTCAAACTATCACAACATTGTTTGTTAATCGGCTATACTCCAATACAAAATAAACGGTTTTTTTTTTAAAAAAAGGTTATCAGCCAGGGAGTCATGAAGCATTAAACCACCCACCTAAAGTCACAATGGAGTCCAACGTATACACTATGAAGATACATAATTCATAAGTGAATGAATTATGAATTCATAATTCATTCACTTCGAAAAGATGTAGACAGAAGCTGTACTGTATAATCATAAGGGATTTGGCTTAGATCATACCTGAATGGCCTCCTATTCACCTCTTATTTTTTTAATATACATTTATTTATTTTAATTGGAGGCTAATTACTTTACAATATTGTAGTGGTTTTTGCCATACATCAACATGAATCTACCACGGGTGTACACGTGTTCCCCATCGTGAACCTCTCTCCCACCTCCCTCCCCATACCATCCCTCTGGGTCATCACAGTGCACCAGCCCCGAGCATCTTGTATCATGCATCGAATCTGGTGTGGCAATTCATTTCACATATGATATTATACATGATTTAATGCCATTCACCCAAATCATCCCACCCTTGCCCTCTCCCACAAGTCCAAAAGACTGTTCTATACATCTGTGTCTCTTTTGCTGTCTCGCATACAGGGTTATCATTACCATCTTTCTAAATTCCATATATATGCATTAGTATAATGGCAACCCACTCCAGTACTCCTGCCTGGAAAATCCCATGGATGGAGGAGCCTGGTAGGAGGCAGTCCATGGGGTCATGAAGAGTCGGACACAACTGAGAGACTTTACTTTCACTTTTCACTTTCATGCACTGGAGAAGGAAATGGCAACCCACTCCAGTGTTCTTGCCTGGAGAATCCCAGGGACGGCAGAGCCTGGTGGGCTGCCATCTATGGGGTCGCACAGAGTCAGACATGACTGAAGTGACTTAGCAGCATACTATATTGGTGTTTTTCTTTTGGCTTACTTCACTCTGTATAATAGGCTCCAGTTTAATCCACCTCATTAGAACTGATTCAAATGTATTCTTTTTAATGGCTGAGTAATACTTCATTGTGTATATGTACCACAGCTGTCTTATCCATTCGTCTGCTGATGGACATCTAGGTTGCTTCCATGTCCTGGCTATTATAAACAGTGCTGCAATGAACATTGGGGTACACGTGTCTCTTTCAATTCTCGTTTCTTTGGTGTGTATGCCCAGCAGTGGGATTGCTGGGTCATATGGCAGTTCTATTTCCAGTTTTTTAAGGAATCTCCACACTGTTCTCCATAGTGGCTGTACTAGTTTGCATTCCCACCTACAGTGTAAGAGGGTTCCCTTTTCTCCCCACCTTCTCCAGCATTTATTGCTTGTAGACTTTTGGATAGCAGCCCTTTTGACTGGCGTGAAATGGTATGTCCTTGTGGTTTTGATTTGTATTTCTCTGATAATGAGTGATGTTGAACATCTTTTCATGTGTTTGTTAGTCATCTGTATGTCTTCTTTGGAGAAATGTCTGTTTAGTTTTGGCCCATTTTTTGATTGGGTTGTTTATTTTTCTGGAATTGAGATGTAGGAGTTGCTTGTATATTTTTGAGATTAATTCTTTGTCAGTTGCTTTGTTTGCTATTATTTTCTCCCATTCTGAAGGCTGTCTTTTCACCTTGCTTATAGTTTCCTTTGTTTTGCAGAAGCTTTTAATTTTAATTAGGTTCCATTTGTTTATGTTTGCTTTTGTTTCCAATATTCTGGGAGGTGGGTCATAGAGGATCCTGCTGTGATGTATGTCGGAGAGTGTTTTGCCTATGTTCTCCTCTAGGAGTTTTATAGTTTCTGGTCTTACGTTTAGATCTTTAATCCATTTTGAGTTTATTTTTGTGTATGGTGTTAGAAAGTGTTCTAGTTTCATTCTTTTACAAGTGGTGGACCAGTTTTCCCAGCACTACTTGTTAAAGAGATTGTCTTTTCTCCATTGTATATTCTTGCCTCCTTTGTCAAAGATAAGGTGTCCATATGTGCGTGGATTTATCTCTGGGCTTTCTATTTTTTTCCATTGATCTATATTTCTGTCTTTGTGCCAGGACCACACTGTCTTGATGACTGTATTCACCTCCTATTCACATACCCAGGAAAGCATAATCGCTGGTGCAGCATGCCTTCTAAACACAACCCAATAACTTTATCTGTATTCAACTTATGACAGAATGACCAGTTCCAATGCGACTGAAATCACTTATAGACTTTGAGATATAAGGGATTTAAATGGCAATTTTGTCTACATTAGATTTCAGCTTTAGTGTCTTTGGAACTAACCCCAAGTAATTTATGACCTCACTATACCCCAAAGATGAACACGTTGACTTCTGAAACTAATTGTTTCTCATTGTGCTTCACTCTTTCATCCCAGGCACCAGCATTTCCCCCATAAGAAATGCTTGGAAACCGGGAATCATCTTTAACTTAACCCGTGCCTTTATTCAGTTTTCGAGCATGTGCTACATGCAAGGCACTGTGCCAGATGCTGTGGGAGAAAAAAAGGAATATGTAAAACAGTCCCTGACCTCATTAAGGCAGGGTTGAGCAGAGTCAGACATGCATACACGTGAAAAGATAATTAATAAATAAAACATAAGAGCTAAATGACTATGGAAATCATCTGGGCATGGGTGAAGAGCAAGACTTCAGGTGGAGTACATGCTGACCCATCCCTGCAACCATGATGAGAGCAAAGAGTGGAGCACACGAGAGAGACTGGTAAGAACAGGCGAGGGTCCAGGAAAGCAACAAGGCCTCTGGATTTTGTCTTCTTCATGCTCCATGCAGTTGTCCCCTCCTGTCAGTAGAACTCCCCCACACATTCCATGTTTGAACTCTAATAGTAGTGACTGGCTAGAATTTTTTGAGCACTGTTTTATATAAAGAACTGTTCCAAATACTTTACACATATAAATTATTTAATCCTCAAACCACTTTATAAGGTAAATTCTCTTATAATTCCTATATCACAGGTAAGGAGACAGGAAGGTAAAGGAGACAGAGAGGTAAACAATCTTGCTTCATGTTAAATATCCAGCAAACTGAACACCAGAAAGCCATCCCAGTCTTACTTTTCCATCACACTGACTCTGTGTCATTCAAAATGTCAGTTCTAACCTCAAAAACACAACTCTCATTTGCCTTCTACCACTTAAGAATGTCTGAAACCTCCTTAATTACCTAAAAAATGACTTACCTTCCTTAGGCTGGTAATTCAAGAGCTGAGCCTCAGCAATCAGCTTTAACCCACCCTGCCAACATGATTGGAGAAGGAAATGGCAACCCACTGCAGTGTTCTTGCCTGGAGAATCCCAGGGATGGGGGAGCCTGGTGGGCTGCCGTCTATGGGGTTGCACAGAGTTGGACACGACTGAAGCGACTTAGCATCAGCAACCGACATGATTCTTTTCATCTCTTCTCCAGTGAGAGCCCTCCACTCTAACCAAGCTGGTCCACACACTGGCCCCCCAAGGCACTTATATCTTCCTGACCATGATCACAGATATGGCTTCCAGAGTCCTTTAGATGATAGCCTGCTTGTGTGGTGACAAAACCAGATCCTTACACCAGCAGCAGTCAGACCATTGCAGATCTAAAGGTTTAGCTTCCAAAAAGGCAACTCAAGGTTAACTTGTAGTTAGACCACATTCTTCTTAATTCAAAATTCATTCATTATCAACTAAAATTACCAAGTATTGCTTGTTCTGAAATAAGAATTTCTGCCATTCCAGATCTCTTCTACACAGTAATTTTGAAAAAAAATTTTTAAGAAAAGTGCCAGATATTACATACATCCCTTTTCAATTTTATCGTACTAGCTTCTGTTCAATTTTTCCACCCTGAGATTTTAAAAATACTAATTCTTTCCATTCACCTATTAATATTGTCTTAGTAAGATACATTTACATAGCCATCCATATTGTTGATTTTGAAAACTCTTGATATGATTTGGTCCAAAGAGTAGGGAAGATTTTTTTTCCAAATTGGTTTTGATCCGCTAAATCAGCATGCTTCAGGTTGAACATTTGTTCAGTCAACTATGAATCCATCTAAATTCTCTGTGGTTTAGTCTACATTTATTTGTCTGCATAATTATCATAGGGCACTTTATCAAAAGCTTTGCTGAATCTTTTGTTTGCTCCATGCACACATATCCCTGATAACTCTAATAACTTGAAAACCTCAGTGACCTATTTAGAGATAATTGAGTCTTAGTTTATTTATACTTGCTCCTGATGATGTCCACCTTTCTAAGTGCTTTCAAACTACTAGTTTAGTAATTTAATTCAAAATTTCACCAATAACTAGTACCAAGTTTGTGAATTCTCCCTATAAAACTGGAACGTGCCCACTACCATCCTTTGGTAACTTTTATTTTTGCAGTGCTTTTCCAAGGCTGATGTAATGATCCTGTATTAGTTTCCTATTGCTCCTGTAACAAATTACCATATATTTATTGTCTTAAAACAGTATAGATTTGTCATGTTACAGTTCTGGAGTTCAAAAGTCAGAAACCAATACCACTGGCTAAAATCGGTATCAACATACCAAGGTATCAGCATGGCAGCATACCTTCTGGAGTCTTTGAAGGCAGAACACATTCCCTTGCCTTTTCCAGCTTCTAAATGCCACCCGTATCACATCTCTAACCTTTGTTTCCATGATCTTCTCTTCTCTTCTCTGGTTTTCCTGCCTCCTTTTTATAAGGATCCTTGTGATTACATTTTACCACCCAGATAACCAGGTAAACTTTCCATCTCAAGATCTTTAAGTTAACCACATCAGTAAAGTCCCTGTAGGCAGGTCAGCAGGGGTCACTGTCACAGATTTTGGGGATAAGAATGACGACATCTTTGGAAGAGGCTATTCTGCCTATTACAAGATCCCAAGATAAACACATAAGCAAGTTGCTTCGATATCTTTGGATATAATGCATTTGGCTTAAATACTAAATGCATTTTAATGGGCTAATACTCTTACTATCATCTTTACTGTCTGGACTATAGTATTCTTTGACATTTTTAACATTTCTGTGTTAAAAAACCTTTTCCTTAAGAGGGGAGAGGCACGTAAAAAAGACAGCTGAGGGGTTCTGCTTTCTCTGTCATTTCATTTGATACCATCTTCCCCAAACAATGATCTCTTCCTTTTTTGTGTTTTTTTGTTTGTTTGTTTGTTTGTTTTTACTTTAAAAAATAAGTGAAAACACCAAACATTTTTTAAAAGAATTTTAATTTATTTTTACTGATGTAACATTGGATTTGGAAACAGTGACAGACTTTATTTTCTTGGGGCCTAAAATCACTGCAGATGGTGACTGCAGCCATGAAATTAAAAGATGCTTGCTCCTTGGAAGAAAAACTATGACCAACCTAGGCAGCATATTAAAAAGCAGAGACATTACTTTGCTGACAAAGGCCCATCTAGTCAAAGCTATAGTCTTTCCAGTAGTCATGTACAGATGTGAGAGGTGGACTATAAAGAAAATTGAGCACCAAAGAATTAATGCTTTTGAACTGTGATGTTGGAGAAGACTCTTGAGAGTCCCTTGAATTGAAAGATCAAACCAGTCAATCCTAAAGGAAATCAGTCCTGAGTATTCATTGGAAGGACTGATGCTGAAGTTGAAACTCTAATACTTTGGCCACCTGATGCAAAGAACTGACTGATTTGAAAAGACCCTGATGCTGGGAAAGACTGAGGGCAGGAGGAGAAGGGGACAACAGAGGTGGAGATGGTTGGATGGCATCACCGACTTGATGGACATGAGTTTGAGCAAGCTCCAGGAGCTGGTGATGGACAGGGGTGCCTGGCACACTGAAATCCATGGGGTCTCCAAGACTCAGACACGACGGAGCAACTGAACTGAACTGAACATTGGATTGCAACATTATGTAAGTTTTCTCTGTACAACATTATATTTATACTTCTATATACTCTACAGTTTTTGGTTTTAACATTTTCCCAAGTCTCAACTTACAGTCAAAGTTCTGGATATAGCATCTGTAGAGATTTGTGCCACATCTGTGGTCTTACATGCATCCTTAGCTATGTGCCCTGTTTCTAAGATTCTGTTTTTGTTCCTTCTAAATCTAAGCTTGGATTTTTCCTTGAGCATGTTGTATTTCTTTAATGTCTTCTCAGAGTCCTTCTCATTAGGATAAACCAAAATTACAGAGTAAGCATTCCTTTTTTTAAAGCTACTTATTCTTCTTAAGTGATAGTCCCTTTTAGAAACTGACTATGGACTCATTTTACCTTTCTCTGATTAAAAAGAATCCAATGGATGTGTCTGAACATGCCCATTTGTTCCCTTTCTCTGCCATTATGAATTCCAGGGTGACTCAGTCACTTCCTCCCATGTCTCCCATATCTCTGTTTCACCAACTGCTTTTCTTTTCTGGTCAGAATTCATTTTGTCCTTTAATCAGCTGTTCCAGTTTTAGCAATAGGAGTTTCCCAGCAGATGTTTGGAGAGTTAAAGTTGTGACATCACCACATGAGTATTATAGGGCCAAGCAGTCATTACCTCAACCCCCATCACTTCTGTGCACCCTTTCATCTCTGCCCACAGGTTTCCATACACAATTCTGGACTTTTCCACATGTTACTTTGCTAACATCTAATGCTATGACTTGAGTGGGAGGGCTGGAGCTAAGAAAAGTTAGAGCACCAACTAGAGGTAGGTTCAGAGAGGAGTCAGTAAGCAGTCCAAATCCATCTGCATGTTCTGTAGGTGAATGCACAAAGGACAGGCACTCTGGTTTAGTTTAAGGGAGTCACACAGTTGCAGGAAAGAAAACTTCACTCCAGCTACAGGAGTAGAGCATGTAGCTGAGGCTATGGCAATCATTACATTTTCCTCCATAACCACAGGAGTCAGAGATGAGCACACAACCTGAGTCAGGCGAGTCAGAGTAAACATCAGGATTTTGGCTGGGGAGGCTGGAATGAAGTTTCTCTGGCCTGTATAAAAAGCCTACAGTTCATTGAATGCTTGCAGGAATCTTGGGACCATAAGAAGAGCTCATTTTAAATAAAGTGGACACCATGGAAGGAGAAAAAGACAAAATGACAGCAATCAGGTTCTTGATGACATCAGCGAATCATAGTCAAGTCTTCCCTGTGACCAGCCCCTCTTTAGGATTTTCATTTAATGTTGAAGCCCCTATGAGTTGGGGTTGCTATTCAAAATGTGTCCTTCTACTCTGCAACTTGATCTGAAGCTCTGTTCCCTCAAATTTCAACAATAACTAGGAGATTGGGTTAAAATATTAAGTACATTTTATTTTTATTACTAATATTTCTGAATATTAAACCTGGGCCAAAAAAAGTGGTTTATTTTTGTAAACTGGAAAATGCCACTAGAAAAGGACAAAATATACAGATGTATAGCATTATTAAAGGGACAGGTGTCAGGAAGTAGTCTTGTTAGACGGCATGGTGGAATTTTGGCTGAGATGAAAAGGAGGTTTGAAAAGACAGAGACAAACTCCCAGGGTGCAAGTCCCAAAAGAAAGCAAGGGTGAAACTTGTCAGGGATGAGGGGGATTGAGGGAGCTCCCATTGAGTTGGAAGACAGGGTGGGAAGATGGTGAGACAAATAACTTGAGAATTGTTGGGGGTGAGGAAACAACTGATTTGGAGTTCAGTCCACTCAGTGAGTCAAGTGGAGTCAAAGAGGACTGAAGGAGTGTTAAGAATCAAGAATGACAGAGGGATGAGAAGTGATATAAAGGAGAAGGTGATCTGGCAGGAATGAAGGAGTGGAGAGTTACGGGGGAAAGCTATGGTCAGTGAGTCAGCCCTGAGTTCTAGTTACGTAAGGGCATTGTCATCTTCTACTTTCTGTCTCTGTCTCTATGCAGGCTACAAAAAAGTATAAGGAGATGTTCTTTTAAAATGCCATATTTCCTCCCAACATTTTGCTTCCACAGTCTCAATTTCGATCTCAGGCACAAATATACCTGGGCAGCTGGTGGAATCAATTAGATCACTTAATCAAATATCAGTGATGTATATGGAATTCCATTCCTCCTCTCCTTCAACCAGGTACATAAACATCCCTGAATCCTACAAACACCCATAAGAATAAACCTGTAAAATATCCCTTTTTGGATACCAAGAGTGGCCCCCAATCAGAGAATTTAGCTTTTGCTAATAAATTTTATAGTTCTCTTCCCAAGACTCTCCTCCCTTATTAAACCAATTCCATTTTCCACTATAACAGGAAAAAAAACTTGTAAAAACCCTAAAGGGCCATGTGTGCTTAGTCACTTCAGTTGTGTCCAACTCTTTGCAACCCCCACGGACCGCAGCCTGCCAGGCTCCTCTGTCCATGGGATTCTCCATGCAAGAACACCACTGTGGGTTGCCATGCCCTCCTCCAGGGGATCTTCCTGACCCAGGGATCGAACCCACATCTCCTACATCTCCTGCATTGCAGGCAGATTCTTTACCGCCAAGCCACTGAGGCAGCGCCCTAAACGGCTATAGATATTGTCTAATCCACCTCCCTCTCTTTTGCAATCTGGAAAGTTGAGGCCCAGAAAATGACAAATACTCATACAGGAATGGCCAGCCTGGCATCTGCATTAGTATTGTGGTGCACTGAGCCCTGGCCTTGGTTTGTTCCTCCACATACCGAGGGGCTCTCCTCAGCCCACTTTTCCTAGCAAACTAAATTTTGCTTAAGGTCCATCTTTTGTACGAAAATTTATCCTCATTTCTGCCCAATTCCTGATTATGTATAGGGTTTATGTATGTGTATGTTTCTACTGATTTTAGTCTCTTTCCCCCATAAGACTATAAGCACCACTCCCCACCATGCATGGACCACCTCTCAATGATGTTAAGCATCTTTCATGTGCTTATTTGCCATTTGGACATAGAGAAATGTCTATTTATATCCTTTGCTCATTTTCTAAATTGAGTCGTCTTTTGTTGTTGGGTTGTAAGAATTCTTTATATATTCTGGATATTAGTTCTTTATCAGATATATGGTTTGCAAATATTTTCTTCCATCCTATGTATTGACATTTCACTTTCTTTGATGAAATGCAATTAATTTTTTTCTTTCACCACTATGTTCTTAGTCCGTAGGATCTTTGAACTCCAGACCTCACTGCCAGTGATGTCATATCTTCCTTACTTCACCTTTAGAGGAACACATCTGGTGGATCATTGACGAGTCAAAGATTGGCTCCTACAAGGGCAAGTCAAAGGATCTGAAAAGCAGGAGTAACAGAGGGAGCAGGGATCCCATGGAGAAACATGGTCACCCGACGAGTGCTTTCAGCAAGGGGTAGGGTAAGGGATCTTTCCAGACAAAAATGCACACACATGGTGGCCACACACACCAGGAAAGCTGTCTCCCATAGCTGCCTGCACCTGGAAACTGGCTGCCACCCAGTGGTGGAAATGGGCAAGGCTTTAGGGTACTAGTTAACAGTCAGTTACTAGTTGCTAACAAAAACATTTTGCTTGAAGTTTCAGATAGGCCGCTCTTTGGGACAGGATGTGTTTGGTTTTGGGGTTGTATTTTGCTCCACTGGGTTTCAGTGAAGGACAGGCTCCTCTTCCTAAGTTTGAAACTGCCACCCTGGAGAGTTGCTTCCAAAGGCACAGCACCACATTCCAGCAGGAAAGCGGCACTGTCTTGACTGGAGCAGTTTGCTTGGTGGCCCAGTTGTGCCCGTTATATGCTACTTGTACACTTTACAGATTTCTAACCTGCTAACAGTAGGCTCCTTAATTTGAGGTGATTTTCCAGGAGTGAAAGATCTGGTGGGATGATGGCTGTAGCTGTGAACCAGAGAGGACACAAGCCCTAACCTTGGGTTTGACCTTCTTACTCCAAACTCTAAATGATCAGAACAGATAACACTAAATTTGGGAGGATCGAGAAGAAGTCTCACTTAATAGACTAATTATTTTAAGTTATAATACAGTAGTAACATCTCCAAGGCACCTCAATTCAATTCAGCTTTTTATTGGCTAGTGGCAGAAATACATCTCAAATTAGTTTAAACAAAAGGTGGAGTTCATAGTAAGGATTTGGGGATATCTCATGAAATCACAGGGGGCTTCCCAGGTGGCGCTAGTGGTAAAGAACCCGGCTGCAAATGCAGGAGACACAAAAGACGGGTTTGATTCATGAGTTGGGAAGATCCCCTGGAAGAGGGCATGGCAACCCACTCCAATATTCTTGCCTAGAGAATCCCATGGACAGTCCATGGGTCTCCATGGGCTACAGTCCATAGGGTTGCAAAGAGTTGGACACAACTGAAGTGACTTTGCACATGTAATCACAAGTAGGTTGTAAAACCAAATTATTAACTAGTAAGGTATGTTGTAGGGCCTCCTGGATAGTGGGAACCTAAATTCAGTCTTACTTAAACTCTGTCTCTATCTATGCTATAGTCTGTGTTGATTCCATTCTCTCTTAGACAGAGAATTCTCAAGAGAATCCTCTCTCCATTCCATTCTCTCATAAAGCTGGAAACAAAAGCATTGAAAGGTCCCCTATTTTGCATTGCAGCTCCTACCGTGGAGGGTCTATATGAGTCAGGGCTCAGTCACAGATAACAGGAACCCCTCCTATAAGTTTAAGCAGAAGGTAGAAGGATCAAGTTTTACCATGTGATGCCTGCGCCCTCCATCATTCCTAGAATTAGGTGCTTACAAAATCACTGGAAGAGCTGGAGATATAGACACCATGATGAGCTTCCAGGAATAACTTCTAGAACAATACTATGTATTTGCTGCCACAATCAGAAGGCTTCCCATTGCTTCTGCTGCTCTCCTTGCAAGTGGAATTGATGTCTCATGTTCTGCTTCTGACACGCCCAAAGCTAAGTGCCAGCCATTGGGACCTCAGCTACCTCAGTCACAGAAAATTGAACATCTACATACCATGCTCACCCAGAAGCTCACAACATGCACTGCTGCCTTCTACATCTCTCAGGAGCCTCTGCTTGGTATCAGTTAAGTCACATGAAAACCCAGCTATAAGAGACACTGGGTAAGAATGTGCAAAAATAGGAACCCTGTGCATAGTGCATGGGAATGGAAAATGGTGCAGCTGTTGTGGAAAACAGTATGGAAATTCCTCAGAAAAATTAAAAATAGAACTACCATAGGATTAAGCAACCCTACCTTTGGGTATATATCCAATTCAATCTTAAAATAGGATCTTAAAGAGATAACTATACATGCAGGTATAGTGCAGAATTACAACAGCCAAAATTTGAAGTAACCTAAATGTCCATTGACAAATAAAAGGATTTTTTTAAAATGTGGTATATACATACAATAAAATATTATTCAACCTTAAAAAATAAGTAAATCTGATCACAGGCTACAACATGGATAAACCTTGAGGATATTATGCTAAGTTAAATAAGCTTACCATAAAAAAAAATTACTGCATGATTCCACAAGCATGAAATACTTAAAATAGCCAAAATCAGAGAGACAGAAAGTAGAATGGTGGTGGTCAGGGGCTGGGGAGAGGAGAAACTGGGGAGTAGTCTTTTTTTTTTTTTTTAAAGTATAGAGTTTTGATCTTGCAAGTGGAAAAAGTTCCAGAGATGATCCTGCTCCCCACACATGTGCTTGCATATGATAATTTACCACTCCAAAGGCAGCAAGGTCTCATGGGTATGCATTCCCAAAAGAACAGGGAATAAGAAAGAATCCCTATAAACTCCAACTAACACAAAGGAAGCTCTCCAAGTCCTGCTCCACGTAGACTTCACCTGTATAACCTAAGTGGGGTCAAAAGCAATGTTCTCTTTTTTAAAAGTTGACAAAACCGAGGAAAATTTGTAATTTCAGTCACATTGGAGAGTCTAAATTAGAGGTTAATTTGGGTGTGTAAATGGGTTGTAAGTATTCATGATAAATATTGGGTATATATATCTATGTTGTTGTTGTTCAGTCAGCAAGTCGTGTCCAACTCTGCAACCCCATGAACTGCACCATCCCAGGCTTTCCTCCTGTCCTTCCTTATCTCCCAGAGTTTGCTCGAATTCATGCCCATTGAGTCAGTGATGCTATCTCATCATCTAATCCTCTATCGTCCCCTTTTCCTCCCGCCTTCAATCTTTCCCAGCATCAGGGTCTTTTCAAATGAGTCAGCTCTTTGCATCAGGTGACCAAAGTATTGGAACTTCGGCTTCAGCATCTGTCATTTCAATGAATATTCAGGGTTGATTTCTTTTAGTATTGACTAATTGGATCTCCTTACAGTCCAAGGGATTCTCAAGAGTCTTCTCCAGCACCACAATTGGAAATCATCAATTGTTCAGCACTCAGCCTTCTTTATGGTCCAAAGTCCATATTACTTTATAATTTTCAGTAACTTTCTTCTTCTGAATCTTTCCCATCTTATCCAAGTCTAAGAAGTTCTTTAATAACAAAAAGGCCTGTTAAGATCCAATGATGACTGTTTTCCTAACAGAAGTAAAAAAAATTTCAATCTACTATGGAGAATTATATCGATTCCCTGGAAGACAGAAGAGGTTTCAGTCATTTTATGTCCATCATAGAATTTTTTTCTTCTAATTAAAATCAGTTCTCATGACCATGACCAGGCCACATAATGGCCCTCCAAAGATATTTGTGTCTTAACCCCCAGAACCTGGAAATATGCCTCAGTACTTCACATGGCAAAAGGGATTTTGCTGACAGGATTAAGTTTAGAGCCTTGAGATTGGGCATTTACCCTGGATTATCCATGTGGGCCCAATCACTTGGGTTCTTAAACCCATCTGAAACCCTTTCCTAACTGTGATCAGAGGGTGACATGACCACAGAAGGGTCAGAGGGCTGTAACATTGCTGCTGGCTTTGAAGATAGAAGAAATGAGTCAAAAGCCAACTGATATGAGTGGCTTCTAGAAGTTAGAAAAGGTAAAATATTAACACGTACATATATTTCTCCCTTTGTCAACCTCCAGAAAGGAAGGCTTTCAACACTTTAATTTTATCCTAGTGAGACCCATTTGGACTTCTGACCTCCAGAGCTGTGGTGGTGGTAGTTTAGTTGCTAAGTTGTGTCTGACTCTTGGGACCCCATGGTCTATAGCCCTCCAGGCTCCTCTGTCCATGGGCTTTCCCAGACAAGAATATTGGAATGGGTAGTCATTTCCTTCTCCAGGGGATCTTTCCAACCTAGGGATTGAACTTGGGTCTCCTGTGTTACCTGAACTGCAGGTGTGTTCTTTACCACTGAGCTACCAGGGAAACCCAACCTCCAGAGCTATATAATAATGAATTTGTGTTAAGTCACCAGGTTTGTGGTAATTTGTTATAGCAGCAGTAGAAAACAAATAAAATGACAAAAATGAACTTCAGAGAGAATATTTTTTTTAAAAATACATGATGACAGAGACCATGTGGGTGAAGTAGGAATATTCTACCCAACCCTAGTTTGATTCCTGGGTCAGGAAGATTTCCTGGAGAAGGGATAGGCTATCCAGCCCAGTTTTCTTGGGCTTCCATGGTGGCTTAGATGGTAAAGAATCTGCCTGCAATAGGGGAGACCTGGGTTCAATCTCTGGGTTGGGAAGATCCCCTGGAGGAGGGCATGGCAAGCCACTCCAGTATTCTTGCCTGGAGAATCTCATGGACAGAGGAGCCTGGTAGGCTACAGTCCATGGGGTTGCAAAGAGTTGGACACAACTGAATGACTAAGCACAGAACAGCTGATATTCTAGTAACATTCACTTGTGGATGGAACTCAGCACTTTTTTTGCATAAGCTCATCACACATCTCGTTACTGTGAAAAGCAAGGACAGAAATACAACCAGAAGGAAATGGAAGGCACTCTCTTTCAAATGTTCATAAAGGGTGACCATGTTTTATAAGTTACATTATCTCATTTCTCATATTGTTTGAAGTTACCAACCTTGTCACCACTGAGTTTTAGGGTGTCAGGGCAATCAAGTGTCCATCCATAAAAAGAAACACTAAATATCACACACAACCCAAATAAAATGATGGTAACTGGAAAATAATAGGAGATTCTTGAAAGAAGGATGATAATAAAAGAGTTAGGACCATGAGGTCCAGCCCCTTCACCTGGGAGAACTGTCCTCCTGTGCTGGCCATGGAGGACACAAATTTTATTTAATTTGCGTCATACTATTAGAGGCTTCTAGAACTTTGAAATAAAAGAAAATTGTAGGAAATCATGTACTCCCTTTCCCAGAACTGTTTTTCTTTCTTAAGCTCATCATTGGAAGCTATTGCTGCTCCATTTTTGCCTCCTTAAAGTTACAGTGAATGTTTCTCATGAGATGACATGGAACCACTATTAAAGGTATAGGAAATAAATAGACTACATCACAATCATGAGACACAGGGCTCTAGTTATGAGGGTCAGCCTGTCTGATCAGACCAACCACTATATAGCCATCTACTTGCATAGTTCCTAGAAATCCCAAGAAGCACAGTTACATATACCTTCCCAAGTCAACACATGTACACCCACCCCCACCCTTTGCACCTGGTCACAGCCACCGAGCTCTGTGAAGCCTTGCTTTGTAGTATAAACTTCCCAATACCATGGACATAGGTGATTGGCCTGGGAGTGGGCAACTGACACAGATTAGTAAATCAGAGTCTCTTCTCTAAGAAAGCAGACCTGGAGAAAGAAGGGGGATGGGGGTGTGACACAGACAGTGACAGAGAGAAATTTTCCTGGAGAATCACAGCTATAACATTGAAACTCAAAGGCTGTGGGGAAAACTAGTTTTTTCTATCAGATAAATCGAACAAGTAGAGGAAACTAGACTGTAAAAAGAAAGAAAGAAAAATGAAGCAGACATAGAGATACACTCTTGTGGTTACCTTCTGCTCTTGCCTTAGCTGCATCCCTACCCTAAAGTATTCTAAAACATCTCCTTGCCCTTTCAATAAATTATTTTGATTTAGTTGGTTTGAGTGGATTTTGTCCATATACAACCAATGACTCATGACGAATAAGGTCCAGTGCTGAGGAGTGAGTTTGAGTTGTGATGACATGGCTTTTGGGTGGAATACAGCCTTGGCAGCCTACTGTCTTACACCACCATTAGTGTCTCCCTTCTATAGGCAAATATGCAAGAACTAACCAGAGAAGAAGGCTGATTTTAGATGCCTCTTTTAAAGATATAAGGAGGAAGGTAAGAGATTCCCTTGCTAGTTTCAAAAATAACTGTTTTACTCTACTTTCTCCTGCATATATCTCAAGAGGAGAAATAAACTAAGGAGCCAATTGCTTTAGTCATTTACAAAAATGGCTATGATTGGAACAAATGAAAGTAGAAACTTGCTGCTGCTGCTAAGTCGCTTCAGTCGTGTCCGACTCTGTGCGACCACATAGACGGCAGCTCACCAGGCTCTGCTGTCCCTGGGATTCTCCAGGCAGGAACACTGGAGTGGGTTGCCATTTCCTTCTCCAATAGAAACTTACTAGTAAGCTAAATAATACAAAGGGCTAACTCAGACCAGAATTCATGTGATGATAAATTACTGCACTGTCTCTGAAAAACATCTACTTCTACTTCATTTACTGTGCTTAAGCCTTTGACTCTGTGTATCACAGCAAACTATGGAAAATTCTTGAAGAGATGGGAATACCAGACCACATTACCTGCCTCCTGAGAAATCCATATGCAGGTCAAGAAGCAACAGTTAGAACAAGACATGGAACAATGGACTGGTTCAAAATTGGGAAAGGAGTACTACAAGGCTATATATTGTCATCCTACTTCACTTCAGTTGCTCAGTCAGGTCCGAATCTCTGCGACCCCATGGACTGCAGCACGCCAGGCTTCCCTGTCCATCACCAACTTCTGAAGCTTACTCAAGCTCATGTCAATCAAGTTGGTGATGCCATCCAACCATCTCATCCTCTGTCATCCCCTTCCTATGAGCCATGCCGTGTAGGGTCACCCTACTTATTTAACTTATATGCAGAGTTACTGCTGCTGCTGCTAAGTCACTTCAGTCATGTCCAACTCTGTGCAACCCCATAGACAGCATCCCACCAGGCTCTTCTGTCCACAGGATTCTCCAGGCAAGAATACTGGAGTGGGTTGCCATTTCCTTCTCCAATGCATGCACGCGTGCTAAGTTGCTTCAGTAGTGTCCAACTCTGTGTGACCCTATGGACAACAGCTCACCAGGCTCCTCTGTCCACAGGATTACTTAGGCAAGAATACTGGAGTGAGTTGCCATTTCCTTCTCCCTATATGCAGAGTACATCATGTGAAATGCCAGGTTGGATGAAACACAAGCTGGAATCAAGATTGCCGGGAGAAATATCAATAACCTCAGTTATGCAGATGACACCACTCTTATGGCAGAAAGTGAAGAAGAACTAAAGAGCCTCTTAATGAAGGTGAAAGACAGTGAAAAAGCTGGCTTCAAACTCAACATTCAAAAAATGAAGATCAAGGCATCCAGTCCCATCACTTCATGGCAAATAGATGGGGAAACAGTGTCAGACTTTATTTTCTTGGGCTCCAAAATCACTGCAGATGGTGATTGTGCAGTCACAAAATTAAAAGACCCTTGCTCCTTGGAAGGAAAGTTATGACCAACCCCTACAGCATATTAAAAAGCAGAGATACTATTTTGCCTACAAAGACCCATTTAGTCAAAGCTATGGTTTTTCCAGTAGTCATGTATGGATGTCAGAGTTGGGCCATAAAGAAGGCTGAACCCTGAAAAATTGATGCTTTTGAACTGTGGTGTTGGAGAAGACTCTTGAAAGCCCCTTGGACTTCAAGATCAAATCAGTCAATCCTAAGGAAATCAATCCTGAATATTCATTGGAAGGGCTGATGCTGAAGCTGAAGTTCCAATACTTTGGCCACCTGATGAGAAGAGCCAACTCATTGGAAAAGACCCTGATGCTGGGAAAGACTGAAGGCAGGAGGAGAAGGGGATGACAAGAAGTGGAGATGGTTGGATGGAATCACCAACTCAATGGACATGAGTTTGAGCAAGCTCGGGGAGATAGTGAAGGACAGGGAAGCCTGGGGTGCTGCAGTCCATGGGGTCTGCAAAGAGTCGGACATTACTGAGCGACTGAACAACAACAACTCTGAAAATTAAAATATGCATATGCTCCCTGTTCCCAAAACACACAGAGCTTCTCTCTATCTTTCATACACACACACACATACACACACATCCCTTCCTCAGTCTTAATGCCTCATATCCCACTCTGTCAGTTCATGGGTAGTACGACAGACTCTCCTAAGATCACAGAAATGATCACATAGCAGAGAAATAGCTGTCAGATATAATGATACAAAATCTGACCTGAGCTAATATAGAGCATAAATCCAAGATGTGCCTTATTAACTGCTGGTTTCTGGCAATATCTCACATAGAAAACAAACCATACAAAAATGCTGTTACACACCTAGCATGAGGTTTAGAGTGTCAGATTTGGAGACAGGTAGAATTTGTTGTCTGTACTAGCCATACTACTGACCAGCTATGTATTATTCAAGCTCTGGGCCTCAGTTTAAACATCTTTTTTGATTAGAGAGATCATATTAACCTCATGGAAGTATTGTGGCATCAGGCACTCTATAGGTACAAGATAGCTCTGGTGACACCCCACCAGTAAAGGATAAGGAGAATCCTTAGGCATTCTTGGGAACCAAAGATTCTTTCTTCTCTCTTTTCAGGGTCTTTCTAGGCCAGGTTTTCCTTTCCTATAATTAGGCCTAAAGAACTGCCCCAAGCAAGAAATAGAAAGTCAGTACTCAGAAATCTTCAAAAAAGAAGATCAAGAAACCTATGCGTGAGAAAAGTTCTTCAACTCAAACCTCTCTACAATGTAGAGCATCTTTCCATTTTCTCTCCTTCCTTTCCCTTCTCTTCTTTCTCTTCCTTCTTTCCTCCCTTTCTTCCTTCTGGCTTTGACAAGAATTAGAATAAGGAATATTTCACATTTGTCTACTAAAACAAAACAAAAACTCTGTTCAGCTGTTCCTTATTCAATCTAGATTTGCAGACTTGACAAGGCTCATAAAGCATGAGCTTAAATAAATTCTTATTCTCACCTTCACCCCTGCCCTCTACCCAGGCTAATTACCTCCATGACCCCTTCTCCCTTAGAGAGAAAGTAAGGATCATTCAGAAGATGCCACCTGGATGCTTCTAGTGGTTAAGTCAGCCCAGCCTGGCTTAGTGCAGACACACTCGTGTAAGTGACTCATGATTTATCTTGGGAAGGGTAGGTTTGCATGTCTCCAGCCCTGTATAATCTTCACTTCAATCTTGCATGCAGCTGTCATTTTACTTTCTCTGTGGGTGAGGGATCTGTGATCAAGAGGGATGGAATGACTTTCCCAAAGCCCTGTATCTATCTGACTTCAGAACACTGTGCAGCCTCAGTGTTCTTAGCAAGGATAGTTCATATTATGTTATTCCTCTGCTTGAATCTTTTCAATGGTTTCACATCACACTTTCAGTAAAATCCTGACTCCTTCTCTCAATGTGCAGAACCTACCATAATTTGGCCCCTGACTTCTTCAAACCAGCCAGTCACTGGCAATCAAGAAGGCTGACATAATTTTGCTAATAGGATGAAGTCTGGTTAACATTATATCAAGTAATAAAATATAGTGTTTAGGATGATTTTTTTTTTTGCAGTGCATAAGTCCATTGTCTCTACATTCTTGCTATCTGCCAGAATTATTTACATTGCAACAGTTTTCTACAAAAGAACATCTATCCTTATGAAATTGTACAATATCCATCAATCAAAAGACAACCAAAAGAATTCCCTCTATGTAACCAGCTAATCCTCAAAGCATCAACTATACAGTGCCTAGCACCCTACTGAAAGGACATTCAATAATATTTTTTGCATATTTCCAAGTCTTGGATAATTTTCCCTGACAATAACTTTGCTGTACCTTGGCTTTCCATATAGCTGGGAGAAGGTTAGTGTCAGAATCTGCTTTCATGCCCAGAGTCAAATAAAATCCCTGAGTTGGAAGTGGTTCAGGGTAAAAAGAGAGGATTGCAGGTTCTGCTGATTTGGCCAGAGATTGCATTTTCTAAGTTCATGGCTCTGAATAATGCTTGGAAGATGACAAGCATTCAATAAACCTTTGTCAAATAGATAAATGAAGGAACAGAGAGTGGAGGGAAACAAACTGGGGTTTGAATACAATTTCTGTCATTTGCTGACTGGGTAATCCCAGCTAAGGGTTTACCCCCAGCTAAGGGATGGTCATCCCACCATCCCACCTGGTGGCCCGGATGATAAAGAATCTACTTGCAATGCAGGAGACCTGGGTTCAATCCCTAGGTTGGGAAGACCCCTTGGAGAAGGGAATGGTAATCCACTCTTGACTGAAGAATTCCATGGACAGAGGAGCCTGGTGGGGTACAGTTCATGGGGTTACAAAGAGTCAGACACGACTGAACAACTAACACACACATACAAACACAACCCCAACAAACTTCAGAGTCTCAGTTTCCACACTTGGAAGATGGAGATAAATAAGACCTACCTGACAGGTTTTTGTGAAGATTCAAAATAGTGTTTATGAAGCACTGCACATGCTGTCTGACATATTGCAGGCCTTCAATACACAATAGTCATGGGTTTACACGTAGGGGATACTTACTCTATGTGTGGGCAACTAGCTATCTCCTGTAAACATCTTGTGGTGAATTTTCAACCATAAATTCTTCTTTGTTGTTATCCAAATAATCAAAATCATAACCAAAAACAGGAAATCAAATCAGCAAATACTTGGAAACAAAATAACTGAACTAAATTTTTAACCTAAATTCAACCTAGAACTTTTTCTTTTAACTAAAAAGTATGGAGAATGTAAAATATATACAAAAGTAGGCATCACCAGTTCCACCAATCATCAACCCATTGCCAGTTCCTTCCCACCCATTCTCTCCTTCCACATTATTTTGAAGCAAATCCTAGACATAGGAGAAGAAATACTTTTCTTCTGCCATCTTAGGTTCAGTGTCAGGGAAGCCTATAAGTTAAACTTAAAAGACAAAAGACAGATAGACAGGAGAGAAGGCATATAAATTCATTAGTTTTTAAATTTACTTGTACATAGAACATCACAGAAGGAAGTGAATGCCTAAAGGAGTGATGAGATTTGAGGCACTGCTTTGAGGCAGATAAGGGATTTCAGCAACTCAAATGCCTTCAGCTGAAAATAATTCTTATGCTAAAGTGACATACTTTGAGATGGCATATCCTGATCCCCTTCAGCATCATATCACTTCATCGATAGATGAAATCAAGTGTTTAAAAAAAAAAAAAAAAGTTCTGTATGTAAAAGAAATGCTAAGGGGATACAAACTCTCAAAAGGATTGGAGGGGAGGCACACTCGGAAGATGCACTCCTATGTTGGACAATGCAATTCATGGTAAATGACGGGTTTCAGAACACTCAACCCTGAAATATGGCACCTTGACTGAAGGAGGTTGAGAAAACAGTAGAAGCAAGTTGTTCTCTGTGACTTCCTACCCTTCTCCCCTAAAGCAGGTTATAAGACCATCATGCAAAAGGTGCCCTCTCTACTACCAGAGGAAGGAAGCATCCTGATCTCCAAGACAGAGGGCACGGAGAGGAATCTGAATGAACAGGCCTTGCTAAGTTTCCCTCAGCTTACTACACTTATCTGATAGTCCTTAACTTACCCGTTCCTCCTCAAAACGTGCAGTCATCATCAAACCTAGCATGAAAATACTCAGGTTTAACGGTTCTTTCAGATCATTTCCTTAATTAAAGCTCCTAATCACATAAAAATTATATTAAATAAACTTGCATGCTTTCCCCCTGTTCTGGTTTCTGTTAATCTTTGTCAATTTAACATTCAGACTCAGCCAGGAAACTTATGAAGGAAGAGGAAAACTTTTTCCTCCCTTACATAATCCTGGGATTTCACTGAGGCTTAATTTATATAAAGCTCAGGCAGTAAATTAAGCATATTTTCTGATCACTTAACTGGAAGCTAGATCTCTGTCTGACAGGCCACTTTGATCTTTCTCCTAATTCTTCCTTGAGGTTGACATCTTCCAGAAACTATAATCTGAGTCACTAAATGCTGAGTCCTCCACAGGATGTGTATTTGGGAGTTTTCCCAGTCCAGCCCCCAGAGTGAGTGAAATGTAAATTCAGCTGAAGAGAAGCTAAGGATCACTCTAATGTTATTCCTAAGGAAACCTTTGTCTCAGAGTGGTAGCTGCTTTAGAGACAACTGAGAGATCAGAGAAGTGAAATCCTAGGTGGAGTGGTATAGTGAGAACTCTTCAGGAAATTTTTGGAGCAGGGGCAGTTGAGAGGTACTGACCCCAAATCCAGGAGTATGGAGAAGGTGGGTCATGCTTAGTGTAATCCTAAAGAGTAAAGATTTAGATAGTGTAAGAGACAAATGCAAATTGAAAATAAGGGGTCTAATTCTCCCTGGTGAAAATCAGGGAAGAGGCTTTCCTCCCTCCCCTCTGCTTTCTTTCACAATTTCTTTCTCTATCCTTCTCAGAGGAATGTAATACTTCTTAATGACTTTAAATGCCAGTCTCACGACTCAAAAATTTCATCAAAGACTCAGCAGCCATTTCTTTGGAATGTAATCCTTAAGAAAAATAAGGCTTATCCCCCAGTGTCCTGGGAGGAGATGCGTCTAACCTATCTAGTGTAATTGCCACTCAAGTTACAGAAAAGAGGGAGACTGCCCTCTGCCTTTGCAATCCCTTCAGTGGGTTGCCTGTGGTGCCCATCACATTCTGGTTTAATGCTTTTTCAACATTAAAATTGTCTCCTTCTCTTACATCTTTGTGGCAAGATTTTTTGGATTGAGAGATTTTGCTTTTAATTATGTTTTCCCAATGACTGCTTGAAACCCAAAGATAGGGAAGAACGCGGGGACCAAATGCTTTCCTAAAAGCCAGGGAAATGGAAAACATTAGCTCAGATTTTGACTGGAAAGTAAAAACAAACCAGAAAACACACTGTGTTTTCCTGTATTTGAGGAAAACACAGCATGGTAGCTAAAGTCACATACTTTGGTCTTAGATACCCTTCGGTTTAGGATCTAGTTTTACCAATTACTAGTTGGGCAAGGTACCTTCTCTGAATCCTAATTTTCCTCTGTAAAACTGGCATAACTAACACAGCACCTATGAAAGAGAGATTTCATGAGGGTAAGATAATGCAATCAAAATACTTAGTCCATGTGTCCTACAAGGAGTGAGCTCCATAATTCTTAATTATTCATAATGTATATTTATAATAACGTCTAGGTTTTATTATAAAAACCTGAATTATGTTTAAATGAGTGGTGAACTATCTCTGGAAACTAATGGTTGTTGAACTGTAACCCAATGACTGGCTATGTTTCCAAGGTGACGTAGCCCTGCAATAAATTGCACCAGTTCATAATAGACATGGCAGGGGAGATTTAGGACAGATATAGTGGTTACAGACTGGGATTTTGAGAGAATCACTTTGAGATTTTTTTTTAAACTGATTGATTCCCCAGATAGGAGAAGTAGAAAAATATCTATGTGTTTTGAAATATGCACCCCAAAAAGGTCAGTTTGCAGGTGACAATAGACAGGTTTGTCACATCCCTGTGGAGTAGGAGGAAACATTTTTCCTCCTGCCCTTCTACTTTTTTGACTGGGACCCCTCTTATTAAAGACAGATTAACAAGACAAAAACAAACAGAAGTTTATTAACATGTATCTCTCTCATATTACATGGGAAAAACTCAGGGATGAGTAAATTCAAAGAGGTGGCTAGAACTTGAGCTTAGATACATCTTCAGCTAAAACAAAGTAAGAATGGTGGAGGGGAGGCGAGTTATAGGAAAATGATCAGAAAAGTACAGTAAACAAGGGTAAGATTTGTCATGCAGATGCAAGTGCCTTCTCCATTAGTTAGAGTCTTTGAGGATTTAGTCAACCTTTCTTTTCCTGGTACCCAGAAAGAGACACCCCTACAAATGGTAGTTTCCTTTATAAATGTAAGTTTCCCTCACCAAAGGGTAACTTCTACTCTATTTTCAGAGCTTTTCCTTTGTCTGCTGTGTCTCAAGAAAATCCTTATGCCAAAGAGTCCATTAAGCTAGCATATTCTGGCCTCCCACAGTTATAGTTTGGGGTGACATATTCTAGCTTCCTAGACCTACTTTTCCATGGTCATCTGACAGATGGCAGGAGTACTTTGACTTCAGACTCTGGTGTGGTGAGCACCACTCACCTCCAGACTATCTGCATAAGTATGAATCCCTGACTGTGGGTGGTTCCCCTCTAGGAGTGTATGTCTGGCTTGGCAGAAGACACTTCAGTGCCATTCTCAAATATAAGTGACCTTCCTATCACTCCTGAAATGATTTTTAAAAGAATATAAAATAGACATTATGTCTTGGAGCTCTCTCCTAAGCTCCAAAGTCAGTATTGGAATATGTTGACTATGGAGCCATAGAAACCTCTTTGGGAAGTCAGAACATCTGATGAAAATGCTCAGAACATTTGTCAGAGCTCCCAAAAGCTGATGAAAAAACGTCATGCTCTGATGGGTTTCTCCATGGTCAAGGGGCCCCCTTACAAAGCTGGCTCTGTAAGAAAGCCTAGCTCTGGGACTGGGCCTGCCAGGCCAGCTTACAGGTCCACAAATGAGCAAGTCCCAAGCCCAAGCCCAGATGGAAAACTGGAATGCGCTAGGGGAAAACTCTGGGAGGAAGAAAAAGGCAACTCATTAAATTGCATGCCTGCCTGCCACAGAAAACACTAACAGATTTAGAGATAGGGTGGTAGTATAATTCTCAGATCCAGAAATACTGATTTCAAGTGAATTCATCAGAGATGTGCTTCAAAGTTGGATACTGATCCTCCACTCCCAAGAATTCTGCAGGAAACATATGTGCACAGATGCCACACACATCTGTTCTAAACTAAATTAACATGTTCAAGGGGTAATGAAAATTTAAGGTCTCAAAAAACATCACCAGTGGATAGGAGAACTATTCAAAGAATAATTTTTAACACCTGGGGTTGGAATTCTGACCCTCAGGCTAAAAGATCTTACCCAGTCCTCATTATACAACTCAATCTGTGTTGAACTATGAGTCTTAATCACATTCAATTTGATAATCAATAGATATAATTTATTCTATGTCAGCTTGGCCATAGACTCAAAAATAATAACCATTATTTTAGTCATGTTTGATGCAACTGATCAAAACACTTCATTTAAAAATACATTTGTAGAGCCTATAAATACCCTCCATAACACTGAATTTAAAAATATTTTATAATTGATGGCAAAATTTACTAACTACAACCTATAGCTATTATAGTTGTGACATGGTTTTTTCCAACAGAATATAAATAGGCAAATTCCAGTGAGCATTGTGACTTATTTTTACATTCTGGACGGCACCTAACCACCATGTTACTTCTTGTTTCTCATTATTAGCTGTGTTTTCTGGTAGATATAATGACGTAAGCCCACAGAGCACAAAACTCTGTTAAAGGTACCAAGGCTTTGTGAACTCTTTCAAAAGGCAACACAGAGCCTCTCACTAAAGCAGGAATAGTAACACATCAATAATAGAAAGAATGTTGCTGCTAGCATTTAAGTTGCTATTCAGGGTACTATTACTACTAAAATCCCACTCTCACCCTGCTTTCTTTTACTCATATTGATGTCCTTCTTTTATTTTATGAAACAGACTTTCCACTGGATAATTTCATAAATCATTCCCTAGCCTTTTAATCTTTCAAAACTTATTTTGAACTTCTGAGTGGAGAGTTTTGCTCTCATGGCTCTTAGTAAAGACAAATGAAACAATAAAGGACAGAAATGGTATGGACCTAACAGAAGCAGAAGATAGAAGAAGAGGTGGCAAGAATACACAGAAGAACTGTACAAAAAAGATCTTCATGACCCAGATAATCATGATGGTGTGATTACTCACCTAGAGCCAGACATCCTTGAATGTGAAGTCAAGTGGGCCTTAGAAAGCATCACTACAAACAAAACTAATGGAGATGATGGAATTTCAGTTGAGCTATTTCAAATCCTAAAAAATGATGCTGTGAAAGTGCTGCACTCAATATGCCAGCAAATTTGGAAAACTCAGCAGTGGCCATGGGACTGGAAAAGGTCAGTTTTCATTCCAATCCCAAAGATAGGCAATGCCAAAGAATGCTCAAACTATGGCACAATTGCACTCATCTCACACGCTAGTAAAGTAATGCTCAAAATTCTCCAAGCCAGACTTCAGCAATACATGAACCGTGAACTTCCAGATGTTCCAGCTGGATTTAGAAAAGGCAGAGGAACCAGAGATCAATTTGCCAAAGTCTGCTGGATCATCAAAAAAGCAAGAGAGTTCCAGAAAAATATCTATTTCTGCTTTATTGACTATGCCAAAGCCTTTGACTATATGGATCACAACAAATTGTGGAAAATTCTAAAAGACATGGGAATACCAGACCACCTGACCTACCTCTTGAGAAACCTATATGCAGGTCAGGAAGCAGCAGTTAGAACTGGACATGGAACAACAGACTGGTTCCAAATAGGAAGAGGAGTACATCAAGGCTGTATATTGTCACCCTGCTTATTTAATGTATATGCAGAGTACATCATGAGAAACGCTGGGCTGGATGAAGTACAAGCTGGAATCAAGATTGCTGGGAGAAATATCAATAACTTCAGGTATGTAGATGACACCACGCTTAAGGCAGAAAGTTAAGAAGAACTAAAGAGCCTCTTGATGAAAGTGAAAGAGGAGAGTGAAAAAGTTGGCTTAAAGCTCAACATTCAGAAAACTAAGATCATGGCATCTGGTCCCATCACTTCACGGCAAATAAATGGGGAAACAGTGGAAACAGTGACAGACTTTATTTTGGGGGGCTCCAAAATCACTGCAGATGGTGACTGCAGCCATGAAATTAAAAGACGCTTACTCCTTGGAAGGAAAGTTATGACCAACCTATATAGCATATTCAAAAGCAGAGACATTACTTGGCCAACAAAGATCCGTCTAGTCAAAGCTATGGTTTTTCCAGTAGTCATGTATGGATGTGAGAGTTGGACTGTAAGGAAAGCTGAGTGCCAAAGAATTGATGCTTTTGAACTGTGGTTTTGGAGAAGACTCTTGAGAGCCTCTAGGACCACAAGGAGATCCAACCAGTCCATCCTAAAGGAGATCAGTCCTGGGTGTTCATTGGAAGGACTGATGTTGAAGCTAAAACTCCAATACTTTGGCCACCTGATGAGAAGAACTGACTCATTTGAAAAGACCCTGATGCTGGGAAAGATTGAGAGCAGGAGAAGGGGACAACAGAGGATGAGATAGTTGGATGGCATCACCGACTCAATGGACATGAGTTTGGGTAAACTCGGGGAGTTGGTGATGGACAGGGAGGCCTGGCATGCTGCAGTCCATGGGGTCGCAAAGAGTCGAACACTGAGTAACTGAACTGAACTGAATGAAACTTCAAAAATGTATGCCTCTCATTCTATTCATTTGGAGCCACATGACCTCTTCACTGTTTAATAATAAGCATTTAAAACTGTTACTTTATATTAATGCATTTTAAATGCCAGGAAAATGGTAGACATACTTAAGAAGAATAACTAAAGCAATAATTCAGTGTTATACCAACATCCTTAAAAGTCTAGAGTCATATGCTTACAGTTTATAAATTTAATTGAATCCTAAGTGATTATGACTATCAAGTTTGAGGAGATTCCAGGTAAAGGGTCGGAGAAGGCAATGGCACCCCCACTCCAGTACTCTTGCCTGGAAAATCCGATGGATGGAGGAGCCTGGTGGGCTGCAGTCCATGTGGTCGCTAAAGAGTCAGACGTGACTGAGAGACTTCACTTTCACTTTTCACTTTCATGCATTGAAGAAGGAAATAGCAACCCACTCCAGTGTTCTTGCCTGGAGAATCCCAGGGATGAGGAAGCCTGGTGGGCTGCCGTCTATGGGGTCGCACAGAGTCGGAGACGACTGAAGCGACTTAGCAGCAGCAGCAGCAGGTAAAGGGGAAAATTTGAGACAGGATTTGGAGACAGGAATATGCAAGGTGTTTGAGGAATAGAAAGCTATTCAGTTTGGCTAAATCAGACAGTAGAGCAAGAGATAGGGCTGAAAGAAGACACTCAGAATGTAAATCACGGGTTGAAAACCAGACTGAGGTATCTGTGCATGATTCAGAGGGCAATAAGGGCATGCTGCATATTTTTCAGCAAGGATCTTGTATGATTTGAGCCAGGGTTTAGAAAGATTAACAGAGCAGTGACTTGCAGAACAGAATGGGAGAGTTAGGGGAGGGCAGGGAAATGGAGCCAGGACTGGAATCACGGGGCCCTATTAAAGTCATTACAACACTTCTACTTGGATGGCTCCAGGAATCTCAAACCTAAGATTGCCAAGACAGAAGTCTTCATATTTTTCCAAATCATCCTCCTCCCTTAATCTGCCCCATCTCAATAAATGGCACCACCACTGACCTAGTCCCTCCAGTCAGAAACTAGATGTCACGTTGGATTTCTCCCCTACTCCTACCCCCACATTTTATTCAACGACAGCACAACCATAAAAGGATGTCCTTTATCCAACCACTTATCTCCATTTTCCATGCCCAAACTTCAGTCTGGGTTTATGCATCATACACCTCCACCCGGACAGCTAAAACAACCTCCTGAGTGGTGACCCTTTGCTCATACTCTCCAAATGGCACTCCAGAGAGTTCTGCACAAAGTGTAAGTCAGAGCATATCACCTCTCAGTTTAGAATCCTAAAATGGTTGTCTGTTGCATTAAAAATAATATCCAAAATTTACCTTAGCCTAAAAGGCCTTACATATTCTGCTCTCTACTTAACCTTCAGATTTCATTTCTCTTCCTCTTATCTGTGATTCTTTAACCTTGCCTCAGCCACTTGAACGTATCAGGCTTATTCTCACCTCAGAGTACTTTTAGTCTCTGGGAACTTTTAGTCTCTAGTATAACTGAAAACAAAAGCCAGAGGAATAGCAACTAGAACTCATTTTTTCATTGTGAGTTTTTACAGAGCGAGGATGATATATCACTCATGAAATCTATTCATAGCTTTTCAACAGCTATTGTATTGATTTTTGGTTTGTGGTTATAGCAGCTATTGCAGAAATTGACTGTAATAAAGAGGGTCATCTTGTAGAGAGCCCCCAAACAAAAGACTCTGCTAGCTTGCTTCTTCCTCTTGACCCTCTGGAGTGACATTGGGTTGACCCAAACCAGAATATCAAAGGCGATGGTGAGAATGGAGAGAAGGTGTGGAATCTCCTCTCGAAAACCTGCTCTGAGGTCTCATGGACTCCTCCCACCCTACCTCCAACACTTCACTCCACCATGTCTGTTTCTCTCTAGAACCCCTGGTTTTTTCAGATGCACAAAGCTTCTTCTACTTCACGTTATGGTAAACAAAAATTTTCCTTGACCATATAAACATCTCCTCCTCTTTCCTGCTATGTATCTTATCCCAATTACAGTCCCAAACAAACCCATCCTTAATATTTTAAAATATATATCCCAAACATTTTCTATGCACATATGCATCACTGAGTTTTAAAAGTTATCTCAAAATTCTGTGGCTAAAAAAAATCATTTTTTTTTCAACTCAGGGGTCCTATAGGTTGGAACTCTAGATAGGGAATAATGAGGATGACTTGTCCTATTCTGCAATGTTCTGAGCTCAGTTGGTTATTCAGGAAAAATCTCTGACTTGATGCTGGAGACTGAAACCAGCTGAAGATTTGGTCACTCATAGTCTGGAACCTGAGATGACTCAAAAATTAGGACTGATGACTGGAGTGTTCCGTTTGCTGAAGAAAAATCTAGACTAACACAATAGGAACAAAGGTGGGGACTGTACCCAGGCTGAAGGAAAAGCATCCACATACCAAGTTTCCCTGGTGGGAGAGAGCACAATACATTAGAGGTAATGAGAGGAAGTCCGTGAGGCTACACACACACACACACACACACACACACACACACACACAGCAAGAGTGAGAAAGAAGTCTTTTGTGAGGGGCCAGACCCCACATGGCCTTGCAGCTCAGTTTTAAATTTGTATTTTACCTTAAGAGCAATGAGGACCCAGTTAAAGTCTTAAGCAAGAGGGTGAGCATTGGAGGTTAGACACCAATATACCTTTTCTGGAGGGACACAATTCATTTCATAGCACATGCTAACAGCATTCCACTGTTGCTAGTCCCTAGGTCCTGCTCGTAGGTGACTTGCTTGTAGGTTGTCTTGAGCTTTCTCACACCACTATAGTATCTTCATTAAAGTCTCTTAGGCAAAACACTTCAAATTTGCCAGGGTTGCTTTGGGACCCTGACCCATAAATCCACCGTGAGAGCTATTTAATAAATAAAATGGAATGGACTTGGTGATGGGCTGCATTTGTAAGGAGTGGAAATAAGAGAATGAGAAGTTAATTCCCAAGTTTCTATCTTGTTGTTTATTGATGAGTGTGGTGCTTTTCACTGAGATCAGGCGTGCATAGAAGGACCACTGTACAGGAGACTATGACATATTTTGAGACACATGAAGAATGTATAACACACACACATATAAAATCTTAATGTCTGTGCATTACAGAGTTTATATCCTCTGGACATTAAAAGTCAGCATGAATTCAAATTCTGGTCCTGCCACTTATTAGTTGAGCCATCTAAGACCTTATTATATTCATTTTTGTCTGTAAAATAAACATCATAATATCTGTGTCATAGTGCTGCTGCTGGGATTGATGAGAAGAGTCATATAAAGCAATTAGCAAAATGTCTGACATTTAGTAAAAGCAATAAATGTTAGTATTAGCCAGTATTACTTTTACACACTTAATTTCCATCTGGAGAAAGTATCACCAACAATAAAGGGTTTGAAATGATCCACCTGAGTGTGGTCTAATTCCTATTTTCCACTGAAAATTTAAAACAATTTTAAATGAGTACAGGACTGGAAAAAAATAAATCTTGCTAGCAGGCTTGCACTTCTAAAGCTTTCTCTTTTCTATTTCATTTTGAACTCAGCAAGCCTATTTAAAAAAGTTACTAACCTTGATGCCGGATATCAGTTGGAGATTTGGATAAATTTCAAAGCAATGTAGATACTTTAGGATGTCAAGGGGGCTTTGGAAAATTATATAGCCTGACTTCTAATTTTTGGATGTGGAAATTAAGATCTGAGAGGTTAAATAACTCATCTGAGGCCACACAACTAGAGGCAGAGTTGGGACTAACATCCCGGCGTTGTGATTCATCAATTGGCCTTTCATCTCCAACATGGCAGCTTCTAGCAAAACAGTCCAGAAAAATGTTTACTGCACAGATTTTAAATTTATATAATGAATCCCCCCCACAAAATATACACATTAAAATGAAGAATGAGGCACCAAAATAGGAGTTCAAAAGCATACAGGGTTTTGATAAATCCACTCTAATGATTCCTTTTGAAAAATAGATGAATGATTAACTTTAAGGAGATCAAACCAATCAATCTTAAAGGAAATCAACCCTGAATATTCATTGGAAGGACTGATGCTGAAGCTCCAAGACTTTGGTCACCTGATGTGAAGAGCTGACTCATTAGAAAAGAGCTGACTCATTAGAAAATCTTTCCTGATGCTGGGAAAGATTGAAGGCAGGAGGAGAAAGGGATGACAGAGGATGAGATGGTTGGATGACATCACAAACTCAATGAATATGAATTTGAGCAAGCTTCAGGAGATGGTGAAGGATAGGGAAGCCTGGCGTGCTGCAGTCCATGAGGTCACAAAGAGTCAGACATGACTAAACAGCTGAACAACAATTTTGTAGATTTTGTGCTTTTTTTCCCTCTGCAACAATGAATTAACTTAATGCTATGTTCAAAAGTATTCATCCTAAAGAGATTCTATTTTAAAGAATTCTGACTCAATAAACCAATGAAATAGTTATGTACCTTTTAATAATCAATCTGGTTCTCAAATACTGAGTTTAAAACATCTGAACATTACAACTGGGTCAATCATACTGTGACATTTGTGTGTACTTATGTGGAACCAATGAAACGAGTTTTCCTGTTTAGATAGAATTAAAACCAGAGATATCTATTTCTTCAAATCATCTTTTCTATTGTAAAAAAAAAAAAGAGGAGCTGTAAGATAATGAAAATTTTCAGGGCAAAATTAGAGAAAAAATTAAAAAATTAAAATTAAAAAATTAAATATCAAAATTTTTTTGATATTGGGAGAAAGGGATATAATTTTTTTATTTTAAAAGAGTATGCTGGGTAGACATAATATTTAAGAAAAAGTCAACCTAACTGAACTGGATTATGTTAAAAGAATTTTATCATCTCAAAGACTGGTATCCATAGCAACTGAGACATCTCTATGCTTACTTTTTCTATCCACAACAAGGGAAATAAACAGCCAAAGAGCTTGCTATTTTTCTGATATCATTCTATCATAGCTAATAAATTATTATTTGACTGAGACATCTTAACTAACCATACTTTCAAAACAAGGCCCCTTCCAAAAAAAGAAATAAGAAAATGTAACCAAAACACAGAAATGAAAAATCAGCTCACAACGGAGAGCTAGAACAGCACATCTAAGGATGGAAGAAGTTATTCTCTGATCTTGGCCCCATGCTGGCTGATGTCCAACACAGAGAAGCATATTCTGGGATCCTGCCAAGCCATAGGTCACCTGGTCCTCCATCCATGCAGACTCTCTTGGTATGAAAGGGAGTCTAGACCTAGTCTAGACAGACCAAAGATATTTCAAACAGAATGTCCAACCATTGACAGAGGTGAGCCTTTTACACCTATAACTAACTGTTGTTACAGAATAAATTTTTTTCATTCATTAAATATTTGCTGTGTGTCTATATGTACCAGTCACTGTGTAAAGTTCTAAGGATGTTAGATGTGAATGAGGCAGTCCCAGCTGACAAGAAGTTCACATCTTGTGTAGAATCTAGATATATCAAATTTCTGATTAAGAGGAGAAGAGACACTCTAATATCCATCTATGATTGGCACATCATTATACAATATCCTTAGTACCCAGGACAGTTTCTTGCAAACAACTGACACAAAATTGTTGACTGAATACAAGAACTCAAGGGTATGATCAGGATGATGCTAACAAACAATATTGAAAATATCTGTAAGTGGGAGATCTTCAAAATGCAAAGCCTCAAGTTTTAGTTAATGAAAGGACTGTAGTTTAAAAATTGTTATAAATATAATTAAAGTTTTTAGAAATTTGTGATAAAGCTATGATTTGAATTTGTGCACCCTGGCTCCAGAGATTTTTGTGCTTAACCACTATACTATGCCACCTTTTTGAGCAAAGCAGAACAGAAAGGGAGGGCACATGTTAAATTATTTCTACAGCTGCACTTATTAAAATAATAATAATAATAATAAAAGCAGTCCAAAAGTGCAAATTGAAAACCCTTAGAAGCCAAACATACAGGCCGAACTACACCTATTCATTTATTCACTCATTTATTCAACAAATATTCATTGTGCCCCCCTGAGCCAGGCATTCTTCTGAGCATCATGGTTTTCATGTAAAAAACATTAAACCATTGCCCTCATGGTCTATTTTCTGCATAGGATTGACTACCTTCAAACACACCTATGATTTACTTATTTATTAAGCTTATTGTCTCTTTTTAACAGAATGTAAATTCTATGAGGACACAAAATTTTGTATTTTGCTACCTGAGAAAAACTGTCTTTAGAATAGTGATTGGAACATGGCAATAAGCATTTGTAGAATGAATGATTCGTGGAATTTACTTTTTAGTGGGGGACTGCTGCTGCTAAGTCACTTCAGTCATGTCCGACTCTGTGAGACCCCATAGACAGCAGCCCACCAGGCTCCCCTGTCCCTGGGATTCTCCAGGCAAGAACACTGGAGTGGGTTGCCATTTCCTCCTCCAATGCATGAAAGTGAAAAGTGAAAGTGAAGTTGCTCAGTTGTGTCCGACCCTCAGCGACCCCATGGACTTCAGCCTTCCAGTCTCCTCCATCCATGGGATTTTCCAGGAGGGTTTTAAAATGAAATAATACTTAGGAATATGTTCAGGGCAAGATCATAAATGTACTATGCCCCAGTTCTCTAAAATACAGCAGAGTAAAAGTATTAGTAACTCTGTCATGTCTGACTCTTAGCGACCCCATGGACTGCAGCTTACCAGTGTATGCTATGCTATGCTAAGTCACTTCAGTCGTGTCCGACTCTGTGAGACCCCATAGACGGCAGCCCACCAGGCTCCCCCATCCCTGGGACTCTCCAGGCAAGAACACTGGAGTGGGTTGCGATTTCCTTCTCCAATGCATGAAAGTGAAAAGTGAAAGTGAAGTTGCTCAGTTGTGTCCGACCCTCAGCGACCCCATGGACTTCAGCCTTCCAGTCTCCTCCGTCCATGGGATTTTCCAGGAGGGTTTTAAAATGAAATAATACTTAGGAATATGTTCAGGGCAAGATCATAAATGTACTATGCCCCAGTTCTCTAAAATACAGCAGAGTAAAAGTATTAGTAACTCTGTCATGTCTGACTCTTTGCGACCCCATGGACTGTAGCCCAGCAGGCTCCTCTGTCCATGGAATTCTCCAGGCAAGAATAGTCTCTAGGAGTGGGTTGCCAGTTTCTATCCATGGGATCACCTGACCCAGGGATCAAACCAACAGCAAAGATAACTCTTAATTACTATTGGATTTAGAAGGACATTATAAGTTTTAAGCAAGATGTGAAAACACGTTGGAATCCTGGGAAGAATCCTAAAATAAAGTCTGTTTCTGAATGTGTTCTATTTTCAAGTATCAGGGAGATAAATCTGAATGTGTACTTAATATTTTCAGCGTTACTCCGGCAAGTCAATAAATGATACAGATAATGCAAACACCAGGAATTCTGCCAGATGCTCAAAACCCCACACTGGCTAACATCTGCACTATTTTACATATTCTGTTCTATCCCTATACTTGTCTTCCTTCTTTCAGCAACCCTTTATCTTTTTCTTTTTTTATTACAAAGAAGTCCCACCTTTTTACTGAGGGTATACAAATCGTTCTGCTCAGAAGGAAAAGAGCTCTCCCTTTTCTTGGGTGATAGACACACCTCTTCCACAGCTCCCAGTTTTCTCTTCTACCAGTGCTTTCCATGTTGGTTAAAGCATTTGTAGAAATCGGAGAAGGCAATGGCACCCCACTCCAGTACTTTTGCCTGGAAAATCCCATGAACGGAGGAGCCTGGTGGGCTACAGTCCATGGGGTCGCGAAGAGTCAGACACGACTGAGCGACTTCACTTTCAACTTTTCACTTTCATGCATTGGAGAAGGAAATGGCAACCCACTCCAGTGTTCTTGCCTGGAGAATCCCAGGGATGGGGGAGCCTGGTGGGCTGCCGTCTATGGGGTCGCACAGAGTCGGACACGACTGACGCAACTTAGCAGCAGTAGTAGCAGCAGCAGAGATAGCTGATGAGTCTGCTAAGGTTGTGCAGTTCATCAGGGAACATTCTGTTTCTAACCAATATCTTCTTTTGGATACAACACTGCAATTAATTCTCCTTCCAGCCTCAAAATCATATGGGGCCCTTGATCAGTTCTTTGGAGTGCTTTTCAAAGTTGCCCAGGATCCTGATACTGTCATATACCCCAAGCATGGCCCTCTTCTCTTTCCAATGGTCAGCCACTTTGGGGGCAGGAGGGTGACCATTACATGGAACAATATGGGAACACCCAAAGAGAAACTTCTGCAGGCCAGAGGCACTGGTCCCATAGATTACAGCCTGCCACCCAAGAGAGGTTCCCTGCCATTGTTCTCATCTCTCCCCCACAACAGCTTACCACAGGAGCACAGGAGGGAGGGCCAAACGTGGCCTTCAAGGAGATAACAGAACCTTCCCCCCTGGGGGTCACATGAGTACCAGGTGCAAGCAGCCATCTTGGGCTTTACTGCAGCAGCTCTTTATCTTTTAAACATTTTGGGGAATTCCCTGGTGGCCCAGTGGTTAGGACTCTGTGCTTCCAGTTCAGGGGGTATGGATTTGATCCCTAGTTGTGTCCAATTCTTTGTGATGCTATGGACTGTAGCCAATCAGGCTCCTCAGTCCATGGGATTCTCCAGGCAAGAATACTGGAGTGGGTTGCCGTGCCCTCCTCTGGAAGATCTTCCAGATCCAGGGATAGAAACAATCTGCATCTCCTGTGTTGCCTACACTGCAGGTTGATTCTTTACCCACTGAGTCATTGGGAAACAATTACCTAAGTGATATAAAAATAATTATTGAAGATAAACTAAAGATGTAGTTACTTATAAATTAACTCATTAACATGTAATAGATGAAAACAAGCAGAAAGATTACTTTTGTACAATAAAAAACTGAAACAGGAAAACTTAAAAAAATACAAATAACTATATTTGCCAGCAGAGTACATCATAAGAAATGCTGGGCTGGAAGAAGCACAAGGTGGGATCAAGATTGCCAGGAGAAATATCAATAACCTCAGATATGCAGATGACACCACCCTTATGGCAGAAAGTGAAGAGAAACTAAAAAGCCTCTTGATGAAAGTGAAAGAGGAGAGTGAAAAGTTGGCTTAAAGTTCAACATTCAGAAAATGAAGATCATGGCATCCGGTCCCATCACTTCATGGGAAGTAGATGGGGAAACAGTGGAAACAGTGTCAGACTTTATTTTTCTGGGCTCCAAAATCACTGCAGATAGTGACTTCAGCCATGAAATTAAAAGATGCTTACTCCTTGGAAGAAAAGTTATGACCAACCTAGATAACGTATTGAAAAGCAGAGACATTACTTTGCCAACAAAGGTCCGTCTAGTCAATGCTATGGTTTTCCCAGTGGTCATGTATGGATGTGAGAGTTGGACTGTGAAGAAGGCTGAGTGCCGAAGAATTGATGCTTTTGAACTGTGGTGTTGGAGAAGACTCATGAGAGTCCCTTGGACTGCAAGGAGATCCAGCCCGTCCATTCTAAATGAGATCAGCCCTGGGTATTCTTTGGAAGGAATGATGCTAAAGCTGAAACTCCAGTACTTTGGCCACCTCATGCAAAGAGTTGACTCATTGGAAAAGACTCTGATGCTGGGAGGGATTGGGGGCAGGAGGAGAAGGGGATGACAGAGGATGAGATGGCTGGATGGCATCACCGACTCGATGGACGTGAGTTTGAGTGAACTCCGGGAGTTGGTGTTGGACAGGGAGGCCTGGCATGCTGCGATTCATGGGGTCACAAAGACTCGGACACAACTGAGCGACTGAACTAACTGACTGACTGACTGGGGAAGTAACATCCCACAAGCTTGTGCAGCATGGCCAAATAAAAAAACAAAATTTCCTCCCCAGCCTTAACTAAACATTAATCTACTTTCTGTCTCCACAGATTTCCCTATTCTGGATTTTGATTTTGAGCAGAAGTGTAAATATGTGCTCTTTTGT